>NC_092521.1:158208961-158818782 GCF_037038585.1 Patagioenas fasciata | reverse complement strand
CCACGGAAAAGGTAGAGAGATTTAATAACTTAGTATTCCATCATGGGATGTACGGCAAGGATCTACATGAGCCACCGACATGCCGTTTCCACAAAGAATGCTGACGCTGAGCGCCATGGCGAGCAGGTCGAGAAGGCTGGGCCTGCCCCTCTGACCAGGGCTGCTGAGGCCACACCTGGAGAGCCTGGGCCAGGTCTGGGCTCCTCAGCACATGGACATATCAGAGAGAGTCCAACAACAGGCCAACGAGGATGAGGGAACAGAGTGCACTGTCAGCAAACTGCTGATGACACCAAGCTGGGAGGAGTGGCTGACACACCAGAAGGCTGTGCTGCCATCCAGAGACTTGGACAGGCTGGAGAGTTGGGCAGGGAAAAATTGAATGAAATTTAACAAGGGCAAGTGTAGAGTCTTGAATCTGGACAGCAACAACCCCTGGTTCCAGTATAAGTTGGGGAACAAACTGTTAGAGAGCAGTGTTGGGGAAAGGGACCTGGGGGTCCTGGGGACAGCAGGATGACCATGAGCCAGCACTGGGCCCTTGTGGCCAGGAAGGCCAATGGTACCTGAGGTGTATTAGAAGAGGGGTGGTCAGTAGGTCGAGAGAGGTTCTCCTGCCCCTCTACTCTGCCCTGGTGAGACCACATCTGGAATATTGTGTCCAGCTCTGGGCCCCTCAGTTCCAGAAGGACAGGAAACTGCTGGAGAGAGTCCAGCGCAGGGCAACAAAGATGATGAAGGGAGTGGAGCATCTCCTGCGTGAGGAAAGGCTGAGGGTGCTGGGGCTCTTAGGCTTGGAGAAGAGGAGACTGAGGGGTGACCTCATTAATGTTTATAAATATGTAAAGGGTGAGTGTCACAAGGATGGAGCCAGGCTCTTCTCTGTGACAGCCAATGATAGGACAAGGGGCAATGGGTTCAAACTGGAACACAGGAGGTTCCATTTAAATATGAGAAGAAACTTCTTCTCAGTGAGGGTAACAGAGCCTGGACCAGGCTGCCCAGGGAGGTTGTGGAGTCTCCTTCTCTGCAGACATTCAAACCCCCCTGGACACCTTCCTTTGTAACCTCATCTGGGTGTTCCTGCTCCGGCAGGGGGATTGGACTGGATGAGCTTTCGAGGTTCCTTCCAATCCCTGACATTCTGTGATTCTGTGATTTGGTCCCACCCAGGGAGTAAGATTAGTGTCTTCCTACCTATGCCATTCAGAAGGGTGAATAAACCTACAGACTGCAATAGAATGGTTAAAATTGAGCACTTGCCCTGCTGATATCCATTCAGAAAATCACTACAAGATTTTTCTTAGCCTCCTTCTTCTACTGTATTACACTCCTATGGCTCTGTACAAGGAGGAGAGAAAGAGAAACAGACACTCCTCTGATACAGGCATCTCGATGACTGGAAGCAGCTTTCAACCTCCACCAACCAAAAGGATCCCAGTGGAGATCTGCTCTTTTTCAACATTTAGAAACCAACACACTTAGAACAAAATGATTATACACGTATACAAATCATTACGGTTTATCTGTTGGCCTCTTGTAAATACAATTTTCTAAACCCTTTGGCATAATAATGTCTCCCAGACTGGAAGAATGAATAAAAGTCAAAACAATTTTTCATTCTGTCATTACAGCACCAGACAGAAGAGCTCTCAGAATGGCAGCTAAACTTCATGGTTTAGTTCTATTGAATTCATTTTCTTACTTCACATAGTTTTATATTGTGTGGGTTAAAATGCAGTAAACAACAAATTTCTGCCAGTTGTATGTATTTTATTATATTTAATTATGCTCTTGCATCCGCCTTTTTCCCATTGCCAATTAGAGTATTTCCTTTATCTATCCATTTCACACACTGAATTTTGCCCAGGAATGATATTCATTATTGACAGATATTATAATGATGAAATTTCAACATTTTATTGTTCTGCTCTGACCCTTAAAAAACACCTTCCCAAAGTACCCAAAATAAAGTAGCAGCAGTAGAGAACTGACATGTAAAGCTTTAGACACTCTGGTGAACAATGAGCAACATGTTTCCTATAAGCTTAATTCTGTGGCTTTAAAAGTAACAGGAGCTTTTTGATTAGATACCGCAGAATTGCTGCTACTGTGAAAACTGAGGCTGATTTCTAAGCCCATATTTTGCAAGTTTCATCAGAAAGTTAATTTTTATTTTCATTTACTTTTCAGCACAACATCCCGAACAGACACTGGAAATGATTTATCAGAGGAAGAACACAAAAACGCAGAATTTTGAATTTTTTAGTAAATAGCAATAATTTCTTTTTGCAGTTTAGGGCATAAAGAAATAAAGATAAAATACTTCTTGCATTAGCTGCTGGTATCACTTCTGTCTTAGCCTCTACATCATTGGTGAAATGCACCACTGGATAAATTGAAAGTGAACTATTCTATCTCTCTGCTGGTAATTACATTCCACAATTAAGATATTTTGTCTTTAGAACTAGGATGTTCCAAAGACATCCTCTCACTTACTCATTTATTTACATGATTCTGTGTATTAAAATTATCTTGCAGGACAAAATGAAACATCGCATCAGATACTATTGAATGTAAAGCTGAATGTCCAAGTTCATGTTTCTAGTTGCACACGATGTCGAATGCAAACTAAATTACGTTCTAAGGAAAGACATTCTCTGAATACAATAGCAGCTCTAGTGACCAGTTGCTAAATTTCCAAATGCAAAGAAAAAAATATCAGAAATAATTTGTGGTAAAAACAGTTGTTTTACATTAGTGTGTAAGCTTTACTTGTACAGTTCTACAATAAAAATCTATGAGCTGGAACACAATATTTACATTTAAGAAAACAAGGTAATTTCAGTGTATTCTTCTCTGAAAATTAGTGGTGCAAATACTTAGTGTATGTTCTCAAATCTCATGCTCAACTTAACTCTGAAAGTTAAATAAATAACTGAAACAGGAGGAAAAGTCCAACTTAGCACGAATAACTCAGTTTTGTAGTTTTGTTCTACTTCCTCAATCCTGCAAACCCACAAGTGTTTTAGTAACATAACATGCAAGTAGTTTGGTAGCAACCGATAAGACAAACCACGATTTGTGTTTTCAGACTCGTTCTTATGTTGTAATCACAAGTTCTGACATTACATTATGTCACACTTCAAAAATCTATGTAGGCTACCAAGGATCTGGAAGAAGTAATTTTATACTGGTTTAAGACAAAGAACCCAGTTTATTACATGATCTGTTCCCTTTTCATTACTCACTGGTGAATTAGAAGGCAAATACGCAGCATAAATACCTCAAAAAAGTAGTTCCTGTCCATGGGTGTTCGTACCTGCATCCCATATTTAACAGTTTTACATACTGATGTTTTCAGAATAAATAGAAAATGAGAAAATATTTGCATTTCCTTTCTATTTTTTCATTGCACACAGCAGTTAACATGGTAAAGTCCTGTGCTGTCCCCTAAACAGACTTAACTG
This sequence comes from Patagioenas fasciata, assembly GCF_037038585.1. NCBI lineage: Eukaryota > Metazoa > Chordata > Aves > Columbiformes > Columbidae > Patagioenas > Patagioenas fasciata. The sequence goes on along the minus strand of NC_092521.1, from coordinate 158,815,312 downwards.
AATTAAATGAATTGAGCAACATAATGCATGTTGAAATTCCGCATTGAGCAACATCTCCTACGTTAGACTGAAACATATCGTAGCGGTTTCTGTACTAATGGCCACAAGCCAAAACAAAGAAAGACCAAGCTATGAGATACCACTGAGAGATGAAAGGTTTTCAATTAATGCGATCACAAAGCATTTCAAAAGGTTGCAACACGGTATATGAAACTCATACAGTGCCTATGGTACAACCTCGCTATCAATGCTTTGGTTATTACACACCTCAAAAACATGGCTACCAATGCATTCTGTCATCAGTCCGTAGACCACGAAGGATGTAAAAAATAATTACACAATGAAACTGAAAAAATAGTGTTACTAAGAGTGGCCAGTTAGCACGTATAATGCCAGAAATTTCTATTCATCCGCTTGTAGAGGAATAAATACCAAGGCCAGTTTCAGAGATGCAAAAGTCAAGTCCTCTTCCAAGTGGGAGCTAAGAAATTAAAAAACATTACTAAGGCTAAGCACTTTATAGGATTATTATAAAAGATTTGCAAATAAATCTTAAATCATTAAATGTTTTGGAAGGAATACGAGCCTTCAAAGTCCTGGCATAAACCAAGCTTTTTCTATTTGGGCTTTAAAGCGAAGTTCTTGCAGACAAGATTTGCCACATTTGCTCATTCAGAGCTTCCTTTCCAGTACTACCAGAAGATACCACTGATATCACTGCAGTAACACACACTCTCTAAGCTTAGTCTACATATGTTACTGACAAATGTACTGTTCTTTTCATGTTTTGTTTTGGTTGGGTTTTGTTTTGGTCTTCTCTCCCCTTCCATCCCTCAACATTCCTCTCAACAAGGCTGTTTCAAGTACGCACTTTTGGCTTCCAAACAGAATCAGACTTCAGCATAAGATACACCTTTTGTAACACAAGAAAATAAGAGTTTTTCCAAAAGCAACAGCAAGTTCAGGCAAAAAAAGCTTATGCCCACAGTAGTATGGAAATAACACTGACAGCAGACAAACTCACACAGAGAGAGAACGAAACAGTCAAATCTATAGTATTGCTTGATATGCAAGAGGGAGCCCTCCCAGCCATAGTCCAGCCCTATAACAAGGATTTTCATTCTACATTTTGGGCATCACCAGGCCAAGACTTGCTGGAGAAGAAGACAACCTCCTAACTTGAGGTTCTGACAGTGAGTTAAAGCAACATCACCATGCTACAAATCAAACAGCCCTATGGAAAAGGGGAGCAAGTGAAAGGCTGCCAGCTGATGAATCGTTTTACAAAGCACAAAAATTCCATACTTAAAAAAAAAAAAAAAAAAAAAGGTTTGGCTTATAAATCTCCAAAATAGCTTAACAATATCATTTCCTTGTCTGCCACCACTTTGGGCAACGCGTAATTCTCTTAGTTTAGCGAAATTCAGGGACTGCCAGCTGGGTCTCTCCAGCAGAGCTGACAGGGCCCTGGAAAGTCTGTGTTCAGGATTTGTCACCAAGTGAAACTCTGCCAGGAGCCAGAAATGATGTCTTTCCACAACACGTTGCAACCGAGAGAGGTGCCGTGCCTTGCAGAGGCTTTCACCAGGCAGCTCACTGGCCTGGAAGGAGATTTCAGACACCAGTTACACTTTCCGATGAACCAGTACGTGCGTCATCTTACAGCTCTTTCAATTCTTCCTCTGCTCAGAGAAGTGAAAACAAATTACGCTTCGTCCCTAAAAACAAGACATTTGCGTCTTATCAAGGCTCCGTACCGAGAACTCCTGCAACACATACACTGAAAGGGTTTTTAAAAAACATATGTCTCTGCAGCCTGTAAGAAAAGGTAGATTAAAAACTGATGAGCGTTTTCACGTATTTGGTGCTCTCAATACCCTGGTGCCTTTACAAAGGAAAAAGAACATACTGGAATATAGAATATATAGGGCAGTAACTGAAGTTCAGAGCAGCACAAAAGGAGCCTCTCAACCCTGCCAACCTTGTGGCTCGACTTGCCTGCCATGAGCACTACTCATTCTCAGAACAGAAGCCACAAAGTATTTTAAAATGCTGATGAACAACTTCCTGCTAATCAAGCGATGGAAGTGTAAGGTTTCTGCATGACAAATTTAAGCCCTGCTACTGGGCACGATGATACAATTCCATGGAATAAGTTGTGTTTCTTCCCAGAAATTTATTAGAAGGGGACTAACATGCCCTCTTCTGTTACTTGTGAATGGTCATGTAGAAACACAGTGCAATTTGTCTCAGTAGACCACCACCCATCAGCACTGCAATGCTAAAGTGCTAACGTTGTTAGAATAATTTAATAAGTAACTTTATCCAGTGTTATTTCCCCAGTAAAAATATAATAAACTCAGCCTCTCAAACAAGGCTTGACTATACAATACTATAGAAAGTAAACTGTGTTTAACACTAGTGTTTCAGTTTTAACTGTCTGAAGATTTAAGTGAGATAATCGCTATAGAGATAAGACGTGTAGTTGTGAGGGTAAGACACAGAGCAGGCAAGCTTTTGATTTAAGGTGACCAGAAGGATCACAGTTGGTCTTACAAAAATCCAGTGTACCTTGGTGTTCTCCATAGTGTCAACTACTAAAAGCTACAGTTCAATTTCTCAATTTCTACTGCTTTCTACCCGTCCTGCATTTTGGTTCACACCCTCACACTCATATTGACATTCTCCTGACCTCTTAGTGAGTCGAATCAAGATACTAAAATACATCTGAAGGACAGGAAACCTCTCACATCTTGTTGTGTTAATATTCTGCCAGCTGACATCCCTTAACCAGCTTCCTCCGGGAGCAGATGTTTCAATGTTGGTATAAGAGAGACAGTGACACTGAATGGGATGGCACAGGGAGAGAAAAACATGGTACAGTGGAAGCATCCACTGTGATAGCCCTTAAAACATCCCTATCAAAATTAAAACTTAAGAAAATTCAGTTATAGCAAATTCTAAGTATACAAAGTACCAGTGCAAATCACTCTCACTTTATAAGTAACAAGACTAATTCTTAACAAATATTATTATAATAGTACCCGCACTTCAGAATTTATCCAGGTGTTCCACAAACCCCTTTAAAAGAGGTTAAAAAGTTTTGAAGCGAAGATACAAACAGTCTTGTATGTTCTGAAGGTGTTTTTGATCAACTAAAAGCAAACCAACACAACATTCTTCTGCAGTCTACATAACAATTTGATGTGTTCTTCCAGCCATTCCACTAGGACTCATTCTTGATGCAAGCACGCCTTTTGAGCCTCATCTTCATGAGTACTCATTATTTAATTTTTTAAGTCGCATCCAGCCCTGAATTTTCCAAAAATGAAACTAAACCAATATAAATAAATCAAAATGACAGGACAAAATGTAAAATGGGTAGAGAGAGAACAGTGCTCAGGTCAGCAAGCGGAGGGCAAAACTGAGAATATAAAAATGAGACATTTGGAAGAGCCCACTTTTCCTGGAAGGCAGCCTGATTTTTTGTAGCCATTGTTTGTATAGAACAATAGTACTGGTATTTTCATGTGTCTGTTTTGTTGGTTTCCTTAAAAAAAGAGAGAAGGGTTGGGTTAGGACATGCCTTCAATATTCAGTATGCCACTCAAAAACCTTTGAAAATCACCCATTTGCAGTACTATAAATCATATATACTTCTATAACTGAACCAAAAATCAAAATAATTAACTGTGAAATCTTGTTCTAAAAGTAAAAATAGCTACACTTAGAGAAGAAGAATATATGGTAAATATACATCATGTTAACGTAATGAGAAGTAATGCAAAAACCCTTCCAAATCCCAACTATTTCCGCAGTGCTAACTTCTCTCTAGCATTGAAGCTCAGAGATTTTAAAGACTACTTCAAAACATTAGAAAGCACGTATTTCTCCCTCTTGAAATCTCTTACATATCTGGACATATTTTATACACTGATGAAACTTCTAAGACCTTCTTCACAATAGTAACAACAAAATACAGTATTCATCTAAAGTTTCATGTGGAAGTTTCATATAAAGTAAGAACTCCTGCAGCATCAAAAACTTCCTGCATTACTCAGAAATACGAGACTGGTAAATTCATTTAGCAAGTATGTTCGGAACTATTAATTTAGGCAGTGTTGCCTTATATAGTCATTACAGCCAGCAAACAGATGATACAGAGCAAGAGGAATTGTTGCCAGTTACTTTAGACTGGAAAATATGAGAACAAACTCTAACGGCAGCTGCCAACTAATTCCTCTTCCCTTCTAACAAAAATATTGAAGAAAAGCTTCCCTTGGCTGCAGCCACTTGCTCTCTAGCAAGAGGACAAAGTTTGGTTATTCCTATAATAAGCATTATTTCCATTTTTCTACAGAAGTTAGACAAATAAACACCAAGAAGGCACAGTGCAGTGGGGAGAGAAGTCTGCTTCAAAGAAACTAAACGTCCATGTTTAACTGTCAAAATTAGGGAATAACTTGATTCAAAGATACATTATTTTTTAAATAATCCTCCCTTAAGTTTGCTCAGACCTCGACCACTAGCTTAGTTTTTAAATGAAAGGAGGGTGACAAACACTGTTAATATTTTTGTAACTGAATACTTTTGGGGAGGAGTTGACTTAATTTTCATACTCCAGTCTACTTCCCATCCTTTTTTGTCCCACTAAGTCAACGAGACCACTAATAAAGTGTAGGGGAAAGGGACCTGGGGATCGTGGGGACAGCAGGGTGACCATGAGCCAGCACTGGGCCCTTGTGGCCAGGAAGGCCAATGGTACCTGGGGTGTATTAGAAGAGGGGTGGTCAGTAGGTCAAGAGAGGTTCTCCTCCCCTTCTGCTCTGCCCGGGTGAGAACACACCTGGACTACTGTGTCCAGTTCTGGGCCCCGCAGTTCCAGAAGGACAGGGAACTGCTGGAGAGAGTCCAGTGCAGGGCAACGAAGATGATGAAAGGAGTGGAGCATCTCCCTTATGAGGAAAGGCTGAGGGAGCTGGGGCTCTTTAGCTTGGAGAAGAGGAGATTGAGGGGTGACCTCATTAATGTTTATAAATATGTAAAGGGTGAGTGTCAGGAGGATGAAGCCAGGCTCTTCTCGGTGACAACCAATGATAGGACAAGGGGTAATGGGTTCAAACTGGAACACAAAAGGTTCCACTTAAATTTGAGAAGAAACTTCTTCTCAGTGAGGGTGCCAGAGCCTGGCCCAGGCTGCCCAGGGGGGTTGTGGAGTCTCCTTCTCTGCAGACATTCAAACGCCCCTGGACACCTTCCTGTGTAACCTCATCTGGGTGTTCCTGCTCCGGCGGGGGGATTGGACTGGATGATGTTTTGAGATCCCTTCCAATCCCTGACATTCTGTGATTCTGTAACTAAAGACAAAATTACTCTGGACAACATGAACCACATGTGTGTCCACACAGCTAAACTCTTCTCCTTGCTTCTCTAAAATAGTGTTTGCATTTAATTTGTTTATTGGGTGGTCCCTGTACTGAAACTGAAGATTGTTTGGAAGACCACTGAATAGCAAAATAATATCAGAGAATACATTAATTACACAGTGCAAAGTACCATAAGGCAGCATTCAATCCTTGTCATGGCCCTGCTTAGTTTGTTAGTATAAACATGAACTTTTAGCAATGCCCTACACTCACGCTGCTTAGTCAGAGGGTAAAAATGAGACAAAACTTAAGCAGATATCTCCCAATGTTTAGACTTGTTTCAAAGAAACGTGTGGTAATCCAAATTTGGTTCATCCCAATGTCCTTCCTCAACCCGTTCCAAATAAAAGCAGTGATGTTTTCTCAGCTTTGCATGAACTGTTTCACTTTTACAAAAAAACCTCACCAAATTATCCACTAAATATTTCCAAAGTCTTGCATATTTTTCTAAGATTTAAGTCTGCATTCCCTCTATCCAAGCACACATGCTATCTCGAGACAGATTAAATAAACCACATAAATGCTGCACGGGACACTAGAAGTTTTTCCGAGCCCATATATAAACACCTACACAGAGTTATAATTTCAACAAGTTAGCAAAAATTTATCATAGGACATTTGTTCAAAAGAACTGTGTAGTACAAAAATCTGATTTCATTGAAGAAAATAACAACATAATCTCTAAAGCTGTTGAAGTAATTAATTCACACCGATCCCCCCAAACCTTGAAAACTAGATCTTGACATCACAAGTTTTACTGTTTAATTAGAACATATCTAAGAAACAAAAGCTTCCAATTGAAAATATAATTCCAAGTAAAAGACGGAAACCATTTATTTAAATAAGACTGTGCAGAATTTCCATGACATCCACATTTTCTATTAAGCTCTCTTACTGATACTTACTAAAAGCAGTATCAAATTGCTGAAACTGCCCTACACACAACACAATATCAAAGAACTCAGTAGGAAGTGTGCAATGTGTATTTTGCTCTCCTTTCTATTTTTCTAAAATAAGATGATTGTATGTACTTTACAAAATCTGTGAACATTTCTCAATTCATCTGTAGATTAAAAAAAAAATTTCCTGGAAGCAGTAAAACATAGACTACCATTATTGTCATATTTTATAAGATTTAATCCAATTAAAACCATAGGGTGTTTGTTACTCATTTTCACACACTGAAAATTACATTTGCTGTCTATCCTTTGTTCTTCTACCACTGCTGCACCAAGTTACCAACAGACATACTGGTGCATGTCCACCCATCTTACCTGTAGGATTTAGCCTACAGCTTTTAAAGTGGAATGATCACTGCAAGGTGCAACAATCCACTATCTTTAGTGCCTTATCATAGCTCAAACTCCAATGACACACATCTATCATTTTAATGCAAAAGAAAGTGATGAACTGAAATTGTATGACTACAACACCCACGTTCCCAGCTTCCAAAAACTGTATTAGTTTCCAACTTTGCACTTAATGTATTTTTAAAACGCCATATTTAAGTTATGCATGAAAAGGCAAGACAGCCTTAAAAAACGCAGCTTCTCATGAAAACTATCAAGCAATTTGTGATAGGCCCGAGTTCAGAAAAGTTTGTGGCCTCAGAAAACTTTCCTTAACTCATTTTCTTCTAATCACTCAGATGCAGACGTTTTCTTCCTCTTCAATAAGCTAACAATAATTCTCTTGATTCAAAATATGTCTGGAATGACTAAAATGTTACTGAATCCTGCAAAAATGCTCATCATTTGGGTGCCAGACTCCATGGACTCAACCAATACTCAGACTCATAGCCTCCATAGATGCAATCAATAGATTGCGTGTTTCTTTTCTGTAAGAACATATTCTCCTTGGTCTTCTCTAAACTAAACAATTCCTATTCTTTTGGTCTGTCCTTGCGGGTCAAGCTTATTCTCACCTCCCTACATCAGACACTCTTGTTTTGCTGTTATTCCTCCAAATGTGCACTTTGGCCTAGCACCTATTCCAGATGGATTACATGACATGCTCTCCCCTCCAACTTCTGCCATGATCATTTTGAATCCCAATTCCAACTCCCTTTGTGCTTCATCCATTCTCATACCTGGGTCACTGGTAACTGGAATGGAAATTACCCCCCTACTATCTAGTGTAAAAACTTCAAATCATCATGGTGGGTAATCCCAATACATTGATTTTAATTCGTGGTAATATCAGCACAGTTTTAAAACAACCTTGCACAGAGCTTGTGGCATTTTAACTCATGCCATGCTCACCTGCACACCATCATGAGAATCAGCAACAAAAGCTTTTTTACAAATAACCAAGATGGTATCTATTGATCTTCCCTTCTACAGGAGACTCGTAAGAAAAATTTGACAGCTTTGACAAAACACACTTCATAATTCCATGGTAGGTATTATTCATCTTGGTTTCTTCTAGTATTCATAAAATTTATCCACTGATCTTATGGGGAAATTCAACCAAATGGAAACCATTTCCCAAATTCTCTTGCTGCTTAATTCTTGTACCAGTTTTCTGACTACTATGATCAGCACTCTAGAAAGAGGAGAAACTAAAAAATGCACTTACAGGTTTCCTAAGGAAAAAAAGTGATAGTGCACCAATTAGGGGCATGTCTCCAATGAGTGGTTCCAGGATAACCCTCATAGTGCCATGGATCTGTGGAAGGGAGGAAAAAAAGGGAATGGTATTGACTTCAGTTCAAGTTTTAAATAAAATTTATTCACTGGCAGTGCTCACATTTTAAATTCATTACCTTTTTGATTACAGAAGTTTTTTATACTTATAGCTTTACATATCATCCAAGCCCCCCAAAATTAACACAGCACTAAATAGTTGGGCTTCCAAATTCATCACATTCATCTACACAATGCTGTACCACGTTAGCGGTAATTTTGCTAAAATTATGAAGTAGATTATTTATACACTTCAGTGTAAACAAATGTGGCACAAACCAGTATAATGGCATCTGCAGATACTAGAACAAATCCAAATGCTTATAGGTATTGACAAGACACACACACAAAACCAGACTATTTTTCCTCAGAGAGGAAACACTACATAAAATATTACATAAAACAAGATTTGAAGTTCCGTGTTCTCTTTATGAATCTACACATCACATGAACGTGGGCTTGTTGTGAAATTATCTCCATCTTTTCCAGTAGAAAATGTTATATATTTAAAACAGTTCTATATCTGAAAGGAATTTACCCTTTCAGCTAAGTCATGCTGCTGAAATTATTGAATATCAATACTAAAAAATCAGAAAGCAACAAAACTACACAATTACTGATTCTTTCTCATAAACTATTTCATCAGAAAATAATGGTTTAGTTAATAATTTATATCAAAATCTAAAGAAAAATAAACGTATTTCACCTGTATACTTTTCACACCAGCTCTGCAGAAATATCTCTTGATCTCCAAATCAATTTCACAGTTCCCAACAAAACTAAAAAGAAAGTATACATTTCATTTTTATGGACTAAGCCACAAAACGCTATTAGTTCTGTTTTGCACTGTCATGACAATATAATTGTATCTCAGTCCATACACCAAAAATGCCTATTAAAACATTACAACATATAACAAAGTTAAGATTGTTGAATTACACCCCCTTCAAAACACCACCACTGTCATCAAAATCACTCAGATTAATACAGAGGTACATTATAATCTTCAGAAGCATATCTAAGAGAAAGCAGGCAGATTGCCTTACTTTTGGGAAATAAAGGACACAGAATTCTTACTCCATTTCAGGAAAGCTCTAAACAGATCTCATTGATAGTGCATGTACCCAAATCCACTCTCATGTAATATACTCATGAGAAGCACTAGACACAGATGGTTATTTTGCTAAAAGAAGTTGTCTGAAATAGTCAGAGACTTGGAAAACAAGTCATATTTAGAAATTCAGTAAATTGAACATGCTGAGCTGGATGATCCCCTATGCAAGGTTTAAGCCAAAAACAGCTGAGCCCCTTCTGAAGAGGGAGAGGAGGCAGAAAGCAAATCAGAAAATAATATATTAAAATTACGCAAGTTTCTCCCTTGCATTCCATTTCTGGGAATGCAAGGTCAAGGGCTTGAAGTTTTGCAGATGCTGCCCTATATCTCAGAGACAGATCACAGAATCACAGACTGGTTGGGGTTGGAAGGGACCTCTGGGATCATCCAGTCCAACCCACCTGCTAAAGCAGGTTCACCAGAGCACATCACACAAGAAGGTGTCCAGGCGGGTTTGAATGTCTCCACAGAAGGAGACTCCACAGCCTCTCTGGGCAGCCTGGTCCAGGGCTCTGGCACCTCCAAGTAAAGAAGTTTCTCCTCATATTCACATGGAACTTCCTATGATTCATATAAGATGGTAAAAAGCGCCCCATCTATTTTGCCCACACTACAAGACTAAAAGATTATTTGCACGCAGTTCAGACTCAGATTTTAGCAGCTGCTCTTTCTGAAGCCCCATGCAGGTCAAGCATAGAGTTGGGCAGCTATCTTCTCAGAACTGCTGCTGCTGGGAGCCGCATTGGATCTGAAAACAAACTAATTCTGAGCCTCAACAAGGAATTTAGGAAGAAAGCTTGATACTCTGATTTAGCAAGGGAATTGGTCAATGATTCTACAGAATGAGAACTAAAACCAAAAAACCAACAAACTGAATACCAAGCTACAGCTAGGGAGGGAGTGGCTGGGCAACAAGATTAACTAAGAAGATATGGGTTATAACAAAAGGACAAATCTGAAGAGCTTTCTGAACACACTGCCTGGTTAAAGAAAATGGAAGAAGGAACTAAGTGAGGAGGAGATAAGGCAGCTTAAAGTCAGATGCTGCTGGGAGGGGGTTGGAAATGGAGAATTTGTTTCCTCTACAAGGCATCCTGTTCCAGATTCTGCACTAGAGCCCAGGCTTCTCACGTTGGGTTCTTCAGACCTAGCATGTACAGCAAAATCCTGTTCAGCCACATCTAGGAGTCTGAAGAAATCTTAGCACAGAAACATCTGGGAAATTATGAAGAAAATGGAGCTGTCCTCCTCATGGGGCCATTTTACAATCAAGCCAAGATAAAATAAATTGCTGTCACAGTAAGAGCAGAACAGCAGGACCCGTGCCCACCCTGACAACTGATGGCAACAGGATACTACCAAAAAAACCCATCAAAACCCAAAGGTGAGTTGCTGCATTCAGGATATCCATTATTGAAATCTCCTGTGTGTGATGGTGCTGTCTATGGGATTTCAAGCAAATGTAAATCATATCGGTCCATTAAGCAGAAATAAACAATAATACAAGACATTCTTGTAAACATCCAACACTGGAATTTAACAATGATGACTATCGAAAATATAACTCTGTGCAGAATCATTTTGGTAGAATGATCAGTTTGGTGAACTGGAAGACAACATGACAGGGGTCTGTGTGAAAGGAAGGTGACCATTGCTTTCCCTGGAAAGAATGTGGTGTGACCATACAGTTTAAAAATAGGGATATACTTTTAAATACACAATTTAAATCTATGTAATTTCTATTTTTACCTATCTAACTATATAGAGAGTTGGTAGATATATAAATACACACACGAATAATTGCATAACAACATGACAGAGAGTACCAAGGTCAATTAAAACCTGCAACTGAAACCCCAATCCTGGCACTTTGTAGCATCAGAACTATTTGTGTTATGAAGACTGGGAAGTAATATGCTCATTTGAAAATCCATGATAACATGATGACAAGTTGATGTAAAAATAGTAACAAACTGCATTTGAAGGTAATAAGTCAACAACTTTTAACATAATCGTAAAGTTAAACGTGGTTTGATCCCCTAAGATATTTGGCTGGGTCCATTAACAGTCAATGCCATACAGAATTCCACTGCAACATACAACTTGAAGACTCATTTAGGAAGCAAATTCTATTCATTCTGATCATAACATCCTGGAATATTTATGACCCCTGTAATGTTCAGATCACTGAGACAGAGTTTAATGAGGACAGTCCTGTAAGAATATAACAGCAGCTGTACTGAATCAGATGAGTTGTGCATTAATTATACCGTATGTGGTCATTATGACCCACAGAAAAAAAACAGAAGAAAAACAAATAATAGGACAAACATATTTCCCAGATTACAAGGATCTGGGAATTCTGTACTTTGGACTATCTTCATTATTTATCAGAAGGACTTTTGACCCCATTTTCACATCTGTGTTGTGGCATTACAATGGTAAGGAGTTTCTCCATACAAGTATGCCGCATGAAAAAAAATATTTCTGTGTGTTTAAATCTGCAGCCTAAAACTTTCTTTCAGTGCATCTATTTTTTCTGTCGCAAGAAGGTGAAAAAACTTAGTTGTATGCTATAAACAAGTATTTCTTCAATCTCTCAACCTTTTTTGGCCTAGAGTTCAAATGTAATTTGAGAGTTTATCTTGTTTTCTGTTGATTCATAACCTTTCATTTTCCCCACGTGTTTACTACATTCATGCAGTTTAGCAAATATAAGATTTGCATTTATTAACCATTTATTTAAGACTTTACCTTCATTTTCTCTGGTTAAAATTTTTCCCTCACACATCTGAGTCACCAGAAACCCGACTTTTAAATTGTAACATGAGTTTTGACCATTTTTTAACTTCAAGCTCACAGTAGAGAAAGATAAAGCGTTCCCTTTGCAAATGTGGTGCTGACATTCAATCTTTAAATACATTTTCCAGTGACTGCTTTGTGGATTAGCTGGCCAAGCTGCTTACAAGAGTAAAGTTCTTAACTGGATCCTGAGCGATGCACAGGACCTGTTCAAAAGGTTCTCAAAAACACCCCAAAGCAATGATTGTAATACACTCGATATCCTTGCAGAAATAATAACAACTAAACCAAAACACACTCCCTTTGCAATTCAGCTTAAAAGTAAAAAACACACCAAAACTCAAGTAATACAAAAAAATACTGAAGAAGTGTTTTGGAGATGCATTGAAATGACAAATATACTGTATGGTCCAAAGCAAACGCATAGGCTACAGGAAGCCACAATGGCGAAACAGCAAGATAAAAGAAGATTATTAAAAGAATCAATGTACCTCAAATAACTAAAAATATAAATAAAACCTTTCCTTCCCCCCGCTACACCCACCCTTAGTACTTGGCTTCGTACATTCTTACAAACGCTTAGAGAGATTGGCTTCCTTCTCGACTGTATTTAGGGAATGGTTTATAGAAAGCTCCTAACTTTAAACTTAAAAATAAATTAAAATTAGAATAAGCTAATTTAGCTGGAGATTAAAGTCTACAGGGATAAATACTCCAAGGGACAGACTTTTCTCCAGCAGTAAAGCTGTTCCTTATAATCTTGCAAAACTGAACTTAAGTTGATTCCCTAAAGAATTGTTTATGGTCAATAACTGTACGTAACTCTGTATCTAATTCCAATGAGAAAATATCAAGGACAAGTCTTAAATATAAACCAGGACTTCCTTTGATGGTGTTTTTGTCTAAACCATAATCGGTGGAAGCTCCACAGCTCTCCTGTTTCCATTTTCTTCCTGTTACCCTGTGTCACCAGCAGTAGGACAAGGTGTTGGGACAATCAGGCACCCAGCAGACTCAGCACTATTATTGTTATTTAAACCACTGCAAGGAATTTATTTCAGCCTTTTAGATCGAATTCTACTCCAGCTGTTACTACTTCTCTAAGAAAGTTGCAATGTAATGCAACAAGACATATGGGTATTCCTTGAGGTCTAGGTAATAGGATTTATTGTCCTTTTTACTTCTATCTGTCTCAACCTACTTCATGAAGTAGAAGAAAACAAAACAAAACTCACATTACATTTACTCTCTCCTCCTGTGGGAGTAATTCTGCTTTAAAGGAAAGAAGTGGTCTTGGGAGACTTCGCCCTTCAAATGCCCCAAAAATAGCTTTTCAAAAACAATTTCTTTGTACTGTGTCCACAGTGGTCAGACAAGTCTGTTTTCCTGAGGGTTTAATTCTGCAGAGGTGAAGCTGTTCTCACAGCTGCTAGCAAAAGTGGCATAAAAGTGAAAACTGAAGGAAATGTCTCCATTAGGGGTAAAGGCATCCATCCAGTGAAACAAGCTCTCAAGAGATATTCCTGCTCTATTTAGTGCAGCAACACCAGTCCCTGATTTGGATAGCTGTCTTTCTCCTACAGAAATAAAGTGATTCAATTCAATTAAGATGAAGCCCTGCTTACAAATGTAGCCCCACTGAGGAACCCAGGAAAGGATGCAGCAGCTTCTTTTCTTATCGCTCCGGGGCCCAGCTTTGAGATAAATAATTCAGAAATTAAGAATAACCAAATTTAAACTTTGGAAGTGACTCTGAGAAAGAAAAGCTGAGAGGCCTGATTACCCTTCTGGCTGCTGACTGACTGACGAATCCAGCCTATCCACAAGCTACAAACCAGCAAAAGTAGCCACTGTAACACAAACCTGTGATGATCAAATACAAAAACGTTGCTGGGTTCACTGACTGAACTTTTAAAAAACTTTGTAGCTGCAGATTGTGTTGAGAAAGACTTTGGCAAACACTGGGCAGAGCTATTTATAAACCTAAATGAAAAGGGTCATGATGAAAGGGAAAGAAACCTGAAGCAGCGGAGCACAGTCACTCTGGCATTATATAATAAATAGATTTACTTCAGTTAGGGTTATGAATGCAAGTACGTTGGTAGCAGCATGCTCTTTTTTCTAATACTGTGTTTATAAAACAAAAAACTAAGTAACTGAGAAAAGTAAAAAAACCCAAACATCTTATATCCTAAATTTTAGGCTAGACTTCGTGGGAAACTTTAATATCTTAGGAAAATAACTCAAAGATGGTGCTTGAGCTTTGAAAAGCATTTTTTTATTAACAAACATTACTTTAACGATCCAGTCACACTGAGTTGATATACTATTTTCCTCGGATAAATGCTATTTACAGCATGCAGTTCCTTCCTCCATTCGTACACAATTAGCATTAACTACATTTGAGTAATGAAGCAATTCTTCTCCTTTCAGGCCAACGTAACTGCTGAATCAAACAAAGCACGTACCACAAAGCACAAGCACCGTCGTAATATGATAATAGAGTTTACCTGATTTGAAGATCCAAAATGATTTGCCTTTTGTCCACATTTTCAGTGTACACTTTTACACCATTTATCCGCAGAGGCTGAAACAATGAAGCAAGTAAAAGGTGGATCCTTCTACTGAACCATATACCATATTAAATTCTTTACTTTGAAATAAAGGTGAATATATGCACATTTATGCCTGAAGTTAAGAATTTACTATAAACATTATTAAAAGGTATGAAGCAAAGCTATCAATATCAATAGCTCAAAATATTATTTTAAGCGTAAAAGTTACCTTGCTAGGATCCTTTCAACCAATAGCTCAAAATATTATTTTAAGCGTAAAAGTTACCTTGCTAGGATCCTTTCAACCACAACCCTTGTGGCAATTACCCTGGCTTTGGAAAACCAAAGTTTGGGGCTGTGCAGCTCACAGGATGCAATTCAACCAAGGCTGCGATATAAAGCCAGAAAAGCTGCTTCTCCCGTCCAACATAACTCAGTCCAGCTGCAGAAGCATGCAGGGGTGTGGAAGATCATTTAAACCCTACTTAAAATCAGTATGGCTTAAAAAGAATGCTATTCTACAGTCTGTAATACAGGTGTATCTAGGACAAGATAGAGCCCCTGTGTAAAAGTATTTACAACTTGTAAAGAAAAAAAAAAAACACAAAAAAGGTGTAGCAAAGTATAATGAACTGTAATATACATGAAATAAGAGTCAAAGAGAGAAAAATAATTCCTTCATAACTGAAACTTAACTTCAGATTTCCTAACATTCAGAGGAGGAGGGGGAAAAAATTATATATATATATATATAGATATAAATCCTTACTTAAATCCCAGTTATCATAAGCAAGAGAAATTAAAGTTCTGTTTGATGTAGGTAAGAGGAATTAGCGCCAGATTTACTGCAAGCAGAGGTAACTTAATCTTGGCTTGCACTGGTCAAACAGGCTCTTCTGCTGTAAGAGCTACTTATTATGACCCCTTGTCTCGTGGACCAAACAGAATTAAACACCTATCTGGTCCTTGACAATACATTACGTGCAGTCCTTTCAAAAGCTGAGCCAGCCGCACCCTCATTAAACTCCATACATAACATGATTAAAAGTTCATCTGTTACAAGAAAGGTAATTGCCCTCGGATCATCTGGCAAGAAAGGGATAATCATCCCTGCTCATTAATATAAAGCATTACATGAGCAATGTTAAAATCCTGTTGCTATGAGCTCTTCACTGTATTTTGAGTCTTCTCCCAATTCTTAAGCAAATTTAAGTCTCTGCTAAAAAAGCCAAACAAATTTTTATTTTAATGTTACAGCAGAAACCAGAATCAGGCTCATTGCCAAATGTAACTGAGACATTTTTGAGTAGATTTAAACAGGCTACATGAAAACACTACGGAAGACAGAGCCTCTCAGAAGTAACTTCACCAGACACTGACCTGATGACCGATATCAATCTTTGTGAAACTGAAGGTGCTGAGGTGGTTGTTTGCTCCTCTGACTGCTGGTTCTATGGTCTCCCGGAAGAGCTTCTCAATAAATTGGCAAACAAAAGGCCACATTTGTTTTACAGTCTAAGGAAGAAAAAAAATCTGCATGGAACATGACTTCCCACATAACTAAAAAATAATCTTTAAGGCAAATGAGAGACATTTTGTACAAAGTTTTAAACATACAGGTTTTCCATACAGTTCACTACAGATGTAAGAACTGGTTCCTTTTTACATACAGGAAAGCTTTCTGGAATTCTCTATTTGAGTGTTTTATACATTTGCACAAATCTGAAGCACTAGAGGAGGAGAAAAACAATATTAAGAATTTTCTCCTTTTATCCCATGAATGCATGTGCATCCAGCACTGATGCTGAATGTTGGGGAGAAGGATGAAGAGGGTTAAGTTTATTTGCATGTCAAGAAAGGAATAAGAAAAAACAGGTCAAGTGTATTTCTTAAATACGAGCATAAGGTTTATAAATGTAAAAATATAATATTTTTCTGTCATATCTGAAAATGCTGTATTATTTTTTCCCTCACTGTTTCCTAGTTAATTCATGTTCTTCTATGCTCTTGGAATAAAAGATATTTTAAAAAACCCACAAGATACATAAATCTATATCTTAGATTATCAGACATACAAATCAAAACTGCAACATTGATTTATTTTTAGATTGTAGGTCAGGAACCTACAGTAACTGGAAAGTATCCCAGAGAAGTAGAACTGACAAGGCTGTGTTTACAGCTGCCATGACTTCCACACAACTATTTTAATGCCACTTACGGTCATTCTCCAAAACTGACAATTTCAAGACCACAAAACCAGATTTCATCTTCCTCATGACTAGCTGGATCCATTACCAGAAGCTTCAAGTGTATAAAGAGCACAGACAAATAAAACTACTCCTCTCTCAGATTTCTGTGTCACTTTTTTAAACCTCAGATTCCCCTCTTCCCTCTTCCCATTCGGAAGTGATGCTAACGAGTGCCCTTACCTTGTTGAGCCATTCTGCCCTCTCTGTGTCTGGAAAATGGACCTAAAAAACAAACACCAAACAAAAATTTAATACAAATAAAAACCACTTTTTATTTAATCATGTCCATTCATTTATAATACAGGAAAGCTTAGTGATCTCCCTAACAATGTATTATGCAGCTAACACTCTTGACAAGAATATTTGAATTCAAGCAGAGAAAAATATGAACTCCTAACTGAACTACACAGATACAAGTCCAAGCATATATTTAATAGTGGCATGTGGAATCAAGTATTGCTTCAACACCATAAACAAACTAAAATAAAATAAATAATAAGCATAGCTAACACAGTTAGGGTCAACTAATTTACCTCTTCTGTTTCAGGGGTTTCTAAAATGACACACAACTGCCAGAGTCCTGACTGTCCATCCACATCCTTTCATTAAGGCCAGATCTTTCACAATAGCAATAAATCATGGCTAGAAAGATTTAATCAGCGAGGATGAAGCTCAGGAATATGGATTTAAGCTCTGCCGAAAGCCCTTCATAAGACATTTTTAGTGATTTCTTTTCTTAAACAACTACAGAATGCAGTAAAAGGCAGTGGGATGATGGTACATACATGGGATGGAAAGTACCCATCACAGCAGGAAAACACCAATTAAATGCTGGAAGAATAGACAGCTTTTCAGACACAGAAGGAGAGCACAGTTAGTAGCTTTACATCTTGCACACACAGACAAGACATAAAAACCTGAAGCAGTTAAACATTTCTTTAGGAACAAACAGCTTCTGCAACGAGATGCAGATCACACGTTGAAACACAAAGAGCCTTTGAGCGCCTTAAAAAACTGTGACCTACATATACTGACTTTGGTGAAACAATGTCTCTACTTAACTGAATTGCAAAGTCTTAATCTCTTCATAGCATAACAGATTGTATCACTGGTTTTAACAGCAGTGCCTACTGGTTATTTTTATTATGCGTATATCCCAAGTGCGAGCAGCCAGTTCAGTACGTACTTTTAAACTGTGTTTTTAACAAGTTGGATTTGAAAGCAAGGCCCATTAATGATTTCTTTGTTTAGATTTTTATTAAATTCTTGCATTAACCATGAGCACTAACATATTCTTGAACAGACTCAAGTTACCTTCAGACCAGTCCTTAATTTCTTCTAAGCATCCCCGGTTTAGCCATGCGGGAGGATCGGCTCCCACAGCATAATCAATATCATCAGTTATTTCTTTCTCAATATTCCAAGGTCCATAACTAAGGAAAGCTGTATGTTTTTACACATTTTTGAAGAATTAAAAACACTCCTGACTTCCACTGTCAAAAAAGAGGTTCCTGACATCTTTTTCATACTTCTTTTTTCAAGTATATCATATATCTATCAAAACCCTTACAAGTGGCACGAGAATGACCAATGATCTGCCTGACTGTAACAAAAGCATTCAATGGATTTTACTGAGTTCAAAGAATGGAATTTTTAATAATGGATACAGCAGTTTTGGAACCATATTATTCTATTTTCTTTATTTAGAAATAATGTTGTAGGAAATTACTGTGGGTAGAATGTCAAAAGTCTGTATTTAGATAGTTAAGTGGGGCTTTTTTCTTTCTTAAAAGCTTTTTTTTTTTTGCATTTGCTAAACAAGCAGTTACTTTATGTACATGAATTTATAGCTGCACAGATCTTACACTCAGTTTTTGTCCTGCAGGGTTCTCAAGTTGCTTCCAGACGTCAAGAAGTTAAAGGAACAAAAAGAACAAACACTATGTTAACCCTAATGCCAATAAGCGATATATTGATTTTTCCCCTAAAACATTTGCCTTCTGAATCTGCAGACGGAAAATGTGCCATTTATCAATAATAACTTAGGCATGATCACCATGAATATTTCATTCCATTTTGCTTAGGAGAGCGGTTAGTGACGTTCACAGGGTGGGTACTCAAGAGCTGTTCCTTACAGGAGAGAACAAGAACTACAGCTAATTAAACACACAGACAAGGAATGAAAAGGAAATTCACGGCAATACCAAACTCAAATCTGCCTGCTGCAAGTAACGCAAGACATAACAGAGTTACCACGTTCACAATTCATTTTCAGTCTTCTGTACAAGTGTCCAGTTGACACCAACAGAAGAGTCACGCATGACTGAGAAAGATCTCCCATCCTAAATGTAACTTCAGCCCACCTTCCTCTACAGAGTGATCCACCTTCCCAGATTTAGGGTATAGACTCGCAAGGCATTGGCCACACTTCCTGCGCCACGCACACAACTGACATTCGGTACATCTGACTGCGGTAAAACAGGGAGTGTCATTCACATGCACCCATCAAGCACCTTCGCAGTCAGCCCCAAATTAAGCAGAATCACTTGGCATTGGTTGGGAAACAAGCAAGGAGCCACATACACTAATATCAAGTCATATACACTAATTTATTCATTTTTGTTTTATCTACTGTACAGTCTTAATAAAGACCTTGCGTAACAAGACATGGTTCTTAATTTTTCCACAGATTTAATAATTACTTGTCCTTTAGTGTGCCACACCTATCACACTTCTATCATTATTTCACTTAGTACTAGGTCAACCACTTAATTATTTAAGCCTACCTTACAGCTGCGCATGTTAATAGGCAACAAATAATACAATTAATTACATCTTCCATTCCTGTTTCTCATCCCCTTTCCGTCCTTGCTTATCTACTCACTTTTCTACTCACTCCACTTTAACATATTTCAGTTGTATTCAGTGTCTATTCTGACATCAAAACCAGAGAGAATACAATCTTTCACCTTAAAAACTGAAATTTTTAACCCAGCCACCCTTGAATCAGAAGTTGAGCTTCTTTTAATCTTTACATGCTCCACAACCAAGCAGTCTGAAAACATGGCATAAACACTTGTCAGTACTAATTCCATACACTGTTAGCCTGCTATATGAGGCTACAATATTAATGGTGTCATTATCTTTTGCTTTAAGAGCTTTTGCTATCAAATGCAATCTTACACAACGACAACTGGGGAAGCCTGAGGGATGGCAGTTGGTCCTCTGGATCAGTCAGGACTGACATAAGAGCATCGAGGCAACTGCACAAACATTTTATGGCCAGAAAGAGAAATCAGATTAAGTGATGTGCAAAACCTGTTAAATCCTGTATAAAGTCTATTAGACAAGCATGACAGAGAGAGACAGAAGTCAAGATTTCAGTAAAGACAGTCAAACACTAAAGGCATTTTCCACTTGGTTTCTGTTCTTAAATTGCTCAGGCAGGTTTGGTAAGAAGCGTCTCATTTCAACCACCTGGCACAGTTATTTATTTTTCAAAGGAAAATATAACTAAAAAGAACTGTTGTAAGAAATACCCTAACAACCATGTTCAACATCAAAAACTTCATAATATTACATGTTCCAGGGAAGTTCTAATATTAAAAGTTATATTGCAAAACACTTGGAAATGCTCAAAACATGCATTTCTGCGCATTAAAAATACATTATTCAGCTTTCCCACACAACTACTTGTGTTCAACTCTAAACAACCCCAAGGAATGCAACAATAGAACAAAACGGGGACAGAAGAAAACCACTAACAATCTCCTATTTCCATACAAACAGCAGAAACGTTTCTTAACCACAATTATTTTATTATTCAAAGTCTCTATATACGCTCTTCCTACTGGCCAAATTAACTCAGCTTTCTGCCCAGATGATCATCTGCATCGGCCTAAGGAAACAAGGCTACAAAATAAATAATAACCATTAAACTCAAACCCTGCGGACTACAGATCGGTGGGAAAATTTGAAAAGTCAAACAGTAATCAGCAAATGATATCAAATGAGTTTCAAAGTGCAAATAATAATAGTAGTGCTGCCTTAAATACAATTCTTTGTTCAAATAAAGGAGGTTTCACATACCTACATAAATGTCACTAAAACTAGGCACTGACAAGAAAAATCAGTGAGAATGAAGTTACAACACCCTTCTGGGAGCAATGGTGAATTGCTCTCAGCACAAGTTGTAGGTATTAATGATCTACTTTAAAAAAGAAATTGCACAATAGTTATTATGCACTGATCCCCTCACTGTAAAACACTTTTAAAAAATTGTCTTTGCAGCTTTCTCCATCCTTAAAGCTATTTATCAGCCAACCCTTCTTATACTTCTCTTTAGTGATTATGATTTATACAATACACAGGTTGTAAGTATTATTTACATGCACTGAAACCACAAACAGGGCACCTACATTGAAAGTATAAACTACCGCTATTGATCAGAGTATTCCATGAAGTGAAAACGTTTTTTTGCTACACGTCAATCACTTTATTATGAGTTGTGTATTACAGTAAAGTAAGAAAGGAAGCAATAAAAATTGTTTAGGTTTAAAATAAAATACCAAACCCCAGAAAACCCTCACAACACTGTATATTGGCTTTTTTCTCTTCCATTCCCCTCAAGGATCAAAGGTAAGAATTCTATTTTAGAGTACATTAAAAATAATGTGTTATAATAGTTACGTTTAACAGATACTTGCCTGAGTCAGCATTACTTAACTTAGGTGTAGTTCCTTCCATGTGTAATTACATGTTGAACCAGAAAAAAATATTAAAGAAACTAAACCAGTAACTTTTTGTCTAATTACAAGGTCACACAATATAACCAAGTTTCTTGATACAGTTACAATGTAACTAAGTAGTCTTGAACAGTATTCCTGTTCTCACAAATACCTCTTATATTGAATATCTGTCCCTCCTGCTTACTTTGGAAAGTTAATATTGCATACAAAAATCCTCCTCCCCATCAAAAGTGCATTTCTTTAGCTTAAATGTAAAAATATAAAAGAGTATTACAATTAGCCTTCTTAATCTCTTTGTGCATCATCAGGGCAGGGCAGACTCCACCTCAGTTGTCCAGTCCACGCTTCCTCAGTTTAGCTGTGAGGATGCTGTGGGAGACTGTGTCAAATGCCTTACTGAAATCAAGGTAGACCACATCCACTGCTTTGCCATCATCTATCCACCTAGTTATGCCTTCATAAAACTCTATGAGGTTGGTCAAGTATGACTTCCCCTTGGTGAAGCCATGTTGACTGCCCCTAATGACCCTCTTATCCTTGATATGCTTTGAGATGGCACCAAGGATAAGCCATTCCATCAGTCTCCCAAGGATGGAGGTGAGGCTGACTGGTCTGTAGTTACCTGGGTCCTCCTTCTCACCCTTTTTGAAGGCTGGAGTGACATTTGCTTTCCTCCAGTCCTCAGGTACCTCTCCCATTTCCGAAGACTTGGCAAAGATGATGGAGAGTGGTCCAGCAATGACCTCAGCCAGCTCCCTCAGCACCCATGGGTGCATCCCATCCGGACCCATGGATTTATGGATGTCCAGATTGCCTAATTGCTCCCTAACCCAGTCCTCATCAACGGAGGCAAACTCCTCCATTGTCCTGACTTCCTCTGGGGCCTCAGCTGTATGGGGCTCCCCAGGACAGCCTCCGGCAGAGTAGACAGAGACAAAGAAGGCGTTCAGTATCTCTGCCTTCTCTGTATCTTTTGTCACCAGGGCACCCACCTTGTTCATCAGTGGGCCTACACTGCCTCTGGTGTTAGTTTTATCTGCCATGTATTTGAATAAGCTCTTTCTGTTGTTCTTGACCCACCTTGCAAAGTTTAATTCTAAGAAGGCCTTAGCTTTCCTAGTTGCCTCCCTACACCCTCTGACAACAGCCTTATATTCTTCCCAAGTGGCCAGCCCCTCCTTCCATGATCTGTAAACTCTCCTCTTCCATTTGAGCTTACCCAGCAGCTCCCTGTTTAACCACACAGGTCTTCTGGCTCCCCTCCTTGACTTCCTACGTGTCGGGATGCTCTCATCTTATGCCCAGTAGAAACAGTCCCTGAGCACTAACCAACTGTCTTGGGCCCCTTTACCTTCAAGCACTCTTGCCTATGGGACTTACCCTAGCAATTGCTTGAAAAGGACAAAGTTGACCCTATTGAAGTCCAAGGTTGTGATTCTGCTTGGTATTCTGTTCCTGCCACAAGAGATCCTGAATTCCACCATCTCATGGTTGCTGCAGCCAAGGCAGCCCTCAACCTTTACTGCTTCAACCAGACCCTCCTTGTTAGTGAGGATGAGACCCAGCAGCGCTCCTCTCCTAGTTGGCTCATCCACCATTTGCATCCGGAAATTATCATCAATGCACTGGAGGAACCTCCTGGACTGTGGCTGGCTGGCTGAGTAGTCCTTCCAACATACATCAGGGTAGTTGAAATCTCCCACAACAACCAGGGCCTGTGACTGTGAGGCTGCTCTCAGCTGTAGAAGGCCTTGTCAACTTCCTCACCCTGATCTGGTGTCCTGTAATAGACACCCACAACAGGATCACCCCTGCCGGCCTGTCATTAATTCTCACCCACAGACTCTCAACTCGCCCCTCATCCATGCCCGGACAGTACTCAATACATTGTAGTTGCTTTCTCACTTAAAGAGCAACTCCACCACCTCGCCTGGCTGGCCTGTCTTTCCTGAAAAGGACATAGCCATCCATGACCACATTCCAGTCATGTGAGCTGTCCCGCCATGTCTCTGTAATTGCCACCAGATCACAATCTCCTGACCCAACACAGGTTTCTAGCTCCTCCTGCCTATTCCCCATGCTGCGTGCATTGGTGTATAGGCATTTCAGAGAGCGAGCTGAGCACACCGATTTCAACCCTATACCCCTATATGGGAGGCCTCCCGGTATTTATCAGTTCTGTAATGCTGCCCCACTGGTGCAAGCCCAGCTACAACCCCATCCCCCTTGAAATGTAGTTTAAAGCTCTCCAAATGAGCCCTGCTAATTCCTGCCCCAGCATCCTTTTGCCCCTGCAAGATAAACCTTCCCACATATCACTGTCCAGACTGGTGCCTTATAAAACCAGCCATAATTCAGAACAGAATTTCTCAGTTTTAGAATTCATTTTAGTTTTAGAATTTCCCAGTTTTAGTGTTCTACATCACCTTCTGAATGCACAGCATAAGCAATTATTTAACTACTAAGCCTCAGTCTAGGTGGTGTGGCAAGAAACACACTGAAATTAAATTATCCTTTGAATTATAACTGCCAGATTTATTCGTCTAAACTCACTGCAGTGGTAACTCAGAAAGGCCAGAGAAATTTAGTAAAAGAATTAAGAAGAATCCCAGCTTGAACAGAATAAAGAGTGTCACACAGTGATATTCAAGCTCAATTTAACAGCTGTTCACGCCGGTGTTTTCCACTCAGTAAAGCGGGCTGGCCTGAGGACATTCACCCAACTTCAAGCCCAGAAATACTGTAGTTCCCATTTCTACTGAATTACAAGGGAAAACACAGTAAATATTTACTGCTACAGAACTGCAGGATTTAGTACTCCTGGAAGAGAAGGTTAAATTGTTAATAATTAGGGTTCCTCAAAAATTCTGCTATTAACCACAAGCGCTTGCTACTAAATTAACAAACAACTGCTATTTCCAGCATTTTTTGGTAACCTGATTCTGTTTAGCACACTTTGGCATGGATTTTGTGTTTGCAGTCTTAAATATATTAAAATGATTAGCTTTTGTACAGCAAAATTCATATTCAGTATTAAAAATTATGCATGTTTTCAGTACGGGGATTAAGCAAGGACTCTTGAAGCAGTTTTACTGAGAACCATTAGTATATGCTGTATATGTGATGTCTTTCAACAGAAGCATCTGGAAGATCCAGAAGCAGGCTGAATAGAGAAAATCAGCTTGGTTTAATATGCTAACTATCAAAGCCCGCACGGTACTTCACAAAACAGTAGTTAGAAGGAGCTGTGTAAATCAGTAAACCTAAAATTCAACCTATCTCAAATAGGCACTACAGGTTTTGATAGTAATTGCCCATAAACAATAACAATGAAAACCAAAACAAACAAAAAACCAAACCAACAAATAAACAAACAAAAAACCTCACAAAAACAAACAAACAAAAAAAACCACCACAACAAAACAAAAAACAAAGCCCCAGAAAACGACCCAAAAAACCCCTCCAAAACCAAGCAACCCCAAAAAACCACAAAACCCAGAACACACCACACACATGGCGTAAAATATAGAGATAAAGGAGGTGGGGAAGGGCCTCAGAGTTGTTGCCATGGCTTCCTGATCACTATAAAACCTGAAAGGAAAATGGAAATACTGGAAAAAGTGGAAACATACCTCAACAGAAGAAACAGTAGTAATGCCAAGCAAGGTTAACGATTGTATTTATTTATAAACTGGAATGTAAGCCACTTAAGCGCTTGGACAACACATTGGAAAACAAAGTAAACCTTTAAAAAAAAAATGAATTGCACGCCCTTTGAGTCAGATTTGCACCTATGAGACAAGGGCAGGATTAGAAACACACACTTGATATCCCACCAAATGTTTCTAAAACATTCTACCAGCACAAGCATCGCCATCCCACGGGAACGGCCCCTATCAGCTCAGCAAGGCCCAAGAGCTGCCACAACAAATCACAGCGGCTTTTCAGCACGAGTTTTGCAGTGTGAGCTCTGCCGTGTTCTCCGGTGCCTCCCAAGCAATCCGCTTCAGAGGCCCTGGGAGCATCTAAGTGAAAATTAATTCTTTCAACAACAGGGCAATTAAACACGAAACAAGTCGGCACTTGCGGAAAGTCTGAAACGAGCAGCTTTTCAACACCTCCGGGTTTCAATACTCAACACAGGAAAGCTACTGTAATAAAATTAATATACCTCAAATAATAAAACTGAGAGTCTTTACACGGCACAGAAAGTTTTATTTCTGTTCCTCTCCCTTTCCTAAGGCCTAAAGAAAGGCCTAACTTACTGACCACCTCAAAGCTGGAATAAACAGTAGCTCACATCCACAAGATACTTCAGCAACCTGGTATGTCCTGAAGGACAGACTTCCTAACATGCAGTTGTATACACCGTATCTGGGAGAGAAGGAAAATTACTAACAGCACATGCCCTGTTTTTTGTAAAGCCAGGCTAAACTAGCATAAAACAGGTCTTCGTAAAATGCTGCAAATGGTAGTAGCACTGTAAGAACAGTCACTGCTACCCTTACGCACGCTATTGAACTTCACCAAAGCCCTCACCACACAGAGAGATCTCACATCCAAACTGCTGTGCTACAATTAGAACATAAAATCAAATTCAAAATATTTAATGCATTTTTAAATGTTCCAGTGATCATAAATATACCTATGTTTCTCATTTAAATAATACAAAGATGCTACTTTGCTTAGATTTAAATATATGTATATTACATACAAAATACATATATAAGGTTGTAATTGAGAAAGTTGTCCCTCTCTTTTCCTTCTGATTACAGGTGTCACTGGAACAGCATTTAGAAAATTACCAATCCTCCAGTTTTCACCAGCAGCCTAGCAAAAATCTGACCAGCTTCAAGTTGTGGCAGCTGTGCCCATTCTCCCCTGGGCATTCCTCCTAACTTCTATTGGCAAACAATGTCCTTGGCAATGCAAAATAATGCTGGATTTGCCTAGAAGAGGTTCCTGAGCTCTGATCTGACTGAAAGGGCAGCTCAGAAGCCAGTCACACAATTCAGAACTGAAGGATGCAGAGACGTTTCAAAGCACATCAGTTTCATTTTCTCCATGCATATCTTTCACTTCAACATCTACTAAATACGCTTCACTCATTCTGGCAGTGAGGCTCGTCAAGAACTGCATTACTTTTCAGCAATTTGACTCACCAGTACAAAAACTCGATAGAATTTGCCTAAGTGTTGCTATTTTTGCAGAGATGGAGCAAGCATGCTGCAGTACAGTTAACCAGGAACCTCCCACTTAGCAGCAGCTTGCCATAACAAAATCCCCTGGGCCAGGCATCAGAGCAGCTGCTCTGGAAGACTGACAGAACAGTAGTGTGCTAGTCAGTGAGGGATCTGGGAAATCCTCCTTCTAGCCTGACACTCAGCCTTTGCAACCCCAACTTAAAGAAAGCTGCTCAGCCTAGAAATCAAAAACCGAGGACTATTTAACTTCCAGAAGCATCCTGGCTTAATCACTACACCTAAGTAAAAATCCCTTGCCTTAGCACCAGTAGTTATGCAATTTCCTTCCAAACATCTGGAAATACATTGTCATGGGTTTCTGTTGTATCTGGATGCAGAATCTACCCTAAACACAGCGTACTATGCCTGCTAGACAGAACCACACAGCTTTCCATTGCTAGTCCATTATCGCTTTCTAAATGGAAACCTTCAGTCCTCTACCACAGATTCATCTCAGCCTAATTTCAGAATTATCTTCAAGTACTAGTATCCCAGTATGATCTACATCACAACTCAGGCTTCAATACAGAGATGAACTCAACTCCATAACCAAAGTGCTTTTTTCTCACTGCCACTGAAGAAGGTCTGGTAATTTTTCCTGAATCTTTGTGTTCCCACTTTTCTACTTTCCAGCTGGAAAAGGATTTTAAGTTTTCAGTTATGAGTTTGGACTGGAACAGGACAATTAAAAAAAAACCCAAAACTCTCAATGATTTCCACTTCCTGAAGGATTCATAGGCAAAACCTCTGACATAAGACCGATACCCAGACAGAGAGACAGGCTTTTCACACCTAGGTAGTATTTTTTTTCCAGAATTGAATGAAGGTTGCTGGATCGTGTCTAAAATAAGATCTCTGCTCCCCAGGGCGGGACATTTCCAGCAAATCACTTCAGCAATAAGGCACAATATGTCAAATTTGACAGGAAGTATTCCTAAGACTCAAAACTAGTTATTGTAACCCAGAAAGAGAGCCTTTCGAGCTAAATTTCACTAAACAAAAACATTAATCATGTCTTAATCTTTCTCTACAAGAAAAAAAAAATAAAAGCACTAATGAAATCACTAGATAAATTAGCAATGCAATGACTAAAACCATGAGCAGCAGCTGAGGGAACTGAGGCTGTTCAGCCTGGAGAACAGGAGGCTGAGGGGAGACCTTATCGCTGTCTACAACTGCCTGAAAGGAGGCTGTAGCATGGACGGGGTTGGTCTCTTCTCCCAAGTAATGAGTGACAGGACAAGAGAAAATGGCCTCAGGTTGTGCCAGGGCAGGTTCAGATTGGATATTAGGAAAAAATTCTTCATGAAAAGGGTTGTCAGGCATTGGAACAGGCTGCTCAGGGAAGTGGTGGAGTCACCATCCCTGGAGGTGTTTAAAAGGAGTTTAGACGAGTTTCTTAGGGACATGGTTTAGCACCAGAGTTAGATTATGGTTGAACTCGATGAACCTGAGTGTCTCTTCCAATTGAAATGACTCTATGATCATTATGTTCAGCATGTAGGTCCACTGAGACTCAATGGGTCCCCTAGATATACATTTTCCCAACAGGTGAGCAATGTCTGCTGCCAAAAGCCAGCCCTTCAGTTACACCCTTGAAGTACATATCCACCATTCCGAATCCATTACAAATAAAGACTCAGTGAAAGAGCAATCTTCAAGTTTCAAGGGAGTGGAAGACTCCTAACAAGTCCCTCTTCATCTAACAGTTCACCATTCTTCTCAATTGTCAGCTGGCACAGAAGTGATGTTGAACACTTCTTAGAGTGAAGCAACATAAGAAATTAAGTTTAACATTTTGATCACTTACTACTCATATTTACAATAGTGCTGTTTTATCTACACTACTGCTTTTTCAGAAGGCCAGAAATCATTATCAACTGTTATCACAGCAAGATGCCCTTTTCCAATCTCACCTTCAGTGGGCATTCACAGCAATAACCATTATATTTTAAATGCTGACGTCCAACGAAAGGCCAGGGCAAATGCAGATTAAAAAACAAAAACCCCACAACAGCAACAAAACTGAAAAGTGTAACAATCTAAACATCGAAGAACTAGAATATCAAGAAGCGGATTTATAAAGTCCCGCTATCACACCAGGTTACAGACACCTAGTGCAACCAGGGTTTACAATATACAACGTGGAATGACAGCCCATATTGTAGCACGGCTCCAAATTCCCACAAGCATTGCAACCATTACTAAAAGGAGAGACCCAGATCCAAAATGTTGAAGCTGTTTAAAGGTATAGCATGAACCAGAGACGTACGGGCTCAATGAATTTTACCACTGGAAAAATCTTGCACACTACTCCTTTTTGACATGTTATCAACTTCACCCTTTCATTCTCTAAAGTAATTTCATTCCTTCTCCTCCTTTTCCTAATAAAGTCTTAATACCATTAAATTTGAGATTTTGGGGCTTACAAATTTTATAAGGCAATAAGACCTTATTTTCAATTTATCACATTTCAAAAACATGAAATATTTTGTATTTTTAAGCCTGCATAAAAAAATTCCTTTTAATTTCCCTTGAGAATCCAGATCTGTTCCCACTCCACTGCATGTCAGAGTCCCTCGCTCTCAAAAGAAGAAAAATATTCCTCTCTGGATTGCTACATATTAGCTTTCAAAATAGCTTATACAACCAGTTTCACAGTACAACTGACTGTCCTTTTGCGTTGTGCACAGCTATGAAAAGAAATGCTGGGCTCTGCACCAAACTGTCAGCCTTTCTTGGTGCTGCTGTCTAGACGAATACGTGGAAGGTTCCTTCTCCTTTTACTCCACTGACCCACTACCCGCTTTACTAATCCCCATAGCCCGGAGCTCTGACTCACTGAGGTTCTTTCTCCTGGGAGATCTTATTCTTGTTAACATTTGCTACATTACATAGCTATTCTCTCTACGGGAACCTTGCAAGAGTTCTGTGTATGCAAAAATGGACATAAATTTAAGAAAGATAAGTGCTCAGGATGGACTGACCACCTTCCTCAGGACAGACTGTCCTCTTTCTCTGGCAGATCAAATCTCCTTTCCCCTCTTTAACGGGCTTAACAGCAGCTAATTACTGAAGAGTACAATGATCTCCTATGACCCAATGTGCACACTTTCGCATGAAACATCTCCACCTACTGAACCCCATGGTTAACCTGTTTTTAATTTTAATTTAATTTAAAATTCACAATACATTTGAAACCAATCTATGTGAACTCCAACAAGACAGATAGAACTCACTTTTTGTTGACTTGAGCAGACTGCAAATTTACATTTGAAAAACAAAACAGCAAAACAGGGAACTTTATTTTTTTGTGGTATTCAAGTCAAAATACAGTATCAGAGCATGCAAATTCAAGATGGGTTAACCTGCATCCTAAGAAGTCAAACAAGCCTGTAGAAAATGCTTATTTAGGTCTCATATGCTTGTTATTTAGTTCTTACACTAGAAGAAAATACATGCACACTCATGTTTCAATTGAATCTGGCACAAGAAGTAACTTCAACATACTGCACAACATTCAGTACTATGAGGCCAGAGTTTATTCTTGGTATTAAAACATTTTTAAACATAATCAGAAACCATCCAAGGTGTAACATGCATTGTAAAATCCCCCTGTATCATTTGTAGCTGAAACACTATGAACTTACCACAGAGAGTCCAGAAAATACAAACGGTATAGACAGACTGATTGGCAGTTTTGTTGAACTCATAAATAGTCAGTGATAAACTCTCTCTGAAACTATAAAACTCTGCTGAGAAAGTAACTGAAACCCAAACATTCTAATAATGCGAGACTAAAAAGCATGGTAATGTTTAATTTGTGTCTCAGTTAACACAGTGGTAACAAGAGGTGGGGAGGAAAGCCCCTAGTTAACCTGGTACTGTCAGGTGTTGGATGACAACCAGCTCACATGTGCAACTCTGCTTCTCCCATTCAAGCATTTAACCAGATTCTTATACAAAGCTCCATATTTCTAGTAATCAGGTCCACATTAAAATTTCTAAAATTCATAAAAGCTGTTCTCTATGCTCTCTAAAACAATTTTGTCCCACTCAATGGACTGTACTTCAGCACTGGTGTTATTTGTTAGAAAAAAATACTCAAAATCTAATATTTCATTGGCAACACATAATATAGGAACTTCTGCACTAGAGATCAAAGGTGCAGCTAACACAGCAACCAGAAGCAATGTCTTAGGAGAAGAAAAAACTAAGGAGTACTATGGAGTTATCCTTCTTTCAATATCCCCTCAGCTCCTGCAAAGTCTGGCTGTAGTCCTTAGCAGCTTAGCAGCTCTTGTCACCCTCCTTCATCCCTTCTACCCCTTGAAAAAGAAAAAATAATAGAAAAAACAAAAGATAATATTAATTCTACTTTACAAATCCCCTTGTATCAGCTAAGTTTACTTAAAGCAAAACTGACGCTCTAGATTTTTAGGGCAGCCCTTATCCTCACGCAGGATCATGCTGAAAATACGCAACCAATTAAATACATAAGTAGAAATCAGTCTGACCACTGAACTCCAATCCCCTGAAAATGCAGGCGTCATTATCCTATTTCTATTTATAAGCTCCACCTTAAAACCACAGAGTTTGCTGCCATTCCCCAGTGCAGCCCAGGAAGGGCAGCTCTAGTGTGTTTTCGGTAGGCTGGTTGCTAAGGAAAGACTGAAACACTCCCTGCTAAACCAAGTTTCTAAACTTAGGTTTATGCTACATCATATGTTTGAGTTACAAGGTGGAAGCAAAAGCCAGACTGCCTCCCAACTAAATTAACTATTCTCCTCATCTATAAATATCAGTCTTATTATTTTGACTCTATGAGTTAGCAACAAAAGACACTTTAGAGGAAAAAGTCTTCATCAAATGACACAAGATAATGTTCAACATCAATAAAAATCCCTATCAAATCCCCACCCACTAATATCACTTGGGCTTGAAGTAGGAAAGGTATTTTTATTATATGTTGAAAAGGTTTTACAAGCATGTTTTCAATCTGTGCCCACAGCTTGTAATTCCTGTATACATCCAAACCGTGGATCTGTTTCAATAGCCTGTCTTTCAGCTGGAATATCTGTCCCATGACTGGCTTAGCACCTCTTATCCAAGACGCTATTTTAGAAAAAGCAGAGTAAGTGCACATAAACCTGCAGAAGGAAAGGATACCACTGAAATCGCATTATCCAAGGAAAACATGTATGCTTATGCTACTGGATTGACACATACAGCATCTGTACAGTATAACATCCAGCAAGTTGCAAACCTCTTGCAAGACCAATGCTTTCTGTAAGCCATTAGAACCAATATTTGTCTTTAAAGAAAAGTGACCAGATTTCAAGAAGATTACATCTTTTAAGAGATCAGTAGTAAATACAAAAATACAAATGATGAAATATTATACAAATAAAAAGCCCAGGCATCAGCTTGCAAAGCTCCCCCTCACCCTATCAGAATTCCTGCAGGCCCTGGTTCCAGAGAACATCCCCTGAGATTCCAGCTCCCTGCAGACACAGACACTCTCCCACGTTACGACTGCAAACCATCACTGATAGCAGCTTTCAAAATACTGCCTTACGATGATCTGCATTGAAACATTCTCCAGCCTCTGTTGAAGCTTTTCTACCTGAAAAAACAGGGAAAGAAAGTGATCATAAACTCTAAAAACCATAAATCCTCTTTCTAAGGTAATATACTTTTTTAAATACTGGAAACTAAAGAACCTGCCTTCCCCTGTTTGGGAAGTTTAAGGTTTGGCCATATATGGCTCAAATTATACTCCATTTTAATCTCTTTGCTTTTAATGTAAATTCATGTATTTTGTGTATGTTTAGAGAGGAGCTCCTGTATTTTTTTGAAATACTATACAGTAGTTTTTACATAAGCAGTTACAAAAACAGCCCTTCAGTGGAAAGCAAACTGTGGAAAAACCGCCATATTGAGTATACACCAAAGATTATCAACAACACCATCAATGTACTTCCAGGTAGCGTGCCCAATCAAGTGTGCACAGTTGCTGACCTGAACCACAACAACTTGTTTCTATACACACAGCCATTTCTTATGCTCAGCAAGTGCTTGCAGGAAGATGTTTGCCCACAACTGAAACTATTAATAGCCCTTGTATAAAGGCAGTTACTGCCCTTCAAACAAACGATGGGTAGTGAGTAGCCGAGCGATTAAGTTTCGGTATTTTCTTGGACACAGAGGAGGAACATTCTAGCATTAGACTGCTGGAATTGTTGGGTGTTTGACAGATGGGATGGAGAGGTAGCAGGAGTGAAGAAAGAAGAGCTGGATACATTTTTCCTTTTATAAATGCAGCACAGAGCTGTCACCTCTTCTCTCATAGTACTGATTATCATCAATGCTGAAGATAACCCAAGCATTTAGGGATCTCTCGAATACTCTTTACCCTAAACTCAACCATTATAACCAGCCTATATTCTTCTACTTCCAAATTCAGCAGTAAAAATCACCTTCATAAATCAATACTAATTTAATTAATGACAGCAGTAGTAACTTTATAAACATACCGCCTACAATTGGATCATAACATTAGGTGCAAAATAGTGTCTTTAAAGACTGAGTTGCTTATTACTGATATTTAAGCTCAGCATTTCTGCATTTTATTCCACACCTACTGTCCCACTTTGGATATTTTCACAGCAGCTGGATGAGAGATAATCAGATCATACCTACTGGTATGCAGTTTACAACAACAGGAAGACTCTTCTTACATCTCAGCAACCCTTTTTACCTATAGGTGGCTTTGCAGCAATTTCAAAGGTTTCCAATTTTAAAGATTCAAATGTTGGTGATCAGCAGGCAATTGCAATTGCTGAATTTTTCTTCTCTAACTTTCAAAATCCTATATTTTATGTGACCAAGAATAATCTAGTCACTCTACACCCGCTTTATCATTAACAGAGAGAAATGCAGGTCTGTAGAGATACACATCTGACATGTTGAAACATTACTCTTATGGTCAGATAAGAGTCCTTTGGAGATGCCTGTATTAATCACAGAAAGTATTGATTGTAAAGAAAGTCTCCAATGAATTTGGACTTACATATATATAAATATAGGTTCAGCAAATTCTAGTTGTAAGTGGAAACCAAACACTTCGTGCCTAAAACCAAACTGAATATTAATTCTACGAGTGAAAATTTCTGACCAATAAAGATAACTGCCTGACCTCCGAGTAATCGACCACCTAGCTGATCAGTTCCTTAAAACCTAGCTTCAAGACGTCTTGCCCATGGCCATGCCAGAACAACTATGTCACTTTATTTGATTGCTTCTAAACAAAGCCTTCCCTAGTCTGCACTTCTCTTGAAGGAGAAATTAATGTTCGTGCACAGGCAAGGAGTAATATCTGCAGCCAAGTCACTGTTAGCACTTCAGCACTCAGCAGATTTTGCAGCAGATGCTGCTACACGGTGCTAATAATTGTTTAGAAGTTCTACAATAGAACACTTACTACATGTATTAATTAAAATCTAGCAGCTGTGTCCCACATTGTTGCTTGCTAAATTTAGGCATGTAAAAAGTAGCAGTGAAGTTATGGCCTCATTACTTTAGGTTCTTACTACATGGAGAAATGGAACCTCCTGCAAAAAATTCAGCTCATCTATTCCCACTGACTAAAGGCAGATGGCAGAAAGAGACTTATCTCTGAAATGAGGTGCCCAAGTCCAGTAGGATGAATCTACATTTCAGTTTGCTACAGCAAACTTCATTGTGTGCACTAATTGACAATAGTTTTTTTATGGCTTTCACTGTTGATTGTGTTATTTTAGGCCTGAATCCCAGCCCAAGTTCAACTAACAGATTTTTTTTCAGCGGCCTAAGATCTGCACCCAGCTCTTAATCACATGTAATAGCTTTCCTGCAAAAGACATCACTTGAGTTTGGAAGCATGCAGTGATGACAGTTAAAATGAAATCAAACCCCCTGAGTAAAATGCCACAGTTATTTTCAGCGATCTGCATAAAGAGCAGTTAATTTGCAACTACATCAGTCCAGCTGAAAAAACAGGATTTTCAAAAATCTGATAAAGGCTTTTCCAAGTACAACTAGCCACTAAGGCAAAAAGCAGGGATTTTATTTGTTTTCAAGATCAAAGGCACAATGAAATCAAATGCACCACTGCCATTGCCATATATTGATTTGCTGCATCTGCTACTGACTTTGCTCAATGTATTTGAAAAATTTTAGGACATAAAGTAGTCTTGTAGATGAATGTTAAGTTTGCTGACATTTTCTAATATATAAACTAAATGAACTGAAGACTTTTGTTTTAACTAAATCATTGAAGATCTATTTGCCTATGGAAACATCTGCAGTCAAAATGTCTGCAATCAAAAGTAACTTGTAGACTATGTTGGAAAAAAATAAAACGGTCTTTGAGATATGTATTTCAATACTTCATTCTCAATGTTCTCTTTTATCCTCAGGAGCTCATATAATTAGTTACTTTCTGTTAAAACAGTGACATCCCAAATCCTATATCATCGACTAATCTGAGCTGTTCCAAATCAGGGTTTTTTTCCATTTCACTTACTCAGTGGGAGATCCCAACGTAACAGCTTTACTTACACTGCGTTCGCTAGGCTATGACAGACAGGAATGTTTTTTCCATGTGCCTGGCAATGCAAACAATCACAGCAGCAGAAAGCAGAGCTGGAGTTCATCACTTTGATAGCTGGAAGAAGAAACTGGAACAAATGAAAACTCGCAGGCCACCTGGGGTTGACAAAAAGAAAAACCATTTCCCCAAGCACTGCAAGTCTCAAGCAAGGAGGCAAATTATCTTAAAAGTCCTTACACATTACATCGAAACTAGAAGCTTGTGTTACATGGGAATCAAGAATCAGAACTTTACAATAGAGAAAATTCTGAAGTGACTTGTCAGAGCTTAAACCTCATTAATTTTAGGAACACTGATTAATTACTATCCTCTCTCTGACAAATAGATAAATTCCCATTGCTTCTCAATCAATTGAAGGTTAAATGCTGTTCTACCATTTTTCAGCTTCCACTCTGAGGACACAGATGAGAATCCATGTTACTAAGTCAAGGATAAATGTTTTAAAGCAACTGTAAGTAAAGCTACAACCACTTCCATCCCTTTAGCAGAGTTTCCCTTCAAGAACAAATGCCTCTGCTTCCTATTCCAGAAAATCTTAGAAAAGAGAAAAAATACCTAATTTCAGGTAGATACACTTCCATTGGCAACTTTGTCAGAAGTATTGTTATGGCGTTACTAATACAACAGGCTGCCTAGTTGTGCCAGAAAACTGAAAATATTCAGTATAAAGAAAGCAAGTACATCAATAACGATGTGTATGCTGGAAGCAAATCACTGAATCATGAATTGCTGTTTTAAAAGAACACTGTTGTAGGTCCTCATCTCTCATGTAAAATTCAAGTTTGTATTCTTATATGGGAACTTCATTTGTAAAAAAAAAACTGATTTCCAAATCCAAACTGTTTTCAGGCTGTTATATGGCTCTGGGTGTAATGGATTACCCTAAAGAACTAAAAAGGGAAAAAAAACAAGCCCCCAAACGTCATCAGGGTTCTTTCTTGGTAATCAGTGTAACAAAGTGAACAGATTAGTAACATTTTCATTATTCACCTTAGAAAACTGAGGGAAGACCGGACATACAGGGCAAAGAAACTTCAGACTATAATTGCAAAACTTCCAAAACACAAAGGAACTGAAAAAAACAATAGTTGGCAAATATGTTTTCTGTTACTACACATCTATGTTAAGACTTGAAAACAACACAAGCAGACATGATATGCAACTTTTTAAAAAGGTTTCATTTTCTATTAAATTTGGCTATGTATAATTCTCATCGTAAAGACTTACATGAACAAGACAGAAACAAGAAAACTCATTTTATCCAAGAAACACGGACAGCTTGGGCACATTCACATCAGCACTGTACTTATACCTAACACAGCCTAAAAAGTAAAACAAACAAACAACACACAAAGACAAACCACACTTTCAAAAGCCCAAGTATTTTCCCTACCAAAATAAAGACTACCATGAACAAACAGAGAAAAAGAAATTATTACAATGTAGACCAATATATCAATCCCTTTTGAACATTCTCATAACACATACAAGTCAAATGACTGAACGCCAGTTTGGCTTTTTTTTTGTTCCCCCCATGAAACACTCTCTTCTCATTTCCTGGCTGCGATTTAACTGGCAGAGGGTGGGTGGGTGGAAAAATGTTCTTTTTCTAGTTCAAGTATTTTAGGATAAAGTTATTGGGTGAGGAACACAGCATTTTATAATATAGTCTGCATCACAAAATTGATTACTAGACTTAGACAACTTCCTAGCCACACATACAAGAGAATTTAGCATTCTAGCTCAACAATTAAAAAGATGAATCAATAGACTGGGGAGGAGGGAGGAGACTTGTCTCAAAGCAAATTACAATATTTCCAAGTTCTGGACTAGCAAGCTTGCTGTACTAGGAAATATGAACAAATTAAGAAAAGACATTTCTTCATTTGAAGTATCACCCATTCATTACACTGAGTCTGCTTGAAACACGCAGATGGATCAAACTGCCACTGAGTCCGCAGAGTTTGCTCTACAAGCCTCCACAAAAGCCAACAGTGCAGAGCACGTCTTGTAATACTCTTCCCTGCAAAGTGCCACAAGAGATCTTGTCAGGTTTTTGGATATAAAGTTATAAACTTACTTACTGTTGTTTTTCAAAGCCGATTAAGTTAACAGTCTACAGAATAGGCTATGTGAAGTAGGGTATCTGAGAAAGCACAAATACATTTTTTTATATTGAGTTATGCAGATCTGAAATAAGGCATGAAGAACCATGTATTACAAAGCAGCAGTAATGCTTAAATACAAAGCCAACTATGAGTTTCCTGAGCTGCTAAGTGCCATTTGAGTTCTCCCCCACAATGTTTTCCTTTCCACCATCCATTGTTTTTAGTAAGGTGTTTCAAACATGAACACTTATAAACTTTGAGAGCCGAAGTGTGGATTATAATACTGCACAATTAATTTAAATCAGAACAACGAAGGTTTCATAGCTACCTTCATGCTTCAACATATCTTCTGGTTACTTTTAAAAATGAAACAAGAAGACACTGCATTTTTAGAGATTCACCTGCTTTCTTCCTAACCTTCCTTTTAAGGTAGACAGGGATGGAATACAAGACGATGGACTGTCAATACATTCAATTTTGCATTCAGTGTTACAGCTTTCAAAATATTCCTATTAGGAAACTATTTCAGTCGGTTTGGACAGTTCATGTGAGCCAGTATCTACCCAAAGGAATGCAAACAAAGGTTATGAAAACAATAGTCCTGCAGTCTGTACTAGACACTCTCAATTAAAACAGATGCAAAAAGGTATGCAATTTACATCACAAATATAAATCTCTTAGGTGAAAGTGCTTGCAATTGACCTAATGTAAACTTGACTCATGCTGCTATATGATAAGGACAGCCAAATGACAACGTAATGCTCTTCTGTCATATGACAGTTATTTTCAGCCAAGTAAAACCAGTTTCGTATTTCTAGTAACAACTTAATGGTACTTTAATTCCCGACTGCTTCAGCTGAAAACCATTAGCCCTGTTTCAAATGTTCAACTCCTAAGAATTTTGTAGTCACATCAGGGTGTAGCAGACAAAACTTTGTGCAATGACTCATTATACGGGAATGCTCCTTTTCCAAAGGTTATTTATGTAACAGGAGTTCCACTTGAAAAATTTTATGTTTTAGCAATTTGCTGCACAGAATTTTAATACCAGCTATTTAGCTGACAGGCTTCTGAACAACTTAAAAAGTCTCACCGCCTCCCACAAAACACTCTCTAAAGATAGACATCTTTTTTTTTGCTAGTAAACTGAAGAGGTAAGCAAATGCTGGTATTTTATGCAGAAGAGGTTTCTTATAATTTGTAAGCCATAAGTGGAGACCAAAAGCTAATTTAAGCGACAGGTTAAATCAAAAACAAAAATCACAGACTAATTCAGCTTGGAACAGACCTCTGGAGCTCATCTGATCCAACCACGCACTAAAAACAGGGCCAACTTTTAAGCTGGATCAAAGTACTGAGTGTTGATATGTTTGATGATTAAGTATGTTAACAGGTCTGTTGAAATGTTATAAAACAACTTGGATGTGCAATTTGACATGATAAACTGTTCCAGTTCAAACTGCTTCCCCACAAAGACATCTCAGCAGTGTTATGTGCCACCTCTTTCTAAGAAGGTCCTCTCCATGCAGGCGATTGTTCCATCTCACTTTAAACCCAACCACAGGCTTTCATAACCTCCTTTTTGTAGGCACTAGCACTTCTGTGGTTACACAGTAAAACAACTCACGGAACTGATCCAGCTGAACACTAAACCTGGCAAAAAACTTACAGTTAGGTGGCCAAGTAAATTCTAATGCTGACACAAGGAATCAGTGGGAAAATGCAGTGGATGCAGAAGATCCTTTTTGTCAGGAGTGTACATTTACTTCCTTTTGAAACTGCAAAATCATTCCCTTTAACAAAACCCTCTGCTTCTCTCTGCAATAGCCATATTAGAATGCAGAGAAAAACTTACAAAGCCTACAAATGCAATTTAGGGATGGTATTTATACATATCTCATGAATAAGGAACCATCAGTAGGAAGAAGCTTTGAAATCCTCACTGCTCCTCTAACAATATCACAGGAAGCACACAGAGAGAATAAAACAAAAAGGCTGCACCATTTAAACTGCAAAGAAAATAAGAACTCCACTAGTCTAACAAAGACTGGTACAGGGAGCTTGGTAGAAGCTATAGGGAATAAAAACCTAGAATTAGGTTGGGGATGGGGATCAAATGACAGCAAGACAGCTGAGGACCCCCCTCCTTCCCCCTCTCCCAGGCACCTTATCAATGGGATTCAAGAGGAGATGGGACACGGGTCCTCACCCAAGCCTTGATAGAAAGGTAGAGACCATCCAGGGCTGTGTTAAGGAACAAGGGTTCAAAACAAAAAAATCTTGAGAAGCTGAGGTAAATAGAATGGAGTTTGCAAGGCGAGCGCACTTGCTGAACACCTGCCCACAAAAGATTCAGGATTCTCAAACCTCACTTTCGTGACAAAATTTCCTTATAAAGCAAGTTTAATTTGGACACTTCTAGCCAATAGAGAATAAACCTACTATTGCTATCAGTTACTCCATTAGCTGACATGGCAAGTTTGGAAAACCTCACTCTCCAGGTGTAACAATGATCCATTTTGTGACTTACTCGTTGATTGCCGGCCAAGAAAAGTCACAAAACTTACATTAAAAACAGAATAAAAGGAACAACATTTGTGAAATCAAACCACAGAGAAGGTGGCAAGTGCCAGAAAGAAAACAAATATAAGTTGGTTATTTTCAAAAAACACACACATCTTTAATTATGCTATCATCTTTTCCTACTTGTCCCCAACAGAACTTTAGTCTCACCTAGTGAGAAGTCAAGGCTTCCTCAAAAAGGCACTTAGACTGTCTGAGAAATGCTCGTGCTGTCGCAATCCGCTCTTTCTTTTGCTGCAGAATGAGAAAAGCACTCAGCACATGGCACATGGGGCTGAGGAAAGGTCCTGGGTCACTTCATGCCATCCTGGACAACTACAAACTCCGTCAAACACATCAAGCTGGCAACTGGCCTCCACCATTTCACATATGGTCGCTTTTCGTAAATTCTAGATTTGATTCTTCCCTCTTATTCCTCATTTTCTTTCTGTACTTTAAAGAACTCTTCCTCTTTCAACTGAAATTTTACTCAGAAGTATCAAAGTGCCGTACACACCAAAAGTTACACTAGTGATAAAATGCCAGATCGCCCCAAATAGTTGTTTCATAATTTAATTCATTCAAACAGTTGTTTAAAATAAAAGCATTCTCCCCTCTCCTTATCAAAATACTGTTTCCTGACCATTCTTATTCACAATCAATTCTATGTTGAATGCTCCATCTCTGTATATCCTTTATTTTCATGATACATTCACAAACACCAGCCAAAGATTAGAAGTGGTGCAGTATTTCATCCAAAGATGCAAAAGCAGCTCTACATATCCTGCGTTTGAAATTCTGCTGGTCTGTCAAGCTGGGGACATCAAACTCAGAAGCTGCCCAGGCTTGGCCGCAGAAAAGCTCCAGAGCTGCTGGTGGGGAGTCCATTTGAAACTTCCTTAGGAAAGCATGGTATCAGATTTACTTCATATTGTCCAACAACAAGGAAAAACAAAGAGAAATATGAGACGTCACAGGTCAAAAAATACTGTATCTAAACTACCAGTGCCTCATATAAAATCTCTTATTTCTGTAACCCTTCCAAAAGGATCACACTCTTTTATTGATCCCCTTCTATCTACATGTTGAAACATAGCAAATCAATGGCGTAAGTTAATTTTTAATCATTAACTGCTGCTTTCAGAATCTGATGTACTACTATAAGGCTCTGACAAACTGGTTTCAGGCACTACAGAGGATATTTAAAAATCAGCATTCTTTAAAACTTTGTATTTTAAAATAAGTTTTAAAAACAGCTTCCACAAATCCACACCTCAGATTTGGTATAGGCATAAGGTCAGCACAAAATTGCTGCAAGGCTCAGAAGTTATGCTAAAGGCAACTTCAGCAGAGAACATTTTCAATGTTATAATTAGCAATGATTTGATAAATGTGAGATAAACTGCAATGTAAATCAAATTATTTAAGTCAAAGATTTTTATCTTAGCAGAAACAAAATGCTGCCTCTTCTTTCATTTGAAAAAAAAAAAAAATGAGAACAGGACACTAAATAATTGTTTTGAATACTTCAAATTTCTAGAACGGGTTTTCTCTACTAAAAACTACAATCAAAATATTTTGACAGTAATGCTGATTCATCTTCCTATTTCCCAGCAGGTTCTCATGTGAAAAAAACAACAACAAAAAAATTAGAATGCATATCCAACCACAATCTGTGATGTGCCCACAATCTCAAAAAGTAGTAGTAACTTAATCTTGTAGAGGAGGTAGAAAAGGTCAACTGATACTCCAGTCAACCTTTCTTTTCCTTCTATACAACCTTAGTCTTTATGGACAAGATCTTTATGACTCCCATGTTTTCAAATATGGTTAAAGCTGAGCCAGCCCCTATATGCAAAACTATTTAGTCATGGAAACAACACCAGCAGACTAACATGAAAATTAAAAAACTAACAAACAAAACCCAAAACCACTCATACACATCTTAGTTATTCAGATAAACAGCACATTTAATGAATACATTTGAAATAGTCCCAAAAGTCTGTAATAATGGTTATGTAATATTAATTTGTTATATGAAAAAGAATGTATTATACACATATATTTAAAAGGCTTGTAGCACCTAAAAATAGTTCAAGAGACAAGAGTAATACTTTCATGTTAATATTTTTCTTTAGCTTTTTTTTAATCTTGTTCATTAATATCCGTTCATCACATGGCCTTCTACCACAAATATTCTGGAAAAAGATCTTTACATACTAATCACCTAGTGACACCACATTACTACATGAGACAATGTATTATATGACAGACATCATTTCAGTATAGGTTTAACAGAGTAAACTTGAAAATTTTATATGAGAAACAGTTATATATGATCAATTGCCTAAAATAAATGTGGTTGATTCTCCATTCCTAAAACCATCCTTCACATGCCTCTTAACTATGGAGTAACCTTAGAAAGTCAGCCAGGTTACCTTCTTAACTACAAGAAGTAATACTAAAACAAATAAAACTTCCTTCTTAGAAAAAAACTAACCGCCAAAAAAAAGGCACACAACCCACAATACACAGATGTATGTATACATACACTACGAGGCACCCAGAATAGAATATGGAAAAAAAATAATCAGGCAGAAAAAGGACATGGGCTTCAGTTGTTAAGTACTCACA
The DNA here is from genome assembly GCF_037038585.1 of Patagioenas fasciata. Taxonomy (NCBI): domain Eukaryota; kingdom Metazoa; phylum Chordata; class Aves; order Columbiformes; family Columbidae; genus Patagioenas; species Patagioenas fasciata. The sequence continues at coordinate 158,772,534 of NC_092521.1, read as the reverse complement.
AGTTCTTATTCCATCCTTCTTTACACCCCTTCATAGTTTCCAGATGTCGGCTGGCAGCCTACAGTATATGGTCGTCTGCAGTACGAACCATATAAATGGATTAGATCCAGCTTAGCATTAAGTAGCCATACATGGAAGTAATTTTTCTTATAAATCACTCCTCAGAAAATTCAACCTAACATGTTCAACTAACATTTGGAGAAAGGATCAGAAGAATGTGTCACAATGCCTCACAGCCTTCCTTCTCATATTTTAGTATGCTGTATAAAAACCCACCTACGGTTCCAACAGCTCCAGTAATAATGGCATTAACCGAATGTATAATTAAAAGTTAAGAGGAAATCTTTTTGTTCTAGGGCAAATAAAAACAAACATTGCATTGCAGAAGTTTATGAGGTTTACTGAGTACATACTTAACACCCATCAGGAAGGATTACTTGGAGATTCCTGTCCTCGACTATCAAAGATCCACTTAGCAAGTCTGACTCTACATCATTAAGAAATCTTCATATCAAATACACCTAAGAGAGTAACCACCTCAACCTTCTCTGCACGTCACTCAGTGCAGTATGAGACTCTGCAGTTAGAGCTACCTAACCATGTTTCCTTCCACAAACATACTGGGTCTGCCTTCCTGACACCAGTAAATACCAAAGCCTTCATTGCTCTAACCACATAATCGGTGTATTTGACAAGAAGTTCACAGAAGGGCTTGGGGCGGGGTGTGTGTGTGTGGGGGTGGCGGAAATATATATGTATGCGTATTTTATTCTAAGACACATGACTAAATACAAATAATTTCATAATTATAAATCACAATTTCCTTTTTCAGACACATTCTGCTTATACTCAGAATGGTTCCTCATCTTTTAAACACTAACAGTTTGTTCAACATTCAATACAACCTTCAACTAAGAAATATGCAACTACCACTGAAGTCATGCTTTACTGAACAGCACCCTTGCAAAACACTCAACTAAGCATGGGTTGATGACTATCTTATTGATTATTGTAGCTATACATTAGCATCTAGCAAAAGGGGTAAATGCTGACATTATCTCTCCCCTATAGGTGTAGCAGCTGTATAGCAGTTCAATGGTAATTCACAATACTCACACTCTGCAACAATTTCATACAGCTTCCCAAGAGAAAGAAGATCTAACAGATTTCTTCACAATGGGACTAATGGTGAAAAAGGTGACTAGACACCTGTTTAGGTTTAGGCAGATTTTTCCTTTTACCTTCAGTAGATGAGAAAAAACAACAAAACGAAAACCCTAAAACTCATTCCAAACTAGCACAGAAACTCAAGCAAGTCTGTCGGACCTAAAATGCTAGAGCAGACTTGTAACTGATGTGTTAATATGACCTTACTTTTACTACAATGATGTACAGTATTTCAGTTTCTATAAAATACATGGTTAGCGATATAAAGAAAAACGTCTAAATCTGTTTTCAGAATCAATTATTTAAAAACGCTGATTTATTCCTGTTTTGGTCTCCTGCTGACTGCTGACAGACTGCACACAGATACAGCTCCTGGTAGCAGGCCAAATTTACAATCAATATAGAGAAAAATATTCAGCACGGCTTTTTATCTGTATGTTGAAGAAAACAGGAGTCAAAGTTTCACTTACCCAAAAAGATGTTGAAATGTTATAAAAGTCACATTAAGCAACAAAAAAACCCCACAATGGCAAAATCATATTTACTTTTTGGGTTGTTCTGAGAAAGAACGAAGCAAATTTGTGATACCACTTAGATTATGAAATTCCACTACTGTTTCAAAAACAAAAGGCAACATGATAGCAGGTCTTTACAACCTGAGAGTCCTGTCTTCCTACCTCTTAGTGATACTTAAATTGCCACTTTCCTTATGTATGTTTGCATCTTAATGACATTCATTCCAGTACACATCTAGTGTATAAAAAAATGTTGTTAAGAAAGAAGAAATGTTGACTTTACTTGAAGATCATTTTGAGCTCCAATTCTTCCTCATTGTAAATTCTGCTGCCTAGTTTCAAATTACTTGGAAAAGCACCCACCTCTGCTCCCTCCCACTGCATGTAATCAGTGACATCTTCAAACATGCAGCAGAGCAACAACTACATGTTAGCAAGTCTCAGTAGAGATCTTTTTCTTTTAAGACAGTAAACGGAATATTTTTTTAGCACATATATTTTTCTTGTAAATAATTCAGTGTTGACATTTTCAATAACGTAACTTGTATTCATGTTGAATTAATGCATTTAACATGCACAGTACAGAATTTTTCTACTGTATAACCACCTGCTTATGGAAGAAGTAAATCTAACCTAGGAAACTAATATATAACATTACAAACTCTAGTGTGATAGTACAACAGTAACACTTTCAAATTGTAACTGAGCATATTGCCATCAGAAAAATCTTAATTCATTATTCCTGCAATGACCACTTTCTCAAAAATAAATAGCTCAACGCAGTATTACTGACCACTCACTGATCACTAAAGCAGCAATTGATCTCAAGGTAGGTGCAGGGGTAAGAATTCACACCTAGATAACGCTGCTGCTCAGCTAAAGCTCTTTTCCCATCAAGAGCCCAGAAAGATACCACATGTCAAATAATTGTTTGGAATGTTACATAGTTTTAGTTGAAAAATGGTTTATTACATCTCAGTTCCAGTCCCAGAGGAATAAAAAATTTCCTATATTTCAAACACAGCACTGTCCTACTCAAGGAATTTAAAGTTTATTTCCCTGACCAGAAACCAAGCGAAAATATACCAGTTTGGAGTTCACATTGAGATGGATAAACTCAATACCCATTAAGGAGATGTCAGGTTCTATATACCATCCAGTAACTTTTATCTGAAATATGACTGAAATCCATGAATCTCCAAGACAACACATAAAAAGCAGGAGAACAGCATTCTTCCAAGACACATTACAGAGGCAGCAGAACAAGTCATATAAAGTTTAATGACTGTGACAGCAGACATTGAAGACCACTTTTGATTTAAGTGGGCCTTCAGTTCTCAGAAGACTTCAGTTTTCCAGATTCATTTCATCTGGAAGCTACATTTACTTGGAAACATGATACTTCCAGAATATACTATATATGTCAACAGAATGAAAAGAACCAAGACCTTTAAAATTTAAGAACATAATCGAAGAGGGAAATCAAAACGGTAAAAACACAACAGGGATTTACAATATGTCTGCCAACTGGCATATCAGAAGGTCACATTTTTGGGGAAACCCTGCATATTGATCAGTTGCTTTCTAGGATGTGCAGGTATTTGCAGCCAGCACTCATTCCTCTTGATGATTTTTTGCCTCTGACTTCAGTCGAGAGGCCCCTTTCTACATCTTTAGTTATTCGGACAACTCCACACAGGAATTAATTGTCATCACAGGTAACAAATTGTAGCTTAAAATACAATTTACACACAGCACTAAGCTTGAATATCTACTGCTTAGTTACCAGCAGATAGTTACCATATACAACCCTCCACAACAAATCTAGTTTCAGTTAATTCATTTTATATGCATCAAATCAGAACACTTCCATTATATGGCTACATGATTACAGGGGAGGAAAAAAAAATAAACAGAACAAACACCCCGAAGCTAACGTTAAGAGCTATTAACCCCATGATTTAAGACTCGCAGCTCATCTTCAAGCAGTGAAGCCACCTCATCTCTTTTAAACATTATACCCTTTTTTATCATTATCATCTGCTGGAACTCGGGTAAAAGATATGAAGAAACAGGAGTAAATAAAAGACTCCCACTGCACACCTACACACTCATATTGTCTCTGGATGTCTGGAACTCTCATAATGTCCTTAGCAAAGCTGGGGCTGGTCAGACCAGGTATAGCAATTTCATCACATGAAAACAGCTACTCGGATATTCATCATTGCAGCACTGCTCAATGCACAGTGAGTGCAAAGAGAACCTAACAGAGATATGCGTGGTTCTTATTGAGGAGTGGGGAGTAACCAACCAAGAAATCACATGGAAAGATACAGCAGAAACCCTCAAGACTTAAGGTATGGGGACTAAGAGAGCAGCAAGCTTTGCACAGCACATCACCAGGCAGACCAGGATGCAGAGAGGCCTGGATGAGCACTGACACTGCTGGCTGGTGGCCGTCAGCTCTATTTAAATAACTGTTAATCCTCCAAAGTAAAAATTACAAAGAAAAAGCGTTCAACTTTAAAGCTGAGTTTATCTGAAAACAATAATGGCAGTTCTAAAGACTTATTAGAAAGTCTTAAACTTTCAAAGACTCCACTTTCAGAGAAAACCTTTTAAAACCAACCACAGCGATGCACAAATAAGGCCACCAACGCTCCTTTACCTTAGTCCCCATGTCACAACCCTGAAATCTGCCAGAAACGCCACCTCATTTTTCTGTCCCTATTAAGCAACGCTTCCCTGACAACCATAAAACCTTTAAGATACCAATTTTCTCTGCCTCTAATCTCAACTTTTTAAGAAAAGGTTCCTGCCCAAGTTGCAAGACCTGTGCGCTGCAGAGACCTCACTACATCGAGACGTGCTTGTCACTGTGTGCCACAGGCATCTGAGGTGAAAAAAATCCCCAACCCCTGAAGTGAAGTTTATTTCTGCGAGGGAAATCCCGGCTGTGACAGGTTCAGCGCCGCGGGGCTGTCAGCGCACGGCACAGGCGGCGCGGCCGCCGAGGGTGCTAACGGGCCGGGTGGCGGCGCCGGGGCGGGCGGGGGAGCCATGGGGACGGACATGGGACCCGGCGGGGCTGCGGGCCACGACCGGCAACGCCGCTCCCGCCGAGTCTCCAAAGGGGCTGGGGACGAGCAGCCGAGGAGCGCGGGAATCGCCACCTCCTCAGCGCTTCCCTCCCGCCAGGCCGGATCTGGCGCTCCGGCCTGCAGCGAGTCTCTTTCAGCCCGGGCAGGAGGGGCCGCCCCGGGGCAGCTGACAGGCCCCAGCCCGGCCGGCCGCTGCGCTGCCCGCGGGGCGCGAGTGCTCCGTCGGAAGCGCCCCAAGGGTGTTGGCCACTCACTCACCCACGCAGGCAGATCCGCGGAGGAGACGCTGAGCCGCACCGCCTCCTCCTCGTCCTCCAGGAAGGCGAGCGCCCGGCCCAGGCGGGAGGTCTTGCCGCCGCGGTGCCTGCGGATCCAGAACAGCCCGCACAGGGCGATGAGGACCCAGCTGAAGCTCAGCCCCAGGTAGCCCAGCACATACACGGGGAAGATTAGCACGAAGCTCCTCGCGAACTGCGACACCAAACCCGTCACGTCCACGCTCAGCAGCGGCGGCGGCGGCGGCGGCTCCGGCACCGAGTCCCCAGCCGCCGCCTTCTCCGCGGCGGCGGGATCCGTGGCGGTCCCCGCGCCGGGGGGCTGCTTAGCCGCGGCCCCGCTCATGCTATCGCAGCGGCGGCTCCTACTCCTGCTGCCGCTCCTCCCGCTGCCGCTGCTCCTCCTCCTCGGGCGCTGGCTGCGAGCGGGCAGGGGGGCAGGGCGGCGGCACCTCGCATCCTGCGCCCGGCCCCGCTCGCCGCGCACCGACACCAACCGCCGCCCGCTTCCGGGTTCGGGCCGGCCCGGCCCAAACCGCCGCCGCCGCGGGGAGGGCGGTGCCGCGGGGGCGGGTTGTGCCGCTGCCAGAAGGCGCCTCGTCCCCGCAGCCGGGGCTGCTAGCGCCCTCTGGGCACCGCCGCTTCCCCCCGTCCCGGGCAGCCGGACGTCTTGCCGCCCCCTCCTCTCCGCCGGGGGTTGTTCCCTCTCGTCCTTCCCCTCCGAACTAGGCTGCTCGTAACGGCCACCGCTGCTCGGCCTCGCAGGAACGAGGGGTCGGAACAAGGGAAAGAGCTCCTGCCGGGCGGCACGGAGCAGAACCGGCTTGCCGAGGCTCAGGGACCGCGAACGTGCTTCCTCAGGGGCAAAACCGCACAACAGCCCTGCTCTCTTTAGTCATGTATGCGGTGGAGTGTTTTTTACCTGTGACACCCTTCATACTTATATTTGTTCTCCATTGAGGGATGTTATTAAAGGACCAAGCGATCAATGGCTCAGCGGAACTACAGGCCAGTTGCTCTACTCCTCAGTTACAACAGGTGTTCCTGAAGCTCTGTTCGCACATTCCCAGATAAAGCTGACTCTTGTCTATTGAAATCCGTGAATCCACCGCAGTACCCAGGGCAGCACCACGACCCAGGCTCCTGTTATTACACCAGTCCTGATCTGTGGAACTAAAAAAGCTGATTTTCTACAGGCTTGTGTCCTGTATCCCTTTATCACAGTAACACCTGGTTCCCACATCATTCCTCCTACTGTTCCTTTATCTTTTCAATAATTTTGTTTTTTCTAACGGCTATTGCTTGTTGTTAGCTGTGTGCTAATCCGTTTGCTGGTACACACTTGCTGATTAAACTCGGCCTTTACCAGAAGGTTTTTTGGTTTGCCTTTAAATATCCAACCTTTCACTTAGTGGGAATGAGGGTACTTTCTCCTGTCTTCAGCCGCCAATTTTTACAAAGTTTGTAAGACTTTATAAGACTAGTATTTGCAGGCAGGGAAAGGGAGAAAATTCATTTAGGCAATACCCTAAAAAGTTATGAAAACACATAGAAACAGACAATTAGGAAAACTGCATAAGCTTTATTTCCTTAAGAAGTGAAAACAACCTCGTCTCCATTATCCGGAGAAAGGGAAAGTCAGGAAGGCAGCACCACAAAAGGAAAAGTTGTTTGCTCAGTTCTGCACAGCACAATTGGGAAAAAAAATCCCTATCTTGACAACTGCACGTGCTGCTCTCTTGTATCACCTTTCCAAATTCCCTCGCTGCTTGCAGTCGGACACAACAGACTGCTCTAAGCAAAAACGATTTCTGGCCATGGGCTTATGTTGCAGTTTACCATTGACAATATGTGTTTTCCACCTGTATAATTAAGTTAGGATGAAAATTCAGAATGACCAAATGATAAAAACATAAGTAATAAAATCAACAGTTTACAACTATATGGTAATCCAATCTTTGAAATTACAATGGACTTACTTTGGGTCTTTTTAGAGAGCTCCTAACACCTACAGGGTGTAAGAGTGAGGGGACTGCAGGGCCGTGTAATGCCCTACAAAAGCTTGTTACCTTCAACTTGGGGTATCACATATGATGCTGTTGCCCATTTGGACACTAATTACATCAAACTACAGTAAATGTAGGTGATTTTTTGCATTTACTGTATTCCTTTTCTAGTTACTTGTCCTGCTTATATAGACTTTCTTGTGAACTCCTCACTCCTGAGTTTCAGTAACACCTTATACAAATGGCCACATTGTATATTGGCTCCCTCCATTACAACCAATACTATTAATATTTTATAATTTTTTCAAGCCCTTTCCTCTCTATCTTGGACTCCATTGCTCCATTTTACTTCCCTATCTGGCCTCACAATATCTGTATGACAAACCAAACTGAAAATTAAAAATGAGAAAAAACCCCAACTAAATTAATGTAAGGTTTGCCAGCCAACACTTTACCATATGCTGCATCTTATTCTGGTTTCCTTTCTGCCTCGGTGTGTATTTTGCAAAGGAGCTGGATATAGATTTTGTAGAGGACTACCCTGTTCTGTATTAAATGCAAAAAATGAATCTTGTAGTATCATTTTGGATGACAAACACATAATTGCAGGCCTGACAGCCTAGGAGTGATCCTGGACAGAGTAATTAATTAGTTGATATGGAAGTCTGATTACTCAGAACTAAAGGTGGATGATACTGTGCCAATCAAAGAGGCAAACAGAAGCAAGATCTTGTAGCATTAATTTGAAAGCATTTGTCTGCAACATCAATAGAAACTTCTGATAAAGAGGTTACCACTGACTCCTTAGAACTTCTGTAGATAACTGACTTGGCTCCACACAGTATTTTGATGACAATACCGGGTGGTATGAAATTAGCATGCGACTATTAGAATAGGGACAAAAGAGTCTTGTTAAAATCAAGAGATAAACTCTGTTGCTAGGGGATAAATTAGGGTCAGTTACTCTATTAAAGCTTTTGATACAATGTTCCTGATAAAAAGTTATTTATTTATTCTAATCTTTTTGGTGCCCATAAATTAAAATAATAATAATAATAATAATAATAAAAAAAACAAACACGTTATTAAACAATTTATCAGCAGAATCTTGGATTTGTTAATTCTCTTATTTCCTGATCCTGTTTTTAATACTTATTACAGCAGTCTTGAATGCATCAGGAACTCTTGAAGATAACTCACAGAAAGGAGCTTGCTCTGGATTTTCCTTAAGTATCCGATAGTGAATTTATCAGCTACAAGAGCTGATATCTCATTTAGATAATATTCTTTTCATATCCTGCTTTTTAGGTCTGTTGCCTTCTTAGAATTGTAGTGAATACTTTTTGCTTGCAATATTTCTTTCCTAGACATAATGTGTTTATTTCTCATTTTTATAGGTTTCATTTTTCGCTTTTGCAAACTCAGCAGCTTTAATTGAAGTCAAAGTAGTGTCATCCTATGTTTGTCTTGACCTTGCATCACACCAGTTTTCCATGATGCTTTTTTTTTCCAGTAAGTACTGACACTATTCTTCAGAATACCTTCCCAAAGGATGTTATTTATACATCTCGGTTCTTGAGAACGAGAAAAATTGGCAAAATTCAGTTTATGTGGTGAAAAATAAAATTTAAGTTTCCCCATGTTCTTTGGAAGCCATTTTAATTGTAGCTTCTTGACCATTTTCACTAACAGATATCTTCCTGAAGAACAATATTTGATATTATACCTTATTTTACCCAACAACATTATTTTAGTCTTATGCTTCTCTCTACAGGATTTTAACTATTGAATAGAAATCTGTGCATGTTTACTCAAGAGTTTTTTCCTAAAAATTGGGGAATTATTAATGGAGCATGGTTTACATCTTAGTAAATTCATATGATGGAATACTCATTACTTCTGCATTTGATTTTATCCAGCTATCTCAACTTGCTTCAGATGATCTAGCATATAGCACAAATATTTTCTACCTGCTTCAAATTATCTAATATATAGCACAAAGAAGAGTTATAAGACTCTACCATATCTGCTCGGTGCATAGAGCTTCTGCTGTCTGGAACAAAACCAAACGTGTGATTCCTGCTACCACCCAATCTGGCTTCAGTTTTACTGAATGCATAAATTGTGCTCTCATGATAAGATCCTCAAATATTTGTTGTTCCTTAAGACAGAAATAGTTTCCATTAAAATGTGTTTCTTAATAAGTTTTCATAATAATCATCATCTCCTTTTTTTTTTCCCCTAATGGGATTCTTACAAATTAAAGTTTAAAACTAACGGCATAGAGTTTATTTCAAGGATCCAAATTTTTGCTGTTTATGCTTATGAACCTGGAGGACCCATGAGCATTTTGAAGACTTTGAAAGAGGTAATTTATGAACCTAGCTTGATAATAATATTCAAGTTTTCTTCTAATCTTCGTAAGGCTTCAGCAGAAATTGGTTTTAAAAAACTGAAAGATATATCTATGAAGCCTAGACCCTAACTATTCTCTTCCTTCATATAAAAAAAGAAAAAGTTTTTATTCATAATAATAAAATAATTATCATTTTTAATCATGGTGTAGGGTTGTCATGTTCTCCCAACAAGGCTTGATATTTCAGATGATTTTTTGGTGTAATGCTGTGGTGTACCATTCCATACAGAGGTAGAGAAAAAAGCAATATTGTTTCACAGGATTAGAAGTTGGCAAACGTGACACCCATCTACAAGAAGGGCTGGAAGGAGGATCCAGGGAATTACAGGCTTGTCAGTCTGATCTTGGTGCCAGGGAAGGTCATGGAGAAGATCATCCTGAGTGCCATCACACAGCACATACAGGACAGCCAAGTGTGGCTTTATGAAAGGCAGATCCTGCTTGAGTCACTTGATCTCCTTCTATGACAAGGTTACCCCTTTAGAGGATGAGGGAAAGGCTGTGGATATTGTGTACTTAGACTTCAGTAGGGCCTTTGACACCATATGCCACAGCATTCTGGAGAAGCTGCAGCTCATGGCCTGGATGGGTGTACTCTGCAATAGATAAAGACCCAGCTGGAGGGCTGGGCCCAAAGAGTTGTGGTGAATGAAGCCAAATCCAATTGGTGGGCGGTCACAAGTGGTGTTCTCCAGGGCTCAGTATTGGGGCCAGTTCTGTTTAATCTCTTTATCGATGATCTGGATGAGGGGGTTGAGCGCACCCTTAGTAAGACTGCAGATGACACCAAGTTGGATGGGAGTGTTGATCTGCTGGAGGATAGGATGGCCATACAGAGGGGTCTGGACCAGCCGGATTGTTGGGCTGAGGCCAATTGTATGAGGTTCAACAAGGCCAAGTGCCAGGTCCTGCACTTGGGTCACAACAACCCCAGGGAGCGCTACAGGCTTGGGGAAAAGTGGCTAGAAAGTGCCTGGCATAGAGGGATCTGGGGGTGTTCTCAGGGACATGGTTTAGTGCCAGTATTAGGTTATGGTTGGACTCAGTGATCTTGAGGGTCTTTTCCAACCTAATGGCTGAACATCCAAAGACAAAAAGTAGCTCATTACTACAGAATATAAAAAGGTGAGTTATTTTATATTCCTGTTTTTGAGATAAGAGTGCAGGTGAAGATGAAGATATGCGTGCCAAGCCAGACAACAGAAAAGAATGTAGAAGATAAACTTGTATTAAAATTCCCAGGGTTACCAGAAACCTTGTTTTCAGCACCTTTCTTTCCAAGAAAAGCTAGGGCATCCTTTTGTACTGTCCAGTAACACTATATGTGCCTTTTTGTTGCCTGTATTCACACAATTCTAAATCCCATCTTTATTAAAAAACAGTAAAACCACTGATGTATTCATTTTTTTCCACTACATTGGTGAGAAACTGCAGTGTGTTTTAATACATGGTGGAAACGCTTAAACATGCACAAGTTTCAGTTCTGTTACTGCAAAGGTGTTATTCCAGCCTATATTCTTATGCAGCAGTTTAACTTCAGTTAGATCCCTGGTTTTAAGGTTGAAAAGTTCCTTCCAAACCCTCTAGTGGTGGCTTCTTACATCTGTAATTTTTCTCTTGCCATAAAGCTGCCTGACTAGTGTACCCTAATAGGGGTAAGATAGGGATACATCTGCATATTCTGAAGAGTACATGGTAGGACCAGAACTTGAAAAAAAAGCTTTTTCTCCTGTCCAGTCTTTGGTATCTCTGTTACATTTGATAGTCATATGTATTTGTTAAAAACAAATTCAATTAGAGTACTTGAAGGTAGTTTTTGTCCTTGAGTCTCTATACGTAGGGCAGCATTTCTGCAGAGTATCCTTTACTGAGCAGATGCCTTGTTCTGTGTGTTTCTAAGTCACCACTTTGGCTAAAGGGTTCTTTTAGTTAATCCCAGATGGTTTCTAAGTATGTTTTTATTTGTTCAGTGAAGAAAATATAAAATGCCAATAGATTACTATTGCCCTGCTAAAGACAGATAAATAATTCATAAGAACATTTAAAAATAGTTGGGTATCCATAGATGCTTGTATTTAGTGGATGTAATTTAGCCCTTAAAGGTCATGCTTACAGTTAATGGTAGTTTGTTGGGGGATCTGGGTGTTTGTTGTTGCTGATATTTGCTTTTGTTTGGTGTCCCGTCCCCCTCCCCACCTTGCTTGCTTACTTTGCCTTTGCTTTTCTGCTACATGATAAAGGAAAATATTTCATGGTCCAGACAGTGAGGCAACTCTTACAGCATTTTTAATTTCTTCTTGAAACATGACTAGGAGACAACTGTAAGGCTTTGTATGTATTTGTCAAACGACTATTTAAGGCCAAGTATAAGGGGTTAAATTCTCTGTCAGTGTGACAAACTCCTGTTGAACTACAGCAAGAATGTTTCTCAAATGCAAAAACACCTTTTCCTTTGCTTTTTTCACCCCCTCAGTCATAAGTTTTCTACAAATATTACTAATTAATATTAGCAATAGCATTTATGTATTAACCTTCTATTTTTTAAAAATAAAAAACAGGAAACAAAGTTAAAAGTGCCTCGAGGATTTTTCACCCAGTCTTTTAAATTGCGCATCATGTTAACAGGCTGTAAATGTTTGCTGTGAAAACAGCACACACCTTTCCTGCAGGCAACCATCATTTATGTCAGGTTTATTTCACGTGTGTTTGCTAACCTGCCACTTACTCTTTGCTGCAGAGAACAGCTCTGGTATTTGTTATAGTGAGAGTATTACTAACATTTTTATTTCTACAGGTGTTCTTCATATCTTCTATCTAACATCTGGGTTAGTTAAGAATATCACCCTTATCCTTATTTTTCCACAGTAATCCTTCATGAATTTACAAAAAGTGAATCAGCTACAATTAGGAATGCTTTCATGTTGTACTTGGCCTATAAAAAGTCAGTAGCAGCCTGAAGAGAAGCTGATAAATTAATGTATACGGTGATTAACTTACAAAATATGTACCCATCATTAACCAATTGACATGAGATATATGCTTTCTGACCAACTGCAAAACGAGGGGATATTTTTTCAAGTTTTAGATCCTTCTGCATGACAAGAGGGAGACAGAAGATCAATGCATTGTTTAGAAGCAGAGTGCTCAGTTTATATTTAACTAATAATTAATAGATGTACTGTAAATAAGAAACTAAACCATTTTAACTAACATCAATTATTTCTTAGTATAGATGTATTATATGTCGAAGTTTTCAAAAATGGTAATGCATATCACAGAATCACAGAATGCCATGGACTGGAAGGAACCTCGAAAGATCATCCAGCCCAATCCCCCTGCTGGAGCAGGAACACCCAGCTGAGGTTACACAGGAAGGTGTCCAGGCGGGTTTGAATGTCTGCAGAGAAGGAGACTCCACAACCCCCCTGGGCAGCCTGGGCCAGGCTCTGGCACCCTCACTGAGAAGAACTTTCTTCTCACATTCGAGTGGAACCTCCTTGTGCTCCAGTTTGTACCCATTGCCCATTGTCCTATCATTGGTTGTCACCGAGAAGAGCCTGGCTCCATTCTCCTGACACTCACCCTTTACGTATTTATAAACATTAATAAGGTCACCCCTCAGTCTCCTCTTCTCCAAGCTAAAGAGACCCAGCTCCCTCAGCCTTTCCTCACACAGGAGATGCTCCACTCCCTTCATCATCTTTGTTGCCCTGCACTGGACTCTCTCCAGCAGTTCCCTGTCCTTCTGGAACTGAGGGGCCCAGAACTGGACACAATATTCCAGGTGTGGTCTCACCAGGGCAGAGTAGAGGGGAAGGAGAACCTCTTTGACCTACTGACCACCCCCCTTCTAATATACCCCAGGATACATATGTAAGTATTCTGTGAATATAAGCAATGCAAGAGTATCCAGTCTTGGGAGCACTTACGGAGGATGATCCCCAGTTTTCCCAGCGCTGATAAAACAAAGAATGCCGCTTAAGAGTATAATTGACTCTGCTCTTAAGTTTACTTCTGCATTTCAGCCCCATCGCTGCCTCACAGGCTGCTGCTCGGCGGGTCAGAGCCCTCACTAGGCCGCCTCCCCCTAGCGAACCCCAGCTGAGTACAGGCAGCCACACAGGCATCCCAGACTGCCGCTTCTCGCTAAGAAAGGGCTGAAAACGGTCAGACACCGCGCTGCAGACCGGCAGCTCCGCCATGAACCCCTCCACCTCAGCGTCTGTCGCCCGCGCCCTTTCCCACAATCCCGTGCAGCAGCAGCATCCTCCCGCTGCGGGGCAGACCGCGGCGCCCATCTATCGCTCAGCCCATCTATCGCTCAGCCCATCTATCGCTCGTCTCATCCATCGCTCGGCCCATCGGCTGCTCTCCCCTCGCCGCCCGTTGCTAGGCAGGCCCAGACGCAGCTGCCGTGGTCTCCAGCCTCCCGGAGCCGGCGGGCCGCGGTTTGGGCCCGCCCGCCCCCGCCATGGAGGGTGATAAGGTGAGGGGCTGTTGGGTCTCCGGGGAGCTGCCTGGGCTCGGTTGCCAGGAGCTGTTCTGCCTCGCCCTTTCTCCCCCTCTCTGGGAGGGCCCTGAGCAGGCGGCGGCCGCGCTGTGCTCGGCCTCACCCGGCGCGCTGTGCCTCAGGTGCCCCGCCGGCACTCGCATCCCTTGGCGTCGGATAAAGCAGGGAATCAAGCAGGGAGTCTGAGGGGGCCAAGGCAGGAAACAGCTGCAGTGTTTCTGCTGCTGCCTCTGGGATCCCCATGGAGTTCCTTGCACAACTCATGGTTCCTTGTTTTGTCCGCAACTCCCACCTCAACAGAAGGACGAGGCCGCATCAGCCACCACTCTCTCTGCAGAACAGGATAGGTGATTTATAAAAGTATCCAAAGCTGTTAATGTTTTGGGTTGTAGATCAAATACACTTAATAATTGATGTTCCTGTAACTGCTAATTGTTGGGTTTTAGTTCTTTAGGAACCCCGATAACTTTTGTATGATGGTGTTAAATTGTGAAAGGTTTGTAGAGCTCCAAAATAAAGGAAACGAAACCACGTGGACATGCCAACTTCAATTATTGTGTTACATATTCACTTGAAAATAGCAAAGAAATATAAAATCAATTTGCCACAAACTTTATTATTATTGTTGTGTGAATCTAGATTTTACAGCTAGCTCGTTTGTGGTGATGCTGAATAGGAAATCGAGTAGAAAACAGAGTGGCTGGGAAGGATATGTGAAGTAATATGTTAGGATGACTCTAAAAATTCTAATTCAGATATCATTTCATTAACTGTGGTACATCAATAACTGCTTACTGAAAAGAGAGGAGTTAGTGAATTGTGATGGAATGTTAAACTTCGATCTAAAATTTTTCAAGTGCATTGGATACAAATGCCAAAGACATAGAGGCAGCCATACTAACAGCCACACTGTATGAAAAGCCTCCTTTTACTGTTTCTGTTCAATCAAGTCTATCACTGATGCTGTTTACCCATTTGAGGGCTTTCAAATAGGCAACTCATACTGGAAATAAGAATGATAAATATTTATATGTGAAAAGTAAAGTACTTTTTTTCTGGCTTAAAAGCTACAGAAGTTGCTCTTACTCTTTTTTCAGTTTCTTTAGAATCTTAGTTAACTGAGTTTTTAGCTTACTTAAAAACTTCAGTATTAAGCTTTTAAAACCCCCAATCTTCCTAGGTTGTGAGTGAAGAAAACCCTCTTGATCTCTGATGGGAAGTTTATACAAAGTAACATGGTCACTTGTCCTGCGAACTTCATAAGGCAACGTGCTTATTGTTTTAAGGACAGATATGTACATGTTAAAAATGTTCATAGCACTTTTTGAGTTCAGTAGATATGTGGAATTTTATGTCAGCTGATGAACTCCGCATGCTCTCAGGTGGGTGAATTAAGTCAAAACCCAGTGTAGTTTAAATAACTGATCTTAGTTTGGATTTAAGTGAGTATATAAGGACTTCTAAATTAGCAGACAGGTGAGAAACTTCAATAAATCCTTTTGAAGTTTGTTTTAAATATCTCGTCTGTACAATGGTTCCTCTACTTACAGAGGGACAGTGGTTTCAAAAGTATTAGGTTTCTTTAAACTTTATTAAAAATCTCTTTTTTCTATTTGCTTGTTTGCTAATCTCCTGCAAAAGCAGAGAATTAAGTGGAGAATCATCATATAAAAAAACCCAAGAGGTTCTAGTGGTGGTGCAGAGCTGAAAACTGCAGACCCCAGAAAAGTGACAAGATGCACCTTTTTGAGCACGAGAGAATCATCTCTATATATAATTTGTTGCATGCTTTTTGTCTCAGCTTTGAAATAAATCTCCAATTACATTATCTGATATTGTCTATTGGTTATGCTGGTTTTAGGCTATTAACTTTATTAGCACTCATTCTTTGTTTGCTGATACGTATGTAAGTATTGTCTAAAACCAAAACATAGTCATGTATATTTGGGATATTGAATAGGTTACTGTTTGAGACTATCATACACACTCTGTTCCCTTCCCATCCTTGTCCTTCCAGCTTACCCTTGCACAAGTTCTGTTGAGTTTTTTAGGCTTTATTAAAATTCCACTCAGTGCTACATACAAGCATTTTGTGAGGCAGTCAACTTACACATGTAATCTGCACTATTTTAAAATATTAAGTGACAGTTGATTGAAAAATCATGCCAGCAATTACTAGACCAGAAGCTTCCTTGGTGTGCTTGAAATGCATGCTAATCTATCTATTTTTAACTTTTAGTGTTTAAAAATCTAACAATTTGTTGTGGCTGTGTCAGATCCCTGCTGATGGGAAAAAGAAAGATTAGATTATTTATCCCCTGAAATGTTCTTACACCTGGGTTTGGGGTGCCTCAAATGATATGTTTAAGGGGAAAATACTGTATTTACTGTTTGCCATGTGAATGGGATCTGTGAGTGGTTCTGCAGAAAAAGGATCTGGGGGTCCTGGTGGGCAGAAACTTGAACGTAAGTCATGATTGTGCTCCTCAGGTGGTTATGGCTAACAGCATCCTGGTGATGTGTCAAGACCATACACAGCTAGCAGGGAAGTGACTGTTCTCTCCCAGTCAGCACTTGCAAGGCCTTGTCTGCAGTACTAGGTCTGGTTTTAGGGCCCCTGGTGCCAAAGAGATTCCAGAGCAATGCACTGAGATGTTTTGGGGACTGGAGCCCATGGCGTACATGGGAAGGAGGATAAGGACCTGTTGAGGCTAGAGAAAAGAAAACTAAGAGGGAATCTAACTGCTGTCTTCAAGTATGCACAGAGGATTTGTGAAAAAGATGGAGTCAAATGCTTCTCTGATGTGTACAGTGAGAGGACAGAAGGCAGTGGCCCTAGCGATCAGCAGGAAAAACTATGACTCGATATAAGAACACATTTTCAACTGAGGAGTTGTCAAACCTGAATACCAGGTTGCCCAGACAAATTTCAGCCTCTGAGATATTAGAACCTCACCTGAGTAAGTCTCTGACCAGAACTTACTTTGAAGTCAGATCTAATAGAGCAGGAGGCTGAACCTAATGACAATGATGTACTGATTACTTTCCAGAAGTGGCCTGTTTGACTGTAACACAGTTAAATGGTTGTCACTGGAAAGCCAGTTCTGAGTCTTCTTAAAGGACTGCATAGTTGTCCACTGTAGACACTGACCTCAGAGCTCATTGCCATGTGTGTGCAGAGCTGGGTGATGCAGTAGAAGCCTGAGCTTCAGGCTTCTTCCAGGTCCAGTCAGATGAAGTACACTGTAAGTATACACATTCAGGCTAAACCAAATTAATGTTTACATAACAAAATGGAGTGCTACTTGCCATATATACCTTGATACTTTCATTTGAAAAACTGCCATTTAAGTGATTTACTTCTCACTGTAAATTGGTTAGTCAATCTTTTGCTGTCTTTTCTGTTCTAGAGAAGAACCAAAGAAGATACTTGGAAATCAGAAGAACTTAGGAAACATCTTAGGGTAATTTTATTTTATTTCTATTATTTTTGTTGTTGCTTTATAGCAGTGGTATTTATTAAGAGTCTAAACATAGCGGGTTGACTGCTCATTCTACCAGCCAATCTGCCTTGTGGATCTATAATAGCTCTTTAAGGCTTTTTGATACACTGGACACTTTAAATCTGCATTATTGAGTATGGACAGTACAGATCTTTTATGTGTAGCTGTTAACTTTCTTGCTACAACTGACCATTCTGGAATCTGTTTAGTCCAAGTGTGTCCAGAGGCCAGCCCACTCAACTGTTTATAGCTATACAAGTCATGTAAGATTACAGATTTGTTAATTAGGTAACTGAAAAAAAATACCATTGCTGTGGTAATCACACAGCACACAATGGGGTCTGATTTGCTGGCTACCCAAATCCAAGTGACAGCTCTGCTTTATATATTTACTCCGTTTCCTACGTGTATATTATATATTGCATTTGTTATCATAATTTATTATGTTTGTCATGCACTTTTAAACTGGGTCATTACTTTATACATTGGTCACATAGGCATTCAGGCTCCAGTCAGTTACACCACTGATATTCATGTTAGTTTTGCACTATATTTTTTAAAAGCTGTTTTCCAAAATGTATCTTCTATGTCTTGTGCAGATCTGCATTTGTGCTTTGATAAACCAAAGCATCCTTCTTCTTTATCTAGTACCTAGCTTTCTTTACCTGGCTCCCCATTACTTCAGTGCCAGTGCTATGGTAGAAGTACTTCATGATTTTACACATTTAGTAACATTTCCACTAATTTCATGTGGGGTAAGGCTAACAAATTTGAGTTGAAATGCTTTCATTAGAACAGAAGTGGCGTGGTTGGACTTTCATTTCTGTGAAACAGATGGATAAAGTTTAGTTCACTTTACTCATTGACTATAATCAAAGCAAGTTCTGTTTGTTCTGCGTTGAGTAAATAGCTGAAATCGTGGATGTAGTGAAATCAGTGGGAGTTGTGTTACTTGCTTCAGGAAGGTTAAAATACAATCTCTGATGACTAGAAAATACAAGAATAGTTGCATCCTGAAGGGATCTGGGCCAAAAATTTTCTTTCACAGTTTTTATATGCTGTTTTCTGTTCAAGTAATAGTTAATCTTGTGTTCTAAAGGCAGCTGGAGGATGCATGTCTATCATTATTGTGTATGTCTGCAACGTATTTTACAAGATAGCACAGTTTCTGTCTACATGAGCTAATGACTTTAAGATGCTTAGTTAACTTTTCAACCTAGCTCTAAACAGAATTCAAAGTTCCTCAGTAAATTTTCGTTTTTTCTTACCAAATTCTTTTAAAATGTGTTGAAAATTTTACAGTAAGTATAGACATGATGTTAACAATTTTACAAAGTAAGCCTAGAAATATATCAGCATTTTAGTACAGTTTGGGAAATTAAATTCATAGTTAGCAATCCAGTATTTTTTTCACATGAATATACGATATCTAAATAGCCTGCTGAATTTTAATAATAGACTTTATTTTTTTTAATTTTAGGCAACACAACCAGATAGTCAAAATGAAGACCAAAAGCAGAGAGAAAAGAAACTGCAGAAAGAGAAGTCTGTTCATGACACAGACATTCAGAAACATGAACGCAAAGACAGAGGGAAGAGCAAGGAAAGAACAAGAGAGAGAGAGAGATTTAAATCTGGTGAAAGAGACAGAGATAAAATGAGAGAAAGAGAAAAGGGGAAAGATCACCAGAGAAGAGGGGACCAAGAGAGATACAAAGATAAGCTTCAAGAATCAAGTTTGAAGAAGGAAAGCTACAGTGTACCAAAACATAAAGACAGGGAGAGTGATAGAGAACAAGGCAAAAAGCATAAAAGACATGAGATAAAGCAAATAGAGACACACAATAATCTGAAACCATTTGAAGGAAAAGATAAAGAACATCACAGAAGAAGAGAAAGCAGGCATTATTTGGGTAAGTCCCTTTGGGTTGTTGTACTTTGAAATATTTCCTAGTTAGATAGAAATACTCTGAAACTGCATCTGTACAGAGGGGATAAAGACAGGCAGGTGTGAGTACTTACTGAAAGGTATATCTTTACGGAGTCTTGTCATAACCTAGTTTTGGTGCTTTTAAAATTTGTGATGCTTGTTTCCATTCTTCTGAAGAGGGGGTGAGCGTCCCCGTTGGTCAGTTGACTAGAAAAGAATAAGTACCTTCCTGCCTAGACATTTTCTGTTGAGTGATCTATTTGAATCTGCAAGTTGCAGGGTGATCGCTGAAGTTAGTAGTGTGTGTCATTATTCTTACCATTATACAAGACAATTGAGAACAGAGGGATTCATCAGGAAAGAAAAGTAATAACCAGTTTTGGGGAGAGAATTACAACAGAATATTAAGTTTTAGAAAGCTCTTATGTTTTAGAAAACCCATGTCACTGAAATACTATTTTTTGCATGCTAGAGCTAATTATATACAGAGAGTATAATAAAATTTGTTCATTAATTTATACATATGTTTTCTAGAAGAGAAGAAACCAAGAAGTGAAGAGCGAGAAAGAAGACATGCAGAAAAGAAGGTAAAGGAATTAAGTATTTCATAATGGAATAAGATAGAATTGTAGAGTAATTAACAAACTAGATCAGACTCCAGTTCCCAAGGAATCCAAGACATGCATAGACAGAAAGGTCCTCACAAGTGTACAAAACACACAACAACAAAATATATCTGAGCCAATCTGTTTTAAAGACAGACTTCATTCTTTTTTGAAGTAAAATAAAATTTACATAGCAAACATTGCTTAATTTTTGTACAGCTACATCAAAATCTTCCATCTGCTGTTCATACCTTTCTTACAGGAATATCAGTAAGTATACATCCTATTTCATGTTAGACCACCTAGTAAAAAAAAATTTTTATATGAAGACTACACAGTCCAAAGAATTTTCTCTGGCGAAGTACACAGTGTCCTGGGATAAATATCAGAATCTCAGTTAATACAGTAGTGTGGAACTTGCCAGTGTAGGAGATGAAAAAAGAATAATAGCTGGAAAATCTGTGTGGCAGAAAGATGTTAGCTACTTACATGTATACCCTTCTAATGCTCAAAAATTGATAGATTTGTGAGGATAAAAGAATCTTGGAGAACTTTCTAATTCTTTAATGTTATTTTTCTCTTTCCAGGATAATGATACCAAAAAGAGCATTGACAGGTTTTTAGTCGACAAAGCTGAAGAAGGTGAATGTGTACGGAAGTTACAGAAAGATCAGGAGTGGAATAAAGAGGGAGAAAGAAGACACAGAGAAAAAAAAGAATATTCTATTAGGCCAGGAAAAGAGATGCTTTCAAAAGAGAGAAGTCATAAACGTTATGAAAAGGAAGAGGAAGGAAAACATAAATCAAAGAGATCTAAAGAGGAATCGTCCCATGGAAACAGAGAAGGACAACCAGCAGAAGCTAAGGAGAAAGTAAAAAGAATAGAAAATGAAAGAAAGAAGTGTGATCTATGGGTTGGTTTTGTTAAGGCTTTCAAACTTTACCTTGTAACTTATTTTAATTGTTGATACATCATCATTGATAAGATGAATAATAAAAATACTGGGATTGCAAGTCAACATTTTCTGAAATTTGAGGCTAAAGCGGTAGATTAAAATACTACATTTGCATTTAAGTAATCCTAATATGGCTGATTCTTTTCATCAAGTTTAGACTAGAAACTTGTCTATGTTGTCTAAATAGAAACATCTTTTGATCATAAAATTCTTTATTGCTATGACTTTTGACATTTTTACTAACACTTTGAAGTGGAGAGGAGATTAGGCTAGGGGGCCATTAAAATGCACTGGATGCCTTAATAGAAAAAAACTATGATTTTAATAAAAGCTATTATTGGTGTTCCCTTAAAGGGAGCATGGATATCTAACTCACAAGTAGACATGTGACTATAGATTCCTTATGTTTTTTGTCTCTACCTCTGAAGCCATAGAAGATCTTTTATGTTTCTAATACAGACCATGTTTTTATATCATAGAGACTTAATCAAAACTGACATTTTTATAATACAAGCAGTAATATAGTAATTTGTAACTCTTAAAATCAGCTAAGTTTTATGGAACATAGAACCATTCAGATGATCTGGGGTGGTTTCTTCTGCTGCCTAAAGACTGAAGATGTACAAGCTTCTCAGAAATATATTTTCTGGTGAAAATACTAGGTATCTTCAGTATCACTGAGGTCAGCCCTTAGTCCCATCAGTTTTTCAGCCACACCTAGGGTTTATTTTGGAAAGTGCTCTGGGCTCAGAGTTTAAGCAGTACATGCTGGGTGCGGAGCATTTTTTAACTGTTATTACTAATACACTAATGATCTCTGAGGTCTTTTCCAACCTAGCCAATTCTGTGATTCTGTGATTCTGTGAAACTGTCCAATAAAAAAACACAATTTACTCTGATAAAGCTTTATAAGGTTTTCTTAAGCAAAAATACTCCAGATCCATTCTTGTTTCCTTTCTGAAATGCACTGCAGAAGGGGATGTAGCCAGATGTTACTCCCAAGTATTTAATTTTCTTCAGGAGAAGCTCGTATTATGTATATAGCGTATCTTTTATGTGTGTTTATTTTCTTTACTTACCACATCTGTAAGGAGGGGATTATTCTGATCTTAGTTTATACACAGAACTTCTTACAAGCAATGACTCATGGAAAATAGTATGTGTCATTTAAATCATTAATTAGAAAGCTTTCTTACTGTTTAATATTGCTACTACTAATACAGGTTCATACACATGTTTCTTCTCAGCATTTCTGACACATGAATATTGTGACTTGTTTTACAGAACAGCAAATACAAAAAAGAGGAGAGAATTCAAGAAGAAATGAGCCACCAGCACCTAAGGTAAATTCAAAGATTTAAAATAAACATATACTGTATGGTATTTGCTAAGATGCAGTCACCACCAAAACAAAAAGCATGAATTCCTGATCTCAGATGTCTAGGGTGCATATATATATATACACTTCATACACCTCTTGTAACAGCAATTAAATAAGTCTATGTTTTACCTCTGAGAGGATCCATATAAAAATATATGTATTTGTATTCCATTTATTTTTTTTGGGTCTGACCCAGGATAGCAAGAGATATTTTGTTGTCATTGCGACCTGCTTATATATTAATCTGGGCACTGAGTTTGGGAGACAGAAATGCTGTGTTGTACCACCTGGAAATTCACTGTGCAGACACATGGACACATGTAAGGGTCATGATGAACTACAGAGGATCCTGTTAAATTGTTAGGTTTAATTTTAATGTCTCTACTTAGCTGCTACTCTGATTATGTATCTCAAACATGAGATATATATAGCAAGTTTGCTCTTGTATGTGAAAAAGAAAGGTCCAGGTCATCAGTAGGATGAGCAAAATTTCAGGGTGGTATGTCCAAGTTTTCATAGTAGCAAATAGAAAATCCTTACAGAATTTCTATATATATTCTAGTTCTCTCTGTGTTCATAAATGCAGGTTTGAATGTCAGTCTGTCATCGACAGTTTTAGAGCATATTACAACAACCTGACCTTGATCTCCAGTTTGCTGCAGATATTAATACAACTAATAGATGTATATTTAATAGATTTCTTTTCTCTCCTGTTTTTTTTTTCTTCCATTTTGATGCATTTATGGGTATTAAATTTGGACAAGGTTTTTGGAGTTCAGACCTGATTGGCTGTTTCATTATAATTTGTTTCATAAATAGAGATCTATAAAAGTATTTGTAGAAATATTTCAGTTAATTGGAAATTTTCAACAATTTTTCTATTTCAGGAAGAAAACTGTATTTTTTTTCTAATACAAGAAACCCAAACAAACCAAAATTAATGCTTTCTTCTAAGTTAACCAATAAAATTGATGTTCTCTTTTTCGATAGGACTGTTAAAGATAATGCAAAACTCATTGAAAAAGAAGCAAGGGACACAAGAGAAGAGGTAAAACTATTTGGTGTTGGATCTTAGAATGTTATTATTTTCCTTGGGATTAAAAACAATTACAACATATATTTCAATGTAATGCCAGTTGAAGATAAGATTTATGTATATTGGTCTTCACATATCTCTTAACCTCTCTGGATACTGCATGAGAAAATCAATTTATTCTGTAAAAAATTGCTAAGCATTGAAGATAGCCATCTATTCAACTTTATTTCAGAGTTTAGATGCGCAATACAAATACTCTACATATATCTATAGTATATTATTTCTTTATATGAAGAGCTGACATTAACAAATAATATGTAGTATAAGCTAAGTAAAGTGCAGCTAGAAATGTAGTTTGTATATGTCTCTTGAAACAGTTGCATAAGAAAGAGAAAATTATTTTTATATGTTTATATGTGGAAATTTGTTGAAATCCCTTCCATGTGGATAATTTAATCTATGAGGAGGCTATGGAGGAAAAGGCCGACTAAAGAATGGATGGATTGCTTTGTGTTTGTGTGGGGTACATGTTGGTGTAATTAAATGGCATTATTTTAATCAATAACTTCAAAGAAATTACCTTTCTCTAGCTTATTTCGGGGGTGCCATGAATCTTATTCCATGTAAATACAGTAGAGGATTCAATGTTAACAAAATCATTTATGTATAAAAATATCTAATTTTCCTGTTGTATCTCTGTTTTCCTGATTCCAACAGCTGCACTATTTTATTAACAGGTTGAGTGTCACAGTATCATTTAGGTATATGGGTAATTATGTCTAATCCTTGAAAAAGTACAACAGCCTTATTTTGTTTTTACACCATCATAAGAGCTACTGTACACTATTGAATTTATAGGCAGCACAGCAGTTTTTGTGTCTTTCCCAGTAAAACTACTTGTGGAAAAACAGTTGGTCTTCCCAATATAGGCTTGAGTTCTGTTTTCCTGTGTTATTAATTTGAGTCAGTAATTACCATTTGTTTATACATTTTTATTTATATTTCGAACCTGAATTTGTTATATATTTGCTAGAAAATATAGAAATATCTGGGAAGAACAACTATTCATCTATCTTTATGCTAAGATTTGGCAGATAAAGATTTTTTTTTTGTAAGATTATTTAACAGTTACATTTATTTTTCCTGTTTAGGAAATGAAAGATACACACATCTTTAACTCAGACATGGGATTTGATAATTCATCAGCAAATTATGAGGATGATTTTGAAGTAAGTAAAAGCATGCAATTGTCCTTCTGAAGTATCAAAATAGGGATTCACTTTATTCATGGAAATAAACATTACAGGATGTTACATGTTTTTTTTTACTTATTCTTTTTTGCTGACAGTGACCTTAACTAGGCTAACAGTAGATAGTAAGTAGATGTTATGTAGAAACTCTCTGTTAAATATTTACTTACTTTTCATCAGGGGCTGGGAAACAACTTTTGCTTTTGAGTTGAAGTCTTCATAAGATGCTTTTTCTGTCTTCATGGATTTCAATTATTTCAATTATTTTCTGTGAAAAATGTTTAATTTTTAAATAGGAGCAAATAATTTCAGGAAGGGAAAAAAGCCTCACTGTTTTTCATTGCAAAAATATTATAGAAAAAGGTATAGACACACAACAGTTCCCTCACTAATTTGCTTAATTGAACTCTTTTAGCTCTCTTTTGTTTACTTTAATGTTATTAAGAGAGAAGAGTGTGTTTAATGTGTTTTCATCACTGTTCAGCAAAGCCAGAATTCATCTCTGCTTTCGTTAGGAATGATGTCCACTGTTGAGCTGTTCAGTGCAGGAGCTCTTCGCCATTCAGTGGAGAGAAATGACCACATTTAATACTCGTTCATATAATTTGCATTAGGTGGCTATTTTAATGTGAGGTGAATTGTCTTAAATAAGAGAATTACGAGCTTTTTGTGTGGGCTTGCAAACAGCATGGTAGTTTAGTAAATTTGAGCCTGCCGTTGAAGGGCAACTTGAATTAAAACTATCAAATAAACAACTTAATACATCTATGAAGCATTTATGCCACTGAACACTGTGATTTTATTTTTTTTAAAGAACACATGATTCACCTAAACATATAGTTCCTACTTTAGGATACTGAAAAAAAAATGAATCTGTTTTGGGCAGTGAAGAACAGCACTGTGGGATTTTCTTCTCCTGATTAAAATTACCAAACAATCAATACATGCCGTTATCTTAGTATCCAAAAGTTATTTTAAAATACCTTTCAGTGAGATGATATATAACCATCTGTATGGGAATTGTTTTTGTATTTTGACAACATTTTATAATTTCTTAAAAAGATTTCAAAAAACACATTTGTAATTGATCTTTATTAGTTATTGAAAATCCCGTTACTTTTAAAGGATTACGAAGATGATTTTGATGATGATGAAGACCGAAGTGGTGAAGAAGGAGATGCAGAAGAAAATCCAAGAGAGATTCCATTTTCCAGAACATCAGAAATTGAAGAAATTCAGAGAGCAATTAGTGCAGAAAATGATAGAATCTGTACTTCACTGCCAAAGAAAATTGAAAATGAAAAAAAGGAAACAATCATGGGTATGTGCTTAGATAACAGTCTGTTTTAATTAAGTGTATGAGTAACACATACGACTTACGAGTAAACAGGCCACTTTTTTTAAAGTCTGCCGAGAGGCAGAAATCTGGTCGTCTGGATGAGTCACTTAGGTCTGTGGGTAACTTTCACATTTCTAAAGAATGATTCAGAGGCATTACTAATCGTTTAAAATGTGAAGTGTAAAAATGTACAGACTGACATTTAATATGTCTTATTTTGGATAAGAGAAGGATATGAGAGTCTGGATTTTAAAAACTGGAGGAGTACTAGAACAGTTTGGGGCTTCCGGTGACCTTAATTCCTTTTTCTTTTAAGCAAAGTTGAAGCCACTACTCTGGGTGGGAAGGTGAGAGAAATACAGATACTACTTAAATATATAGTTCTGTATCACTTCTAAAATGCAGGGTTTTTTCTTAAATGTGACCATGGAATTGTTGTCTTGTATTCAGTTGATGTGATACCTGCTAATGGTAGGAGAAAGAAAGGAGAAGGCACTTTCTGCATCATAGTCTTCTAAGATAAAAATTACAATGGTCAGTCATTTTGAATTGCTTGATAAAGGAGCATATTAAGGGAAAAATGCTGGCCCATGTTACTGAAGTTAAGAAGCTTACTGTACTGATAACTGTTAGAACCTGTTGTGTAATGTGCAGACCTAGTAACTTTTAGTAGCTGTGTCATAATAAATCTTTTGCTTTTTAGACATACTCCTTTACATTTTAATGCACTGTGAAGTGAGAATTATAATACTAACAATGTTTTATAATATCACAGAAAGGCAATGCCCTTCTGTCAGAAACCCTTTTTGTGGAATATTCATGGATTTTCAAATGGCAAACCAACGACAAAGTAGCCGAAGTATAGCTAGTAAGCAGAAGTAAGTGTATTTTAAATCATCCACACAAAATGGCAACTTACTATGTGAAATGTGATTTTTTTTTTCATTGTATTTGAAATATGTGAAGTTTATAAACTTGAGGCTTTTAGAGGCAAATATTATTTTGTAAGCTAAGAGTAATTAGTTGTGAAGTAAATATAATTTACAGGCTTTGCTACACGTCATTTGATAACAGAAATTTATCTGTGTATTGGTTTATGTGTATCATTTTATTGCAGAACGTTGCCAAGACTGTAATTTTTGTGGGATTCTTCAGTCACTTAATGAGATATTGACTTACAGTACTAAAGGGCAAGCCTTTTAGCTGCCCCTAGGGCTCTGCAGAACTGTAATTTCATCAAGTCTATATGGTACATACTGTTGCTAAATTAGAAAGTTCCCTTTCAGGGATAACACCAGTTGGTGTTATAACTAATTTAAAATTGATCTGGATGTGAGACATCTAAGATAGCTCTATATTAAATAAGAAAAATTGATGCCTGTTTCTTGTGGAACTTGGCAGGAGCTCCTGGTTTATCTGGCACACTGTATATATCCCCAATTTTCTGTTACATCAATTGAATGCATAAAGCAAGACTATTAAATCTTGTTGATAGTACTAGATTCCACTGCTTCATCGCTACACATCAGTGGCTAATCTGCATATAAGGAAGATTTTATTGTCTAGGTTGTCTAATTCACCTTGC
This sequence comes from Patagioenas fasciata, assembly GCF_037038585.1. Lineage (NCBI taxonomy): Eukaryota > Metazoa > Chordata > Aves > Columbiformes > Columbidae > Patagioenas > Patagioenas fasciata. The sequence continues at coordinate 158,744,959 of NC_092521.1, read as the reverse complement.
TTAAATTTATATGCCCAAATTTTACATGAGTTCATTGTGTAGGTTTCCTGTCTAGACACTGGAGACAGATTAGGAAATTCAGGAAGGCACCTCTCTGAAGAATTGCCTTCTGAAATGCTTGTCAGCCTCTGCTGATTATGTACTGTGACTGATTATGACTATGTATATAACATTGTGTGCTAACAACATATATAACCTGTGAAGATAACCAGCATTTTCAAGAAAAGAGGAAGGGTTTGTAGAATTTAATGCTATGATAATACATTGCTACCAGTAAACAGACTGAAAGTATCCCATGAATGAACGGTAGCACTTTGGAGTTGTAAGTATTAATATGAGGCTTCTTAGTTTAGTTTAAAGATTTGTCTGCATGTATCATTAAGATTTGTAACTAGGAAGCAACTTTTCTACATTTGAATTAAACCTCAGCAATCTGTGCCCACAATGTTTGTGAAGAAGTGGTGTGTTCGGAAGTAGAAGTAAAATGTGGATAAGAAAATGCAATGAAAGTAGTCAAGTAGCGAAAAAAGGATGTGAAAATTGTCCTTAGGCAGAAAGAAATATCCACCCTAAAATATTGGAAGAGAAATTCCAACTTCTGTTGCTCTAGTCTTCCCTTTTCAAAGAATATCTCACTGAAGAGAAACTGCAACTAGGATATGCATCTGTAAGATTGTGTAGATATGGAATTGCTACAGAGCCATTATTGTGTCTGGGTTGTATTTACATTAAGTATATTAAAAAAAATGTGAAAGTACAAGAGAGAGAAAGAAAGACTAAAAAATTTTTCCCCTTGTCAAGGAATCTGTACTATAGCAAGAGTGCAGAATTAACTTATAAACAGACATCTGTATGTAATTCAAGCAATTAACTCTTAAAATAAAATATCCTAACAGTTTTATGACATTGAAGTAGGTAATTGTGTGAATTGTGACGAAGATTGACTCTCTTCATTGTCCACACATCCATCCAAGTGGAGTGGTAGGAATCTTATGATAATAAGTAATATCACATAAATGTTTTATGCTTATCAGAGCAAGATACAGTATATAAAGTTAGACTTTTTTCCAATTAAGAATCAAAATACAGTTTTATCTGTGAGCAAAGATGAAAAAAATAAGAACTGAGGTAGGCAGAAAGTAAAAGGATTGGAGGAAGCTGGATAAGGCAGTTATTTTTTTGTATCATTGCAGCAAGAGAACGTAGGGAAATAAAACAATTTGGCATTTCATAGGACAAAGAGATTCAGATATCTCAAGTACTGCACAATGTGCTAATCTTATTCGAAACAAAAAATACAAATGGAAAAATGCATAGTCTACCTCAGTCTTGAGTACTTGTTTTCATAGAATTTAGATCAAGTCCAATAATCCAGTAACTGATGGTTTTTGGAGGCTTATTTTTTGTGGAAGAGGTAAGTATTCATTTCCACAGGTTATGAATCAGCAATTAATTCATTTCATGTACATATTTAAAATCTATTTTAAGACTGCTGCTCTTGTTATTTGTTTCCCTAGTGATATAAAGAGGTACAAATTCAGACAGTCTGTTACCAGTGGAGGTCACTCAAATTACATTTGCATAAGTCATAACAAAACCAGGTTCTTTATAAAGCATGTACGCATACAGGTAATGTAAGTTCATAAGGTGAGTTTAGGAGAGTTTAAGTGAGTTTAGCCACCATCCTAGCTACAAGAAGAAAAAAACATTCATCTGTTACCTCACAGAACAGCTTTTGAATACTTAGGCAAGATGATTGTGCTCAGCTTTGACTTAATTATAAGAATAAACCGCAATCAATATTGCATTTTCAGATATGATCGTTATCTCAGCATAACAAATGATAATTCATAACCATTTTTTATGTACTTCTATTGATATAGTTCTAACTGTCAACTAATTTTGGTACAGCTTCAATTTGCATAGATCAATGGATTGTTAGATCTCTGGTACTGTAGCAAATCAGGTTGGTTTTCTTTTGGAATACCAAATACTTGGTCATAATAATTTTTGTGTTTCTTTCTTGTAATTTATTTTAAAGAAAACGGAGTTCGGAACTTCTCCCACTAATTGATCTGGACTTCTCAGTTAGTTTTTCGTTACTGGATTTGCCTCCTGTAAACGAGTATGACATGTATATCAGGAATTTTGGTAAAATGAACACTAAGCAGGTAACAAATACGTTATAATATTTAAATCCTGAAATTGCTGATTCATGTTCTGGAAAATATTTTTCCTTACAAAAGCAACTTACTAGAGCTCAGAGGACAGTGAAGTAATAAATTATAACCTTCATCTCTAAGCCTTAATTACCATAAAGCAATTATATCAAAGCATTTTGGCCAATGAGGCTATTTTCCATTTCTCTCGTGTTCCCTCCGCGTTTTCTAAAGGACTTTCTTTACGTCTCTGGCTCACTGTCCCAGGTGTGCTGGGTTTAATGTTCACATGTCACGTAAGACATTCTGTATTTTTGCAGGAGGTCTGGCACTCTTGTGTGGTAAAATGTGCATGCGCAAAATAGTGACACTGTGTCAGTAAGCTTAGGTCTGAATTTACAAAGAGAACAGGTTGAGCTCATCAGGTTTAAAATGACTGTTTAAGTTCTCTTCAGTTATGTGTCATTCTTAGCTGTGTCATCCATATATTGATGACTTTATCATTCTACTTTAGGCGTATGTTCAATGTAATGAGGACAATCTTGAGAGAGACATTCAGACTGAGGAAGTTGAGACCCTGGAGAAATGGACACAGCATCCAGCAGAAAGTGCCATTGTATCTGGAGGTGAAGAACATTTTAATCTTATTCATTTATGAATGTGTGCATGTAAACTTCCTCTTTTGTACCCATTAATTGCCAGAATTTGTAATGTGGTAGGGTGCATCGATAGCAAACTGCTGTAGCCACACTGAAAACATAGGCACTGAATATATATGTGAATATATTCATATATGTGAACATATATAGGTACTCACGGAAGGGGGTGGAGAATAAGTAGCAGAAATAGTTTCTTCCTTCTGGATTGCTGTTTTTGTTGGCAGCAGATACAATTTCTCAACAGATCTTGTTCTTCAGTAAGAGAAGTTGATGCCTGCCACTCTCTTCTTGCTTAAAGATTACAGCGTTCTTATGGTTTTCTTAATTGATTCTCTTTTGAAGCTTCAAGTTTGGTTTTGATTTTTATTTTTATTTAGGTCCTGTAACCAGCCAGGATATGTCAGTGAATGGAGCTCTAACACCTAAAATTGATTCACAAAAATTAGCAAATTTCCTCCGGTCTGCTTGCCAGGTACACTTATGTACTTAATATCCCTTAGGAGTTATGTCCATAAATATATGATGTGATAGATCACTTACAGTACTTGTTTTGACTAATTTAAATAAATTACTTAAATAAGACTCATTATCAGTGAGATTCATCTCTCTGCAAAGGAATGGAACAAGAGCTGTGCAGCTTTTATGTCTGTTAAGATGTATTTGCAAAGATGTAAAATTAACAAGAGAGTTGCTAAAGGTTGTTTAAATTAGTCCACATAATCTAGAAAGCTACAAATAGCAAAGCTGAATGATGAGATGACCCTTTTATTTCTGTAAATGTAATTGTATTTGGAAGGTGATTGCTGTTTTGCTAGAGGAGGATCAAGTTGCAACACAACCCAGGTGGAAACCAGGTTCTCGACAAACCAGTCTGTCTATTAGTGACAGCTGTTTCCAGTTAAATACTAACCAGCCATTCCTCCATGGTAAGGGAACTTTATTCTACACCTCTTGGTATGCAGTCTGAACTCTTCTTCTTTATGCAAAATACCATACTTTTTGTCATGACCAAAGTGCAAACAGCACACATCAGGATATATAAATGATGTAAAGCCCATTTTTCTTTTAATTGCACTATTCTTGCTGTAACTCTGCAGATAGGTTTCACACAGGGAACATCAGAGTGCCCTAGCTGCTGTGAAACCAGACATATAGCCACTGATTAGCATGATATATTGGTGTCCTGTATGTAATTTTTTGCCCTTGTTCTTGAAGAGCCATCCCAAGGGATGTCATTTCATTTAGGCTTTTGATGCTGACACTAGGGCCAAGGTTGCAAATAAAACAATGCTATTGAACAGGGAAAATATAGCCTGATATATTTGAACTGCAGGTATGTCTTCCCTATGTAAATAGTAGATGTTCAGATTAAAAAAAAAATGAAAAATAAAGCATCTGTAATTACGTTAGGAAGACCTATTATAACACACAACCATATGTATTCCAACATGAGCATGAGTTGAACCAGAAAAAACCTGGCCTGTGCTGTTTCCTGTTTGAGACTTAGCTTAATTTTCAGTATATGTACTGACATCAGATCAGACTGGCTTGCTATGCGCAGACTAATTATTCTATTAAGTTCTTGGCTCTCTTCCTTTTTGCTTTCTACGTCTAATTTTTTTTATTCTTTCTCTAGTCCCTTCTTTTTTCTTTCATAGCATCAAAAGCAACCCACTGTTAATAGAAATATTCTTCATAATTACATCTTAGCTTCTTTGATTGTTGCTATAGCAGTTAAATGTGCTTTTTCATCTACTGTGAGTTTATTTATTGCTTTTCTTTCTGGATTTTTTTTTAATGGTTTAGACCGAAAAATATCCTGCCTATGTGTCTCTCAAGTTCAGAGGCAGATGCTACTTTCTGTTCATGGATTACCTGAAAAGACAGGTGTTGTTTTACTGAATAGAAAGAGCATCATATGTGTTTGGAACATCTGGCAGCCCTCCAGTCCTCAGAAACTTTTAATGTGTGACTCAGAGGTATGTTTTAATAACATTGTATATTTACTCAGTGAATAAAAGGCTTTATTATGTTTATTCTGTTTTCTTGTCTTGCCGCAAGATATGTCTTCTTTTGAGAAACAGATCTGAGCCTTGTGAGCAAAACATTGTTCTCGCTCCTTTTTGTGCACCATTGCTGGAATGTTCGTGGTGGTGTGTGGTGTTTGTGTGTGTGTTTGTTTCTTTCTTTCTTTCTTTTTAAAGTTTGACTCCATTTAGTGGTTAAAGAGTGAATGGAACTAGAGCAGCTATTCCAGATGTAGTCAGGACTTCCCTCTACCCATCACTATCATACAGTTGAATCTCCCCCTTGAGCTTTGTGACAGTAGATGCAGACAATTGTCTTGAAAAGGGAAAGCCTACTGAAAGTCTTGTATCCTATTTCCCTTTTAAATAAACTGTCCTCTTGCCACAAGCATCTCTAGTCTGTCTTTTCTGGATTTGCCTGCTTAGGAAGAACAAACATATTTCAGGCTTATCAGATCATTTGCCTTTATTGTGATACCAACCATGCATATTTTTACTGCTTAACAGGTGACATGCTGCTGCTTTAGTCCAAATAAAACAACAATAGTTTTTGCTGGAACAATAGATGGATCATTGTTGGTGTGGGACCTTCGAGAAGACTCGAGAATGCACCCTCACGTGATGATCGGTGACACTGACTGGACATTTCGAGTTCCAACATTTTCCACTGGTTAGTATCTATGCGTTCTGATCAGTCATTTTGTTGGCAGTGAAACAATTCCACTACTATTAATAATTCTTTTAAGAGCACTGTCTCTTCAGTAGCCTAGCTTAACCAGTTTGGAGATAATATTTAGTCGAGCAGAAGTTGCCAATCAGTAATAGCTGTGAAGAAATATAAACCAGCTCAATATGCATCAGTGAGAATAGAGAGGTGGGCCAGATGTGGAACCTAAGGAGTATAGTAATTTTAAAATGGACTACTCAGCTACTACCTCATCTGAAATCATGAGCTTCATGTTATCTCCCTTAATATAACCTACGTTTCTTTTTATCTACATCTAAACATCCATATTAAGATATATTAAAACCAAAACAAAGTAATTTAAGACTGTAAAACACAGTTTTTCAAATGTCATTTAAAGGTTGCAATCTTTGCAAATCATCACACAGGATCACAGAATGTCAGGGATTGGAAGGGACCTCGAAAGCTCATCCAGTTCAATCCCCCTGCCGGAGCAGGAACACCCAGATGAGGTTACACAGGAAGGTGTCCAGGCGGGTTTGAATGTCTGCAGAGAAGGAGACTCCACAACCCCCCTGGGCAGCGTGGTCCAGGCTCTGTCACCCTCACCGTGAAGGAGTTTCTTCTGAAATTTAAAATGGAACCTCCTGTGTTCCAGTTTATGCCCATTGCGCATTGTCTTATCATTACCCCTTGTCCTATCATTGGTTGTCACCGAGAAGAGCCTGGCTCCAGCCTCGTGACACTCATCCTTTACATATTTATAAACATTAATGAGGTCACCCCTCAGTCTCCTCCAAGCTAAAGAGCCCCAGCTCCCTCAGCCTTTCCTCACACGGGAGATGCTTCACTCCCTTCATCTTCTTGGTTGCCCTGCGCTGGACTCTCTCCAGCAGTTCTCTGTCCTTCTGGAACTGAGGGGCCCAGAACTGGACACAATATTCCAGATGTGGTCTCACCTGGGCAGAGTAGAGGGGCAGGAGAACCTCTCTCGACCTATTGACCACCCCTCTTCTAACACACTCCAGGTACCATTGGCCTTCCTGGCCACAAGGGCCCAGTGCTGGCTCATGGTCATCCTGCTGTCCCCAGGACCCCCAGGTACCTTTCCCCTACACTGCTTTCTAACAGGTTGTTCGCCAGCTTATACTGGAACCTGGGGTTGTTCCTGCCCAGATGCAAGACTCTACACTTGCCCTTGTTATATTTCATTACATTTTTCCCCGCCCAACTCTCCAGCCTACTTAGTTTTTGTCTTTTCTATAGTAAGCAGTGATTTATTTCTACCCCTGTTACTTATGTAGCTTGAAATTAACATAGTACTTTTCATGGTAACCCCGAAATGGCAGATTTTAGTGAAATGTCTGGTACAGTGGCATAAATGATGCAGTATTCATTTGGAAAATGAGAAGTCAATACAAATGGTGAAACATTGATTTATCTAGTAGTATTAATATTTTGTTATTTTAGGAAACAGTTTGCAGTATGGTATTTGAGAAAAATGTAACTCTTTGTGAAGCGATTACTTGCTCTTCCATCTTTGTAATTGTTGGTCTTCCATAAGCTGAAAAGTGATTGGCATTTTGTTGTTGTTTGTGTTGAAAATAATATAGTATTTACCTTTCATTATCCTTAATTACAGATGGTGTTCTAAACACAGTAAACCACACCTCTCCCATACTAACAGTGGAACCTGTCTCAACCTTTCTCCACACTGATCAGAATTATGGGCTCTCAAGCCTCTCTTATCAGGAGGGTATGTAAGCTGCTCTTCAAAGCATCAAGACATCTGATTCTTTCTTTAGGTATCTAGTGAAACAAATATAGCCAAAATCCAGTTTGTAATTCTATTCTGCCTTTTAAGTTGTCTCTAGTATCAGTTGCATACAACATTCATGTTTATTTTCTACGCTTATTTTTATGTAATGTTCATCCAGTGCAGTTTCACATCAGATGTGGGTGCGTGCTTGTTATAATGTCTATTTTAAAGACAATATGTTGCTCTTCCATTATAAAGCAAATTATCACTCAAAAACTGCCTTTAGAGAAGTCTTGGAGCTTCTGTAATGTCTTTAAAGAAGTCAGAATGCATTTAAAGAAGACTTTGCACTCCTATTATGTCCAAATAAATCCTATCTAAAAAAGTGGAGCAACTTGCTTATATCCAAAAGCACTTAAAATATGTGAGGGTACTTGGTGGTTCTTCCTGTGCTTTTTGCCTAATTTTTTCATGACCAGCCTTTGAAAAGAAACGTCAATCCTCATGCCCTCAAATTCTCAGGCAGTGTGCTAGAGGAGACATTATTCCTTCCATCGCAGATTTGCACTTTGAAATCCATAGCAGTCCATAGAAATGTGCTGCATATTGCAGGTTTTACAAGATTTCATCTATTGCACTTAATGTTCTGTTCCAAAGTCCCTGCAGAATCAAGACATTTTAAAAGATGCAGACAGAAAACATCTGCCTATCTGGTAGGACAAACTGGTCATATTAGTTTCTTGTCTTTTTCTTCTTTGGTAGAATTAGGGTACTTTTCCTTTTTATGCAGCTGAGAGGATCATTAAAGTTTCCAGGCATTTATTAACGTAGGAAAAGTTTCAAATCCTTTGATATTGCTCTGGATGAAGGGCAGTGTATGAATATAAACTGCTACTATTCCTTCCATAGAAATGTCAGGCCCTCCATTTCAGATAGCTTCAATGGATGAAAATGGAATCCTCAATATGTGGGTGAGTAATGCATGTATGAAAAGAGAGAGCATCGTGTTGGAATAATAAAATACTTCTTCAAATATAGAAAACCAAATCCATGATTTCTATTAAGAATTTTCTCCCTGAAAAGTACAGCAATACCAGCCATTCTGTTGGAGTTCTCAAAATTTTTGACTTGACTCCCTAGTGCTGTAATGTTATCCGTAGGCAAAGCTGTTAACAGGTACACGAATTCATGAAAACAGGCAATCAGTAGTTCTGCTTCGTAGGAATGTGTCCACATATTTCTGTTAATTGAATAATAGACCCCAGTCCTCTTTCACCCACCTACTTTATTTTATTTGAATCACAGTGATGTCAGAGACTGTACTAAATGTATGTGACGAGTGACATAATTTATATAAAATAAATGTTTAAAGGCAAAATTTAAAAATCTGTTGATAAGGTTACCCTGCCTAAAAAATGACAGGCAGGTAAGCACCAGCTCTGTAAGTCTTAATTAACTGTTCTGCTAGCTCGTCTTTCTGTTGGATGTGTTCCATCTTTTTCTGATGCAGCTTTGGCCCAGCTGCTGAACCTGTTATTTTCATCTGAATTGACCTTGCTTGAGGAACTGAATGGCTCAGTGAAGAATAAGGAGATAAAAGTATTTCCTTCTGTATCACTAGTTAAGTCCCTTAAAGCTCTTGAGTAATTTTAGCAGCGACAGTCTCAGGCCAAATGATCTGCCTTTTCTGTTTCGTGAATAGTGAAAAGCACAGAAAATATGTTAAAATTCTTTATTTGGAGTGGTTTTTTTTTTCAACTGACCAAACTGACAAGTTGCCAACTAACAATTAAGTGTAGAGTGTAACTTCCAATATCCTGCTTTACAGCAGGGAACACCCGGCAGGCACGTGGAACTATTTTTACCGTTGCAGACATTGACAGGATAGAGAATCTACCTGTGATCATTATAATGTTAGAGTTACCTATCTAAATGTTTCTTTACAGTAATACATTATTACATCTAATTTAAATACTTTAAAGTCTGGTAAATATTGCTTATTAATGTTAAATATTGACTTTTCAGGTAGTTGTTGAATTACAAAAAGTGGATTTAGCTGGGTCACAAACTGATTTAGGTGAGTATTATACATTAAAGGTAGAATAGTTATTGAATTTTGAGATTATTAAGTTAGAAGAGCGAGGAAGAGTCAGTGATGACAAAAATAGTTTAGAAGAATGCTAAATTATTGAGGAAAAGATTAATTCTGAATAGGACTTATATCTGATATTTGAGGTTATTGGGTAGGTATCATGAGAGTTATTTTCACTGCTGTCTGAATCTCATTTACTAATTCTTTGTTGGTAGTTGCCACTATACATTTCTTAAAATGTCAAAGCAGATTCCTGTGTCCTCAACAGCTTTTTCTCAAAGAATTTGAGATTTTATGTCCTTCTGGGTACTCCTGTTCTTTCTTTAGTTTTAACCAAATCAGTTGTAATGCTTTTGTTGTTGCCTATATCTCCATTTTGCTGATTGTCCTGGAAGTTCTTATTTGGGTAAGGTACTTAATTTAGTGTGAGAAAATGTTTCCGTTAAAAAAGTAGAGAACAAAGTCCATTCAGCCCTTTCTGAGTTATGTGAATGAAGAAAATGACATTTTTTTGTTCTTTGACCAAAATTAGACTTACATACTTGCCTAAATAGAAAAGACTGTGATTAAAATCCTGATACATTTTGAAATACATATATAAACAATGAAGTCATGCTAACAAACTAGAAGTTTTTTATCAATTTTCTGTTTTATAAGCTCATGTGCAATGCCTGGCTATATTAAGCTTCTGAAGCTGGATGGTATGTCTGTGAAGAACATTTTAAAGCTGTGGTCACGTGTTGACACAGTTTTACTGCCACCAGCATTAATTTTTTTCCTCTGCAGAAAATGCTTGTGTTTGAACAATTAGAATTACTTATGTTAATCTCTACTAACAAGTAATATAGACCAACTTTATGGAAGCATTATTACAGTTTCTCATTACTGTAATTCATGGTCAAAGATCCAAGAGACATAAATGTTCTTTTCCACCAGTGATAGAATTGGGTTTTATAGAGTCATATCACAGGTTATATGCATAGTGCAAAACTCAAACTTATAATCATGTTCCCCTTTCTCTGTCCTCTGTCAATGATTACAACTCTTCAGATTTCAATTATGAAGTGTTTAGTTCTAAATTATGTGATTCTTACCTATTAAAAGCTCAATCTACAATAAACAATTTAATTATGGAATATACTTTTACTTACTCGCTTAGGTTTTAATTTGGTGATAGCACTTTCTTAATGCAAAGTGCTTAAATCAGTTTAAATAATTGTTTTCTATAATTCCAGGTTTAATTCCTGGAGGGAAAGTGAAGTTAGTGCATAGCTCTACTGTGGAATTGAATAACAGGTAAGAAAACAGGGGCATTTGGACTTTACATGTGTATCTCTCAAAGCTGATTTTTCCTATGTGTTATTAATTTGCGGTTATGTAAGATATGTTTAACAATATTTTCATTAGGTTTTTTTATATACATACACTTATTCGTAAAGCTAGTCATAGACATTTTAGATCAAGAGCTTTTGTATGTACTTGCGTAGTTTTATGAGACAAATTCCTTTATTTATGTCATCTTTTACTGTTATGTATTTCTAGCCTTTTCCCAAAGGATGTGCGCCAGAGAATGCCCCAGACACTGACTATTAAATTTCTATCTTCCAATCCTAATCATTTCATTGTTGGAACAAACGTCGTGAGTAATGTGCTGAAATTCATCTCATAGTTGGGATTTTTTTTTTTGAAACCGCACCATTTACTTGGAATTTTACCAGTAGACTGTATATGAAATTTATAATTTGAGATTGTTATTAAAATATGTTAGCTATTAAGGATCTCTTAAGGTAGCAGCTCTGTGATTTATTTAACTTTTTCCTGTGATACTGATAAAAAAAATGAACAAAATAAAACAAAAGTTGCATTATGTTGTTCATAGGGGCTGGTAGGCCACGGTACAAGACATGATTTAAAAGTTGTTCCAAAACTATTCAGACCCCAGGAGAGCGGACTGAGATCAATAAGCATCAACGCAATTGATTTCTTCCCTTTTGGAAAGCCACTATTTTTGGTATGAAAACATTTAAATATAATACAAGTTTCATTTTTTAATTACTTGCTGAGGGAGGATTTCTAATTTATGTATTTAACTAGACGGGATAGTTGATTTACCTTGCTAATTCCAATCTGCTGTGAAGGCTGAAAACAAATCTTGTGTCCTGGTGTTCGAACTCTGCTTATGTAGAAGGTGGAAAATCTGGCTCACAGACACAAATAACAATCTCACTTCAGCCCGATAACTTCTTATTTGTTCTTACTGAAATTCACGTCTTCTGCTGTTGATGAAACCTCAGCAGTTTCTCACTTTCATCATCCATTTCTTAGTGACATCACCTTGGAGACAAAATTTCTGTATTGCTGTGAAATAAAGGTCTGTGGGGCAACCCTGGGCATTCCCTGCTTTCCTCCCCACAGCCCTGGGGCAGCATTCCTGTGGGCAGGCATGTTCAGGTCTGCCCTCGGCAGTTCCTATTGACACACCTCTTGGTTTTATTTGTCTTCTTTGAGAAAATTTATTCAATACAAGTTGAATCTAACTTGGGTAGGATTTTCCATCTGCTTATCTTTGCATATATTGGTACTTGATTCTCTCTCAAAAATGCTTTCTTTCTAAATTCGCAATGGTTTACGTGACTTCATTTGGATTGCCTAAGGTATAAAATGAATTTGTTTGTCTACAGAGTATGTATTTTGTGTCACCTCTGTGCAGTCAGAACATTCTTTTACCAGTGTAGATGTTCTTCAGTTTTTCCTAAGTGCATTTCTTTAGAGCGATGCTGATTTCTACATGTTTGTATCTATTCTATTTTCATAGAATAGTTTGTTTTGTACCTGGGCTAGAGCAAGCTTGTAAATGTTATACTAGACAAGACAATGGTTATATGAAAATATCTGAAAGCAGTGATATCTGCCTGTCTTTGGTTTTAGTTGTGCATTATGAATCAGTTTACTATCCTTATATTGTTAAATACAGCCTATCCTGAAAGCTGTTCTTGGTTTTACAGGTTACTTGTGTCACTAAGTAGCCGCCTGAATTGGTCTCTAAGGCTCTGACCTCGCCCAAGTTCAGACTTGATCGCAGCATTAGCGAAGTTGATCATTTGAGACCTTGTTTTAAAATAGGAAACGAGGACTTCAACCCAGGATTAGTGGATTAGATTACTCTAGTATGCTTAGTACAGAGTTACTGCTTTTGAACTCAAAATTACATTAAAAGTTAAAATCCAGATAGTCCGTAGAGTCAGGTGTGAGAGCTATGTGCCACTTGAGTCAGATAACTGCTTCTACTTACGTGATTGGATTACGTGATTCTACTTCTGTGATTGCAATTCAATTCTTGAGAATTGAATTGCAGTTTTTATCTTGTTTAGTGTGTTTTGTTCCCAGAAAGTATTTTCTTTTTGACTACCATCTAGGTTGGCTGTTCAGATGGCAGTATCCGGTTACACCAAATGACATCAGAGCATCCCCTCCTGCAGTGGAATGGCAGCACCAATGGCCAACCAGTCATTGCCCTGCAGTGGGCTTTAACCAGGCCCGCCGTGTTTTTTGTCCTGGATGCATCATCTAACATTTACATTTGGGATCTTCTGGAAAACGATTTGTTGCCTGTGGCAAAGCAGACTGTTCCGTTAAAGAAGTAAGTACATCGCTCTATTTTTAACAAAATATTAATATTATTATTACATATTGACTGGAGTTTGACTGTTTTTTTTTCATGGCATTAAATGTTCATTAGAATTTGCTTTTCTAACTGTATTTTTTTAAACTGTTGCACAAATGGAGAGATTATAGCAAGCTAAATTTTAGTTCATCCTTATTTACTCATTCTTTTATACAGTCTGATAAAGGAGAAGTAATGTTTAGTATAAATCCAAATCAGGTATAGTGTTATCAGTTGGAACAGATGTCTGTACATGGAGCAGCTGCTGTTTATACAGAGAGAAAAATTTTGTTCCCACTAAAATCCTTGGACTGCTCTAAGTTCAAAGATAGCTTTGCTGGATCAGGATCAACCTCTAAAATAGGCAAGATATGTTGGAGAACATTTTCAAATACCTATATATGGCATGGTTACCAATATAAAGAAATATATTTTGTTCATTGTCACAAAAGTAAACAAGAATATTTTTGGCTAGCACCTATTCACCAAGACTAACATCAGAGTAGTCTCACAGTGCTGTTCCTGTAGTCACTGTAGGGACCTGGGTGTCCTGTAGCTTGATGCAGGAAAGGTATTTAATATAGCCTTTCTGAAATATAGCCTGGAGACCTCTCTTTCTTCCCTGAAGGGAGCCCTGCTGTGAGACTCTGTCTTCCCCAGGCCTAAGTTAATCCTGATGAATATCTAACACAAGGGTGTCAAACTCATTTTCACCAGGGGCCACATCAGCCTCGTGGTTGCCTTCAAACGGCCGAATGTAATTTTAGGACTCTGTGAATGTAGGAGTAGTTACATTTATCCAGTCCTAAAATTACATTCGGCCGTTTGAAGGCAACCACGAGGCTGATGTGGCCCCTGGTGAAAATGAGTTTGACACCCCTAATCTAACAAAAAGTTTTCCTTGTATCCTTGTAATCTATAGCAAAGTGCTGCTAGTTTGGAGAGAAAATTGTGCAATTTTTGAAGTGACTACACTGTACTGCAAAATCCCATAGAAAGAGTTCCTTTTTACAAACCTGAAGTAATTTTAAAGTCATGATTAGAAATTGATGGTGGAATCTGTGAACAGGGCAAGAGTTGTCTGTTGTGTTTACATTCAATGATTGCAACTGGTGAAAAGCTAAAGAACATGCTGAGACTTGAAATAGTAAGAAATATTACACTACGATGAGCATAAAGAAGGAATCGTAGTTAACTGTAAGTAACCTGCTAAAGACAAGTTTGAAAACACCAATTTCTATTCATTTTGCCTCAATTAAAACCACTCCCCCATTCTTTTGATTTCAGTGTTGTAACTATGGCTCTCCTGGGAGAACCAGAAAAAACAAACGGGTTATTAGGCCTTGCGCTGGCCAAAGCATCTGGAGAGATAGACATTCAGTTTGTAAAGAAGAAGTGGGCATTACCTCAGCCTGAGGAATCTGAAAAACTACATATGATTTTATTGCAATCTTCTTAGAAACAGTACACCTCTCTGTACAAATTATCGCAAAATATTCAATTATTTTTGATAGCAATTAAAAGATTTGTAATGTAATTTTGTATTTGTATATAACTTGTATATATTTTAAAGAATATTAATACAATATTTCAGCTGAAACTTTATATTTTATCATAAAAATGACAACCTAATTTAGCATTATTATACTTTAAAAGGTGATGCACTGTATTTCATTATTGAAAGTACTCTAGATGTATATATTTTCAATAAAATACTGGAAATATGTTCCTATAAATTACGCTGCAGTTTCTCAATTTTCTACTCTGAAGTAAATGATAGTAATCTTTTGGTTGTGCCTCTGTATAAACAACCTGAATGTATGGAGACTTATACCTCTTGGCCTTTTACAAACTAAGGCTGGGTAAAACTTTCTTATATGCACCTAAAAACATGATGCAACCATTTCAGAATACAAGTCTACATCTTATGATATGTTACTACTGATTTCGACCCTGAAACTTTGCCAAAGGAATACCTGACTAACTCAAATTGTCCTGCTATGTACACTACCTGTTTGGATCAAACTACATAAATAATATGCACATGAGATTTACTGAAATTCTAAATCCTTCAGGATTTCTGATGTAAAACAGAAAATACTGACCTGTTTAATCCTTCAAATCATTTCCAAACCTCTTGTAGTGAGGAAAAGGATAGTTGTTTATTATATGATACTAATTTTTGTCCGCTATTGGTAAAGTTTGGACTGAGAACAAGCACTGAAAATGTCTTTAACATTTGTAGCCTCAAATCTTCTGATGCAAAATCGTGAGGAAAACCATGATTAAATTTGGGGAAAAAAAGCAAACTCAAAGTGGCCACATGATGGTGCCAAGTCACAGCGGTGAAAAATGAGTGTCTTCTATAAACAGCATAGTACTATAGGAATGAATTTGCTGCATGTTCCCCTTTCCTCAAAAACAGCAACTGCAACCCAGAGAGCCTGATGAGCTGTCAGAGGGACACGCATTTCAGAGACCATTTCACTATCTTTTTTCTTTGGTCAGCCATAGTTTTGGGGTTTTTTAATGGCCATAAACACAAATGACTCTCCTTCATTGTTGGGTTCATATAGTAATAATATACAGTCCAAGTTAAATTATAACAAGTTTATTAATCCAGATAAAGAAGAGTTGACAGGTACTTTTCACAGTAAAGTAGCAGAGCATCACTACGGAGATGCATAGTAACAAAACCAAACCCAAATCTCATTCTTTCCCTCTCAAATAGAAAGATACACCCTCCACTGCTCTCTCCCCCCAATTTAAGATCAAAATTAAGTTTTGAAATTATAGTAGCCTTCTTAAAGAAATATCTTTCTTATTATAATTTCATCACTTTCATGCTTTACCATCCTGAATTTTCTTACTGCACCCGCTTCCCTACATGGAAACTGCAAACAAAGGACTGGGGTGTTTCTGCCTTGTTCTGTGTGTAGTGGTCCTGGGGTTTTTTTCCCCAATATGTAAAACGGAAAAAGCATCAACCTTCCCACAGAAGTACCTGGTGGAGCTGCTGTCGACAGGTATGTCTGAATTCAAAGATCCAAATATTTCAGGTCAGTTTGTATTTGTGCTTGTGCTGCCTGGAGAGCTGAGAGTGAGTCAGTTCTTGCACTGGGCCTATGTTTCTTGCCTAAAAAGTGAGTTTTCTTTCTTGAACTGCAAACTAATGCCATAATACAAATGCATCCTGTGCTGGCAGTGCTGTTACGAGAATGCAGGGGAAAACTGTGTAGAAGTTGCTGCTCTTTTGTGTGTTCTCTCATTGGGTAAGTGCAGACTGTTGGAGTGATGCCCCGTCTCATCTGAGCAGTGGGGCCTGTTGATGGAACAATTTCTGAGCATATATCTGATCAGAAATGTGGGAAGTATTGGTCGGCTGCAATACAAGGAAAGCATTCCATGCATAAGGACTTCACAATTGTTTCAAACAAAATACTCAGTTTTCCATCAGCTGCTTCCAATGATCGTCAAGTTTATATTATTAACATAAGGTGTGGAATTTTGCATGTTTCATAAGAAAGCACCAACGTGATTAATTAAAAATGAGACCCTGGATATGAAAGAAAAAGTTCACTGGTGATTCCAAAGCATTTCATATGCATATTATTTTTACCAGTAGCTCTGATAAGTGTGCATATGTGCACACATTTTATTGATTGATTTTTATATGAAATGTAAACACCACTATAATGAACATTTAAAATAGCTCACATAAATATATTTTTCCCACCTATGGGCAATTTTGGAATTCATATTCGTAACAGTATGAACTGTAGTTAAAGTTAACTGACCTATGTAATAGATACTTATGATTCAAGTGATACAGAAGTTAAATCACTAACCACTCATATTAGTAACTTTTATAAAATATAACTTCTTGCTCTTAAGCCAAAAAATCCTGGCAGCAAGAATGTAACATTTTAAATATGCAAAATGCCAGAAAGTTTTGGCTAAACTTCTGCTTTTATTTTCCACTTCATGAACATGCTTTGAAAGCCTTTTCTATTTAGAACATAAATATTAATATTGTTTTCATTGGATTCTGTCATCTCACAGATGGGAAAATGAAGTTTTCAGTAGCTGAATAATAAGTTAACTGAGTAACAGAATTCTTGAATCAGATGGCTGATTTCTTACAACTGTTTAGAAATGCTTTTATTAACCTGTCAGCCTATATTTGCAGTAGAGTTTGGGAGAACAAGAATAGCATGATTCATCTTTTGTACCAGAACACTTCTTTTAATTGTACTGAAGGTGACCATCCTACCCAATGCAATTTTGCCTTAATTAATCATAACTGTCATTTAGTTATGTTGAAAGATACAGGAGCATTGTAGCTCCCATAGCAATGAGGGGATATTTTACTAGCTGGAATATTTTTAGTGGAACACAGTTAAAACATAAAAATAGATCTTTTCTTTTTTGCCTGACGGAATTGCAAAGTCCATCCAGGTTTGTTCTAGGTGTGGAAATTGGCTGGAATAAAGCAAACACTGAAGTGTCGTTGCATTACACAGCCTTTTGGGAATAGACCTATTGGTAAAATTCATTTAGGAACTAACCAGAATTAGTGGCCATGCTTGGTGATGTGCAAACCAGGAAAAGTTATGCAGATACTGGGACAGGAAACTGGTTGATGAGCCAGATTTTCCTTGCTAGCTGGATTTCCAGCCAGGCTTACCAGGGTTCTGTTTATAGACAAACACTCCTTGTCCGTCTGTTTCTGAGCCTCCTCGGCTGTGAGAAGGAAGGCGGCAATTCCAGTTACAGCTCCTCTTAAAGAAATCAGCTAACTTCTCTTTTACTAGTAGTTCCTGAAGGTTTCAGCAAGTGAAAATCTCTTGCCATAGTTCCTGCTGTAGGCCTTTTCATGTGTTATTCAAACTGCCATAGGAGGGTCTAGGTCTTGATGTTAAAGCATAGGAAATTATTTATTTAGGTGGCATAGGAAGTGATTTAGGTGGCGCTCTGTGAAAACTGCTACGTGAAAGATCCCGTGGAGCTGTTTAAGAACTGATTATATTTCAAGCTGTTTTTTCACTCTGAGCCTCTTAGCACGATTACAG
Source organism: Patagioenas fasciata (assembly GCF_037038585.1). Taxonomy (NCBI): domain Eukaryota; kingdom Metazoa; phylum Chordata; class Aves; order Columbiformes; family Columbidae; genus Patagioenas; species Patagioenas fasciata. Next base: position 158,726,842 of record NC_092521.1, on the reverse strand, counting down.
TTTTGCTGCTCACCTCCCATGTGCTAATCATTGCCGTGAAAGGTGGAGAAGGGATCTGGGCTGCCCAGTCCTGGGAGCTCCACATTATTCAGACTGTTCTGAAACTGAATAAATAGGATATCTGCTTGCTGCCGTGGGGAGGCACTGAAGACATCCTTAGAGTGTCAGCCAGCCCTTCCAGTTCCCTGTGCTCTTTAGGAAAGGAAAGAAAAATACATTTTCAGTGTCTGATGCTTCAGCAGTTGCAGCGTAGGTCGCAGCATTCGCCATTCTTTAAGCTGTTAAAACCAAAGCAAAGTTCACTTGACACAGCAATGGTTACACCCCACAGGATTTTACAGGTGGAAACAGAGTGACAACAAACCCAGCCAAGCAAAAAAGAATCATATCAATTATGGGAATTACACTTCTGATGATGTTTTGCTAAAGCTTGGCATGAAGGAGGAAATGTTTACATATACGCTTACTGGTAAAAATAATCATTTTTTTAATAGATCAGCCATGCCCAGCATTAGCTATTTTTAAAGAAGTCAGCAAATGCAATTATGCAAATAGCTGTTGACTATGGCTGGGAGGAAGGAGATGCTTTCTTCCCTCTGTGCAGTATTTTCCACAGCCTTTCCCCGATTCACTCAGCCTTTCCTTTCTATATTCTACAGCCACTGGTACGAAGCCCACGATATTGGGGATGAAAAGATGTCCCTCAATCAGATCACCTGAGATCTTGAAGGGTTTAAAGTGTTTTCGTAGCTGGCACTGGAAGCTGGAGATTTTTACCTCCACAGCAGATAGTGCATTGGAGGAGCAATGCAGACGTTCTGTGTCTGACAGCATGCAAACCAGTCCATAATGAAATATTAATGATTCCTTTATACCTCATGGACCAAATCGAAGCCAACCAAAATCAATGGAAATATTACCATGTATATCTTATGTTTCTCCTATACAGGCTGGGGAAAGTAACAGAAAGTCATTGCAAATCTTTATTTTTCCTGTATTTGTATAGAGGCATTTATAGGCACTGATCATCTCCATGCTGCCCTCCCTCCACCAACACACACTCTTCTCTCAGGTTTCTGTCAGAAACTATATTGTTTTCTCTTGGACGGTCAACATCAATATTGGTTTGATGCCAACAGTTGCCACTTGAGACAGGTAAAAGTGCTCAATCTATTGTCAATAGTTTAAGGTGGTTTAGGTGGAAAAAGAATCTCTGACTAAGTGTTGAAGTAAGTAATTTGTAAATCCAGTGAAACGCTCAGAATGAATGGAATGGCACAAAATGAGGAGAATTCAGGTGTGTGCAAGAGCGATTTCCAACTGCAAATGGTGACCAGGCCTGGCCACCCTGTCTCCTTACTGGGGTGCCAGCTCTGCACTCTGGAGACCCTTCTCGCTTCTGGATGCTAAATCCCAAAAACTATCGTATAGGTGTGCAGTTGGGATACTTAGACAAGTGTGAGCCATGAGGGACTCTAGTGGTCTATGCGGTCTGGATTCAATTTCCACCCCTCTCAAGTTTTCCCACATTACGGGAAGTGCTGGCTCGCTCTGGCCGGGCCCTGGCCCCTGTTCTTGCGTCTTGAATAAAGGCACTAACACTTGCACATAGTTTGAAAAATCTCTGGTTTTCATAGATGTAGCTTAAACATTTTGACACTGTGCTATTAGGTGGTATTTCACCTCCGCCTCATTTATATCCTATTACAAATTAAAGCAGCCTAAGTGCTCTGTTTTCCACTTATACACTGGTGCAACCCAGTTGAAAGCAGCAATGATACTCAAGCAAAAGCGGGAGTAAAGTAATATTGTAATAGCCTATACCACCCATTGACATTCATAACATGATCATTTTTCACCTTTAGTTGAACCTTTATTACTATTGGATTAATTAAATTTTGTAATATGTTTGTTACCCTTTTCTGCCAGGTGTCAAGTGGTTTTTGCTTTTAGGAGTCTGAAATATAACAGTTTCATTGGAAACTAATCCTGTGCACAGGTCAGACAATCTGTTGCCGCTGAATAGGTTTAATACAATAAATAAAAAGCAGTTAGAATATATGATTAGTGTTTTCAGTCAAGCCTCGAGGCAGCTACAGTGCTCTTTAAGAGGTCTTGCCTCTTAGCCAGAAGTTCTACTTTGCCAGCTGATAATTTCACTGCTATTCCTCTTTTTTGTGTCTTTTGACCAGGCAAAATGGCTCATCCCGTCTAGACCACAGGTGTTGCACATCAGGGATTTCATAACTTGCCTTTAACTCAAATTGCAATGTTTTTTCCTCCCTGTGATAGAAAAAAAAAATACAGACCACAGCATCTGGTTAGACACATATTTTAGAAGATACATTTTTAATCCACTTGATTCTTCTTGGAGACAGAAGAACAGGGAGCTGAGTAAAATAGAGTTGCCTAGAGACATGGAGAAACTCTTCCAGAGGCTTAGAGAATGGATTGTCTATAATGAGATATTTGCTTTCCTCTTTAAATAGCAAATGGTGAACCCTTACAATGAGTTGCATAAAGACATGCACTCAGCACTGCAGGTTTCCAATGCCATCTCTTAAGAGAAAATAATTAAGACAAAAATGTAATAAACTTTCCTCATCTAATATAATTTTTGACAACCGTTTGGGAGTCAAGTTGAAGTAAGTGACCATGAAAAGAGTCTTTGTCTCACAGAGCTTATACGATGGAGGTAGAAAGGATTTGGTTTTTTGATTGCTGCATTTATTTGCAAGGTAACGTGATACTTTTAATGCCCAGGCAGTTGAGCCAAAGGACAGGCTGATAAATAGCAGAAAAGTAGGATAAAGAAAGAAATGGATCTGAAACTGCCCTTCTAACCTTCGTTTAGAAAATTAATGATTACCGAGGTTACTTTAGATATCCAACTATTTTTCACATTGTAAGATAGTGTCAAAGAGCCTCATTTAAAGATTAATTAATCCAAAATTATGAAATTCCCATTGAGTATAATGAAATTCCTTCACTGAGGTTGTTTGGATTGGGACACGGGGCCTAGATTACTAGAGTACATTACTGTAGAGCCCCTAAGTTCCCTTAGGCTTTTAGTTTACTTGCTCAATATTTAGCATTTTGGCAGTTCAGCAAGGTCAGTTCGTTAGACAAATACATAACTAATTATGTTGTGGCTGCGTGGGGTCCATGCTGCACAGATACAACTGAAAATGACCTATCCACAATCTTCAAAGATATGAAGTGTAGTTTACATTTGTTTAAACTCCAATTTACATTCTTTTAATATTATACAAAGATAAGGATTTCACGATATTCACAATCCTTGTATCCATGTCTTTGCGACACAAAAACTTTACTTCTTTAGTGTCCTTAGTGATCCCTGAAGTTTAAGATCTTTCTAAAAAATCTATCCATGCAGGAAAACAGCCATATTCAAACAACAGGTCCATCTTATCCCACCCACACGGGCCAACAGCAAATGCTGAAGAAAGAAATACAGAGTAACACAGGAAGCATGCAATGATACTTTTCTTCCAAGTATGGTAAGTCTTCCAAGCCTCTGGCAATTTGTGGCATAGGAATTTTCTGACTCAGATGACAGTGTTTAAGAGAAAGAGAGGCATTTTTTTCCCATTAATTCATCCAATAGCTTTTAAAGACTATTTTTATTTTGGCCTCCAAAAATTTTGCGGCAATATATTCCACCAAATAATTGCATTGTGTAAATAAATACTTATGTTCTAAGCCTACTGGCTGATCAGTTCATTAACTATGTCCTAGATTTTGTATTATCTGAAAAGGGAAGCTTTAGCTGAGAAATAAAAAGGGAAATAATTTTTTTCCCATACTATTTATGTCTATTAATGACTCCTCTTCCAAATATTCTTCATTCATCTCTGTGTTGAGGTGAGTTGCCTTTAGAACATGATTTAGGCTCAAATGTTGTCTCACTTTGAACTAAAGAGTGTTTTCTGTAATAGTCACATCTGGGAATACCAGTAAATTGCATCAGACCCTGCTCCAAGGATGCTTGTTTAGATAAGGATAGTAGATGTGTGTTGGAATTAGCCTCCGGCAGAGCCTGGGAGCTTCAGCTCTTGCACAATGTAGATGTATAGCCTCCAGTAAAGGTCAATAATGGAATATGTCATTATTCTTACTTTAAAATAAGAAATCCTTATATTGGCATAGAATAAGGGTGGTGATGTGGTAGGTTTGTAGTTTGATCCCCCCAGGGTAATGAGACAGGTAGCTTTCATTTAGAGGTTGAAGATTTCCAAAGCAGAGCAGAAAGGAAGGAATGTTGCAGCTGGGGAGAGAGTGTCTCATGATCCAGGGGAAACTTTGGGCTTGTGAGCTCTGAATTACAACATCCAAGTCTGCACACACTTCAGGGACAGATAAACTTCAGGTTTTTGCCACTCCTAATGCTCCTTCAGTGCAGCTGTGCCAGTGTCCAACAGCCTCATCTGTTAAAGGATGGAGCATCTTGTCTGAGGTGATGACTACTTGAGTGACCATTAGACAGATTAGTCATTTTGACAACAATAAGCGTGTGTCCTTTTAGTGTTTTGGTTTTCAGTGTCTCCAGAGAGATGTTCCATTTCAAAGTGCAAAAATAAAACCAAACGGATATCCAAGACTGAGCTAGTTGTAAGAGGCTTGGTCAAGTCCACGGGGGGAATGAGTCCTCTGTATAATGCAGTGGAAAAGCTGTGATTGTTTAGAAAGTAACAGATCATCTTTGACTTTATAGAAGACAGTAATTCTCCTTTTCTTAATTGTGCCTTTGTAGGCATCTTTTTAAAGCAAATAATATTTGCTTGATCCATGATATTACCATTTTGAATCTTTTCAGGTGGAAATTAGACAATCAGAATGAGTCAAGGTGTAACACATCAGCAGCTGACAGCTATTTGAATAATCTGGCTCTTAACTAGATAGTAGGAATTTGTAGGAAAAACCACACAATTTATTGGTCAATATTGATCTCTGAAGTCAAAAGGTCATGGGGAACAGTGACACCATTCAATTCCTAGGAAAGAACCAAAGACAAAGTATAGTTATATTGTTTTTAAAACACAGATTCAAATACACTAGTAAAATATTGTCATGAGAGAGGAATACAGGAAACCGGTGGAAGTTCTAAATATAGATGCCAATTAAATAATATAAACGTGTGTATATATATTTCTCTGTATTTAAAACTTAGATACCTCATGTCTAGATTTAGGCAATTTAGACATCTAATTTAGATTATGAAAAGCTTAGATTTAGATTAAAAAGCTGCTTTGTAAATGTAGCCAACACCTGCTCTGTGGCCATGACCTCCTCTCACAGCCAAGCTTGTCCTTACCCAGGGAAGCTCGGTCCTAACCCAGGGACAGGCACAATGCTGTGTCTGCCAGACAAGAGGTGTCAATTATGCATCACAGCAAAACAAGCCAAATTTAGGATTCAGCATTCTTTTGGGTTCCTGGAATATCCCAAGATAACGGACTTCAGGGTGATGTGTTTCAAAGAGGGAGAAAAATGTTCCTCCATGAACATTTCTTGGAGCTTTTCGTGGCACAGTATGATTGACAGGATTCAAATGAGATGAAGAGAGACTGAGGCAATATCAGTCACTGCAAATCTCGTAACTGTCTTCATCTATGTCAATGTAAATATGAAGTCTACTCTCCCTACCCCATCATCAGTCTGACAGACTAGGGGTTTCAACATAGCAATATAATTTACCTCTACATCTCAAACAACAGAGGCAAGAACACTGGTTCCACAGAGAAAATTTCATCATGGAGAGCTGCCGCAAACAAAGTTTGTAAAATATCATTTTAGTTCTTCTGCAACACATATGTAAATACGTAATATTGCAGTGTAGAGCAATTGGCGCTGCCTCAGAAAGAGCAACACAGCTGGTCACTGCTCTGCCTTTCAGGCAGCTTGTGCTGAAGCCACCAGCATCCCCCTGGGCTGACACTATAGGGATATATAGCACATGGGCCATAGGGCAGTAAAAGGGTGACAGCTGGCATAAGGAAAGTCTGCAATGTCAGATTTATGAAGTTCTGGATGTTGATATTGGAGTTATTCGCAATATTTCTATAATTCGCACCATTCAGCAGCTGAGACATAGAATGCGCTCTCCCAGGGGATCTCAATGTCTGATTTCCAAGAACGGTCATGAAAAATTTCTAGTAAAAGTGACACAATCCAAATGAAACGAAACAGTGTGACAAAATTGGGAGCTACATGTATTTCGTAAATGCTTTCTTCTGTGTGAATGTGGATTTTAGATCTTTATTTTAATCACCCCATCACTAGTCTGCCAGACTGCATTGAAAAACATGGATTTTGCAGGGCATGACAGGGGAGGGAATTGGTGCTACTGTGTCACAGAAGTAGAATGAAAAAAAATGAGCACAGGTTTGGGGTGTTTGCATTAGAACTGCACTGGAAAACATTTCAGTCAGTGACCTGTGGACTGCACCTTGGGAAAGTTGAGACTGAGCACGTCTGTTCAGAGCCCTGGCAGAGCTCCCCTCTGAAAGCGCTACCTGAGATACCTCTGCTTGTTCAAGGGGAATCTCAGCACGCCAGGTTGGCTGCTGGGGCCACCGGTGTCTTTGATATAATTGCAGTGGCTGCTGAGAAAGCAGGTGAAGACTCCAACGGTATAACAAGGATACACCTACAGGTTGGATCCTAAGGCATCTGTTCTGCCTCTTTAATCTTTTTAATCCCATGGTGAAGGTGAAGACCAAAGCTTCTGTACGGCATGGCAGGAGGTAGCGAGTGGAAAGGTGCCGATGTTGCTGTAGAAGGGGATCGGGATCGTAGGTGCTTTCTCTTCCTTATTTCCCCCATGGGACAAAAGAACCCTGGCAGTGTGAAGCTGGGGGCTTCACCCACATGCTGGTGAGGAGGAAGGGGTAGGAAGACAAGCTAGTGCTACATGGAGAAGATACGTTCATGCCGCGCATTCCCTTCTCTCACACCAGAGGTTACTGCATCTTGCCCAAATGCCCTTAACTGCCCAAAAACTAGAACCCACACATGGTTAACCAATGAAGGTTTCCAAATTTCTGATTTGTTCCTTTCTAGAACCAACGTTGCCCATCCAGATCCTGCAGAGGAGAAATCAAAATATAATTAAAAAAACCCAAATCTTGCTGTTGAGTGATTTTAAATATCAGGTTGAGCGATGAAAAAACAAGTCCCATTTACCTGAAATACTCTTGAATACCTCAACATCTTGTGATGCATGATCACACCATCTTTCAGCATTTGCATTTACTAAAGGGGGAAAAAAGCAAAACCAAAAACAAGCAAGCAACCCACACCCAACATGCTTAGTAATTGGCATTAGAGAAACAAACATCCAAGTTCTCATCTAGTGGCCCTAAATCCCAGTTGTAACAACTGGGACATTTAGAGATATCGGATTAGAAAAAAATTAAATGCACCAAACAACTCAAAGTACCTGCAGTTCTTAGATTTAACGTGGGATTGGTTTCATTAGTGTTTCTTTGTTGTCCCTTTTTAATAAGAAATCAGATTGCTCTTCGAGCCCAGAGGATTTCTGTTTTGCCCTTGCCTCGTGTATGCTAACAGTGACTCTAAAGGAGAAACTCACACATTGCAAAACCCACTACCAGAGTGTGTAACCATCCCCAAGGGATCTATGTGCCACAGGAAGTATCCAAGGAGTCCTTAGGGCCTAGAAGGTTTGAGAAGGAGTCTTCTCATGGATACACAGCAGTGCTACCTCTACCCTGAGCTCCAGGTAAGCCTTGAACCGTTACCACGTGCCTCAACAATCTCAGGTTTTACTCTCTCTTCTTAAGCCAAGTGCAGTGTTTCCCTTGGGCTATACAGAAAATGCTCACTGCTCCTCGAACGCAACCTCTCCAGTACTTTCCCACAACCTCATCCCTTTCCATATAGGTACATGTAAACTATCAAAGCAGCTTTTGCGTACAGAAGTCCATGTTTGGTAAATTATTTTTGGTTATTCTATCTATTGAAATTCATCCAGAATCTAATCTACTATACCAGCAAGGTAAGACATGATGGGAGTAGTGTTTCAGCATTGCGTTACTGCTCAGCTTGTATTTCAGAGCCTCATATTACCGCCTATTATATTCAGCTATTGGTGAACACTTTTTGGTTTCTGTTTGTTTAGGGGTTCTTTTGTTTGTTTGGTTTTGGTTTGTGTATGTGTGGGTTTTTTAATAGGAATATTTCTTTGTGCATATTCAAAAATTCCAAGATAGCTTCTTTAGAGAAAACAGGTCTCTGTTTTCTCTCAAAACTGAGGCCCTTCTAAGAGCTTAGCTGTCACTGATACCCAGCCCAAGCTTGTTCACTTTCTATCAGAAAAGCATCTGTGTCTTTGATTTAAAACATTTCCATATTTTGCTTAACAAATATCTTCACTCATTATATTGTCAGTCTGCCTCTTCCATTGCATTCAGGGCATAGCAATACCCAAAAAAACAGGTTAATGGGCAAAATCCATCAGAAAGTTTGATGCTTGACTTAAAGAAGACTGTGGCTCGTAAAGCTCTGCTACTCTAAAAGCATTATCAGCTGCTGAAATCACTTCAAAGTAATTTTCTGTTCCAAATTACAGTGCATCTTCACAGCATAATCAAGTAATTTAATTTACAGCCATAGTTATTATTAATGGCTTATCATTCATATATTATAAGTGGTTTGCTGCAAACTACATTTGTAATGTTGATAGGTACATTAACATACATAATTTAAATCAATACATTTTAAAAACCTGAACATCCCTAATGGCCTACTTAACATCCCCTGTGATGCCTTTAAAATGTAGTCAAAAGCACAGTGATTGTCCCACAGGCTGTTTGTGTTATCGCACATATATCAATTTGCAATGGTTTTAAAATGTTAAAAAATGCTTCTAACATAGAATAAAATCATCAACAGAGGAAGGAAAGAAAGGTGAAATACTTTATGCAGGTTGTTTAAAGGACAGACACATATATTCAAATGTAAAAAGTTGCCCATAGAGAGTTTTAGAGTTTAGTGAAATGTGTCTTGACATATACATAGACTAAACAGACTGTGGTGCTGGATCATGTGTAAAAACCTCATGGATTTACTAGCAGTTGTTTTCCATTTGCTTTATAAAGTTTTCAGCATCATATAAATCAAAATCATTACGTGTTTTCAACTCCCCATTACAGTGACTGCCCAGCAGCCTTGCAAGGAGCTGTTGGAATCTCACTTACTGTATTTAATGCTTAAGCACCATGGAAACAGCTGCCTTAAAAGACTTTATATAGAGCCATGTGCTCATCACTGCTGATTGAATCCAGTTTTCCACGATGACCATCCCATTGTTAGCCTGTGAGAAAAATTGAGTGCAGGTGTTACAGCAATGCTGCTGTGCTGCTGCAGCAGCGTGCACCAGGAATGTAAGTATTGCACCTGTGAAAAAAATAAGTAAAACCTACAAATAAGTAGAAAATAAGCATAAAATTCTACCAGTCTCTCTTCTTCTAGTTCTGCAAGGGCTAAGACAAGGTGCAAGGCACTGGCAGATCAGGACCTGTGATTGTTGATGACCATGAGAGGACACGAGCTCTGAGGGTGGCTGGATACTGGGCTTGGCAGGATTCAGCTCTTCTAATTCCCCAGCACATCATTATGGGCTGGTATCTATTATTCTCTCAACTGGACAGAAGCTTTCTGTGTTCACACTCATAGTTTTGCTCCTTTTTGGCTTCCTCCCACCTTTCACTCCCTTGGCAACCCCCTTGCACCAGCATGCTGTGTAGCACCATCCTGCCCATTCAGCTGGCCCCAAACCTGGCTGCTGCCTTTCCACAGCATCCTCCAAGCATCCTCACAATGAGCTGATCTAAATGAGGCCAACAGCCCTCTAAGTTACAGTCTGTCCATTTCCATACAGCTACAGTGACAATAATCTATCCTCTCACTGTTTTGGATCTTGGTTACTTTAATTCTCATTACTTTTACTTCAATAAAAATAGATTAATAAACTAAGTTGTCCAAAAAGAGGAAAACGTTCCTGAGAATTTGGACGATGCAATGTTTGTGAGGTAAATAATTTCTGACTATATAGAAAGGGAAAAATATAGCAATTCTTTTCTGAACTTGCCATTCTGATTTGCAAATGGTACATGGACAATTCCTGTTTGTTGTTTTGTTCTTTCACTCCACTGAAAAGCTGGTGCTTTCAGCCTGCTGCTGAATTCTACAAGAGGTGATCAGTATTTTTTGATACCCAACAGTAAAGATAACACATCCACATCTCACTATCAGTCACTAGCAAACCCAGAATTTTCTAAATATCAGTGTTGATGCCAAATAATTCTTTGAGATTTTCACTTTTCTACCACTTTCTCATCCCCAAACACAGTATCTCACAATATTCGTAACACTGATAAAATGTAACTAATAACACATGCCAGCCATGGAGACATTAGCAGTTACTACAGGACACAATCTGATACAACACCCTTTATTCCATTAAGAAGGTGGTGGATGCTCACATCTGCCTGAAATCAGGTGGTAAAATACATTTTTTTATTTTTAAAGAGAATCAGTTCCAAAAAACCAAACCAAACCAAACCAACATGCCACAAACAGCAACCCCAACAAAAACAAACACCAACAAACCTTTGACAGAGACTATATTTGCAAAACCTTGAGATCTCCAGCATATTATTAAAGGTCAGTCTAAAAGCATTGGCTACAAAGATTTCTGCTGGGAGTGTTAGAAAAAAGCTGAAGAGAAGGGTACTAGTACCATAAATAATACCACTCTAACAGTCTGTCTGATACATCCAGTCATTAGAAAAGCAATGGACATAAGGATTGAGCTGTTCACCAAAGCGACTCTTGTTTATTTTGAAATAAGCGGTGATGACAGAAGGCTGACGGACAGGGAGCAATCCTCTTGTAACAGGCTGGCAATCTGGAGCAGAAACTGGGAGCATTTTCACTGCGCAAGGCACACACGATGTTTCATTTCTCTGAGTTTTAGCTGTGACACTGCTTTACTTTGCAATGAATGAAGAACCAGAGGCAGAGGCCGTCCTACTAAATGTTTGAAGAAAAAAGATTTGGAATCTAAGTCCCACCTTCATCCCACCTGGGGTTTGATATCACGTAGTCTCTGCTGACCTTTTTATGGCTCTAAGTACATTTTTGCTTTACCCTGAGGTTACAGGAATCTAACTTTTAGGCATCCACACGAGCTCACAAGAACCTGGCTCTGGAGTGAGAGCCGTGTCCCACCTCAGTTCTGTTCTGGTTTAGATGTGCCTCATGCTCGCAACTTTACCCATGGGCTAGCAATGGTGGGAGCCTTGTGCATCTGGGCCATTGAGCAAAGTTTGAATGTGACTTTTGTTTGAAGTTCACAGTATGCTCCTATTCCTTTCCTCCTAAATAAGACCCAGCAGCACTGAGTGAAGGCTGGCATGGGCTGCTGCTCTACCACAGGAAAATCCCCGCTGTGGTGCTTCAAACTCAAATGGAAATAATAAAGAATAAGCACCTCATGCAAAAAACTGGTTGTTGCCAGCTCAGTCTTACAGCCTCAAGAGATATATATGTTATGGATACCACATAGGCATCATCGGGATTAAGGGCTAGTTCTATAAAAGAGTGCAGATAAAAAAGTCCTGCCTAACACCTGTGAATTTGCCTGTGTTTGCATAATTTCCATTTATTAAAATGCTAATAAGAGATCAAAAGCATTGGGATAGCTATAAAAATGTAAAGAAGCACCACAATCCGATGGCTCATCAATACTGCAGGTCTTAAAGAACTTTTTCCACTCAATCTGCATGGAAGTACATGCTGGTTTTACATCACCCACCTGAGCATCCTTGGATGATGGACCACGCTGGCTTTGCCTGGCCGTCTGTGCTGCTGGAAAGGATGTGGGGCTTTGGAGGGTAGTGCCCTTTCTGAGGAGGGGCTGGAAATACCTTTTGTATTAACTAGCCCCCGATTCCCTTACCATCCTTTCTTCTGTATACCTGTGGGGTTTTCAGGGACAAAAGACAGTCACAGGTATTTTCATTTGATTTTCATTGACCAGGTTTATTTGGGAGTGGCCAAACAGAGTTAATCAGTTCAGATTCCTGCCTGTGAGAGTGGGAAAAAACCATAATCGAAGAGTAAATGCACAGTCTTTATGAGGAGATGGACACTTATTGATTATAAAAGCAGTCAAAGAAAGCTGACATGATTTGAGGATGATAAATACTCCAGTAAAAGCATAAGGAACAAGTTCCATGAGCGGAAACATGAAACTTCACAGGAAAACTTGTGTCCTGGCAGGCACTAAAGAGATGAAAATCAAAGTTGGCACATGCGCATGTGCTTGAATCCAATCCACTTCTTGTGATATCAAGAGTAAATAAAGCCTAATAAGCAATCCTTCCTAAAAATAGCTTGTGCTTGCATGTCCCATCTATCCAGGTTCCCGGGAAGACTAATTGAAAGTATGCAGTGTGGGGAAGCTGGAATTGTGGGAAAAGTGTGTCCTCCTGGGTGGAGGGCAGTTTCTCAGGCTCAACCATTGCAAAGGTGTAAGAAAGAGATTCTGTGCAAGTACTCAGAAAGGAGACAAGAAGGGACAAAAGGAGGCAGCTCAGAATCTGGAGAGCACTGTTTCCCCTCACATGAGGACAGCATCAGGAGGGAGAGTTTGGCAAATAAATGGCTATAATCTATTCAATACATCACATCTGGCTTATCCTGGTGCTCTTGTGACCTGCTTTCAACTTCAAGATAACTGAAGAATGCTTTTATCCCTTATCTGCTCTCACAGCAAACCTATCCTTGGCTCCTGGGGCCAGCAGCGGTTCAATCATGGGAGAGCACATGGGGAAAGAGCCACGTGCAGCAGAACTCCCATGGCACCAGCGTCTTCCTCCCAGCCCCTGCGGGTTGAGCACTGGCGAGAAGCAGCAGGTGCAGGGGGAGAGGAGCTGTTTCACGGGCTGATGTGGAAGTGTCTGTATTTCATATGTGTGGCTTCATGAAATCACAGAATAATTTCAGTTGGAAGAGACCCTCAAGATCATTGAGTCCAACTGTTAACCCAACACTGGCACTAACCATGTCCCTAAGAACCTCATCTATGCATCTTTTAAACACCTCCAGGGATGGTGACTCCACCATTTCCCTGGGCAGCCTGTTCCAGTGCCTGACAACCATTTCCGGGAAGAAATTTTTCCTAATATCCAACCTAAACCTCGCCTGGTGCAAATTGAGGCCATTTCCTCTCATCCTATAACTTGTTACTCGGGAGAAGAGTCTTGCTTCATTTGCATTCCCAGCCGGACAGTCTTGATGTTTCATTTTTCCTGTGGATAACTGTTCTCTGATTTTAATTGCCTATCTAGCAAGCTGTGATTGAGAACCTTTTATCTCCAAAAATTGTGTCACTGTCATGAATAACTGGAGTAATGGAGAGCAATTAATAGTGCTGAAACTGACGTACCAAAATGGCTGAACTAATTGAACATGTTATGGTGAAATTACCTCAAAATATTTTCAGTACTATGCAAGCTGATCTTGAGGCGGAAGGGAGCTGGTTCACAGTACTTACACATTAATTTTCATTATGTGTTTTTCAAAAGCTTGAGAAAGGTGATGTTTCAAGGGGGTGGGGTGCAGGGAGGCCACCACGGTGCCTGCTGGCAGAGGAGCTGTGCTCTGGGAGCGCATGGGTGACAGATCCTGCGATGCCTCCTGCGGTGACTTTGGTTGGATTATTGCCATTTCTCTTTTAGCAAGAGCACCAAATGCCACTCTGGAGCAGCAGCTGACAACAGAGCCAGAAGAACAGGTTTATAATTCAATATTTAGGTCAACTGTCTTTCATTTAATGACCTTGGGACTGAAAAAAATGGTGATAAATCGGAGGCAGAGAAAGCGTTTTCTTTGAGCATGGGTAAGCACAAGAGGTGGGTAAGTGAAAGCAGGTAGGAGTTTTGAAAGCATTTCAGTCAGTTTTGTATAATTTTAAAAGTGCCACCAGTGCTTAGAAGATCACAAGAGCTGTGCAGACCTGTCAAGGTATCAAGAGTCACCTGACAGTATTTTCTACTGGACCTATGCAGCTCTCACTGATTTCTCTTCAAGTCCCACTTTCAAAGCTTCTAATTAAATTTACTTTTGCACATAAAATACTACTGTGTCATGTTTTGCTTGCACCTATCTCATGGTGAAAGCTGTCTGGCATTGAAAACATGGAGTTTATAGCTGTAGGTTTGCTAAGAGAAGGGATTGCAGTGATCATGGTGTCCACTGGCATCAGCTCAACAGCAGCGGCTGAGCCACTTTGGCCCAAAGCTTGGTGGGAGAACACCACACAGCCCTCACCCTCCTGCAAACACAACAAGTGCTAAAATACGAAAAAATAGTGTTTGATTTATAGTATCACTTAGGAGGGCTGAATTCTGAACTCATCTCTCCTTTATCCATATCATCCTTGCACCAGATTTTGTACTTACATGTCAAATACTGAAATGTACAGGACTTTCCTCTGAGCATCGTAACTAGAGGGGAGAGATTGTTTGCCAAGGCGAACCCTGTCCCAGAGATTAATGCTTATTACATGGGCTGTGTCTGAAGATATTACTATAAATAAGGGGGAAAATGCATGCATAACTGGTAATACTCTTAAATAAATGGCAGTATTCTAAAATGTATATTACTGACATTTTGATAAGGGAAAAATTACTGTTCACTTCACAATGCATGCAGTTGGTAGTGCACTGTTCCTCTACATATAATAATTAAATAGAACAAACTAAGTACCATTTGTCTGCCATCTAGGCTAGAATAGGAAGAGGTCAGGACTTAGGAGAATTTTAGCTGTTTGAAAAACGTTATTTCAAATGTTTTTGAAATTGAAGCACTCTAGCTATTATTTATTTAATTATTTTAAAATAACCAACCAGTCTCTTTATGGCTGTTTCTAAAAATAAATATGTTCATGCAAACCCTGCCAGGTGTAACCCGGAGGACTGACTTATCCGTGATTCATGTGAGGTGTGAGTCCCAGATGAGGGTTCTGGACGGCTGCCACGCTCCTGTATGTTGGGCCTGAGTGATGATGACTCCTCCAGCACTGGCTCTTTCCAGCAGCAAAAGCATCGTTTACTGATACGTGCAGATTTCCAGATGGGTCTGCAGGGTGAAAGTCAGCAGCAGGTGGATCATCTAAAACAGTCTTTTTTAGCTTATGATCCTTGCAAAGTGTCTGGTGTCCCTATTGGATCTGGGAGATGAAGGGCTCATTTTGGGGTGAGCAATCAGGAGAACAGCCCTGGCCCCTTTAAATAACAAATTACATTTATCCCGTTTTTCAATGCCAAAATACCAAGACTAACATGAAGAAGAATGAGCATGTGGCCCTGAATTGCTAGAATGCTACTTAACAGCTTTGGACGGGCTGAAAAATGGAGCTGATAATAGTCTCATTAAGTGGACATCAACATGGAGAGAAAATAAAGGTTAGGACTAACATATGGTTGCTGCATCTTCTATCTCACGAAGCTCACAGCAAGCAGGAGTCACTCCAAAGTCAGATCAATTTTGGCACAAGATTTCTGAGAGATGGCCAAAAAGAGAGCATTTTTTTTCAGTTTTGCTACAAATGCAGTAGACCAGGTGATGGTAAGTAGTGTTGGGAAGACCTCTGAAATCCACAGGTACAATTTGTAGTCAATTCCAGAGAGCGTTGTGAGAGATTTCCATCAGTGAGACTGTGATTTGACTTATTTCTCTGAAACTTCTGCCCAAGGGACAGAGGATGGCGAGTGGCAGGCCATGACCTGGTGACTGCTCATGGGGGAGCGACGTGAGCCGCGCACAGGCAAGGAGCTCACGTTTAAAGTGTGGTGCCTAAACTCAGGCAATCTCACTTCTCACACCCAAATCCTGATCGACTATACTACTCTTGTGTGGCTCTGAATTCAGGTCTGTTAAAACTCAAAAATGTTTTTTCCTTTGGTCAAGTGGGGTCAAGTGAAGAGATTGCTTTCTAACTTCTGCTAGCATGGATGCAAGGTCAAGGGGAGAAACAAGAAACAGTGGGGTGTGCAAGTTCAAGAGCTTTTCCTCTCACCGATTTAATTACTTTATTATTGATATTGTTATTTATTACAGCAAAGGGATGCAAAGGCTAGCTGAAATTTTGTTGTATGATTTTGCATCTTTCCTGGGCTTCTCAGTTTTTGCTTAAGGTGACCTCATAACTCATAATGTGTCCTGCCAGATATTTCTATGGGACTATTTTTTTAATTCTTTCATAATGCAAAAGTGCAGTAACCACTTTTAAATTATACATCCTTTCTATAGTACTCTATTGTGTCTGCTTCTTTTCAAAATACTTTTGTCAAGGTTTCTTACATCTATTGCTGCCCAGCATCAGCAGCAATACTTTCCTATTACCTTGGATCACTTTCTGCTCCTCCTACTTTATTCCACCATTGGCGTATTTGTTAGAGCCCTGGAGGGTTATTTTAATCCACCAAACTGCTGTTTACCGTTTTATCTTAACTTGCTTTGCTTGATTTAATGTATTTCTTTTTAGTGATTTCCATCACTGAAACACTATTTTGCCAAGCTGACCTTTGAAGATGTGTTACATTTAATTACAAAAATAGCATACATGACTCATAAACAATGTTTATACCTCAGCTTATTAGAACAGCACTTTATAAGTAACATGGCAACTCCATCTTTATAATTCTTGTTAAATTGCCTGTAGTAGTCATAGTGGAGGTAGACTTTAAGGAGAGATATTCAAGAGAATATCGCAATGGCTATGAACATCTTAATAAATGATAGTAATGGAAAATGAAAAAGTGATTAAGGTTTACATCACTGCATACAGGCATGCCAGCTTAGGCAGAAGTTAAGAGCACAAACAGCATAAAAGAGATTATGGTTAGTATAGGCGTAGGCCATAGAAAGCTTAAATGTGAAAATGAGTCAGTAAAATATTCCTGAGTATGTTGTAAGTAAAATACAACGTTAGTCTGCCTTCAGAGCATATCACAGCATCTTGGGGAGTCTTAGAGTAAGGAATAATGTTTTCAAATATTCACTTTTATACCACGCTGGGCACGACTGTAGAAGAAAAGTTTGTAGGTACTTACTGGATCTGGCAGCAATTACTGACTGGCTGAATGCAACGGAAGGGAATACATGTCTTGTGGTGCCAGATCCTTAGGAAGGTTTAAGAAAGTCGGAAAGTCACTGAGGTGAGTACCATAGTATTTCTCCAGTCTCAAAAGCATTTTGATTAAGCTGCACATTTTGGAAATCTCTTGTTTCCAAACTCTGGGACATCTGGAATCTGCAAGAAAGGAAAATGCTGGGTGAAATCCTGAAAATGAGGCCTGGAAAGAATTAAAGACCAGTGGCATACATACTGCCAGACAGCGTGTTTTGCATTAAGGATTGATCAAATAAATTTCTGTTCAATGAAGGAAATTACCTTTGCCTGATGCATGAATCATAAGTTGACACATATAAGGAACACAGGTCTGTGGTGGTACTAATCACAGTACATTGCATTACTGTTTTCATGGCTACATCTTTTCTTTGTATAGGGGTGGATCAGACCCTGTGTGGGTCATTTGACATGGGTGAGTCCACAGTGGAGAGCAGGTACTAAGGAAAGAGAAAGAATGAGAGAAGTATTTAAATCTGCATGGAGCTGCTGTGTTAAATGTAATGAGTGTGTTAGAGGTCAGTAAGGAAGCTAAGGAGGATCTCCAGGGTATTTAGCTCCTACTGACTTTCTGAAGTTATTCCAAATGTAGCCACTGCCCACAAAAATTGGTACCTTGGCTACATTCAAAACAAGAACCTGATGGTACAGTGTATGGGCCTGGTATTTCCTGTCTCAAGCAATCAAAGTACTTCACAGCTGTCACATCTGGTTGGATGAGCCTTTACAGACACCAGAGATTCAGGTTATTAATTTTTTAGTTTAAGTCAAGGTTGTGTTCCCACAGCTGAAAGTGATGGAGTTAGTGCAGACCGTTCACAGCTAAACACCCTGCATTCTGGAAGGTATCCAACCCAGCCGTGAGAGGAAAATCTTGGTTCTGCTGAATCTAGTGGAAAAATTCCCATCAAATTCTATGGTGCTAAGACTTCAACTTGAACTTTCTGAGATAACCTGGCACAATTTAGAGACACGTTGTTACTCAAGGGACCATTTTCTACTCTAGGTCATGCCCATTGCTGTCTTAGTTGATAGCTGGGAAAGCAAGAGACGAGGCAGTCCATCCAGCTTAGGAAAAGCAACCTCCCCTTCTTGATGTTTCCATCAGCCTTAGAGTAATTAGATTAAATGTTACGGGAGGTGCAGCATAGTCAAACTTTTCATGCATTTATGTTGCTTAAAAAACCAGCAGGTAGATTTCTTGATCACGCACTATCTGTCTAGACATTGATACTGTTAGAGAATGAAAGCCAGAAAACTCTGGAAGATTTATTATGATTTATGTGCTTTGAAAACTGCTGAGTGGCCTGGATTTTGTTTTGAGATTTGGTGTTATAAATTCAAATGAATTATGGAAAAGAGGACTGGGAGAGGCCTGCTGCTTCATTACCCCATCCTGCGTCTGTAAGGCCAGCCCATCTTCTTCAGATGCATGTCTAAGACATGCACACATTGAGTATAATCAAATACATAAATCTTAATGTATATTTATGTGTTGGAGATTCTTTCATCTCCCTTGGTGAGCTACTGTCAGGCTCATCAGTTACTACAGCACACATGCTTTCCTAAAACAAACTCCTCTGATTAATAATGAAGTTGATTTCATCTTGTTTTATGTTGGTGAAAATGGGAAAGCGTGGACTATCTCTGTGACAATCCTTGCATGTATATGGAAACTATTATAGTATTTCTGTGACATTTATCTGCTGTAAAATGAAGAAAGATAATTCTTCCAATTTTTTTAATGAGGTTGAGGGTCTTTAAAGTTTTTATTGTCTTATTTCCTTCCTCTAAACTGTTTCTCATGTATCTAGAACATTAAGTGAAATGTCCAGATAAAAATACTGTACTAGAAGTACAACTCTCCATTAAATAAATTGGGCTCTATAAAGGGAATAAAAATGTAGAATGCCTGGCACTGAAAAAAAAATTATTTCAAAACACCATTAACTATTCCTACCATAATTCTCACTGAGTACAGTGCAAAGCCAATCTGTCATGGACTGACCCATTGCCAGTAATACAACACCACAATATATTATTATTATTATTATTATTATCATTATCATTATTATTACTACTACTACTACTACTACTACTACTACTACTACTACTACTATTATTTAAAAGACAATTCATAAAATAATTGTACTGCTTTTTCTCTGTCTTCTCACTGTTCCCATCCAACAATAAACTCCCATGGCATCAGTTTGGGTGACATTATTTGGCTCCTGCTGAGGAAAAAGATCAGTCTTTCAGCTATGCTGGCTACCATTTAATCCTGATTTATTTTCTGCCCTAAGTACTGGCAGCATCTTTCGGGTATCATAGCCTTGCAGAATCAGACTGAAATGCAACGTGTCTGCATATGAATATCTGAATGTTTTCTGCTGGGTCATTGTGCTCACATCTGTACTGCCTTCACTGGACAGCAAAGAAAGGTTACACGTACCACAGCTGGGAGCTGAAGTGACACTTGGTGTAATAAAGCAATGAGGAAAGTCAAATGCTTGTGTCCTCCCAAAGATTAATTCCTGCTGAAGATGGGGGCAGAGTTTCTCCAATTATTAGAATTTGTACACGGAACACAAGGTATATCCTTCTCTTTCTGAGGTAGCACTTATTCTCTGCAGCTGCCTGCTGAGAAAAACATTTATATTGCTGATAGCATGAGGGAAATTTTCATTTTCCTTTAAGAGAAGAAATTCTGCTGTGGAACTAAGACTTTGAAATATGCAAAGGAGGCTTACGTGCGCTGGGACAGAAGCCCTCTCCAGCTGTGGAATTGGTTGAAGTTATGAAATAGGAAGTGCTTGTTTTAAAGCGTGTGAGACACTCTGCTGGCTTGCAGCATAAATTATGCCTCTTCCCTTTCCTGCAGGCCGGCACTGTGTGTCCATGGCTGAACACACCGTCCTTGGCCACAGTGGAAAGAAACTGTCTGGATAACAAAGGAAATGGAAGATTTGCTACTAGGCAGGATGGTCATTCCTCACTGAGCCTGTTGTCCTTCCTGACACTGGAGTGCGCTGTTAGGATGGATGCAGCTACTTTCCTTAGAAAGGAGTACTATCTGAAAGAAGTCGGGGCTCAGCTTCTGATAGCCTGTCCCAAGTGATTATCACCTCAGTAGATGAAGGGGAAACTAAATTTAAAACTTTGAAGGAAATTAGAGCAGCTCCGTGCCTGGAAAATATTTCTTTAATACTTTTCTCATTCCAAGCTAAACTAATCCTGTTTACATCAAGTTCAATGTTGCTCACACCAGATTCCCCTGCTCCTCTTCCTCTCCCATATACTTTCATCATTGGTTAAATATCTGTCCAGACCTGGTCTAAAGCCCAGTCTCCTGTACCGTACACACCATGCAGATGCCCTCAGGTTCAGATCTAGTCTGAGGCCCAGGACGTTCATGAGGAGACTTCTGCATGTGCTGCGTTTGTCAGGTTGGGCTTGGGCTTTTGCACTTCGAGCTGGGATGAAATTCTCACAGCTGAGTTTACCCCAAGCACAGACTGAACCTGAGCGTGGAGCACGGTAACCCCAGCCCAGCCCCTGTGTCAGAGGGAGCAGTAGTGTCAGCAGTCGGGGGCTGCAGACAGACCCCGTGACATCAGCTCTGCTCTCACCAGTCATGCAGATGCGTCTCTGTGCTCTCTCTGGTTGGCAAAATACGCAAATGTCAATTCATCTTTGCTTCCTACCGTCAGCCATGAAAAATGCTGGAAGCTGTTGTCTCCCCAGATTATCACTTCTTGTATCATGTCTCTCAATAAGTATATGATAGAAAAACAGAGGAAAAGCACAATGCAGAAATTAGTATTCAATATTACTTGAAAGGAGAGTAAATGTTAACACAATGGAGCAGTTTTTTAGGGCACAATTTGTTGACTTGGCAATCAATGTGAAATGCAACCGTAATCTCTACACAAGCATGAAACAGCAGACGCATGGAGCATCTTGGGTGCAAAGGAGCAGCCCGTGGGTGGGCTGGTGGTACCAACTGGCTGAGCTCTGAATCTGGAGGGAAATCCCCAGAACTAAGCGAAGCAAGCCAAAAGCCAGAACGTGTCCTCAGCTGCTGACTACAGAGCTGTGCACTCTGGGAGACTGCATGGGAAGTGTAGCATTTCTTCAAGTGCTCTGGGAGATAGATGATATGTTTGTTACAGACAAGAGCAAGCTGTAAAGTATAACAGAGAACAGTCACTAAGAAGGCACTGACTAAGTGCATAAACTAGGTTTAAATAAGAGAATAGTCAAGCTATGGCAGTGATACAGAACATATTCTTACAGAACACAAGGATATCTCTGACTGTAATAAGACTGTCCTTTCATATTTCATTGTCAGAAAAGCGTACTAACTGCAAAATGCTGCTTGGCCCTCATAAAACTGTACTCAGTTTCTGAGTGCTTTATTTATGAGATAAGCAGTGCGGTGACATTTTAAATGCTTTTTCTTTGAATGGCAATAATGATCTAATGATTATTGAAGTGATTTTCTCAAACAGTCCTGTATTTAGGAAACTGAAATATATGAAAAGCATTGCCATGTGAATGTCAGTGAAAGGAATTAAGCAGTGAGAAATTTAAGATTATATCATTTGTTCCCTTTTCCCCTCTTCTACTGCTATTTTTAAAAGCAAGCAGAAGTATGATGTCCTGGGAAATATTACAGGCTGACAATGTGGCGTGGTTTAAGAAAGAGTTTCCATCTCCTCTGTTGCAGTTGCCACATAGTATTTCTGTAAAAATTCAGGATGAAGTATAAATGAACTGTACACTGGGATCCCTAAATGTAATTTAATGGCAAACAGTCATTTCTGAGGGTAAACTGCTATCTCCATTATAGCAGAAAATAGTTTATCAGGGGACTGATAGCATGAAAGATACCAAACTATTCCGAATAAAAAGAAAAAGGTTAGTAAGCATGTTGACCAGTTACTCTATGAATTTCTGTGGATGGAAGATTTTTAGTACAAATCAGGCAATGCGCTTTGGGAATCATTTAGCAAGGTTTATCAGGAAAGCTCCTTCAGTCTTCATGCCACAACAACACCGAAGTTAATAGTTTAGAATCAGTTGATCCTTGAGGTTTCTTACAGAAGGTTCAGGGTTCTCCGATTCTATGATCTATTTACAAAATCAGTCAAACTAAGTGTGACAAATTAAGACAAAAAACGAGAAGGCAGAGCTAGAACAAATATCCTAATAATCTTTCTGAGATATTTTTTTTTTTTTTAAAGTTCAGTGTGGATATCATTGATATCTTTCTTTTTGTGTGTATTTATGCTAATGCCAACATCACGGTGTTGATGTGTCTGCATGCTGATTCATTTTGATATATGGCATGGTCTCCATGAATTCACTTACTCATAAATTTTCTGTACGGCAGCATATATTTCATTAGATGTTTTTCCCTTCTGCAGAGACAGATATCTCTGAAGAAACATTTATCACTGATTCCTGCAGAAAACATTCTTGAATTGTGAGCTCCATGCGGAGTTTCTTCTTCTTTTGATTTCTCGAGCTAGTCTATCTGTTTTCTGCGTAAAAGTTACATCCAAGACAAAAATCTCCTACGTGGCCCTTAATTAAATGACAACTGATTATTAGGTCGAACTGTTTTTCTGCTGCTAAAGACAGTGTGTTGTTATTAATATTTCCATCAATTGAGACTATGCTGCAACCTGTTTTTTTATATTGAAAATATGTCTGATGATGCTTTACTATTTATTTAAATAGATATTTTACTAAAGAAAAGAAAACTATGAAACCATGTGTTGCAGGTAGGTTGTATTTTTACGTTGTTAAAGGGAGTGTAGTGTGTATTTTGTGAATATACAGTATCGTATATTTATATGTAAATAAAAGTAGAACAACATTCTGCATAGGGAGCTTAAAGGTTGGTATTTATATATGTGTTTATGGAAATTATATTTGAGATATTAAAATTTTTAATGCACAGAAATTTGCATGACCTTGATGAACAACAGACTTTATCCCATTTCTGTAGGGTATGTGCGACAATATCCCTGCTAAGCTGGCTGCTGGGTGTTCTGGGGAAAAGAGGTGGCAGGGTTTGGAGTGGTGCAGGTTGGAGTCCACTGCGATGTTGATGATATGGTGCAAGCTTAACACTCCAACAAAACTTTTCTGTGACTTAGTACACACCTTCTCAGCTGCCATCTTCTCTAAAATATCTCCTGTCATCATTGGTACCTATGGCTCTGGAAGGAGGAGGTTTTTTCTCTGGAGTGCCAGTCATCCACTGGCATTTGATAACATATTTGTGTCTTTCCAGCGTCATAGTGTCACACTCCCTGCCAAATGGTTTGATCAACAAAGTTGCTGAGAAGTTGCATCTTCTCACCAGGAGACATGATTTGCCTGATAGTGATCAAACTCAATCTTTATTTTACTGAGAAAAATAAAGATTTTTTTACGATTAGAAAAAAAGAACACAAAAGATACCAAAACAACACAGTGAAACAGTGATTTTGAAAGCCGGCCACTGCCTAGACAGCCTCAGAGCTAGCAACAGATAGAAGATCTTCAGAAAGGAGATCCCTATGAGAGGCTGTAAGGTTTAGAATTCCCATGGCCAGTATCTTATTTTTATGGCCTCAGTATGTTTGGGTCCCATACATCCAATATAGGATTATTTTGAACAAAATGGACCAAATTGAGACAGTTTTTGTCGCTGCTTTGGTTTACAGTCAGCCTTGGCTCCTTGGGCAGCACCTTTTGGTGATCTCTCACTCTTTTTGGACCTGCCATGTCTCAGTCTCGAATTGTACATGAGCAGAGAGTGACCTCTCAGTCCTCAGCTGGACACTGAATGGGCAAAATTTTGCTCTGAATTTTCATTAACAGAAAACCTTCAGGAATATCTCTATCTTCAGACAAGACTTGGTGCACAATGAACTTCTCAGGACCAATGAGAAGTGCAATGGGCCTCAGAAAAACCCCAATTATTCACTCCCTCATCTCGTCCTTGCTCTATACCCTAGACATGACTCTGGACAACCCACTCCTACACCAGTGAAATGTTTACCTCCGTGCCCTTGGTACAGCGGGAGTGTCCCTCACCTCACATTTCATTTGGACTGTCAAACAAATCGTAAGGCCAAGAACAAAAGGTCTTCTTTCTGTCTGATTTTCTGTGAGTAGATTTCCCTCAGTAGTTTCAAAACTCTACATATTTTATAAACATTATCTGGATTTATCGCCTGTGACTTCATGCTCTTCTTCCAGGAATTAGCTCTTTGAAGTGCTTTCCCAGAGAATATTACAACTAAGGTATGTCTGTTCCATTGCAAACTCACTGAAACTACCCTTATCTTTTCAGATAGATAACACAACCAGTTCCCAGAATTTAAACCAATCTGTTAAACGTGCACCAGATCAATATAGCAAACAGGTAAACCCCATGTCTTTCCATGCTTTGGAGACTCCAAAGACAAAGGTTTCTAGGAAAGGAAGAAAACATGTCAAGCTATCACCTGCTCTTAACTCTTTGACTTGTTCTATCCAACTGCAGATATCATTGCTCAAGGACAGGGTGGTCCTGAGTGCAAAAAACCCCAGTAAAATTGGAAGATGGAAAGGAGTCCGATGCATATTAGTAAACACAGAATTTCTTTGAAGATCTATAATGCTCCATCAAGAAAAAGATGGGTCCAGGGGTTCCTGTTTTGGCGAGGACAACAGAAAGGACACAGTCCTAGAGTCATAGACTTCCTGTCATTCCTGTCCCTGGCCAGCTACAGAAAGAGCTGCAACTGTAACAGTGGGAACCTGTTTTGTACAGCACTGACTTGATTTTAATTAAGCAATTATTTAGACAATTCAGTCACACACCTGAGTGCTGTCACTCTCTTGCTTAAAGGCTAACAAAAGATTTTAAAATATGGCAGCCCTTCATCCCTTCTAGTGAAGCTGTGCCATTAGACTGAAATGGAAAGGCAGAGTCACAAAATAGGAATCAAAGTGCTGCTTGTTGATTAGTCTTTCTGGGAGAAGGGACTTGGGGTTTGGCAACATCTAGCCACCTATGCATTTTAGTCAGTGGTCTTTAGTATATAAAAAATATATGAGCAGCAGTGGGAGTCAGGACTGGAGCTGCGATAACTTCTCAAACATCAGTGTCCATCTTATTTTCTCTATTAGCCTTTGTGCCTTCAAAAGGAAATGAGAAAATTCCCTTGCAGAGAATGAGAAAAGAAGCCTCTTCCTCTCTCTAGATGGCTGTTTGAAAGCAGCTCTTCAGAAAGTGATTTATGTCCCAGTCTCCAGGTTAGATTAAAGAATAAGGGACCATTGGCCTGTCTTCATGATTCTAGCCTGAAGAACTAAATCAGCAACCTGCGTTCTTGCACTAAAAGTTACTGTCTTGGCTTATCTTCTGCTTCTTCTCTAAATACCTGTGGTTTTTGTGCATTTAGCCTGCCACTGTGGAAATAATCATAAAACACTCTAGGTAATTGAAAGAAATAATGAAAAGACAACCCCAAAAGACATATAAACAATATGGTGTTGCAATATGCTTCTGGGACTGAACAGCTGAGTAAAGTGGCAAGCTGAATAAGATCATTTGAACTCTGTCACTTTGAGAGTAAAACCGTTCTTCTAAACAGGGAATAAATATCTCCAAAAAAATGTTTGAGAGTTTGGTTTCAGAGATGCAGAAAATGTTCTTTGTACCTCAAGACACACAGAAGTTAGAAAAATGAAAAACGTTCACAGATTTGAAAACTGTTAGGAATTCAGTCTTGAATTTATCCAAAATGGTGTAATCCCCAACATTATTTAGCATGCATTTTCTACTTGTGTAGGTGCCCTTTGTGTTGCGCTTACTGATAGTACCATTGTTGCTACAAAATATATTACATTTTGCTCCTTAATAGTTAATCACTCCACTTTCCTATTAACAAAAGCAGCAAGTGGGAGACTAACTTCTTTCCTCCCCACTGTACAGAATATTTTATGCAGCTTCCTTACAACAGATGGTAAGTAGAAATAGAGACTGGTTACTGTGAATTGCTGCTATGGACACAAGTTTCTTATCTCTGTCACTGTTCTAAGACTGCATGGAATGCTTGTTAGTATATTAACTAAAAGGTGCATAGTAGTGGGTATCGCTATATTGCATTAAACTCTACTGCTCGTCTTGTTCGGTGATAGTCCATTCTGCAGAAACAAATGTCAAAGGTCCATTTCCCTTATAAATCACAAAACTTCTAACTAAGACATACAAAATGTTTAGTATAGATGTTACTAAGAGCTGATGTACAGCCTCACAAGGTACATAAAAAAGACCGGAATTGACTGGAGAAGCATTTCACACACATGCAATCCTTTACTGACCATTTATCAAACATTTTCAAATAACTCATGAAACAAAATTTGGAGGAAATGAACTTCTATTATTCTTTGTATAGTGTTCCTATGCTATTGCTGGCATATATGTAGGTCAGTGCTATTTCATTATAGAACTCTAAATGGTGTGTCTTGCTTGAAGACATCCACTTCTGTGAATGGCAAAATCAAACATAAAAGCAGCAAGATGAACAGACAAATGAAATAAATTGAATTAAGCAGCATAAGGATGTGGGTTGTACTTGCCAAGATTAAACAAATGGACACTTAAATGACTGCTGTGTGTGAAAGGACTTGTTTCACACATGCACTCAACATTGTGTCAGCAACGTATCTCATATGAAGAATAACAAGGGAAGTAACTCTTGCATTTGTTAGTTGACTGTGGTAGAAATACAATACCATAGTTACTGTGAGTGAAAAGCTCTTGATGTTGTTCTGCAACTCTCTCTGATTCTTCTTTCTTTTTAGGCTCTGTGAAGGTGACATTTGCAAAGTCCTTCAACCTTGAGTCATGCAAACTATGCAAATGGTCATTTGCATAAGTAAATTGTGCACTAGCCCACATAAAAGCCAGTATTATAACTATGAGCTGACTTCTCCGGTCTGCTTGAAAAGAATCCCAGCTTGACTGACATGTACACTGAAAGTTTGTGCCCAAAGAACACTTCAGCCTGTTCTTGTGTGAACAAGATGACCATGAGCACAAAGAATTGGAAAAGAGAAGCAATGGAAGACAATATCTTTTGCAATATGGAAAAATATTTTCTGGGACCAGAAAGTAGCACACTACTACTTAACTTTATGGAGTGTTTTGTGCCCTTTCTTTACTCTGTTCAGTTACGCAGATCTTATAAAATAAAATTTCAGGACCTTTTCAGGTTCTCATCAGTCTGCAGTCTGAGACTTGATCCAAAGTCTATTTAAATCTCTTGAAAAACAGGTGATGACTGGCCATAGTGTATCCCAGGCACATGCTTCATGTCTATGGGATTCTTAATCAAATGTAAATGGTTTGCCAGAGAAGGAGGCACATGAGTGATTTGCTTAGTCAAGGTCTATGAAAAAAATTAGATGATCTTGTCAACACATAATGGTAATTGTCTAATGCTGCCTGGCTTCTGAGGCACTTTCTTGTAACTTGAACTAATTCAATACTAAGTCACTGTATAGAGTGAACCAGGGATATTGTGCCATTAAATTAACTTAAATAGCCTTGTAGTAACCCAGCACCAATTCAGCTGACATTGCAAAGATCATCATCATCAGTTATCCCTGGTGACCATACAAACTGATGTGTTTTACCGGGACTTTTCTTGCTGAGGAATCATTGGTTTAAGTAGGAGCTACTGAATGTGAGATTAACATTCCATATAATCCACTTATTTTCTTTCTGCAGCTAATGAACTAATTAAAAAAAAAAAAAACAAACACAAAACAACTACGATTTTTCTTCACTGGATGTTTGATCTCACAGTAATCTTATTAATGCTGAGGTATGAAATGATCGTAAAACCAAGCTTTGTTTTAAACTCTTTGAGCAAATTTTGAGACTATCCATAAAGCAACTTGATCGCCTGCTCTGCAAATGGCACACAACAAGCCCAACTGCACACCACAAAACACTGCACAAATACAGGCTTTGTTTACAAACTATCAGAGCAGGCAGATCTGGATGTATTTGAATTGATTTATTTACTTTGAAGATTTATGCCTTGACTCGGTTCACCGAAGTACTTGGCAAATGAGGCGTTTCATAGATTTCTTTTGGAGTGACCACGTGCTAATATTCATAGACAAACATCTGCTGAGAATACGTTCACAAACACGTTGCATTTTGATGGAAACCATCACCAAGCAAACCTACTCCTGGGCACTTGTGCTACGTGTATAATACGTGATTAACTGGCAAGTGAGAATGGGCCTTGAATGCTGTGAGTGGTTCTTCATGAAAAATGCTACAAATAATTTATATTAAGAGGGAAATTTATTATCTGGCATTGTTCAATAATAATACTTACTAAATCCAGAAAAAAACAGGCTGTCATGTCTCTGAGAGTGGCCTAGTGTCAGGGGTTTTGCTGCTGGTACCCAGGGCTGCAGGTCTCTCTGTCCCTGGCTGTGGGAGAGACTCCTGTCCCTGTCCCCAGGGAGTTGCCCGATGTCCAGGGCTGGGGCTGCCCCTGCTGTCCTCACAGCTTTGCT
Organism: Patagioenas fasciata; assembly: GCF_037038585.1. Taxonomy (NCBI): domain Eukaryota; kingdom Metazoa; phylum Chordata; class Aves; order Columbiformes; family Columbidae; genus Patagioenas; species Patagioenas fasciata. The sequence continues at coordinate 158,698,011 of NC_092521.1, read as the reverse complement.
GGCTGGGAGTGGAATGTGCCTTGCCTGCCATCTCTGCCTCTCCTGCCATCATCTCTGCCCTGCCTGCTCTGCCTGTCCAGAGGCCCCTGTGGCCCCCAAGTCCCCCACAGGGAGATGCAGGTCTACACCAGAGGAATTCCAGATAACCAGATTTTCTTTAAGACATCAGCATAGCATGCAGATTTGTGTCACAAATAACTACTGCTAAACCCCACAGAAATGAAAAATGTACCTCAGAGTGACTAAAAGATAAATTAAAACTGCCAGTTTAAAGTTGCTTTGAGGATTTTCATCACAATGGCAAAGGCAGTAGAAAATCATCTAGTGTGGGGAAAATCGCAACCCTGCTTCATCAATAGCAGCAAATCATTTATGTCTGAGATGAGCCCGATGACAAAACAGCTCTATGGCAATAGTGTGGTGTGAAGTTATGTCCTTCAGAGATTGCAAGGAAGACACTTCCCCTAAGAAAGGCTGATCTGAGTGCCATGCTTCTTATCCCCAGACTGGGGAATACTCTAGAGAAAAATAACCCATTATCTCCTTAAAATGTAGGCTTTGAAATACATTCTTATTGCAAAGGCACAGAAGAAGGAATAGAACGCTTTGTGTCAGAGAATTTAAAGTCACTTGAGTGTACAGTACTAACGTCTGGTTGAAGGTTGAATTGTCGTGGGTGCAATAGCAAAATAAGCCACAGACAGTTAAATAAAAGCAGCAAATGGCTGGTGTCCCCAAATAAAACTATATGAACCGTTATGGCAACTATATAAAAGAAATTAAAGAAGGCATTCCTTCACCTCAGTGATCCTGCAGAAAGATGACCTTTCCATCATGGCAGGTTTGTTTTTCACAATTTCTGAAATTATGAAGATCATTATTGTACGTGCACTGCAAGTATAAAAAAAGCCAAAGTCAGAATCACTATAGGAAGTGCGTGTTGAAATGACCATCAAATCAGTATTAGATATAGGAAAAGAAACAAAGAGCAAGGAAAGAATCTGTAACACGAAAGAAAGATTGAAGACAGAAACAGAACGAAAAAAAGCCCATTGTTTTTGTTATTAAACCAGACTTTAGGAGGACTTGGCAAGATGGATACTGGCTAGTCAAAATAACAGTGATTAAAGAGGTGTCTCCTCAGCCACACCAGCGCTGGCTCTTGCAGTTCAGTGGCTCCAAAGGTATCTGTTGCTCAAGACACATCAAGACTTGGCAGAGAGGGGAAGCAAGCACAGACACGTGTACCAAAATATTTTTCAAACTGATCCTGTCATTCAGTTAACTGAGTCTGGGAAGCCTTGCTTTAGGCTCTCAGGTGTTCCCAAAGACATAGCTTTATCTTATTACCTATTATTAATAACTACATATTTGTAAAGAGAAAAACAGCAGGATTTCTCTTAGGTTTAAAACACCTAACAACCATTTAATCTGTATCTCTTTGGGATAGTCCTTTAGTAGGTAATTTTTATTCACCCATTTTAATTAACATAAATTCCATGAGATTACTCACCCGTTCATATTTTCTCATTTTATAAGCTGTTCTGATAATCCATGATAAACTAATAAGAATGACTTGCTTTTAACTGAAACTGCTCTCACCATCCCTCAACCATTTGTAATCCTGACTTAGTAAAAAGGATTTACAGCTAATATTTGAGAATTAGAAGTTCTTTTTGTTTGTTTAGGCAAAACCATTACTATTAAAGGAAGAAGCATTCTGTTATAAGCTCTCCAAACACAGTTATAACAAAAAATATGTAGCTGAAGTAACTCTTTTTATTGATTTGGTTTATTTTTTATTTCCTTGCGAATCAAATTTTTCTAATTAAGGACTGCATTGACTTTAGTTGACTGTAATTGCACTATTTCCTAAGACAGGGCAAAATCATGTGAGAAAATAATTGAGAGGCTCATCAGGAGATGGATGAGAAAAGAAATACATATTAAATTCAGCTTTTTATGTTCTGTTTTCCACTGACTATAAATTACTTTTCAATTAACTCAAAATACTCCTGTAATGCCACATAGCAAAAAGGAGACCAATTGTAAGAGAAAAGAAGATTCTGCTAATAGAAGGATTCAGATTAATCTTCAACAATTCTTTTTTGCTCAGATATTTAAGGTAAATCCATAGGACTTCTGTGCTGTAAGGCTTTAAAGGTGAGGTATTCTGAAAAGAAGAAATTGAATATGTTACGGATGGTGTTCAGAAATTTCTGGTGTATTATTTTCTGAGGTTCGTTTTGCTTTAAGTCAGTTTTATTTTGGAAGCTACTCCTGACAAAAGAATGCAGATGGGGAATAAAACCCTTAGTTTTCTGTATATATAGCTAGAGACACATATGCGTGAACGATAGCCATCCAGACAGGTGTTTTTAGATAATTTTGTGAAAATGCTGTCTTGGTGCTCAGTGGTAGTCAAAAGTCAAAGAGAATATCAAGGATCTTTGATTAAGATCCTTTAATACTTATTTCTTAGCAAACAGAAATCATCAGAAATTCATTGTAGGAATCAATGGTGCACCCACTTCTTTATCACTATGTGCAGCTCTGATTCCTACTGCAAAAGGGACACAGCAAAGCTAGAGATGATACAGAGGGAAGAAGAGCATGATTAGAGGGAGAAAGCATTTATCATATCAGGAGAGATTAAACAGCTGTTGTGGGTTAACCCTGGCCAGCAGCTCATCCCCACGCAGCTGCTCACTCACCAGTGGGAAGGGGGAGAGAAACAGAAGGGTAAAATTGAGAAAACTCGTGGGTTCAGATAAATACAGTTTAACAGGTAAAGCCAAAGCTGCACACACAAGTGAAACAAAACAAGGGATTAATCCATCACTTCCCATCAGTGAGCATGTGTTCAGCCATCTCCAGGAAAGCCAGGCTCCATCACACGTAACAGTGACTTGAGAAGACAAACACCATCATTCTGAACATCCTCCTTCTTCCTTCTTTCCCAAGGTTTTATTGCTGAGCATGATGTCACATGGTATACAATATCCGTGGCTGGTCGGGGTCAGCTGTCCTGGCTGTATGCTCTCCCACCCTCTCATGCACCCCCAGCCTCCCCGCTGGTGGGGCAGTGGGACATGGAGAAGGTCTTGACACTGTGTAAGCACTGCTCAGCAATAGCTAAAACATCGTTGTGTTATCAGCACTGTTTCGGCCACAAATCCAAACCAGCACTTCAGGGGCTGCTATGAAGAAAATGACCTCTATCCCTGCCAAGACCAGTACAATATCCTAGCACTTCTTGGTTTAGAAGAGTGATGACTGCAGAGAGATACCCTACAGTCAACTCACAAACTGGGCAAAAAGGAAAACATTATTCACCATGTCTCATAATAAAAGCTTCAGGGCAACCAATTAAATCATTATGTTACAGTATCAAAATAAAAATATTACTTCTTCAGACAATGTATAGTGAAATTGTAGTACTCAGACTTTGAGGATGCTGTGGCAGTCAAAAAGATATAATTTTGTTCAGTTCAATTCATGGAGGACAAACCCAACAGTGAGTATTAAGTAGTAAGCAGTTGCCAGACACAACTTTGACTCAAGGTATTCCCAGACTAGTGTAAGCTGCAAAGTGGAAGAACATATGCAGGAAAGAATAATTTTATCTGTAGTTTTCTTCCCATCACCTTTCCACCTGTATCCACCACAGATTCCCACCAGAGACAAGCTAATCACCTGGGCTTATCTCTGGGTTGATACAGTATGGCATTTATGTTCTAATTCTCAAAGAAGTTATTCCCAGGTGAACACAAACCAAGACTGAAGAAGTGAAGATCATCATGCCTAATGTGAGCCTGTGTGGCTGCTGCAATCTCTAAACATCACGGTCCAGGACATTAGGAAGTTTAGCTCACATTGCATGTTAATAATAGCTTTATGAAAAGACTAAATATGCATCTGTAAAAATAAAGCTTACTGAAGATGTGAATTAGACTGTGTCATATTGGCATTTAGAAGAATGGAAAAAACCCTCAATGTTATCCACACATTTTTATAAGCAGTAAATGCAGTTTATGGGCGGATGTTATTGTAACCTATGCTCACAATCACTATGCTGTGCTTTGCAATTGCCAGGGCAAAACATTTCTGCAAGAACATAAAGATAATGGCACAGTTAAATTTAGTTGACAATTTTAAAATTCAGCCTCTAAACACACGTAATTGATAGTATATGAATGAGTCATGGAAACTTGCTTTTTATGAAGAAAATTACTAATGTTCAGTTCTGGCTTTTCTCATTACTTTTTATATCACCAGTTTCCTTCCAGTATGCAGTTTAGCGATCATCGATCCACAACATTTGAAGTAATTTCAATGTATTTCAGAGGCTGGGAAACATGGTTCCTGTCATTTCAGAATGCTCATGAGTTTCCAAGCTATTCTGCTTCTATTTTTGTTCTTTATGAGCAGACCATTATTTACCAAGTGTTTAATGATGAACTCCTGCTTTCCTCAGGCTGAAACGCATTCCCTTCACAGACAGCTTGCCAAGCCCTCTGCACCTTGCCTTCAGTCCAGCACGACTGCAAAGGTCAGCTGTGACCAGCAGAGACAAGACAACAAGATCAAAAAGGCAAAGGAAATTCTGGGAGATACACAAAGGGTCCCTTGATGAGTTCAGGCACTACCTGATGTCATGTTACGCTGTCATGGAGAATCACGTTAAGTGCATACTTCCAGGTATGCTTCCAGTTATTCATGTCTTTGACTTTGCTCCTTTTGGAAACAGGTAGAGCTCTGTATATTTTCCAGTTGAAGCAAGCATGAAAGGACAACTTGACATTCAAAGATTACTTCAATTAGCTTCTAAAAGGGTAACTTGAACTTTCAAAAATCATGATGACTGCTCTCGAGCTGTGCTCAGCTAGAATATAATTTTCTGTGTGCTTGGATGCCAGGACAGCCCCATGGGACTTCAAGGAGGACTGGTAGATATACTGAGTGGGTTTGGGTGGAAATGAGCCAGGTACAACCAGTGGGACTACTTATGATGTTGTCCAAGGACCCTGAAAAGCCTCAAACTGGATGGAAATAGGGGAAACTGTGGAAGCTGTTATGATCTCATCCATTCACATCATTTTTGAGATCCCCTTCTTTCTAGTTGTCTAGTGGATGTGGAATGTTACTCATTGCTCTTGACCACATGTAATATCTGGTGTGTAGCTCACAGGGTCAGAAGCATTGACACACTTCCAGTATTCTAGAAAATGTTCCCGTTGCCATAGCTGCATGGGAACTGGTAAGCCACCTCTGTCCTCATTTACTATAGCAGGCATTTCAAGGACATCTCCACTGATTTCTACAAACAAGAATTTGAAGCTAAAAATGGCCTCCTTCAGGCTAGAGAAGAAATACAAATGCATTTCTAGCCATTTAAATAATTACCAGCAGATAGCTATACACGTTTCTGAGAAATAGATTTGAATAACTGTATTAAATCGATTGAATCATGGTCAGAGTGTCACTTGCCATTAAAAGTGCCAGCTAAAAATTCCTGTCACTAACTGGCACACAAAACTGTAAATCCTCTAGCAAAAAGTCTGTGGTCCAGAGCAGCAAACTTGTATCATATGTCTAGAGAACACTAAGTGTAGTAACTAAATATATGGAAAGAAAGGACACCAGACAGACAGTCACACGAGTAGTGCAACTCGAACGGGATGCAAAGCTTCAAAACACCTCTCTCTACGTATATGTGTATATATACATAAAGAAAATAGTAACTTTACGAATGGAATGAACAGAAAATGGGAGGAAATCAATTATGAGTTTGCCACCGCTAACTGCGCTGTAAAATCCTATATCCTTGTTTGATAACAGCTGATCTCTGAGACAAAGAAAGATATATGTACTTGAATTAGTGCACAACATTTGGCATGTGACTGTCTGAAAATGTGAGTTAGGCAGAGAAGATGGGGATTAGTATAAACGGTGTAGAAAAAAAGCTGAAATGGCAGGCAATCCTATTTATGGTGGAGAGAGGTATCAGGGGAATTCCTCAGGAATCCGTCTTGAGACTAGTCTTACTTAACAGTACTCATGAATTAAATTCATAAGGCCTTGGTCCAGAAATGTAGGGATTTCCTGAAGAAAACTGCTGATGACACAAAGTCAAGAAAAATCATCATCATAGAGAGATTTCTTGTGTAAAGAAAATATAGTTATATGGCACTTGAAGATCATTTTAGAATTCTAACATTTTAGAAATGGAATTGAACATAACACGAGATAGATGGAAGCCTTCTGTGCAAAGGGCTGCTACTATAAACTTTGGCTATGTACCGAAGTGCCATCATTGGAGGTTCCAAGGCTTGGCTAGACAAAGCTAAAGCTGTCATCATCCAGGGTGGCAACAGTTTCTGTCTGTGAGGAGGATGCAGAGATCTTTTCCAACCATGTTTCTATGAGAATAAATGAGAGAATGAAAGACTGACACATTAGTAGCATCGTTGACTATGAACTGCCATCGCCACTCTGAGGAAGAACTTGCAGTCCCGGATGTCTGGTAACATATTTTCTGCAGAAATAAGAAGTGATTTGGGAATATGTGGGTTTCCAAGTCAGACACTTTATGCAGCTCTAGTAACCTCTGACAATAAAAGATTAATTTCAACTTTAAAAGGTGCTAGAAGAGCAAGATAGGACTATGAGTCAGCCAGGATTTGGGATGTAGCTGCCTGGACCTTTTAATTCTAACAAGTGCTTCGTAAAACAGAAAACATTTGTGGGAATTTTAAAAGACAAAGCCATGCTTTAACAGAAGATAACCTAGAACAATTAACATTTTCGAAAGTAAGAAAGATGGAATATAAGTAAAAGATGAAGAAATCTAATATAGAGGGGATTCTGGGGTTGCTGCAGTCCGGACAGCAGGATACAGTGCAATGTTATGGTCTTATTTTTTTTACAAAACTCAGAATATTGTATGGTTTGAGAAACTCCATCACACTGATACTATCATAGCAGGTTAAGAAGGAAATGGAGGGTAAGAATTTTCAGCTCTCAAGAAAATCACATCACGTAGACCATCTGTCTCCTCCTGAATGATTTCACAAGAATAGCTCAGATCAGTCTACAATGGTTTTCATAAACTTGCACATATTCCTTGAAAAGGAGAACATTGGCAGACAAACAGCTGATTTTACTTTGCTGTCACCCAGAAAAGGAGTAGAGGGTGTTAATGACAGCATACTTCATTGTAGTACGCTTCACATGCAACCCTGCAACCTTTCAACTAAAAACTTTCCAAAATGTCTATTCTTGAAGTTTCTGTGTTTTTCTTGATGATGTCAAGCCAGTCTGTCTGCTGGTAAATTTGAGGCTTGTCTGTATGTATATACTCACCAAAAGTTCCTAAATCCACCACAAAGTCATACCCTTAATCCTTTTGAATTTAAACATTGGGGGCTATTGCAGACTACGAGATGTGACTCAAAACAAGTCAAGTCTAAGGAAAGCTGAATTCATAGCTAAATTGCAGGGCTGCGATTCAGAAGCTCTGGTCTATATCCTGGACTGCCACACACTTCCTGCATGAACTAAGCCTATCTAAAATATTTAGTTTTCATCCTAGGAAAATGCAATTAGTTCTATCAAGATAATAAACTAGCTGTTATTTTTCAAGCCCTTTGACACGCTTGTTTGAGACAGTATAGAGCTGCAAAAGGCTAATATAAATTATATTTTGTCCCTGTGCATTACAGGGTGTCTACACCTGGAACCTATCCTGTTTCCTTATAAGAGTCTAAATTATTTGTCCTCTGCAGATTTTAAATGCAAAATATTGGCATAATATTATATTTCACTTGATAAAATTAATGTTCTTTGATTTCTTGCTTCTTCATTCATTCTTCATTCCCTTCTCTTCAAGCTACTAAAATTTCCTTCCCTGCATTCATACTTTACCAATGGACCCTCCTCTAAGGAAACTCAACTTGTAGCTACTCTGAAAGGCCACAGGTAGGATCTTGTACTATCCCCACACATGGGCAGGGTGTGACAAGTCTTTCTGTGTTAAGCAGCATCTGATCCCCTTTTCCCATGCCATTCCTTTGCCTACCTCATCTCTCAGGGTGCTGAATTAACCATTTTCCAGGCAGCATGGTGAAACAGAGCTGGGAACTGCTCTAAGCTAAAACTATCATATTTTGCAAGGCGGTTTTCTTGTGGGGATACATGTGCACAGAGACAGAATAATTCCTTTGCCAAAGGCTCAGAGAAAGGATGTCTGACTGATTGGCAGGACAACTCATGCCAAAATACTCCGATTCCCTTCCCTTGCCTGCTGGACCAGGAGCTTGACGATTGCTCTGCACCAGCTATTCCTGCTGGTTTGCAGGAGAGAGAGGAAAACCAGCCCCTTAATTCTCAGCTCCATTCCAGTGAAACTAATCTGACAAATAATGTGAATTGACAGCCCTTGCAGTATTGTAAACAAAACACTTTGATTGCTTAATTAATGCCTGATCACAGTCTTGCTCCTTTCCAACAATACGATTTCAATTGCTCTTTCCAGCTCCACACAGAAGTAAGCTGCACTTCCTCACACAAAATCACTCAGAACTGGCAATACAGGGGTATGCCGCATTATTTAAATTCTGGATGTCACCCTCAGAAGGAAATACTGTGAGCTGAAACCCACAAAAACTGCCAGCATGCCCATGATTTATTCATGGATGGAACAGGATACGAATAGAATGGGGTCCTAAACACCAAGTATTAGGGAAAGGGATATTAGTTGAATTAAGTAGCTTTATTTATCACTACCTGTGATATCATATTCAGAGCTTTTTACAGCCTCACAGGTAGAAAACAGCTTTGAATCTGGCAAAAAAACGTGCTTTGAAAATTATTCATCTAATGATGCAAAAGGTTTTACTAGAGCACTTCCAGAAGGACATGACAGATGAAAGCAGAAATATGTGAATAAAAGTATTAAAGACTATTACACAATTTGAAGGAGAAAATTTTCCTTCTTGGAAAAAGAGGTATCATAAGGTGTTCCCTTGCAAAAGCAAGAAACAAAGAGGTAAAGTTTTATAATAGACAAATGGCCACAAGAAGGTTTTCTAATTTATGTGAGCACATGAAAATTCTGGCTTTTGGGTCCTGTCCTTAAAGAGAGAGAAGAGCAAGGGGAGTCAGGAACAATGCATTCGCATTCTTAAAACTTCATCTTAACATCACAGAGTTAATTCCACCTTGGTTCAAACTGGGATGAAAGCAACCAAGGGAGAATTTTATTATTAGTCTACTGATGTTTTGCAATTACATCTGATCTTTGAATCTGTAAGGTTTATGAAATAGTAGGGTCTGAAAAATCTGATGTGTAATGAAGCTTTCCTTTCCTCTGGGAGTGGAAATAGTGAGAAAAATCGCTGGTACATCCCCCTGTTTTCATCTGTGCAAGCAGCCTGGAAATTGCTATTTTAAGGGCTGGGGAAGGGGGAGGAACATCTTCCAGTGATCAGCAGTAGCAAGAAAATCTCTTGGTGTGCAGCAAAGCAGAATCGAGCAACACAGAGCAGTGTTTGTGCCCAAAGGCTAGATGTCAATGAGAAAATGCAATGTCTTAGTTTGGAAGCTCTAGACTGCTGGAAGTATTGTATTATATAGCACGGAATTGTCAAAGTTGGAAAATGCACTGGTCAACTCAACAGCCACAGCTAGAAAGAAGGTTACCCTTTAGTAAGAACAGTCTACAGTGGGGTAGCAGTGGAAAATAATAAGTCCTGGGGGAGTGTAATGGAATAGTTAAAATGCAACAGGGGTAGTTGGGTGTTGCATATAGATCATGAACAATTTGGGTTAAAAAGAAACCAAGCATAGGTTGTTTAGTAACAATGTTTAGATGTGTTTTTTCCTGAAGCATGTGGTACAGATGATGGTAAGATCATTGATTTGATGGAATATGCCATGCTGTACTATCTGTGATATAGTAATGCATTCAGAAATGTTTGTAAATAGGTAAAAAACCCAACCAAACAACCAAAAAACCTCCTATTGAAAACTAGCTGATATATACATGATAGCCAGTTTATAGCAGATCGTTGCAGTCATCATCACTATTTTACACCAATTATTCCCCTTTGCAGGGACATCTCATAGAATCCAATTGTATGGTTTGTGGAGTAAAATGGTATTTGAAGTAAATTTATGACAATCTGATGCTATGAAGACAAATAGAAAGACACCCCTCACAAGTCCACAGAGTTTCTGTTTCTGGAACACTTACTTTACCTGTAGGCAAACCTCTGTGTTTCAATCATTGATAGTGCTGTTGACTTGAAAAAAGTCACAAGCTCTAGCTTTCTTACTTTCCCCTATCAAAAACATGACTTTAACAATCATCTCATTTGGATCATGTGTGACTTAACTGGAGATCTTGAAGTATTTTACATACACCATGCCATTCTCAAGCACAATCATTAATTGCACAGAAACTTCTCCACTAATTCAGTGTCCCATGTCAGTGATTTACATCCTATATTTTCAATGTCCAGTCATCACCTCTGGGGCTTGTTAATTTGGCACTAAAACAGCGTGTGATAAATCAGAAACAATATTGCTGTATGGGGGAGAAAAGATGAAAGAACCTATGTATGAGAAACAAGGCTGTAGGAAGAAGCAAGAATTACTGCAAATGTCATTCACAATTACTCAGCTGTACAAGCAGTGATATAGACTACTATTCTTATTATCCATCCAGAGCACAGAACAATTTTAAAAATAGAATTGCATTGGAGGTTAGAAGGAAACTCTAGTGGTCTCTCCACTTGTTTAAAATCCTCATTTATGTTGCAGAGGCTGAGTTTTAAAGAATGGTAGGCGATACTGGGACCTACATGGACTTGCATAAGTGTTTACTTGTTTAATGTCAGTTAAAATTCAGTTAGAAACTAGCTCCCAGTTATTATTCACCAAGAAGAGAAGAAACAAACTCTGGCCTAATGGCCCTCTGCATTTTGGCTGATTGTTCTTATGTCTTACAAACAGCATAATACACCCTATATCTTCAAAATCTGAAACTATTTTTAATTTAGTCAAGCTCTCTCCTTCTACGGTAACATAGTTATAGGCCTAGCAGAATCTATTCCAAGCAGTGCTACATCAGATCTCTCAAGTTCTTAGTAATTAACTATGATTAAAGCCATCTCAATTTAAGCAACTCTCATGATATTCTCAAGCCATACATCAGATCCATAATTAACAGTTACCTCTGTACTTGAAACACGATGTCAGGAGTTAAAACAAATATTTGCAAGAAGATATCTGAAATAATAAACAGAATCTGGAGCAATGATAGCGAGACTTTCTCATGTATGAGCCAGAGACACCGCTGGAACCCACAGCTGGGAGGTCATACTGCAAGTTTAGAGCTGTCTGCACTGCATCCAATGGCCCCAGATAAGATTGCTGTCCCTTAGCATCACCCACTGAAATAGGTCAACTAAAGCCTTCAGAAGAGCTGCCTGAGCACTGATGCAGCTGATCCAAGTCCCCCCTTATGCTCTTCTAGTTGGGTGTCAATTTATATCAACACCGAGATCAGTAGGAAAGGGTTTCAGAACCCTCAGCGGGAGACTCCGGTTGTATCTCCTGGGCTCTGCCCATAGTATTATGGGTTCTTGAGGCTCTTTCCTCCAGCATGTTGACATGCTCTGGTCTTCCAGCTCTCTGCCTTGGCACTCACCCTCTCAGCTTAATGTTCCAGTCTCCTTTTCCTGCCCTGAGAGGTCTCATGACTGTCTTGTCTCAGATATATCTCTGATCTTGTTTTCTTCCTGCCATAAGGATTCTGAAAATGCATCCAGAGACAATAATAAGGCATACACTGATGCCAGCAAACAAGTAATGTCTATATACATTAAAGGGAAATATGTACAACATAATAAGTATTCACAGTATTGCAAAGAAACTGCATCCTGGGGAACTGCATAAGATGAGTTACAAGCAGATGCTGTTCTTGATGGGTAAGTATTGGTAAGGGATTCTCAAGATCATATATAACTTAACATAATGGAAACCATGAAGCATAAACAGGGGAAGAACAAACACTCTAGCTCCAAACTGTGTTTATGATGAGCAAAACCCCAGAACAGCTCCTTAAGATCTGCTGATGTTTTAGGACGTAAATAGAGGTTTAAAGCTTGAAATGTATGTTGAATAGGCCTGAGACAATGTTCCTTTGTAGGAGATGGGCACATATTCCTAGCTGGTATCATACTGTCACTTGTACACCCCCAGCAGATACTGTACAGGAGTAGTTGAAAATTTGAATATTTAAAGCAACAAAACTTCATGGTAAACAGATATCCAGATGCTTTTTGTTGCTTTTGTGTTTTGTTCATTGAAGAAACTGAACTAAAATATATTGCAGAAGACTTAGTTTAGAGCAGAATTACTTTCCTGCCAAGAAGCACTGATAGCAGGACATCTGTGGATCCAGCTTGAGGAAGGGCTGTACACAAAGCATAGGTCTTCAACCAGCCACAGCTTGTGACAAAAATCTTCCCTGATGGGATTTCTGCCCCAGGAAGATTGTTTAGTCCCTGATGATGTGGGACATGAAGAACAGATTGAATGAATATGTCAGCAGTAGCGGAGACAACTGAGACTGGGATATGCAATAGGTGACCTTGGGGGAATTTGACTTTGCATGTCTGCAATTTATGGCTTTACAAAGCCAGATGGCAACCTTTAAGCTGTATTAATAAAGAAAGAAGATGTTAACTATTCACAAGTAGAAAACTGAAAGGCAAACTAATGAGTCATCATCAAAAACTGGCATTCTGCTTCGCTGGTTTTGAGTTATACTTTGATGGTTAGCAGCCTGCTGGCTACTGTAATTGTACCATTAGTGAATCATCTGCAATTAAACAAGTACAAACTAGACACTAGCGAAAGCCAAAATGACTGTGTTTTGGTCTGGGAGAATGGAAGAATAAAGCCATGCTGTGTACAAAAAAAAAAATTTAGAAAAATCTCTGATATAGTGGAAATACGTCAAGCAATATGAAAGTCTAGATTTATGTCATGATTTATATTAAATGCCTCCCAAATGTATTACCTTATTTGCTTCTTAGTGTAAAAATGCTTTTTCAGTCTGGCGATGTGTCTTTCTATTTTAGCAAATGAATCAGTGTTTCCCAATTCTTTTCTTTTCTCAGAAAATTGTTCATTCTTTCATATGCAGACAGCCAAAAAATAGCCTTCGTATTACCTAAAATATGTAAAATTTCTATTTAGGAGGAGAGGAACATAGACATCAGTTGGTAGGTAGATTGTCCCTGAATACCTGAACTTTTAAGCCTGTATAACTTTGCTGCAAACTGGAGCAAAGCTGCTGAGGTTTTATATGCAGTCCACTTTTTTCACTGAAAATTTAGCTTCTAGATTAGCTTAATGAATATACAATGGAAAGTTTTTTCAAGATCATTCACAGTTCCCCATGAAAATGGTCCCAAAGGAGTGACTGACTTAGACGGGATCTTCAGCAAAGCTCTTGACTTCCTGTCACAACCCATTTTCCACCCACCTTGCACTACCTGTGGCCCCCCAAACTGAGCTTCTCTTTGCCCTTCCATCTTTCTAGAGCATAATCTTGTTTCCTCAAAGATAGATCCTATCTTTGACCCCATTTTATTCCCCAACTTCACATATTTTTCTGTAATCTGATTTTTTTTAAATGTACTAAAGCTGACTGCAAATTAGTTTTGAGGGTCAGAAGATGCTTTCCAGCCTATGAGCCAACCAAATATTTCAGCATCCAGATTGTCCATTTTCACTATTTTTTAAACCTGATGACACATTGCATGAGGAAAGTTAAAACCACTCAAATACATTGCCAGATGCTGACATGAATAATCACAACTCAAAGAAAATAAACTATTCAGCCCAGGCATTTTGAGAACATGTATAGAAGTACAGTTGTACTAGTCATGGATCAGTATATAAATAGGTAACTGGAATAACTTTCTTAGGCCAGAGATCAATGCAGAGCACAATAGAGGGAGAAGACGAACTTAGACTAAAAATCTCTTTATAGTATTCACGTTTTCTTCCCAAATATCTACATCAACAGCAGCTCCTGTTCATCCAAACACAATGGAGACATGTCAGACTGGATCTACAGCTGAAAGAAGTGACTGAAATAGCATTAATACAGGACTTTATGATAGCAATTGACAGCAGATCAAAACTTAATGATTTTTGTGATTCATTTACATGTTTAAAGTCTCAGATTTGGAAAAGTTTATAATCTTTTTTCTAACTTTTCCTTTTTCTTTCCAAAACTTTGGACATATTAATGCAGTCAAGATTCCACAGTCTTATGGGAGTGTAGGAAGTATAAGTGCATGGGTCATGAGGGCTAATCCCCTGCTGCTTTAGACTCATACCATATTACTCCCTCTAAGCCATATTAACAGGAATCTGAAAGTAGAATTTTCCTTAGATACCACGAGGCTTTTTCAAAACCTTACTCCTCTGGTGATTAAAAACAACTTTCTAACTTCCAGCCTCAGCTTATGCTATGCCAGTCAATATTTGACCTTTGTATGGGAATTTGCATAGGCAACAGAACCATGAAAAACTCCTTCTGTTAATGTTTATACATCCAAGGACAGCTGTTACTCAACATCAGTCCTTTTAAATAAAACTCTCCTCCTCCTCATTAGGCTGTTTCAAAGCATTGCTATCGATTCAATATTTCATTGCAGCAAAGTTAGAGAAGGTTGTAAACATCTTACTACGGAATGTCATGGGTGTGGGACAATAAAACTAATGATCACCTGGTTCAAATTAAGATTCAGCTTTCATAAGCAGCTGAAAGAATGAGGAAACCTCAATTTATCTATGGCACAACCATGTCAGAGTGCCAATAAGAGGGAAACTGCGTGTGGGTTAGTGGCACTGTCAGGACTTGCTGAACCCTCTGCGGGAACACGGGTCAGGTCCTCAGTGCAGCCCTCCCTTTGGGCAGAACATGAGATACCCCAGAGTCAGGATCCGTCCGTGTGCGGGCTGGAATTTTGGCTTTGCATTCATCCAAAAAGCAGATTTATAAATAGAATATTTAACTGATGTGTTTACATTTAGACAGAAATGAACTGGGCCTAAATGACAAAAAAAACCCAATGTTGCCTGTGTCTTCCAAGCTGGAGTCAGCTCTTATTTGGGGCATCATGATGGGTAGCCAGAGCTATACCCTGAGTAACGTGTGTCCTGGGATTTTTAAAACTTATTAATAAAATAGCACTTTCAAGTGTCTAAACTGATAAATTATTGGCCCAATTCAAGAAACAGGAAGTCTTTATAGGCAAATGAAAATTATTCTTTAAACATGTTGTATTTGAGAGAAACAGTATTTTTCTTCATGTTTTTATTGTTGAGTAATAAGGTGAAGTTATGTGTTTTTAAAACAGGCTGTATGGTTTGGGTACTTACCTAAATAACAGAAACTAGGGTCTGCAGGAATGATTAAATTGTCCAATTCATCACCTGGCTGAGAAACAATCATTCTCTACAGCACGATTTGGTGTATTACTCAGATTGTATTCCAGTTTTCAAATTGCTTCTCATGAATGCAGCTCTGCATAATAAAATGTCCCCTGGTAGTCAGGATCCATTATTAATTATATTGTTATAAACTTGCTTACTGATTCCCTCATCATTTGCAGAGTATTTTTTCATATCCTACAGAGACAGGCAGCCAAAGCCCAAGGCACTAATTAAGAGCAGGTGAAGAATATAAGCAGGAAATCAGGGATAAGCAGTGGCTGAGGGCTATTGCTAAATAAAGCCTTTCTGAACAGAGAATTTCACAGCTTAACAGGATTGTGTTGAGAAGCAGTCTCAATTACAAAGGCACCAGCTCAGAAATACAGAAGGGCTTCAACATAAAGCACAGCTCTTCATTTTGCCTTCTCTTGTTTTCCAAATCCAATTTTTTAATTTAATTGAATATCCCAGGGTACTGACTATGTTCTCTAGGATATTACTAGGAAAATATTTATTTTTCCTATGAGAAAAAATCTGCAACTACTTTGATAAAACATATACTTGATTATTAAATGTTTTGATAGAATAGTTCAACCTAAATTGTATGTCAGCTATCTTATAATATATCCCAGCCTATGCTATTAAGGAAAGATGAGGGTATCAAAATACAATCAATTATAAATAATAGAACCTAATTAATAGGCAGCATTTTATTTCACTCAGTTGGACACACAGAGGCTTTGTATTAGCTCAAAAGCACTGTGCAGTCTGTGGAATACCCTTTCCAAACTGGAATGACCTCTATGCTGCTACCGAGCCCCTGCAGTAGGAGTCACCCCCAAACCCCATGGACAATGCTGTGCTGCAGGGTGGCTGCACATGGGCTCAGCCTTTACATGGCCTTGCACCGAGTGCCTGCTTCCTCCTGCTGGTCTGTGCACATCTCCTTTTAGGTGGTCACTGTTGCCTGAGGGCCAAACTCTCCCTAGATACCAGCAAACAGAGCTGGAACTGGGAGTGAGACTTGGATTTGTTTTATGCACTGCCAAGGGATAACAAGCTGTTCTGTGACAGCAACCTCGTTCTGCAGTCCACACCTAAATTTACACACATACAGAAACATACAGTTTGCAATCCCTTTTCTTTTGCTGTCTGCTCTGCAGTTCTTTGGTTCAGTTCTCTGGTTCAGTTCTTTCATGGAGAGGAGGGGAATGCATCCAGTCTTTCTAATAGTTTCACTATCCCAGGCACTGATCTTTCCCTTTTCAAATGCCCCAGTTAGAAGCTCCTTGGTACAACCAGACAAAACTAGGAGCTTTGTTCTCTATTCAAGCCTGCCTGTGGGCCAGTGGTTACAGGTACAGAGCTGAGACTCCTGCAGGTGAACCTGCCTTGCACAATCAAGCAGAAATCGTAATCGTTTGCTCTCTTACACTGTTTTTTGAGTGCAGTCTCCCTTACTTTCTCTCTCCTTCCCAACATGCTGACTCTCGCCTTTGTTCTGAGAACATCCATTTCTCTAGCTACAGGAGTCAGTCAGCACTGATAGTGTTAAAATTATCCAGCATTTTTTAAAGGGATACACTTTTTGCATTTGACAGGAGTCAGACTCGCCAGCACTGATGGGAATCGGTCTGGTTGTCAGTGACCCTGCTCACCTGGTCCTGCTGCACGTTCAGGTTCCTCACCCCTAAAGTAGCTCATTGGCAGAAGTCAAGGTGATCTGGTTGTGGAGGCACCCAGGTAGCAATGGGGGAGGGAAAACAAGCATGTGGGCAAGGACAGACTGACAGGCAGCTCACACAGGCACACACACACGTGGTGGGAGAGGATGAGAGCTCAGGTCTCTCAAAGGGTCAGAAGACCCCTCCTGGAGATGTGGCTGTGTGCTAACTATAGATACATACATAAGAGGACACATTCCCTGGTCCATGAGGGACAGCCAACAGCAGTCTGTCCTTTGTCCCCGCTGGGTGTTGCTGCCAGGGGACATACGCTGCCCCACAAGGTGCCACCTCCTCCTCCATGAGCTCACCTTCCTCGCTGGCCCCACCAGCAGCCACTGCTGCCAGCCTTGCCCTGCTCTGTCACTTCCCCCTGTCCCTTCCCATCGCAGAAGCAGCCTCAGCCTTTCCTTTTCCATTCAATCCAATTTTAATCACATTGCTGAGGAACCCTGAGGTGCCAAGGCAGAAGGATCATTTTAAGTTTTGAAAATACGGTTTGTTAGTGCATCTCATACATACATAAATCACATAAATGAAAGAAGTTCTGTGCAAAACCTCTAAAATTTTTATTGTCTGATTCCTCTTCAGTCCATTATGGTGTTATTAAGTACTATTATCTCTAATAGCATAAAGATGTAAACGCTTATTTGTTCACAGCTTTATATATAACATCTCAGAGAAGGCTGTTAGGTACGTGACATTAAAAACTGAAAACAGAAAAGAACAAAAGAGCAAAACCAGAAGAAACATATAGTGAATTACAGTATGAAAAGGAAATCTATTTACACACATTAATCTATACATCATAGTCTGTACATTTTGTAAAAAATAATCACATTCATTTACATCATCTTTAATTTTTACCATACTCAACAGATAAAAAGTTATTGATAGAGACGACAAAAGAGAATTTCAGAACAGTACTCATACTAATGTGCCAGGAAAAAAAAAAAAGCTTCAGGTTATCATAAACTTACTAAAGCACTTTGGGAAATAAAGGGGGTTGGGACATATCTGCCACTGGTTTATCTGACAATGGAAATGTTACTGACTTAGATTTGACTGCCTGCTGTTATCATTGGGCAGAACCAGGTCCAACACAGACTGGCTAAACCATATCACAGAATGCTTCTTTTAAATGTTATCTTGATTTACTGTTGTAACATACATGTTATAACACATTATTATTATTTTAGTATTGTTTTATCACCAACAGAATAGCACTGCATACTAACTTCTGCTACTTGGTTATGTCAGGGTAGTGCTGACAGCCCACAGCTTATATAGGCACTCATGGTACTGTGAAGGTACTTTTGTTAGTAAAAGTATTTCCTGTATCCCTCTGCACAGACACTAATTGCTCCAACAATAATCATTATATACATAGCAGTTTTCTCTGCAGGTTACTTGGCAGTTCTTCCTTTTTATCAGACATATTTAATGTTTAATTTTTCATTGGAGATGTCTGAAAAAAACCCTGCTAAATATGGATTTGGACTTTTTTCTCAATTGCTTTGCTGAAATGGGCAAACTCACAGTCAACAGAAGATGTGTATTAAAGTCACAAAAACTGAAGACAAATAATGCAAGTGACCCCTCTTAATCCTTATATATGGAGTATGAGATATCTGCATCTGGAATGCTTTGTTTCATAAAGACAGCCCAGACAGACTCTGTGCTTTGCTGAGGGCCTGTACGTGTTGCTCTCCTCTTCACCGTGTCAAGGGCAGAAGGACGCCTGTCTGGGTGCACCAGGACTCGAAGCAGATGCTACAGAGTGGGGCAGACTGCCTCCAGCTTGACTGTAGGAGGCTTTTTGTAATGCTTTTCACCACCAGTTAGTTATTGCCTCTGCAGTCCAGTTCCAATGTATGCTAAACCTGAGTGGTTCCTCAGCTGGCTGCCTGCAGCACCCATCACTGTGCTGCTCAGATGCAGCCTGTTGGGCTCTCACACACTCCTGTATAGAGTACTTAAATACATGTCAAATTCTTAAAATTTCCTGAAAGCCAGCACTGCTTTCAACAGCTAAAAGGTTGCTCTCTGCATTCCTAAGGTGATTTTGCAAATTCTGACCCAGACATCAGGGCCAACATAGTTTAAAATGGTACTGGTTTATATGGCAAAAAACAGGTGAGCAATAATTTAATTGCATGTCACTAGCCAGTTCCAGGTCAGTTAAAATGACCACATAAAGTCAAAAATTTCAAAGGTATGACCAGGTGAGCCGTAAGAGGGAGTGAGAAATACGGTCAATGGTGTGTGCACTCTTGAAGGATAAGATGCTGAAATACTTTCTTTACTTCTCTTGGCTGATGGAACAGGGCACAGAAGAGAATCAGGAAGAATATTTAGAAAATGCCTAACTGTCAGAATTTGAAATATTTGACATGTTGCTTTCTCGGGAGAGGAAATTAAGACGTGATTTAAAGAGTGACTTTCGAGAGATTTCACATAAAGAAAATTGCTGGTAGTCTAAAGGATTTTGTTTTAGCACGTGGCCCCTCTACATAAGACAAAAAGCCAAACAGCTGAAACAAGAAAAAATTGTTGAAAACTGAAGCCAGGCAAATCAAAACAGCACATAAGACTTTATCACAGAAGGCAGTCAACCACAGGGACACCCAAATAGACTGAAGGATCTTTCACTGCATGAACTTTTGAAGCATCCTGCACATTTCTTGGAGAACTTTGGCTAACCCAAGTCACTTGGCTTAAAACGGAATATCTGGGTAATATTAGCCAGATAACTGAATGGCCTCTTCTGGAGAGATTCATCTTGCCTGATTTTAGATGTAGAGTGAGAAATATAAGTACTAGCCAGCTACTCTGGGATCATTTTATAGTAAGTAGAGGGAAAAAGGTGATGCAGCTTACCTACCTTAGATGCTCAGCTAAACATAGGATGATTCATCTTCAATTAGTGCCTATATGTGACAACTATAGTAGGCACTTAAGAAGAATCTTTAGCTCAGAGACAGACATCCAGCTTTTAGATAGGGAAACCAGGGCAGACGAATTTCACCTGAGTTTATCAAGCACACAGCTGAAAATGGCTCTGCAGAGGAAAATTAAATTCAATGCTTGCTACGTTTTCAGATTTTGATTATAGTTAGTAACCAGAGAGTAATCTGTCTCTGTGTCCCCCACGCATCAGCAGCAGGTAATGCTGCTAAAAATCACTCAGGGTGAGCAGTGCCACCCTGGCAGCTCCAAGGAAACTACAACAATTCACCGCAGTATGAGAGTGAATTCTATTATCATTCTTGCTTGGTAATGATGTGCTACAGGCTTTCCAGTGGCGACAAAAAACCAGATTTCCTGCTCTGAAGACTTTACAACTCAGTTTGGACCCTGATGCAACTGGAGAAAGGCAGTGAAGGAATAAAGGGAGGAGAATTATGTGACACTTGTCTTCCTGCCTCTACCTCCTCCACTGGTGCTGCTGCTAGGATTGAGCAAGAACTAAGTTTAGGGATGACAGAAGGTCAAATGTTTGCTTGCATTGTCCTTTTGACTCTTAGAATCACCACAGCAGAGAGAGGGAGCATTTAACTCCACACCCCTGTGAAAAATTCCAAGACAGACAAAGCCACGAGAAACTCCCATGTTTCTGGTGTCATAAAGAGATTGATCAAGCACTAGATCTGTCAAACTGTTTTGCAGCATCTACCTATATTTTATTACGATGTGTATCTGTGTGTGAAAAAGCAGCTGAAAGTCAAACAGGTGATGATGGAGTTGATGCTGTAACTTTGCATAAAATTATTTGGAAATCAGAATTTTCCGGGAGTGGAAACAAGTGAGCACAGGGCCCTCTAGGACTTCACTGACATGGAAATGCTTGCACAAAGTGTTATGAAGTTTAATTGTCTCACAGAAAACAAATTTTCTGTATTTAGATTCTGTAATTTTTAATAGGGGAATGAGGTTCTACAAAATATGCGCTTTTCACTGGTTTGAAAGAAAAATATTTGCAGCACCTGTCTCCCTTGTGTGGCACTTTTTGTATGCCCACATAGTCCTACAAACTTAGTGATTTCATCTATGTTCTCCCACTGGTGCAACTTCATCCTCTCATATGGCATTACTCCCTCCAAGAAAAGCAGAATCAAGTCCAAATGCATCTGCGCCCTGTTAAAAGAAACTATGCTCTTCCATTGCAACTTAAAATGTGTTTTCTTATTTAAGCTTTTCTGTCTTACAACCCAGAGATACAGATTTTCTCCATGCTCACCCAATTAGAACAATGATAGTTTGCTCTAGGATACAATGAATTATAAACACATATAATTGGTGATGCATCATGCAGAACAGACTGATGGAACTGATTGCTTGAAATCTCTATTTTTATATGATCATTCTGTCTATGTGCCAGGTCAGTCAAAGAACCTCCCTTGAACACAAAGATGAGTACACTTGAACGCTTGTCAAGCGTACCTTTCTATCCTAGAAATCTGGGGAAAAAAATACATCCTGCACATCACATCTCAGGGAACTGAACAGTCCCAAAGCCACGTCATACAAAGAAGCCTAGAGAGGGCACAGATGTATTTAATTTAGGTATAGGAGCAGCCCTCAAAGCTCCAATATGTCTCCATATATTTGCAATTCAGATTGTTGATAAGGTTGTTCAGTGATCCAGGAAAAATACTAAAGTTTAACAGTGGCTTCTGAGTCTAAACTTTTGGGAATATACTTAATTTAAATAGAGGTGTAGGGCTTATCTTTAGACCCCATGGGACTGTCACGGGGCAGCCTATTTCACTGCAGAGCCTCTTAGTTAACTTCACCAAGTGACAGCACAAAACACTGAATGACTGCAGGTGGTCAGTAGCTTCTTTCAAGTCAAATTAGGCCAAGTATCAATTCGTCAAGTGATTATTGTTTAACTCAAATGATAACTACTTTGTAAAGTTTACTGTCACGTAACATTAACAGAATTATAATATGTGTTTTACAGTACTCATGTGAACCATGGAGGCTCTTTGGTCTCACGTAACTTTGCATCACTCCTGGGTATTCCCATTAAAATAAATTGTGTTTGAATGATAACTAGCTAAATTAAATCAGATCAAGTCGCGTATGGAGCCTTTGATGACTGCCAGCAATATTCCCAGTACTGGTAATATTTTCAAGAATGCACATGCAAGCCTGCCAAGACCTGCCCTTGCTGCTGTCCTTCCCTTGACCTGGCAATATGATGGACTTTGGATTCTGCCAGCTCCACACAGTCTGTTATTTGAAATATCAGGGCAAGTGCTTTTATGGATCAGAAGAATTAATGCAAATATGTATTATTCCCACTTGCTATTTAGAGTGGACATGGCTAAACTTGACCTGGGAAGTAAACATCATTTGGTCTATTTCTTTTGAAGAGTGAAAATGTTCTGTATATATTTATAAGAATCTGGCAGTTTCATGTATTTTTTTTTTTTTCACAAAGTGGCTCCATAAGAGCCTTGGCGTTGTTGAGAATGCCTTCTATTTATGCCTTTTATGGTAATTTTTAGGGATTCTGTCTAACTTTTTTTTTGCTGGAGTCATGGTCAGGATTAAATTTTAAATCAGCTCAGACAGATACAGAATAAAACTAAGCAAAAAGAATGTACATTATTCCTTAAATGGGAGTTGTAACTTTATTGCAATATTCCTTGTTTTAGCTGCCAAGTATGTAGTTCTAGGGACATATTTCAATGAAAATATTATATAAAAATGCTACTTTCAATGGGTAATATGCTATCCAAGGCTGTTTATCCTAGGCTAGACTGCTCTAGCAATAAAGCACCTCTTCAGAAAATTGTTTAACAAAAGATCAACACAAATCTCTTTGATTTTAAACAGAAGAGAACAACTGGTGATTGCAATCACACTGTTGGAAAATGCTCATGCTTTAGTCAAAATTATTACATAGCCTGTTCTATATGGACTGCAAAAGTAGCCCTACTTTCTGCACCTAAACATAAACCCAAGCACTTCTGAAAGGAAAAACAGGATTGGAATAAAACTGTAGAAAGTAATACCTGAAATCTATACAATTAGCCAAGAAGAACTAACTTTTTTCCCTCTGTATAAATAACATTAACAATTTCCTGGATTAGCACACTAAACTCCCACTGTGGTTAATTATATTCTTACAGTTCTTTATTTTTATTTTGTTTTCCATAATTAGGAGAGAATTTCCGAATGCTCAAGGAAATAAAAGTTTCCTAAAGTATAAATAAAGTGTGAGAAATTTTCTTGTTTCCCATCTCAGCCTTTTCGACATGTGCCAAAGCAGTCTGCATTGAACAGGATACCATACATCTATCTTGTAGACATGCTGGAGGGTAAACGGACCATTATAATAAATGAGTTTTTGTATAGTTACGGCTCATAAATGGCAACAGAACATCAGAATGAATATGGATACCATTAAAAAAAACCCCAAAAGCCCAGAAAGCATCCATGGGGCAGGCCTCTCTGTTATTAACTAGTTGGTTGCACAAACCAATTTCCCAAATACCAACATGTATAAAAGCAAAGCACTAAACTGTACGTTTTATAAAATATCACATCAAGCTGCATAATGAATGATATATCCCACAGTTTTTCATGTCCTGGGGGAACTAGCTGATTTATATCATGGTGGTCTCTGTCTGCATAAATGACTGAGCCCTTGAATTCCGGTGGAGCTGAGAAACGCTTTCTGATCCATTTCGAGAAATCGACGAGCTGTGGAATCTGTAATCTCTGCCTGCTGTTTGCTTCCAGCACAAACTCCGCCATTTTCTTTTCAGCTCCCCTTGGACCTGTGTTAAAGAGAAAATGCACAACAAAATGTTATTTCATGCGAGGAACCTTTCCATGTTTATTTGCTGTCAAATGGGGACCTGTGGGAATAGAGTTGTAGAATGTTTTGGGCTGACCTTTAAAGATCACCTAGTCCATCCCTCTTGCCATGAGTAGGGACATCTATCACTAGAACAGGTTGCTCAAAGCCCCATCCAACACGATCTTGAACACTTCCAGTGCTGGATATCCACAGCTTCACTGAGCAACCTGTTCCAGTGCCTCCATCACCCTCATAGAAAAAATTTCTTCCTTACTTGCAATCTAAATCTACCTTTTTTCACTTTAAAACTGTACCCCCTTGTCCTGTCACTACAGACCCTGCTAAAAAGTCTTTCTCCATCTTCCTTGTAATCCCCAGTCCTTATACTGAAAGATCACAATAAGGTCTCCCTGGAGCCTTCTCTTCTCCAGGCTGAACAACCTCAACTCTCTCAGCATCTCTTCACAGGAGACCTGCTTCGGCCTTCTGATCATTCCTGTGGCCTCCTCTGAACTCACTCCAAAAGGTCCATGTCACCCTGGTACTGAAAGACAATCACTTGGCTTGACCTGCTGGTCACACTTCTTTCAATGCAGGATATGACTGGTCTTCTGGGCTGCAAGTACACATTACCGGCTCATGTTCAATTTTTCATCCCCCAGCACCCCCAAGTCCTTCTCTGCTGGACTGCTCTCAATCCATTCATCCCTGATCTTGGGGCCTGCCCTGACCCGGGTGCAGGACCTTGCACTTGGACTTGCTGAACTTCATGAGGTTCACATGGACCCACTCCATAAGCCTGTCAAGGTCCTTTTGGATGGCATCCCTTCCATGTAGGATACCAAATCAAAGATTACAAAACTGAAGTGAACACTGTGCCTACACTGTCTGAGGAGATGTCCCAAGGCCACTTTCAAAATCAATTTTGTATCACTTGTGCTGCAACATTAGCTTTTGATATCTAGCTATTAATCACACGTACTCAAAGCACAGAATCAAACGATTAGCCCAAAATGAGGCATCTCATGAATATCAAAGACCAGAATAGCACTCAGGACACCTGCATGTCTATTCCCTGTGCAAGAGTCTTCTTCAGACAGGTTCCTCCAATCAGACACTCCATGCTGTTTCTTTTATGTTCTACCTTAAAAAGTGGCTGACACGAAAAGGAATTATTTGCATCTTCCTCAGTTGAGATTAGGAGAGCTGCTACACGCTGAGCACTTCTAAAAATCTGCTGTTGTTCTGGCAGATTACCCCTAAGCACTTATTAAATGTTTTTTCACGTTTTGGATGAATTTCTAGACTTGCTGCACCTCGCTTGCACAGTCCACATTGCTTGTGACACGGGTAGAAATAGATTAATGTTAAATGACAGAAGGCACATCTACTAACACCTCAGTTGGCAAGGAATTAGATTTCAAACAGCTCTTAACTCTTCACTCAAATACAATAATTTCTCCCGTTGAGTAGAAACTGCCACATATTTATTCTATAGATAGGAATGCAAACATCCTTCTGAAACAGTTTAATATATCAGAACACAATTATAGGGGCTGAAAACAACATTTAACATCCTCAGGAGGAAAGGTGACACTTACTTCACTGTTCAGAAAACAATATAGG
This sequence comes from Patagioenas fasciata, assembly GCF_037038585.1. NCBI lineage: Eukaryota > Metazoa > Chordata > Aves > Columbiformes > Columbidae > Patagioenas > Patagioenas fasciata. The sequence goes on along the minus strand of NC_092521.1, from coordinate 158,672,322 downwards.
ACTGCAACAATCAACCCCTGGAAAAAAGAGAATATTCCTTAGTTAGCAGGCAGCATCCACCTAGGTAAATAAAATTTCTTTTGAATAAAAACTTTTAAATTTACCTGAAAAGATCCCAAACACAACTCAAAGATTATTTTATAATTATTGGAACTGCGGTCAGGGAACAGAGCAAACACTGTGTAGTGAACTCCAAACAACGGAATAAGCAACAACGTGGATTTTGCAAGTCTCCTGGGTAAATAAAAGAGCTGGAGTTAATGATAAGCTCTCATTTTACTAAGATGCAATGCCATTTACATAAAACTCATATGACTTTAGATTTATTAACAGTCTTAGAAAGAGTCATTTATTGCAAATTGTTTGTGTTTCAGGTTTGCTATGAGATTAGCCACATAGTAACCTCATCAATTAACCTGTGCAATTCCACATTACACTTGAATTTTCTGACCTCACACTCTTCCAAAAGCCAGCAAAAGGCTGCAGGGCCTCTCAGCAACACAAAGAGCCTTTTTCAGTTGCCCCTGGACAGCAGCAGGGTGTAGGACCTGCTCTCTGCTCTGTCTCTCTGACACACATCCAGCCTGCAGCTTGGTTTCATGGCATGGGTTTTGGGGTGAGGTTTTACTGCATTATTCCATGGGACCACATTCAGCAAATTGGTGTGAGCTGCCATCAGATCTCACAAGGTATTTCTTACCTGGCATAAAGGGTTTAGAGTAGAAAGGAATAACGCCTTCCTCCAAAGACATACTGATAGATCCTCTTGTTTGGGAGGTAAAATCTAAAATCTCTCTCTTGAAATTGAATGATTTCCTTTAAATGAGCAACTGTATGGTGAGTCTGTACATTGCACATACACAGTATGCAAACGGTACCTAGGAAATGTAACCCAGAATAATCTCAATTGTGAGATTTTCATGAGTCATTTCAGGTTTATCCCCAAATACTAAAATCTCGTAACTATACTGATAGTATTAAGCATATACCATGAACTAATGTTTAATGTTGATTACATAATACATTTTACCACAAGACACTGAAGTTAAGGAAGAAATTTAGTTATTAAGCAGAGCAGCTCTGACAAACTGTCTGTGAAACCACTGAAATGATGAATTGCCAATTATTCCTTATCTGTCACTTATTTCACTCTAATAACATCAGTTTAATATATTATGCAGGGCCAGTCATGCATGATTATGGATGTCTGGTATCAGATCAGATTCAAGAAGCTATAATGTCGAATCCCATAATTAATCACTGTCTCGGTGAATATAACTTGCTTCAACAATGAAATGATGCTGTCATGAATTCGCTTATTTTAACAGAAAACTCAAGGTATTTCAGGCAGTTTTATTTTTCCTGTGTCAGTCTTCATGGCCTTGCTTTGTCCATAAAGTCCCAGAGGCTGCATCTGTTTATGTGGAAAAAATCAGTTCTGACAGCAAAGTTTCTCAAGAATAGTAAAACACTCACATCTAAAGGTGATGCCAGTAAGTGGGACAAATAGGATTTCCTTAGCAGAAGAAATTCATTTGCAACTAGGGGAGATGATGATGGCAGCAAATTTCCCAGTTTCCGAAGTGAAATGGAAAACTGATTTTATTTGAACTTAACCTTATCCGCTGCGGAAGCAAAACGAGTAGCAAGAAGGATGGAACAGGGACAAGCAAGGGGAAAGAAGAAGGGAAGAAAAATGGTGAATTGCAAGAGTAGTATTCATTTTAGACTCCTTGCTCACTTTCACTCCATTCTTGTTTTAATAATATCTGTCAGCTGATGTTACTTTCTCCATACTGCACTTATGTTTTAGTGAAGGAAAAGGACAAATAAAATAGCCTATTCTACTCTGCATTTTAGAAAATGCATTTTCATTTTGAATAACGAGCTTTCCAGAGCTTTAATTTGCTCTATAGATGCAGCCTTTCTTGAGGAGGTTAATTTACTGTTCCCATGGGTATCAGCTAAAGACCATCCAATCCAAACTTAATCAGGCAATCAAATGCTAAAAGCAAAGAATTCACAGTGCTGGATAATGAAGGACAAGGTTGCTATTAATGAACAGTTTTCACAATGAAGTGCTACAGTAAACTGTGGAAAACAATGAGACTGACAGGAAGGGAATGCCTCATTTTTCTACAATGCATAAACACCACACGGAAACCAAAGTAAAGTTCGTATCACAAGGAGTAAACTTGGGGGCATTTCCAGCCCATAGGTTGGTCATTGTGCTAAATAATAATGTGGTGACTGCATAATTTCATCTAGGTTGATTCGGTTCTCCCACATGTTTAGTTAATTCAAGCAGAAAACACAAAAAGTACTCTTGTGGCCCTACGAAGAAAAGTCTCATGTCAACCGGTTTGTGACACCTTTTCCATGGCACATCAGCATTCTTCTCTTTCGGCATTTAATGTGTCATGTTGTTTACAAAACACTTGGAGTCCTAGTTCTTTTGACTTTGAAGATATGCTTTACTTATCACACCATGTATTATCTGCCTTTAGGACAAGAATTCAGTATTTTTGAAATGAAGAAGAGGTGTTATCCAGGAGCACATTTTCAAAGACCACTTCCATGGTTTTGAATTTTCAGTGTTCATGTCAGGATTTATCACTGAAATATAATACTAACATCCTGAAGTGTAAACTCTGTGTCTATATTTGGGCTTTAAAATAAGACCTGTTACAACAGACTCTTGATTCTGGATTACAGTATCCATCAGCTAGTATAATAAACAACAAGTGATACGGCAATATAATAAAGAACAAATCCAATCTTAGCAATGTATTTAAATTGCCTCCCAACACTCTTTGATCCTAAAGCTGTGGAAACAATGAATGTTAGGATTTGATGTTCAAACCAAAACATGAAAGAAGAAAGCCTAAACAGAAGTGAAATTGATCTAAATCAGAAACATTTGTTTTCCTCTAAGAAAATAAAGATGTTATTTTAAATGAACACAAAACATTGTATTTCACTTTTTACTTTTTGGGAACAACGTAACTTCTTTCCAGCTCTTAGAAGACATGTAAACAGTACAACTAAATAGTTTGTTGGTCTTTATGAAATTGCATATTTTAAAGTAAATTTTGTTTGACATACAATTTATGTTCATCTTTAGTCCATCGTAGTGATAAAATCTTTATTAAACCACATCTAAAAGCATTTCTAAATTAAATGCAATTATAGTTTCACAGCCGTTGTTGGTAGTAAGTTTCAGCAGAGGAAATCTTACAGAGGTTATTTTGGTTCTGCATATAATATCTAGAAATACAACTCACTTGTACTGTGACTGGTCATTTCCTCCAACATCTGGAGATCTTAACTTCTGCAGTAAGATTCTTATAATACTAATGAAAAGTATAAAATTCACCTGAAAAAGAAAACAAATATAACGGTTATTTCTGCCCACTCTGCTCAATACACAGCACAAAAAAATGCTTGTAGAGTCACACAAATCAGCTCAGCAGTGGGTGCTGTGTACCTCCTGCCAGAAAACATCGAGTTCTACATGGGCAAACCTATTGCCTGTGTTTGTCCTCACCAGGTTTGTTATGTCCAGCACCCTTTTGCATGGCCATCAGTTCTAATCTGGCTGGCAAAAGCCTTTGAAAGCCCCAGTTGTCCCCCCCCTGCCCAGAAATGCCTTCCTTCCAAAATCTCAGCTGAAGCCAGGTTTCCTAGCAGGATGGGACATCTGATGTGATTTGGCGCAATCAAGCATTGTCCTAAATTGTCGTGTGGATTCGCGACTGAAAGCCCAGGGAAAAGATGAGTCCCATACAGGGTTTTGATTATTTCTTGCCTTAACTTTTAATATTTTCTGTGTGAATGACAGAAAGAGATTGTTGCACAGGTGATCTGTCCACTTCAATCAAGCATTAAAAGTGCCTCTCACAGGTATCTGTCATGGATATTGATGGAGATATTATCACTGAAGGAACTGAATCCCTGCAGCCTAATTCTTCTAATGGCCCTCTGAGATAGCACAGCAGTATTAAGTTATTTCAGATTTTATTTCATGGAAAGGCACTGGCATAACAAAAGTTATGATCAGACCCTGGTCAATCTAGCAAATTGAAGTATAAAGCTTAGTAGATTCTATCTCTCACTCACATTATTTCTTCATCCTTGGCTTTTGCCATCTTGTGTTCACCAGCCCTTCTGGTGCTGAACTTTTTGGTGTAGTATAGAAAATCACACACTAAATATATCGTGCCCATACTAAAGGGAGGGAACACTTCAAATCCACACCTTCACAGCAATGCGAACTAAAAACTACAGCCGCATCAAATGCACACATTTCAGAAGAAATCAACCTAGAGAAAGATTTTTTTGTCACTGTGAAAATGAGCATTTTATTGTTTTTAACTAAGCTCACCTCAAAGCCCAGAAGCAGGAGGTTTGCTACCACTGCCTCACTGCTATAAACCTGCAGTCTCTGCCTTGATGTATTGTTGGAACTCTTCTTTTTGCAGTCTTAACAATTGGGCTGTAAGCTTTTCAGTTTCAATGAATGTCTATGTCTTCTCTGACATACCCACTACAATTTATGTGGTTAATAAATAAACTATGGTCATTGCAACTTCATGCCCCTCTGTATTTAATAATTTGTTAGAAATGACAAGTGAAGGGAAGTGACCGGAACTGACAGGTATTACATGAAAAAATAGGAAAATTAGACATGTTAAAAAATATATGGATTTACTGAACTTAACATACATTTTTCATGCAGGTGATGACTTAGAAGTTTTCCACGATGAAGTCTCCTATAAAAGTAACAGGCAAAAGCCTGTTATTGCTGATCGTGTCTACAGACTTGCCACAGCAGAGTGTACAGACCAAGGGATACACATGTAGTTTGTGATATGCACTGAAGCCAGTATTAGTGGTATTATTAATGTAATTATATATTTGATAGCCACAAAATAGGAGAAGGGAAAAAAAATCTTTATCCTCTATTTGCAAAGGGACTGGCAAAATAACTTCTTCACAGGCATCCCTAGTTTCTACTATAACAGAATAAACCATTATCTACTTGGTTTCTGAAGAATCAAATCATCTGCAAAACTACACTCAGTGACTCATATGCTTGACTGACACTCATGTATTACTTTTGAGTCTGTTTTCAAACACACGTCCTTCTGTCTGTAAGCACAACCTTGTATTAATGAAAAAAAAATTCTGGATTAGAGCTTGTATCAGTCCTTGGCACTACTGAGCTTGTGAATCCAGCCAGCTGAAACTGCGTATTAAGATCTAAGCGTGGCAACTGCCACTGGATTACTACAATTCTCAATTAATTTATCTAAGATTATTATTAAACTGATCATTTGTTAAAATCCTTTATAGGATATATCTGATTTAGAACAGTATATTTCAATAAAATATGAAAGATGGAGTGCCCTGGAATTTCATGTTTAGTATTGTAGCTTTTCAGTCCCATAACATACTTTAAGCATAATGTGTCTAAATAGAATAAGTATATACTGTTTAATGAACATCTAAGAACAGAAAAATGAGAAAGTGATGTGAATCCAGAGAAACTGCGAGACAGTGACGACAAATGATGCCTCTTTAGTGGAGTAACAGCAAGATGCTGCTGGTACCCTTTTCTTCTGGTTGGCTTCCTCTGACAATGAATTTTTGAGTCTAAACACATTGCCTGGGCATGTATAATTTAAAGTGTCTTCACTTTGCTTCTTTCTTGCTATTTAGTCCCTTACACTCCCTGCAATGTGAGATAACAAGACAAACATTTCTCAGTTACTCCGATGTGACAGAAGTCTTGTTTCCACCTGAACGTCATTCCTGCTCAAATGAGGGCAGTTTATGCAAGTGTAGGTATGGAGAAGGCAGCTGTGGAGGCATTTGCTAAATGGTGAATACGAGTAACACCACATTAACTCTTTGGAATAGTCACTCCCAATTAAATAACTCTGAAATATGCACAGCTTGAAGCGTGGAAGCCTGCCAAATAATTTTTCTCAAGCCAAAATTGCCAGGAAGAGGCACCAGGGAATGTTTCTGACACACTGAGTTGACAGAAGCCACCCCCACTTTGAGAAGTGACTTCAGAACTTTCTCTCACAATACTGTTTACTGTTGGATAATAACCTTGTAGAAAGCAGTGAAAATGTTTGGAGTTAGTTAACACAGAAATTGATGGAAGATAGTGAATAAGGCATGAAGACTGAGCAGATTTCCTGTTAAATCCAGTGCAGTTAAACTATTGTTCTTTAAAACCTTTGCCTGACTTCCTCTGTCTTTTTAAAGCATATTCATGGCACCATCCTCACAATCAGGCTCTATTCTACTCGTATTTTCTTCACTCTTCTTCTTCCTCATAAAGATTTTCCATAACAGCCATACTCTGGGCTTCCTTTTGTGCCATTACATGAGACAGTCGATGAGAGTTCTCAGCTTAGGTGTTCTGCTTTCCTTTATTCTCCTGAAATTCAGCTTCTTTCAGATTTTTCCTATGCTCACCTCACTGATGACTTACACAGATTCCCTTCCTACTGCTGAAGTCATTTGTTATTGCTGATCATCCTTGTCGCCATTCTCTGTGAGTCTTGTCACGCTACACTCCCGAGCAGACTGAAGGCACCGTGTGATATAAATACCTCATACTTTTATTGAGAAACATCATGACTCTTTCATGACAGCTGTCCAAAGAAGTTGCAATGATCTCTTTTCACTGCTGAATGGCAGGCAGCACTAAACTCATTAGTCAAAGATTTGAATCTTCAATTTCTGTTTTTTCTAGAAGGTGACAGGAAATGTTCAGGTTCATTATGGTGTATGTATATGAAAAAATGTGTTTCCATGAATGTAGTGTTTTTCACTCAACAATGACCAATTTTAAGTGACATTTTACTAGCAAATCTTGCTCTATGAATGCATGCTCTCCTTTGCACAGCAGTAAGTTTGGATGGCATCCTAGCTGTCACAATGGACATGCTGGTTGTCGTTCAGTGCTCCAATAAGATACGTTACTTATCCAACATGAACGGGTGAGTATCACTGCTTATATAACTCCCTTTCACAACTTCTCAAATGCAAAACACAGTTGATCAAACAGCAGAAGAATCATCTAATTGGAGAAGGAACTGGCTTCACATAGTTCACACTGTAGAATCGCTTGACCCTCTCTAGTTGCTCTGAAATCTAAAACATGCTGTTTAAGTGAAGAAACACATCTGGAAGGAGGCAGCAGATCCTAAACATGTGCACCCAGTAAGCCAAAAAAGGTCATTTGCAAAATATTTCCCTGTATCTTACAATCCCTTTGTATCAAATCAGTAATAGACCCATTGAAGATAAAAAGGAGAACAACAGTTAATTTGCTTCAACCAGTGACTCTGCTCCATGTTTTATGACACACTGGACTTACTGACTGACTAGTTCTCCATTTTCGTAACTCACAACTCCTTCCCAGTCTTTGCTAAGATCCAGATGAAATTCAAGTCTGGCAATGAAGACGTAGATAACTTCTGTTTCCAGGTCTAGGACTTAGGAGAAGCACAGCTTCCTGGCACATGAAGTCTCAGCTGCCTATCAGCTGTTTAAATTGAACATCCAGAGAACAGACATTCATCTTCCTGTAAACACCAGCTGGTTTGTTCTGCTTTTATTTTTCAGCATATTTTCTTCACACTGGACCATTCCCCATTCTCCAGCTCCTTTGAGGTTCATGTATTATCTTCCTGCTGTAGTTCTGTTGAATGCCAATTTCTTCATATCATAAAACATCTTTTCTGTGAGTCCTTACTTTATGTCATTTCACACATATGCCTACTCTGCGTCCTCTTTAAACACTGTAGAATTCACTCTGATGAAGATGATAGGAAGTTCTCTCAAAATAATTTTCAGCAGGCAAGCCCAAACATAGTGTGGGCTCTTGAAATGTTGTGTAATCTAATAATGTCCTAATTTTTCTGACTAAAATGTTAAAAATAAGACAAATGTATCTGCAATACATTAATTTATACCGTGACTGTTTTCAGAAATAGATATAAAACCACAGTATATTATGTCCAAACTTAATTGCACAATCATCACAATGAATAGGAATTTTATTATGCTATTCCAGTAATTCTAATGAGTTCCACATAGGAAAGCCCAATGAAACATTCTCAAATGATATGGTTTTGCAAATACTTCATGTTCAATATATATTCCAGTAAGCTACCAATTAAAGAAAGATATACACAGTCATAGTTTTTTATGGCTGCAATAATGTCAGATTCTCAATTGCAGGGCTATCTATTTACATGCAAAATCAAATCTGCAATTCATTGAAAAGTATAATTAGATTTTTGCTTCCCCCAGGCTCATAAACAGGAGAGATGTTAGGGAAAGAACAACATACAAATAAAAGCAATTTTTCATTTAATAAGAGGCAGATAAATTTTGAAGGCAACAAATTTTAATGGCTTTGGCATCTGTTTAACATTTCTCCTACAGTGCAATTTCTTTTCATTAAAACAGAATTCTTGCCTATCTGTAACTAGCAGCAAAGAAAAATGGCTATATGCACTGCACAATGCTGAACTGATCTATAATTCATGCTTCGAAGTTTACTTACTATAATAGAAATTAAAATTGGTATTCGTATAACCCACCAGGGACCACCATGCTCATTTGTATCCCAGCAACTATAAAAAAAAGAGGGAAAATGATGTTGACATTAATATCATCCGGTAACTAAAACTTATGAGGAGAAGTATTTCTTATATACAAGTCAAAGCACACTGAAATAATGCCTCTTCTAGCCTAGAATTTGGCATTCAATCTTCTGCTTTTAATTTTATTACCCTGGTTTAATATGCTTATGCAAATCAGCTACAACATTAGGCACACTAGACTGTACCATTAGACATCCTGGAGGACAGTGGTCTGTAGGTAAACCAAGCTTATTTTCACTTTGTGGAAGGACACTTCTTTCAATAAACTCTTCACACCAGCCTCTGGGTAGCAGGAAGATCTAAAGCAACTGGCAGCTACAATTGGAATGATATAATTCCTGTGGGATATTTAGGTTACCAATGGCTGGAACTGGTTTACAAAAATGTGAAACCAAACCTGAAACTTTGTCTGAAAAAAAAAAAATTTAATTTTCACTGCGAGCTCAGCACTTTTTGTCCAAATAGTCTGAGAACGAGCACTCTGAAAGATTAATCTTAAGCAAGGGCAACACCCTTCAGAGTTCCTCTAACTGTGATCGCAATGACAGAGGAAAAAGTAGTTAGCCTTCGGTTTGCATGTTAGAGGTCTTGCAAAGAAAACTTAGAAATTATTGTAGGATACAATTTTTCATTTTAATTGCAGAATCAGTTGAAAAATATAAGCCAGGTTGGAAATAAGGAGTGTGAAAACCATTTATCCCACTACCAAGATTGTTCTCCCACTCCCTGGCACCAGCAGGAGCATCAAGTCTGATTTTCCTACAAAATTCTTATTTCAATTCCCCTTTCCAAGCCAGGAGCCAGGCCTAGCTCTAGTTAGTCATAGTTTTACCTGACTTCCTGCATCTTAAATACATTTACATCACATTGCTTCACTTCTGGGAATGTAATTTATATATACCCAAAGTTATCTAGATTTCAATCTTTTCCATTGCCAGTTAACGAATTAGAATACCCAGCATCATACTACACAGCAGCACTGGACCCAAGGACCCCCCACTATTTTAAGCATTATTTTGACTTCCAAAGCACATAGCTCTAAATGTGGGTTTCAAGGGGTAACATTAGTCAGAACCTATCTCTGCCCTCTCCTGCCCTTGGAGATTTTCAAATAAACAGCAAGCATAAACAGCAAAGAGCTCCTCAACACCTGTCCCTTTATTGCCATTATCTGGAATTTCAGTTCTGTGCTCGTTCCCTTCAGAACAGCAAACCACCCGTGTGTGAACACCACCATATCCAAGGCAAGGATTGCAAAGGCACAGCTGGAGGCTTTAAGCTTTCTCTCCGCCATACACTTACCCCGTATCCTCTAAAATGATTCTTGTTACTGTCCACGTAATAATGAATATGGTAGGAATTCCTGAAAAAAAAAAAAAAAAACACAAGGAGGATTAGAAGATGGTCATAAAAATATAAGTTCACAAACAAAAAAATAAAGTTCAGCCTGCTAGTAACCAATTATTCCCCAAATATACAGCATATAGTAAACAGTTTAGTGAATGGAGGGAGAGACCCATCTGATGAGCCACGTGATGTAAGCAATGTGTTACAAAGACTGCAGGGAAGTGGGGTTATTTCTTATAAAAATGCAGCTGTAATGACTAATACATGAAGAACGTGCCTTTCTCGGGTTTCTTTCAAGCTGTCAGAGTGACCTACCAGGAGACAGATACAAGTTGTGCATTCCCAATGCAATTCCAAGGACTACAATATAAAACCGAAGTGTAAATCATTTCGTAAGGAACCATTCCCACAGACTGGCTTATTCTCATTTCCCAGTAATACCTAAATGTTTTATGACCATCTTTTACTGGAAGCTTTTAAGTGCTCCATGTAAATATCATTGCACTTTCTGGGAATGAAAAGAATAATATATTTAAAAGCAGATGGACAACATTATTGTGCTTTTTAAAAAAATCAAATAGCACAGAATAGCCCATGCTTCAGCATCTGGAGCTGGAGTTGAACTGAGGAACCAGAGAGTCTGAGGAGTCGTCCAACAGAAATAGCACGACTGCCTTGGTGTGAAATATTGAACCTGACTAATATGCACATACAGCACAAAGAATATTATTGGAAGACATTGACGTTCTTACCCCATCCAATCAGCAGGTAGATTGTGAAGTGTCTGTTGGGGGAGAATATTAGCACAAGGAGGATGTGGAGGTAAAGTCCTTCAACTAAGAGCCAGTAAAAGTTTGCCATAACACCATACTGAAAAAACACCAAAATAGCCTTGCACCCCATCTGAAAAATGAAAGCAAGGATCAAAACTGTTGCAGGAAAGATATTGTATTATTCTGTTATTAATATATCCTATGGGTCTTAACTGTCCATGTCATACTAGTAACCCAGATCCAGTAGAATGTTCTTTTTTTTCAGTCAAACAAATTGAGTCATTGTAAATGTTACTGTATATATAAAAGACAATTAATTCTGAAAAAAAATATTTAGATGGCTCTCATAGAAAATTCACTCAGAAATTTTGAAAACTTCATAGCATAAATATTGTAAAAGGCGGTGGTTGTCAATAAATGCACACATTTGAAACAGGTAGTTAATGAATGGCTATTAGATTAAATTATCATCTACTGGGTGGCTAATAAATATAATAAAATCTCAGCTGTAAAAATTCACAAAGAAACTGCTTTATGGATTTTTCAAGGCTAAACAGGAAACAGAGTGAAAAATATAAATTTAAATGATGAGGACTGTAAGTAGACTTAGAAGAAATATTTGACTGGACTTTTTAAGATTACATTTTCCTTTTAGAAAATGCTGTAGCATTTCTTAATTAACAAAACACACAAGCATATGCCATAAAATGAAGTCCCAATATATTTGTAGTCTGCGTGCTGCTTTTCAGAATTAATTGTTGGATGTCTGTGCTGCTGATGTCCCACAGTGCTGGCTGCTGCTACTTTGGTACTTCCCATCAGGAATCTCGAATGTGAGAACTGAACGTAATAAAGTTTCTGCTGAGAATGAGCCGAGAAATGCGATGGTATGGTGAATTTAACAGACTAAACAAAATGGACTAAACCAAACTTCTCATTTCTGCCTGTTGTACTCCTTTCCCCATTTTAAATATGGTTCATACCTCCACTGTTTCTGTTAAAATTCCAAATACACCAAATACCTAAGTAGGTAACTTACTCATTTAGTGACTGATTCCTCTGTCTAAACATAGGTGTCTGTTATGAAGTGAGATGCCCTCAGGGACTCCAGGCACCAGCTGCTAAGCCAGACAGATGTAGACCTCCTAGAGATACTTCTGTGTGTCCATCAGCCCTTTCTGGTGTCTCAGATATGTCAGTGCACCCCAAGTAATGTACACACCTATATTGATGCCTGTGTACATGCCTACAGAGATAGCTGAATGAGACTCCAAAGGCTTGAATTTGCTTCACCTGATTTTAACTGCCTAAAAGCAAGGTTTCTGGTAAAAGGTAGCCACTTGCTAGCCAGCTAGTGCCTTTTACAGCTCGTGAAGAGAGACAGGCATATCCAGAGAAAATCTTAAAGCAGATAAGACAAACTGTCCAGTGAGAAAGACAGAAGCACAGAGAAACTGCTTAGTGCAGTCATCTCATTTGATGAGGCTAATCTTACCTCTGGACGTCGTGCCCACTGAAGGGATATCCATTGCAGACCAATAATGAGCCAGAAAATTATATGGAGAAAATTAAACATTTCAAAATGCAAGTTGAAATTTTATTTATGCTTATGATGACTTAACACCAGATTAGAAGTAAAAGTGTAAAATTTTTGTAATCTCTTTTAAATTCCAATATTCCCCTTTACTATATTATTGAATTACATACCAGAACCCTGCACCAACCTATTTTCCCTTCCACTCGTAGCTAATCCTGTATCAGGTGTATTTCCAGACGCTGAACAGGGAAGGTATCCTCAGTAAAGAGTCAGCCAAAAGGATGGCTCTGTGTCATCAGGATCCAGGACCTAGTTACACTGCATTTTGAATTGTGTGCTTCTAGACATCTGTGCATGCAGCAGAACCGTGGAACATCACACATGTGACAAAAGGGGCAAACGCCCCATGATGTGAGGCAGCATCCAGCCAGTGCAAGACAGAACAGCCTTGCCAAGCCGGCCTCAGGTCATCCCACGTATAATGCAACAGAAACTGCTCAACAGTCCACAAAACTGGACATAGCCAAATAGGAAAATATGAGGCTTTGCAGCCAATAATAACTGGAGAATACAAGAAATTGCAGAAATCAAGAAGTATTTTGGAGCCCATTGACTCATATTTCAAGGACCTAAGAGCTTTTGATTACTCCTGGCAGTCTGCCTACTAACTACTTTGCCTACTTTGGGTCTACTAACTTAGGGCCTATTTGTCTTCATTAGAAATATCCCAGATTACAAATTCATACCTACAGCTTGGTAGTCACTGCTAAGAACTTTATACTTTGGGACAATATGACTTCATCAATATAAAAATATCTTCTGTCCATATTTTCTCACAAACTGACACCGTAGTAAATTAAATTCAGAAGTTAGTCAGCAATATCTGTAGGGTTGTTTTGCAGCACTTTTGACTGAAACAACAGAGGCAGAGAATGAGAAATATCATATAGTGGTCTGTCTTTTAACAGCAAGACTTGAGGGGTTTATTTTTAACAACTGTGCATGAAAATGCAGTAAACATATTAGCTTGCCAAGAACGAAGATGACAACACTTCTGTCATAGCCAAAAAGTAAAGAGGAGTTAATAAAGACAACTCCTGAAAAATATTTAATTCCCTCACTCATTTATATCCCTCTATTGATACTTGTCCAATTCATGGACCCCTGCTTAAGCTGCAGGAACATTTCCAGCTGATGACACTCCTGTTTGTCTTAAACTCTTCCAGCTGATTAATCCATTGGCCACATTTATTCTTAGCTGTAGCTGGTCTTGATTGCTTTTGGCAGATAATGTGTTGTCCCTTCACAGATGTGCAAAGCAACATTAACTTCTCTTACCTGTGCTGCAACATTCTTTCTCTGGTTACTTCTAATAGATAATTTCGCTAGTCATTATATTCCTAAATATTTAAAAAAATTGGGGAGGAAAATATAATGACATAACAGCGTTATAGCAGGTAGCAAATGAGGTTTATTACCCATGAGGTTTGATCCTCTGGACAGTGAGCTGTGTTGGAGCTGGAATAGAGAATATCATCCTTGACTAAAACAGAGATTGCTCTTAGAATGAAAGAGAGGAACAGGTTCAGATGGATGTAGTTCCGAGTACAATGAAGTTTTCTAAGAAGAGATTTAAAAACAGGCATTTTAGATTTTGAGACAGAAAGCTCTTGAACAGACTTTTGTTACTCTCCTGTCATTTCTTAGTAACATGAACCTTGAGTAAGAGCCTGCCCTTTCCTCCTCTGTCACACTGTCAGTGCTGTCTGGCTGTTTGCTTTTATCATAATCATATCCTCATCATCATTATAGGCTGTCCAAACTATACAAATAAAGTATCTCTCACTCCTTTTCAGTATCGCAGACCAAAAGATCCAAGTGGTATTTCTGCCACACTTTTAACATAAGCTGACAAAAACATAGTTTGTGATATCTGTCTGTGTGCACTCATCCTAGTGTTTGTCTTGCAAACAAAGCTTTGATAGTCCTGGATGTATTTCAGACATGCTGTCAACTATTACTTTCTGGTTTAAGTTTTTTATTTAACTCCTGCATTTTGCTATATAATGGCTTTTCATTCTATTATGTGAGTTTATGCAGAGCAACTAAAAAATGCATTCAAACACCTGATTGCCTATCCTTTCTATCCAGTGGTACATAGCCCCCCTTTTTCAGTCCTGCAGCCATGTGGGAACCTGACAAACAAATGACAAATTAAATACTCCATGGAAGTGAATGAGTGCTCATGGGAAGCAAGTTGTAAGTTGAAGGCTTTCCACTTAAAAGACATTCCCTTGAAGGTCTTTCAATTTAACATAATTTTTAATAGCAAATCACCAGAAATCAAACTGCTAAGAGAATTATTTGGTCAAAACCAGCACCTTGAACTGCACCTGGAAATAAGCCAGAAGCCGGGACATTTTAGCAAGTGTGAGCAATGAAAGAATGGAGATGCAATAGGATGTTATGGTAGTGTCCAGCTGTAGCTTCCAAGTAGTCCTCGTGTTTAGATTTTTACTGAAGAACACTAAATAATCTATTCTAAAACTACTAGAACAAGGACAGCTACAGTGAGCATAGGGAAATACATAACTGATACATCTTACTAGCACCCAGTTTGGCAAAGAACATAATACCAGGCTGATCTTCAAGCAGTTGTCAAAACTCCAGCAAGTTCTGTGGCTATGCTGAAACAGGTTCTGAGAAAAACTGAAATACTGCTATTACTTTGGACTGCATCGTATGTTCCTCAAGAAATCAGAGATACATGCAAGCTGAAAATGGGAGGAAAATATTTTTCTTGGGTAACTGATTTAGATCATGGATTCTTCATTGCATTTAGTAGCTGAAATCAGAAATATTGTGTATATATGAGGTAGTGGGCAAGAGAGTATTTTTATTTTGGGTATGTATGATGAATCAGAATAACAAAGAAATGCTGTTCTGTAACAATGAAACAGAAGCTGTCATGCTTGTTCCTTTGATGTGAGTGCCTCATGGTACAAAACTACTACGTTTACTGACAGTTGACACATGAGAGCACATCTTATAGAAATGATAGAGATTCATATTTTTCTCCTCAGTAAGAAACATAAATCCGAGAAACTGACATTTTTTGAAGGTTTTGTTATACAGGAGTGACCCTGAAGGAAGTCTAAGAAGATCGATAGTAAGATCTAGAACGTCAGTGTCATGCAGAAATATGCTGTTCTACAATTTATTTTCATTCTGTGTTGGAACAAACTAACCTTTCAAAAAATATCTGAAAAATAATATTTCCATTTTCAATAATTTTGATTTCCACTTTTCTAAAATGTTATGATATATTATATTAGAACTCAGACATTCAAAATGAAGAAATAGAAACTTGCATTCTAAGAAGGCATAAAGAAACTACTTTTGAAATAACCAAAATTATTACCTTTGCTGTTTATAAATTAAGTTTGCAGAAGCATGAATGTACCTGAAAAATCGGGAAACTCCAACAGGAAAATATTGTGCTGGAAGGTTAAAAATTAGCTTTAATTATAGTAAACACCATAGTATGGCACCATAGTAACTTGAAAAATGCTGTCAGTTTAGTCTGGCTTTGTTTTTACAGATATTCATGTTTTATGTCTTTGTTTTGAGATTAAAAGATTAGCCAGCATAAAATCCTTTCCTTTTACAATGTTTCTGAATGTGCCCTTTACAGATATTAATAACGGGAACCATTATAATGTTTCTGTAAAGATTAAAATCAAGTCCAGTTCTTTGCAAGAAATGCAAAACAGAATACTACAACTGCATGGAACCTTTCAGAAACAGCTCTCCTTTCCCCACTCAACAGTTCTGCCTTTCTTGTGCTTCTGCTGATCCTGTGAACAACTGCAAAGGCCAGGGGCTGGATCTGTTCCGCCAGACAGTACAAAACAATACATAACAGACTGCAGAAGTCAAGCCATAATACTTACAAGAGAATGTCTACTTCCTTGTCATGAACACATTACCTACAACTAAATTAAACTCCACATTATTCCATGGTTGGTTTTTTTGTTGTGTTTTTTTTTTTTCTTTTTCATTACATATACTGCACATATTCAGGATTAAATGCAGTATAATTTGAAGCATACATATACAAATCCTGCAATGCACAATTTCAATAATCTCTTGTGTTACTAATGTCCAGAGTTCAAATTCTAATACTGCTTGATGAAGTCAGGATTTTTACAACCCTACTGAGTTAAGAACTTCTGATTTTTAACTCATCGTTTAACTACCAAATCTCCTTCAGATGGTTCCACTTAGAAGAGCTGTTCTTTGTTCTCCTTTTTAAACACAGCAAGGCGAAAGTTTGCTGGTTACATTCAAAGTTGAATGTGTTTCAGGAGTGAGTCACTGATCTTTATAAACAGTATGTTGACATTCTCTGAGACCTTTCAGGGCAAAATATGTTACTTGGATCAGAGCTGTTACCACCTGAGTTCCAAAAATGTAAAACTTCTAGAAATATTCTTATTTTCCAAACTCTGTCCTTTAAAATGACCATAATGTACAGGATGCCCTACAACATGTCTGAGAGACAAACATATACACACATAGCCATTTGCATTCACTTTTATTATTGATAATTTACAAGTGCTTCAGTCGCAGCCTTCCATAATAACTGGCTGGTTGCTACGTGCTTGGGAGTCTAAATACTGCACAGGGTGTTTTTGCAACTTATTTGGGTTCCTAATTCACCTCACTAGGTTAGGAAGTCCCTACACTCTCTGTCACTAACAGAGGAACAGGCTTCTTTAGGGGGAGACTTAGAAGATCATATATTCCTCCCTAAAAAAAAAAGCCTGGGTCTTTCCACTGACTCAACAGAGAGATCGAGAAGTTCTCGATTTGGATATTTAAAGTGAAGGTTTTGAGTACACCTCTGAAATTCTTAATCTGTTTGTTATAACTGACTTCTGGTGATGGACAACATTCCGATGTCTACAACACACTGTCTTAAATGCATTATTAGGTTTTAGCAGTTTTGAAAATGCACGATCTGCCTGTGGTCTTTGTTGGTAGAAGGAAGATAACCATGAGTGACTCAATTATATTTTTTTTCAAAGATATTCCAAAATATAATTACGGGTTATGTATCTGCTCTGAACAGTCTCTGAATATTTAAATATTGAGAAAATCTGATGTGAGACTGAAAGGCTTACAGGACTTGCCATAGGAATAGTTCATCGGAGGAATGAGGCTCTGATAAACAACATGCTGTCCTCTACTTACCAAATGTACTTCTTTTCTATCAAATGATTGTAATGCATTTTCTTGTTTTTCATGGTGCAGAGTGGAACAGACAAGTTGTGTGAAGTTTATAATGGAGAATATAAAGGCTGTTCTTTTAGAGATGCAGAAGTGACACATAAAAGCATGAATGTGGAGAGACTGAGAAAGGCTATGATACCAAGAATACCATTTTGCAGTCTCTCTTCCCAGACAGAGGTTGCTTTCAGACTCAGAAAGCTCCCAGAAATTAGGCAAAACTAACAGGCAGTACTGCCTTTCCTAACACTGACTAACAAAAACGTTGCACACCCAGCGCTATCCTTCAGTACAATTAGCCATTCCTGTACAACTCCACTTGGACAAATTAACAATTACCTTTGATTACAGTGCCCCTGGAGATGACTCAGAAGCTTCTGCAAAATCTGGGTGCTCACTCAACCAGTGCTCAGACCAGCATCCTACTAATTTTCAAGAGCAATTCAAGGTGTTGATTTTAATAATCAAATAGAAAATGCTTTATGTATATTCCTAAATGACTATTCTTTCTTACATGGGCTGTAATGTTTGTAAATTTGTGAAGTGCTTTGAAATTTTTTAGTATGACAAAATCAAAAAATTACATTACATTATTGTCAGCTATTTAATTGAGAAAAATGTAAAGCTGATGCATTTCCTAAACATCTGAGTAATCACATAACAGTTAAAACATCTTCTCATTGTTACTATTTACTCATGAAAACCCATACCTGAAGAGGCAAAGAATTATACTTCCTGTTGTAAGAGCAATCAGAGATACGCTGTGTCCAAGGGTATAAATTGCCTTCACCCTCACATAGAAGTTGACCTGCACAGAAAAAGATATAACCAGAAATCACTTACTGATATGTAAAATTGACTGCGAAATGATACCACTTTCCACTAAAGAACTCTGACAGCTAAATAAAAAGCATTATTTTCACTCTTAGCTCTGCAGTAAAAGAATGTTAAAACTTTATCCCAGCATATTTTTGCAATTGATCTCAGTAGAAAATTCAGACCCAGAAACTCATAGCTTAAACACACAAGCTGGTACAATTTCAGCTGATTATTCAGTGTCAATGAGGTTAAGGAAAATATCAGATTCAACAACTTCCAGAAACACAATCAAACTGGGAACATTGAGGCACAGTTTGACAGAATGGATTATCTCTGAGAGTCTCTCTCAGTCCTCCTGCTCCAGTGTACTCCCTAATGCATTTATACATGAGTTTAATTTTAAAGACATGTTTAAGTCTCATTAATTTCCTAATCTAAATGTTCAAACACTTTATTAAATTGTGACCCAAACAACCCTTTCTCTCTTTAGTAAAGTTATTTGCTAAAACTTGGAAAGGAAATTTTTCAACAGAAGGAAAGCAGACTGAAGTGCACAGTCTGCTGATTAACTGCAGTTATCTGTAAACTTACCAGCTATGTATTACATTAAATCCTATTCTGAACGACAGCATCAAGGAAAATAATGCTAAATGCACTCAGAATTAAGCTGCTTCTTTTACAACAAAGTAATTAGACTGACATGATTTTCCACTGAAGCTGGATAAAATACTTAAATTGTACAGTTTTTTACTATGTTATGAACTTGAAGTTTTTAATAGCAGCATAGAATGTGCTGTGCATAACAGACAGAATTTCAATATTCAGTGCACGTGGGTACATTACTCAGCTTCTCGAACAATGTTTGCAAAAAGTAGCAAGGAAACAATACTTTTAAATAAACTAAGATAGTAAAAGGGAAAGCAAATCACTTAACATATTTTTATGGCACTTTAGGAATCCCAAATCATGATGAAATTAGCTGGACATTCACTTAGAAAATATTAAACAGATACATAAAAGTCTAAATGAAATGTGAAATGAAATGCAGAATCTTGAAACTGCACTATTGACATATGGTTAAAGGTGAAAAATGAAACAAACATAACTGTCATAAATCTGAATTGTATTCATAGGAACTCATGCTTGTTAGGAGCTAAAAGGGGTATATGAGCTGTCACAGGAAACGGAATTTTTTTTAATTAGAGAAGTAAGCTGTGACGGCCTTTTTGACAACAGCTCTGGCATTTTCCTGTTTCGCTTGCTTTATATCAGATTCATTTACTGCAGAGATAAAGAAGGAAAATATGGACTTAATGGAGTTTTCAGTTCCATTGGAAAGACACAAGAAAGTTCCTGAGTTAAAATCCTAACAAAAAACTTGCCTTTTTTTTTTCCTTTTTTAAAAGGTGATGTCCCTTAGTGTTTATAATGATAAAACCTAAAGTTTTACCCTATTACATACTGCACATCTTACTATCACATAATGATTCAGTTAAGCTGTATCAGCTCCTTCACATTTAATGTCTGAAATGTCTTAGATCACACTAAGTCTAGAGTGTGCATTCTGCTCATCAGAATAGAATATCTCAGCTCATTGATGTTCATTCTCCTTTGAAATACATAAAATAAAATGAAATAGCTACAAAATATCTAAGCAATAAAAACCCGTTATCAAATTGCCTTTTTTTCTTTGGCTGGCCAGTGGAGATACAAACTCACTACACTGGCATGAACACGTCAGATGTAGCACCAGCTGATTTCCGATCAGTCCTTGATCTGATAGCTTTGTTGGCTATCATAGATGACAATTTATTACCACATAGGAAAGGATAGAAATCTGTTCTCATCTTCCATGATCCCACTTGCAACATTTTACGTTACCTAAAGGTTTGCCCAACAGACATATAGGTCCCCTACTTACACAGCCAGAGATACTGATTACAGAATCAAGACATGAAAAAACGCAGTCAGGCGAGACATTCAGTTCACCCTTAAGCAGACATCACTGTTTGGTCAACGCAAGTTCCCCTGACACAATGAACAAAATGGACCTACTTGCCTAGCTGGAGTCATCTGGCACTACCTGGGATGCCCCTGGGGTACCCAAGACAACTGCATGGCAGGTGTGACAAGGGACCTGTTTGCTGGAATGGCAGTGGCGAGTCACCTGGCACTGGATACCTGTGTTCAGGCAATCACATCAAGCCCCGTTTCCACACACTACTGCTTAGACACATACAACTCAAGTAAATATCTGACTTCAGGAATTTTGATTTGCAAGTTAAATTTCTGTCTTCCAGGTTTCAAAATACATGGTATGCATGTGAATGCAAACAACTGGGGAGAATTTGAAGTGGTTGACTGTGTTGGCACAGCCATGAATGAGAGATCAAAAAAATGTGTTCCAGCACCTGCTCTGATGTTCTGGTCACGGCCAAGTCAGTGCCCACAAGGTAAGAAAACCTGGTGCGTACGGTGAGTGAAATGTTTCACATTCGGCTTCTACTCTGAATGGGTAAGAACAGATCTCTTGTCTTCAGATCACTTCTTCTGATGCAACTATTTCCTATTCAACCAATTCACTGCTTATAAAACAGTCACTACTTATGCTATTATATAATTCTCTCATCTATGTATTATATTTTTATTATGGTAATAATCCTTTAAAAGGTCCGAGTATGCCAGACCCAGACAGAGATTTTATATTCTCCTTAATTTTTGCCTTGCCTAGGAAGTTTTCATTCAGGAAATATGCAAATTGTTTGGTGCTAAGTATTTCAAATATCTATCTATGTTTAAGTCTGCCTTGCCTTTGCTCATTTTTTTCACACTTCTCCCATCATCATTTCAGAATGAAATACGCTGCTCATACATTCTTTTCATCTCCCCATTCCTGTTGTAGACACTGCACCCATTATACTTTCATAAATTAAGAACACAAAATCAACTGATTTACAGACTCGATGAATACATGGTCACTATAGTCATTAGATGGCATGCATTAAGATTTTGATAGGAATTATTCTGGACCAAAGCAATTATTGGGAAATTGCAGTCAGACCAATGTTCCCATGGGAAAGCTTTGGTTCTGCTTATATGTTCTGCATTGTTTCATGTCAAGAACAATTCGAACTCAAGTATCTTTTACTTCCCCTTTTCTTGGAATCCATTACACTGAGTAACAACACAGAAATTCATCTGGTTTATGTAATTCAAGTGAGTATTTTCTTGACTTTTTGTAGGATAAATTTTTTGAGATCTCTATTAAGTTGATTTTAGGATAAGCAATTTTGCATTCCTGTAAGTGTTTTCCATGTCCAGGAATGCAGAGTCTCTGTTTATTTCCTCAAAACAAGTTAGAATAAAGTGCAGGACAGTACAATAAAGAAACAGATGCACTAATAGCCACTGAATTTTGCAGGGATGAGGTCATTTGAGTTGAATCTCAAGAATCTCTTTATAACCAATGACTAGGAGCAGCAGAGTGCTTATTAATGTCATCCTAAAGCAGGCATCTAAAATAATTTAGAAGGATAGTGAGGTAAAAACACCTTATTTTTCTTCATTAAATATGAATGGAACCTAGAGAGACTAGTGCAGATGCAGATGACAGATGCCTGAAGTCAAACAACATGACCCTGTCCCAGGAGTTTCTCCAGTGATTTGGTCAGCTTTCCATTGGGCAGTAAAAGCATCACAACACTTTGGGTTCTTTCTTCATTAAGATTTTTTCCCTTATTCTTCTTTTTCCATCTTGTTTTGAAGGCAAATATTAGAAGTCTGGCATTTGTTTTTGCTTTTATTTTGATTTTTTTCAACTCAGGTCCAACTCTCATGGGATTTCTGATACAAAAAGTTGTTTTTTTTTTTTTCTCAGTAGTAATGTCACAAAGAAAAAATATAACATTATTTTAAAAGCTTTCGAATAACTACTGGTGACTAGGGGAAATGAAGAAGGTAAGACTCCTGTAGCTTAACACATGTAATAGTGGGATATAATCTTTATAAAAGGCAGGCAACTCAACAGAATTCGTCATTGTCTCCCAAAAGGTGGGGGAGGCAATGGAGAAGAACAGACTCTTCTACACTACAATTAATGTGCTTCATTGTGGTTGTAGTAATTTGAAGAAATGTGAATGATGTGATTTCCATCCAGGCTCCAAAGAACAGGTCTCCTTCGACTGTAGAGAAGCTGTAGGCCGGATGAAATGCAGATGAGTACTTTGTAAAATCTTGTCAGATGAAATTCATTGCACTTGTAATCCTAGTTATGCAAAAGTATGTATTTTTTGCTTAGTGTTCAAAAATCTCCATTTGGTGATGTGTCCTTACATTAGCAGCCATCACACTACTACTGGTAACTGCAGATTGTCCTGGTGATGCCAACGCGTAACACGATGATCTTGTATCTCAAAGTTATGAAGACTAATGAAAAACTAAACCAGCAGTGCCTGGTACAGAGAAATTACAGGGAAGTGAGGGAGAAGGCATTTTTGAAGGGTAATTCACTAACAGATCAGGTGTCAGAAGCTACTGATTAAGCTACACTTAAAATACTGTTTCCCCACAGAAATACATAAAAATCGTGGATTTCAATCTTGTGTTGCAACATTCCCACAATAGAGAGGGGCTTTAATGTGAATGTACAGCTATGTATGCACACAGATAATGTATACTTTATAAGTCAGTTAGAAATTAAGATAAGTAAATCTATTTTAAACAAAATTAAATGCAGTGTTTGTCAATTCAGCTTACTTCAAAACCACATAGTCAAAGGGAGTTCTGTTTCTATTTCTGGCTAGCCAGAATTTGAGCCTCAGTCTTTTTAGTTCATTTCTTCTGTTGTATTTTACATTTGTTCAAAGCAAGACCCTGGTCAAAAGGAGTTGACATTCTTACCAGATCTAAAATGATCACAGAGCACACAGTGAGCACCACTACAGTTCTGGCTGCTGCAAAATGCAAATGCTATTTTTGGTCAAAATATCCTGTGCTTTTCTCTTAAATGGTGTCTTGCAGAAGACAGTGCTGTGGAATGATTTTACAGTAGGTTAAAGAAAACGAAGATGTTAGTTTCAAATTTGTTGGGTTTTAATAGCATCCCTATGTTGTATTTGTTCGAGGAAAAGTTCTGATAGAAACATTAAGAGTTAAAAGCCCTTCTCTAACATGTTTTTTATCTCACAATCATTGTCTTAAAGTTATGCCTCCTCTTAATACCTCACTGTGTAACTTCTCTTTTGACTTGTACTGTCTATTTCATGAGGTGTGAATCTAAACTCAAATAGGTCAGAGGAAAGAGAACAATATAATTGAAAGGGTTTTTTTGCCTGATGGACTCCTGCCCTTAGGAATAAAACACTATCTGCTTTTTTTACCAAAGTGTACTGCACAAAGCTCTCGACTGACCTGTTTGTAGTAATGCCTCCACAATGTCCTGGGGAGTTTACATCTAATTCATAACCCCTCGGTGCTTATGGTTAAGTGGACAAATTGTTCCTTTCAGGTCTGCTGTTAACTGGTCTGGCTAGACTATGATCTGCCATCATGCTGCCAAGTTAACCAACTTTGGAGGTTGTCAGTTTGCAAAGGCATCAAATAAACAGACAAAAGGAATAACATACGAAGAAAAAAATGAAGGATGTTATTTAAGAAAAATGTTCATAAACATTCAAAGAGGAGAAAAATAGCTTAAATGGATTTGCAGGCAGTCTCCGAATTGAACAAATATCTAACAGCATTTGTGAGATTATTTTTACGTGTAAGGAGTACATTTCCAAAGTCAGTAGTAAATGCATTTGCTAAAAGGAATGCTGTACGGTCCAGAAATCCCCTGAAGACAATTAAGGATCCCACTAGCGGCATCCTTACCCCAGTTCTCTCACTCTTCAGCTGTTATCGACTTTCAGTTGAGATGATCTCAGCCCTTAGAAAGCATCTAGTGGCCAATTCTTTAGCACTGGCAAGAAATACAGGAGCCAAGAATCATGCCCTCTATATATAAGCCATATGGCACCTCTTGAAGTAGATGGAACAATACCAGTCATATGCACTATGTTCATAGAATTGAAACTTGAAAGGCCCTTCACCTTATCGATTTTTGAAGGCATCATAAAACACTATTATTCATGTTGGGAGTCAGACTGCTGTCTAATAACTCCACCTGCAGATGTAGATGCATAAATTGAATTCAACTGCATAAATTGAATTACCAAAATTCTTTCCATCTATAAACAAACTTGCATGGCAGGTGTTGATATTACCATATTGAGAACATTACTCTAAGTATTTTTCAGCCATTGGACTATATAATAAGAAAGTGTTTTGTACTTTGGTATAAAGAAAGTAGCTATGGTTCAAACAGCACTGAGTCAATTGAAACACGCCCAGCAAAATACTTGGACTTGTTTTGGTTATTTTTATCATTCCGTATTGTCTTGAAAAATCTGCCTAGATTATATTTCAGAAAAACTCCACTGACAGAATCTGTTGAAACTGAACCTGTCTTGTATGACTCCCGGAATTCTTAAATGAAGGAAAAAAAGGTGGGATGCCGCATGAACTTTCTAACAAAGCCTTGGTTGTCCAGCCACACTGATGTTACTGCGCCTCTAATTCAGCCTCTGGCTACGCAGTCTGAGCTTGACAGTAGCTGTCGGGCAGCCGGGATGGAAGATGACTCCTGTCACTCCAACCCACCAGGGAGAACAGAAGAGGTTGTCTTCATCCAGATAAAAAAACCCCTGCATTATTTAAAATAATGTTTCTGGCACCCTGTACACATGCATGACCCCTACAACAAATAGTCTGACTGAAATCAAAATCAGAATCCGGTGTACTTTTAGTCCAGCGCAACAGCTGTCAGTGTCGGCAGGACTGAGTCTGTCTGCTGGGTGAACACGGGACAGCTACAAGGAGGTGTAAGTCAGGACTGAAGCTACTCAGCCAAGAGTACTTTGACATTATCTTAACACTGACCACAGTCATTTTGTTCAGACTAAGTAAAAGCAAATAAGAAGTAATTGCACATTGAAATTATTTTATCATACAATGCTGCACTGGAAATTGTGGCTAATGAGCCCATTTCCTTCTTTCAGATCATTTTAATGGTCTAGTATTATGAGGGTCAGAAATCTTGAATGTTTTTACATTTTCTACTGATTGAAAATTAACCCTGCTTCTCACACTATTGCAAAGCCAAGTAAACACTACTACATTTTTAATCCATTATATAAAAAAATACAATTATTTAAAGTCAGGTGTTACCCTTTTCAAAACCAATCAAAATTTTAGATGATTAGCATGAAGCACTTTATCAGACTCAGACTTAAATTTCCTATATGAGTGTAAATAGAAGTGTCTTAATTTGCTTGTAAGACCTCTATAACTATTAGTGACTCAACAAAAAAATTGGCAAATGATGTTCTGAAATAAAATATTTATTAAATATACACATGACCTGCATAAAGACAAATAATTAAATTCTGCATTGTGTTGTGGTAGTTGAAAACCTGGAAATTACTTCAGCTTAAACCTCTGAACTTAATAAAAAAATTGCAAGATCGGCAGGAGTAATATGAGTGCAAAGCAGGTGTGGATTGCTCAAAACAGAATTTTAAACTGAATTGTATTTTTAAAACATTTTAATACAGGAAAAACATCAAAACCTGTTTAGATCTGCTAACTGTAGTCAAAACTGATCAGAGTCATGCATACGAAACTGAAATGTCATTACAAAATGGAAATGCCATGAAATTTTCTGCATGTCTAACAAAAATAGTACTTTTGCAACAGCAGTAAGAACAGCTGGCCTCTGCAAAATATTCACAGGATTTTCTGAGCAACGCTGATTCCAAAACTGAAATCCAACAATTTACTTTTAAAGCTTTGAGGAAAATACTCAAATTATGGTCACTAAACTAAACTCAATAGGTAGGTAGGCCCAGCAAAAATCAGTGGCTTATGAATTTCAGAACAGTTCCATGGAAACATTTACAGAATCTGTAACTGCTTCCTACTCTATAAATACCTAATTCTAAAATGTTTCCTCTTTTTTTTGTGGCTACCTAATGTTAACAGTTTCTAAAAGACTACAGAAAACCCACACGTATAAAAATAAATTGTATTAGTACAAATTCATGTAATTAGTGTTATCCTGAATACTCTTTTTTTGTGAAAGCTATTCTTGCAAACACTTGTGTTTCGTTTTCTTAGAACAGACACATTTTTCTGCTAATGTTTCCTTCGAAGTTTGTTTCATGTTATTTTTACTAGGTTCAGGAGACAGAAGTTTCCTGTTTATTTACAGAACAGACATATTGCAGAAGCTTCCTAAGCAAAGCTGACAGCTACCCAGTGGATATTCCAGCCTCAGCCTTGGTTTGGAAGGACCTCTAGGGGTGACAGGGTAAGTCAGTGCTGGAGGACAAAATGCTCTGAAGGCAGTTTAGGGCTTGAATCTTTGTCCAAAGGAGTTTTACTACTGACCAGACATCATCCTTAACACAAAAGAAAAACCCACACTTCTTTATTACTTTAACCAGAAATCTAATTGATCACTACTGAACTATTTAGGACCACTAGCAACCTGGCTGACTCTTCGTTTTGTTTATTCTGTGGGCTAATATATTCCTGTAATACTGTAAATAAGAGAGTATTTGCAGATATGGTTAATTACAAGTATACTAAAATTTGTGGCTTACATTCTCATTGTACATGTGTCAGAGTACGTTCCACAATATCTAAATATTCATACCAGAAGAACATAGCAGAAAACCTGAAACCGTAAAATCAGTGTAAAATCAGAACTGGGCCTGACAAATGAGTTCAGTGCTTTAGAAACACTGAAATGAGCAAATGCAAATAGAAGTTGAATAAAGAACCCAAGTTCTTTCCTTTTGCACAGTGAACTTCGACAACACAGTAGCCATTTCTAAAATCTGGTAGTACTTATTTAGAAGAGAATAAATATAAACTGAGATAAAGAGATGGATTACATGTTGTGGACAATTTATTGTTTTCTTATTAGGCACTTCTACGCTTTTTTAATTGTTGTACAGCAAAATAGAATTTAGTAAAAATATATGTAATAAAACTGGTATTCCTGATGGTATTTAATAATCTTTATGCAAATAATCAATGATAAGCTTTTTCCGACGTGTTTCTCCTTCAATTCACCTTAAGTTTAAACATCACCCAAAAAAGATGACAGCAGTATTGCCTTAAGTGTCTCTTAATCATAGTAACAAAGATGAGACCAACATTGCTTTAAGTGTCTCTTAGTAGTAGTAGCATCATTAAGTAATGAAAAATGCAGAATGTGACAAAAATAAATATGAAAGGACTCATCAGCCCACAGAAAAAGCATTGGTAGATGGTTGCCCTGCATGATGTTTTGTTGATGGGGAAGAGTTCAATTTAGGTTCAACACAAACAATCCATTAGTCCGGAGCAATGATCCACTCCCTGAAGAACAAATATATCTGTGTTCTAAAGGTGGCTGCAGACATTCAAGACAGTGTCTGTGTCAGTCCTGTCCTCACTGCCGTGGTGTATCTGCAGTGGGTAGCACACCCAGGACGTGATCTCTGACAGCAGCCTATGAGGGATGCTTCAGGGAACCAGCCAAATAGGGGACCACTTCTTCCATAGATGATGCGTCTACTTATGCACAAGCTGCACATTTAACAGCCCTGAGGATCTTTCTCTCCATGAATTTGCCTTTGTATGACCTATGCATTCAAATCACACAGCCTGTAGCTTTTGTATATTGTTTTTTGTGTGATGGAATAAACCTCGGGCCGGTTCATGCTAAGATTATACAATATTGTATTAACCGACCCAGTCATTAAGTGGACACGTTTCAAACATTTACATTCACTAGTCATCTTGGCAGATATTAATAGTGTTGACATATATTGATAATGTTGACAGAGAGTCTAATACCCTTTGAGGACAGCTAGGACACATCTCTAGTTTTTCAGTCTAGATGGAAGATGTCAAGATATGTCCACACAAAAGGAAAGTCTGAGGTGAGGCTTGGATTGGGTTAACACACCTTGGCCTGCGTTTCTAGCGTGGTCAAATCAAGCTACTCATTTTCCTATTGTGCTGCCACGACCTCAACAGAAATATAAAAGAGAAAAAAAAAGAGACACTCGCTCATTTGATGAATCTAAAACTTGATCCTGAAGGTTAGCAGTAACTTGTCTAGTTATAGGAAAGAGACTGCAAGTATATATTAATAATAAAGATTTAAATCTACAATTTGATGTGATAACAGCATACAGATTTGTACAGATGCTGTCACACTTGTCAAATTGATCCCCTATAACAGGAGCTGTAGAGAATACTAACAGGAGATCTAACATTAAAGAAAATATTCTATTTAAGGGTGCTGTATCAGGAACTTAGAGTTAATTTCAAAGTGTTAAGCTGATTATTTATTTTTATAGAACCTTCTAATATACGCATTTGACATGGAATAAAAATGGAATGTTTTGACTCTGCGTAAAATCAATGCAAACCATGGAAGCAGACAAGATTTTTCATACCCTGAACAGTATCAGTGAACTTGGCAGAGAAATAATAGATAACATACTTATGGTATTTTTAAATAAACATTCTCATTTCAGCACATTTCAGCATAAAAATTTGGTACCTATTAACATATTGCCTGTTCAATAATTGCTCACCAATCTCTATCATTTAAACATTCCCTAGAATATTCAAAATTGCCCCAGATAGATGCATATCTGGAGAGGTACATATGCCTGTGCATATGCACATATATAATAATAAATATAAAATATGTATAGAAATAAGTCTCCTTTGAAGCAAAGACAGAAGTTTACATCCTAAAAGACAGGAAAAGAAAAATTAATGTGAACTACAATGAAGATTCATTCAGCAGTGAAGATTCAGGCACGGAACTGACACCAAAGACAGTTTCTACCTATTCCTTTACCATTGTCTTCAGAGAAAACATACAGAAGAAAATTAAAGACTTACCATAAGAAAAGTATTTTGCCACCTTCACTAACTATGATGCCCTTAGTTACTGTAACTTGAGGGCAACCTCACACATCTCCCACAAAGCATATTGCCATATTATAGATGTCCAAAATATTCTGTGCCCAAAATATTTTGTATCCATAATACTTAGGATTTTGTATACAGATACTTCGGATTTAATTTTCAGTTCTTTTTGTTGAAATTCTAGGTCAAATAAAAATGAACTATACTGATTCATGTTGAGTAAAGATTTTTTGTTTTGAGGAGCACTAAGATGCAATTCCAGAAAACATATTTCACATTTCTGCATAACAGTCAACCAATGCACAACCTTAAACGCTCCCTGAAATCTCACAGCTGCATGATACTTGCGTTTTTATGTTGTCTCACAGGAAGATATGGATTTAAACATACACTTTCCTGTTTCCCTTTTCAGATTTTATTCTTTTTGTCCTTTCTTTAACTACCAAAAATATAATATTTGCACAGGAACAGGTTATCTTCTGACAAGCCAGCACTATTGTATCCACTTTTTGACTCATCATCTTTAAGTTTAGTAGAGAATGATTGACTTGTCCCATGAAATAACAAGTTTATGATCTTCAGGAAAAGAATATTCCCTGAGCAATGACACTGGTACTTGAGAAAAGAAGGAAAAGGGCCCTCGGGCCACACTGATGAAATGCAATCAATGCTTGCATTTCCACTTTCCCTCCCTGCAGCGTGCTGTGCATTTATGTACGCAATCTGTGTTAGAAATCTATTATATTCTATCTACCTATTGTACTTTTGTTAATAATTAATAATTATAAATCACTATTTTTTTCAGCACCTGTTTTCCATATCTGTCTTTTTATTTTTATCCTCACTGGATTATTATTTGCTCTTTTCTAGGCTTTTGTAAGTGTTGGTACTGTTCCTATTTCCAGTTTCTCTAGGTTCATTCCTGCAAGTACAGCTTGCATTTCATTCTTCTTGAGATTACTAATGAATATGTCAAACAAGAACTGCTTTTCTATTATACTAATATACTACTGCTAATTAAATACCTCTCACTACTTCAAATGTGATCTTCTGTTAATTCAAATTTTTATATTTTGACCCATTTTCACTCCACATGACAATGTCTGGGTTGAATGACAATGTTTCAAAATAGTTGTTTTAGCAGTGATGTGTGTGCAGCCCCAAGCTGTCAGGTGATACCGATGTTTTAGAATGTGTCTTCAGAAAAGTTGGGAAAACAACATACTCCATCCATTTTCTTTATTATCTATTTTCAGCACAGTAATGGGTGGGATGGGCTTTTAAATACAAAAAGAGACGGCAAGAACTGCACGTCTTAGCTGGAATGCCAGCACATCTCTGCAAACCGGACAGAGCAGGTCTGCTAGAGCCATTCCACACATACAAAAATCCAGGAAAACACAACCAGCCAAGTATCTTTATTCATGACAAGACTTCTGTTCATGATAACAAGAGTTTTACTGACATTATGTGCTCATTCTTGCAAATAAAATCTTGCTCTCTTAGCCTCAGCAGAAAAAAACAGATAGAAAATAGGTAAAACATGATGGAAAAACTACTTCCCTCAAGAAAAAGAATGAGAAATAGGATCCACCAAGTGAACAAATTCGTTTTTTCCATTTATAGTCTATTGGTAGCTTTTGAACCACTTCTAATTCCTAACACATTTTAAATTTGCAATAATTCCAGTGACCTCAATTCACCCTATTTTACTTATAACTCAAACACATACCAGCAATCAAGTGGTTCATATATTGTTAAGAGATTATTACAGTATTAGGTTTTGTTATAATAGAAACCTCTAGAAATAACATGATGAAAAACATACTGTGCATAAGCCCAGTAACACTGCAATATTAGAAATACCGATGTATAGCCTTGAGTTTCAAACAGTTACTTAATTCTACATTTCTGATTCTGTCTTACATGACATTTGCAATCCAAGCATATGTCAATCGGTCCTACCAAAAATTACTACAGATTTCCATTAATTCTGATGATAGACTAAAATTGGAATTATTAGAAGAAGAATATGTCTGACAGCTGTATTGAACACCTGCAGGTAAATGAACAGAAAAAGTATTTTTCCTACCTTATAATCATCTTCATAGTCATTATATCCACAAGTACTTAAGATGTCAGGAAAAATATCTGTCCATCCCTTACTTGTACAATTTTTGCTAATATTTCCTGCAAAGCAAAATTTGAGAGTTTAAATCAGAAAGATTCAAAAATTTCTTCATCAATGAACCTCTAGACAACTGAACTTTGTCACTCTCTGTTCGCATGCTGTACTTCCCAGTCCTCCTGTTAAAGCAATCCAGCCATTTCCTTCACCGTGCTCTTCATTCATACTACTTTGGCTTTTACTCTTGCTCTGAGTTGCCTTTGCACTAAAGAAAAAAGAAAAGTAACTGCAAGCTGTGATGAGAGGCTTTTGCTTTGGTGTAATGGCTATTTATGTTACATCTGCAAAAGCCTGAAATATTTTATTGTTTTATGTAAAGTATTCCAGAAGGAGTCCTTCAGCTCACTCTATAAAGAAGATAATTCATTGGTAATTTGATAGAAAAGTAATTTAAGTGAGAGTTGTTCTAACCTCCTGTTTAAGCTTTTCTGAGAAGGTAATATCAAATGGTCTGCTGTAGAGTTATAAAAGTTATTAGATAATATGATGATGACTTATTGATACAGCAAATGTTGGTAGAGTTGGTAATGAACTTTAAAGGTCAAATTATGTGGTAGGTTAAAGAACAAGGAAATAAAGATGCACACTGAATCTGACTCTTCGAACCAATCACTGAAAAAATGTAGTCCGAGGAATGCACAGGTGATGTCCAAGTGTGGTTGGAAAGGAACTTTGAACATCTATTAATTTCAGGAAGGATTTTTCAGCTAGAACTGGGAGAAGTTGACTCTCTTCCCAGATGAAGTCACACAAATGAGATGAGGGCAACCCATGATTCTACTCCTTAATCTAATTAATGTGAACTAATGTTCATACAATGTGGGACAGCTTCAGTAGGAGAAAACTGAAGAGTCTGATGTTAGGATAAAGAACAGTAATTACAATTATTCTAACTTAATCTTGCAATTTTTATTCATAAGCAACTTCCCCTCATCTTTCTTACAGCAATTTTTATATCCACAATACTTGAAATGTATAATAACATACTGCTTTGACTTACAGATGCCTGGTTTTCACCACACAAGAACGAATTTATGTATCACAGATCAGCTTTGCCCACGAATAACCAAAACTGTTTATATGTACTCCAAACTAAGGCTTTTGTGATTTCATCTTGCTGATTGGTTACTGGAATTTATTCTTTGTATAAAGTCTTCAGTGTAAAGTTGTAAATACCCTACAAATGGTTGACCAACCAACAACCAAATCTTTCTAGCTTACAACAAGGCCTTGACCTCAAACCACAGTGTCTCTGCAAACAACAAGAACACTTCTGCCATTTGGCATAGGCATCATAGCATTTTTTATAGAAAATGTAACCTATTTATACACTGTGAAGAGTCTTCTCTTTAAAAGTACATCAAGATTCTCTGACTCTGCAGAGCAAAGTGTTAACAGAACCACAAATTACATCAAAGCCAGTTTTACAAGAAAAAGACTCTACGTACTCAAGATGCTGAAGTATTTTGTACTGTAAGTACTGTAAGACCTTCTAACTTAAAGACAGTTAGGGAATGTTCTGTGGAAGACATTGTTTATTTCTACACCATCATTCCATGCAATTATATATTTCAGATGGCAATCTCATTTAAAATCTTTAACTTGACACATACATTGAATAAAAAATTCACAGAATAATTTTCTGATACTTACATACTTACACTGTCATGTACAATAAATGAAAAACATTATAGAATAATATGATCACTCTTACAGTAAAAAGTAACTTAATATAAAGTTACTAATATTCAATAGAGAAATAATTATGTGGTACGCTTAAAATTATAACCTTGACCATCACAGTAGAAATTAGGAGCCAGTTCTCAAAAAGTTGTAAAGATCAGAAGACAACTTCTTTTTTAAATCACAATTTCAATTAAGAAATAATTTAAAGAATTGTCAGTATTTAAAATCCTACTTATGATTTGGAATAGTTCAATTAAAAAGAAGGAAAAAAAACCCCATACGTCTCACATATCTGGCTAAATAAAAATAGTTATATTTCTCATTTAAAGGTATTTTCATAATTTCCTGTCATAAGAATCAAATTAATTTGAAATGTGCTGTGTATGAATTAAATAAATTATATGTTTCTGAGCACAACCGAATTATAAAGGTGCTGAGATACCCAGTTAGATCTTAATTGAATCAACCATGCAGTATGTTTCTCTGTCTTCCTTCACTAATTATAGAAAGACAAGATTTAAAAAATCCTCTTAATTGAACAAAAACCCAACCTGTTAGTTCCACAAACAAGAAATAAACAGGTAGCTATAAAAAAGCTGCATATGGGAAACTAGAAAAGGGAAGCGATCTTTCAGTCTTGGCAATGCCATGCCCAAGTGAGATGGAGTTGTAAGGCATTGTGAAAGTTTCAACCTTAAATATTTCTTGCAGTTGTTTGATAGGAAAGTTAAAATGTTATTTTAATATACGATAATAGCAGTTGTTAAATATCAAACATCCACACTCCAGAGAGAGCGTGTATGCTCTAGCTTTTGGCAAATAGACATAAGTGGTGTGTTTTAAATCAGATTTTGAAATTTTGATATTTATTAGTTTGCCTTGTCCATGACAAGACTGTAATATCTTTGAGTCATTTGAATACTTTTATAGATTTCACAAGATTTAGTGAAGATTACTCATACTTTCCCCTTTATAAACAGTTTAGACTATCCATGATAAACTAATCAAGATTCACCAGCTCCAGGAATGAAAACCTTTGCTCATCTGTATATTGTTTTAGTTATCTATTTTTTACTGGAACAAGATCTAATCAAAAGTTTTGAGAATAAAGGTATTTTAGTCATACCGCAAGTTAGCCTCTATTTTAAAAGTAATATTATTATGAAGCTCTCCACAGAGACCTCAAAAGCAGAATTGAAACACTCTGATAAATTTTGCATCTTTCACCAACTCTCCATGACAAAGGTTTCCCACCTGAGCAATGGGGATAAGATTTTTCATGCTGTGTTTCATTCTGCGATACACATGTGAAATGCTATGTGTGCATCTTTTATTTTTAAAACCCCACTAACAAGACAAAGTGCAGAATGATATATTGACAAGATGGTGCAGAAGATGGTAGACTTAAAACAGTTAAATGCTTCAGCAGTCTGAGACACCAGTGAGCTCTTTCCAAATTCCTATAAAAAGCAGAATAAAAGCTTTTATAATAACTACCTTAAATTGAAATAGTGATAATGTTTAGGTATTATGTGTTAATTTTGGCTCATTAGTCTCATGAAGGCAAGGCAGAGCTCCTCTCCTGAGTACAGAAGGAACAACCTACATGTGACCTTCTGGCAGCTATTAAAGATGTCAGTCAGGCTCAGCTGCCTTAATAATTACCATAAATCAGTCAAAAAGAGCAAGCAATGTCTTCAGTTTTGATGAGTGTCACTACATCAGCATATATATTTAGTATATTACTCAAATAATACTATATAGACCACAAAGACAATGATTTGGTCTTTTCATTATGTATCAAGAACAGCTCTGTTAAGAATCTATTAAGAATTTTAACTATTTAAAAAGAAAATAAAAACCATATTACTGAAAAAAAACAGCATAATATGTTATGAAATACAAAAGAGAAGCCAGCAAAAATACACATTAAAATGAAATACCTGGTTTGCCAGAAAAAAGGCTAAATACTTTTGGACAAGGGACAGTGACAGTCTCTCCAATCTTTGCAGGACGCCAACAGGTGATGTTATCCCAAACTCCAACACATCCTGAAACAAAACCAGCAGTAATAGACTTGAAAGTTCAGTCTGGTCCAACTCACTCTGCTGTATTTACCCTATAGAGACATGGTGGAAGCTTTGGAACCAGCTTATTTTTACGTCAGTTAATACATTCTTTGCAAAATGCCTCCTTAAAACCATGTCATTTTGATGGGATTATGCTAAGAAAAGATAAAATAAGAAAATGTTTTTAAAAGTAAAAGTAGTTCATTGAACTCAGCGTCACAAATACAATGAGAGCACATCATGACCATAGAATTTTTTGAAACAATGGGCATAGATAAATAAAATCATGTATCCTAAACTAAATAACAGAGATTTGAAAAAGAGAATGTTTCTGTATATTTATTTCAGGAAGGGAGAGGTCATAAAATGTTAAAGGCATTTTTTATAGTAGTACTAGTAACAACAGGTTACTAGTAACTATAACTATTTGTTTCAGTCTTGTCCATGCAATGTCTCTATAAATGTGGCTCCAAAGCAGTGTCTTGTGAATGAGCATAAATCTTCCTGTAGGCTGGTACAGGCACTCAGATCAAGCACTCTCTATTTGTTTAAAGGTGAATGCATAATGCAAGCCTTCTAAGCTAAGTGAAGAGTTGCGAAGGTTTCTGAGTATAAGCCTTATGAAGCTTTATGAGTACAAAGGAGTAAGGAAATGTTACTCATACTATCTCAGTTCAAGTTCTCTCTGAAAAAAAAACTAACACAAAAAACAAAAAACATGGGCAAACTTCTGACTCCTGGCATTTATGGCTTCAAATAAGGCAATTGGCATCTGACAACTTAAATTTGTAATGAATGCTAGAGAGAGAAACAAAACTTTTATCCTACCAGTATCACCTCCGTAAGATTATTAGAAAGTATAAGGGACAGGTTGTTTCCTTCAGTAGAGAACATGAAACTTGGATTAGGAACTACTCACATCCATGTATAACACTATTAGCTATAGTATTAGTATAGTTATAGTTATAGTATTAGCAATTCACTATTCATTTACTCTGTGCTAGTGAGGTCATGCCCCAAATCAAGCCACTTGAGTTAAATGATGCTGGAAAAGGAACGTTTTAAAGTTCTGTATCTGTATTAAACCATCTTAGCGTGATGAAACTTGGACAACCTGTGTGGATGTAAAGTATCTAGCATCCTACTTTCAAAGTTTAAGTTACTTTCGAAGTACATGTAAATCAGGGAACCCAAGAGTGTGTCACAAAACCGGCAGTTGGATTCACCCTGGGGGTACGTCCCAGCTGCACCTCGAGCATGATATTCCCATGGGCCTGGCTTTCCTTTGGAAGACATCTAAGCATGATAGTCAGGAGAGAGCCTCCATACTGTACCAAGAATAGAGGCTGGAGATGATAAAAGAAGATTAGAGGAGGGTTATGGCCTAAATTCAGCATTTGGACACCAGTTCCGTAAAGTCGTCTTTACAGAGTTTCCCAAGGAACTGCTATTCTCCAGAGGAGTCACTTTTTCATGGGGACTGGGTCTTTCTTCACTCCACTTTGGATTATACAGCTCTAAATGCAGCATCTGTTCTATATTCAGAAAGATGATGCCAGAAATATGGGATTACTAATGGAAACACTTCACAAAATGTATTTGTGTGCGTAGATAATATATAATGCTCTATTCTCCACTGCCTTGTATGCTGTATCAACCTCCAAAGAGGGATGCAAGAAATGCATTACTGTTCATTACCTCATACACTCACCCATACTTGCTTCAATGCCTTTTCCAGTCAAGCACCAAAAATCTCCAAAGAGATCTGGAGATTCCAAATCTCCAATCTATCGCAACCTCTCTGGGTAATCTGCACACACACAACTTCCACATGAAGAATTTTGTCACACATCTCATTAGGACTCCCTTACAGCAGGTTGTTTCCACTGCGTTTTGTTGTGGGTTTTTTGGTTGCTGTTGGTTTTGTTTTGGGTTTTTGTTTGTTTGTTTGTTTCCTTTTTTTTTTCTTTTCTCTTTTTCTGTTCACATCTGGCTTCATCTTCTCTATAAACCCAGTAGGTAAATGAAGAGAGAAATCAGATCACTCTTCTCCAAGCTGGACAAACCCTTCTTTCAGTCAATCATTATATGCTACATATTGCAGTGCCATCTTCGTGCTCTCTGCTGAGCCTGTGAATGGTTTTCCTGTACACAGGAGCCCCAAACTGGAGACAGTATTCTGCTGAGATGCAGTCTCGCAAGAGCCAAAGTGAGACAGAGAACTGCTTCTCTTGGTCGGCCAGTTTGCTCATGTAGCACACTATATGGCTAAAACTCACCTCTGTAAAGGTGCACTGCTGACTCATGTTTAAATACTGTATTTCTAAAGTAAAAGCCTAAAATGGGTTCAAAGAATTTCATCCTAAAAATCATTTATTTCTGCGCAGAAGAGCATGAAGTTGTTGATTCAGTTGCAGAATTTAGACTGTAGGTACCTGTCTTTAATCAATCTCACCCTTATTTGCCTAACACTCTGTGACTAACTTCAGCTTGTCACATCCTTCAGTTACCTGAAGAGGACTAATTCTTTTTTGTACCTTTAGTAACTCTGACTCCTAGACCAATATATCGTATTTCTTCTTTTAGCCTTACCTTAGGGCAAGGGAGATTTACTTATGACTAGGAACTGTGAGAGTGGTATTGTTTTTATCTTTATCCCACAGCTGGCTGAGAAGTTCCTGTTCCCACTGACAATTGACTCTTTTCAGGTTTCTGGTCCTTAGCTCTTGAATGAATGTTTTTAGGAAATGACTCAATGTAGTACTCTTTGAACTCCAAAATAATTCCTTTTTTTCCTGATGATGAGGTATACTTCGTCCTTTCTAGTGTATCTGCCCCTACAATGGGTCCATACATTTCTTTAAGAATTAACTCCTATGAGTTTTATGTATGTTCTCCTTTACCTGACTACCTTCTATTCCCTCCAGCACTTGTGGCTTTTCTTTTAGCATTAGTAATGATATCTCTGAGGTGATGTTGACTTTGCTGTGCATATATAATTCAAGAGGTCTACATCTGAGCAAATCATCTTTGTACCCTTTGAAGTCAATGGAACTTAAACACACATAGGTGCTTCCTGAGTTGCAGGACTGGATTAAAATCAAGTCCTACATCTCCATGATGCAATATCAGGGCTTATGCAAAGTAAAAGAATATTTAATTCAGTCAATTCAGGTCATGCTTCTTCCCAATTGATTTTAAGCCAGAAGTGACATCAACAACGTGACATGCAAGAAAGACAAAGAAACTATTTTCTTCATCTGCCAGCAAGCTCAACTACAGTGACAAAATGCAACTCTTTTGGCTTTGATGGATGTACTGCCTGAGCCAGCATAAACAAGCCCTGGAGTACACAAGAATAATTAACATCTTGTGCGACTTCAGACCTTTTTAGTTCATCCCGACTTCCACTAACAAGTGAGAGCTGAGATGAGTCAGGAAAGTGTTCATGCACACCCATAGAAGCTGATGACTTTCACAAATTTTCCCTTTTGTTCAGTATACTCTCTGTAAAATGGTGGATTTGCTACTGTAATCTGCAAACAAGTCAGGGGCCTTTATAAATTTTTGCTACACAGCTTCATGGACTGGGTTAAGGTTTTGATAAACAGGCAGCTGAACAACATGGACTTCGGAGCTCCATTAGTATTTTTTCCACAAAAAAACCCTCTTATTCAAGCTTCATTTATATGAAATATTACACAGAAAAACAGAGGTCCAAGTCCTATTCCCAATAAACTTAATCAACACAATTTGTATCAGAACTTGAAGCTACCCTGCCAGAAGGAAATCCGTATACAAGTTCTTTACATTTAAAACATTACAAGTCACAAATGTTTTCTGGGCAACGTATTTTTTACCTCAGTTTCTTCTCAGTATTTTGGGACTTTACAGGCATCTATGGCAAAGGAGAGAATAATACTTTTTCAGACTCCTCGAATCAAATAGATGAAATAACATAAAAGATGTACTTCTTACATCCAGACTACACTCAGATGCATCAGTGAAACTTGTGTGGCTGTCATCAGAATTTCAAGAAGAACAATAAGCCTCAATTTATGTATATTTCCAGGTTTATTTATTATGGTGCAAGAAAGCTGAGAAAACTGCTGAAAGGTCCTGGAGGCATTTATAGCCACTGAATTACCACTGTGTGCTTCTGAAAACTGGTCTAGGGCTGGATGCTGGAATGGTGATGCTACTGGTGCCCTGCTAGGGGCTATTAGAAGTACAACTGTTAAACAACATGCACTTTTCTGGGCTTTCAGCTCACACATTTCTTCCTCCTCCTCCTGTTACTACAGATTTTTGACAACATTGCAGCCATATATCTTTTTATTCTCTTAGCAAAACACACCCTTATGCAGAGGTGGGATACAATGAACAAGTCCATTCTTACTACGTTTGAATCAATTTGCCTCTTCCGTCCAAAAAACGTATCTCTATTGTACGGCACAAGCTTGATTGTGCACACCTAAAGCTATCAATTAATTTCTCACTGATCTCGGAAATTCAAGATATGGCACAGCTGGAGACCTTGATGAGATTCACAGACCTTCCAAGTAGATATTGCTCGCTGTCCACCATAGTATCCTTTTATAACAACAATGGTGTATGCAATGTTGTCAGAGGGTGACCGAACATGATTCGCTTCATCCTAAGCCAGATGAAAATGGACCAGATTAATTGCTCACAATAATTGCATGTTTCTCCCCAGCGACTATGGAGCAGTCTACAGTGCTATAAATACCTATACTGTTGGAAAATGAAGGTGTGATAAGTGCCATGTCAAATGTGTCTCTTTCTGCACATGGAATATCTAGCTTGATCAAGCTTGATATTCTCCTCTCTACTCACTCTCTGCTACTTCTGTCCAGCCATTCATACATTCAGTGTTAGGATTTCTGGACTGTCATTCATCACTGCCACAATTCATAAAATCATTATGTACGCTCTCGTTCTCTGGAAGTTTTACTGATCTCCTGCGTGTATAAATCTGTTTCCTACTATGTCCAAAGGATATTAATCAATTATGATACAAAACATATTTATTTGTAGCTTTAATGAGGTTTTAAGTTTTGGTTTTAGTAACAATTCTACCAACCATTCTGTAGAAAATATCCCACATTTTACATAAAACTTAAATTGCTCCAGTGTTTATTTTCATATCTGCAATTTTCTTTATCATATATTTTAAATTATTGGAAGCATCTCAAATTATTTTAAGTATATTTATATCCTTTTATGTTCATCCATAGATTTAATCTCTGTATCCAGCTTCAGTAAAATCTCTCATAGCCTTGAATGGTTTTGTCCTTTCACCCTGATATGTAGACACATAAAACCAGTCCAGCTCCTGATCTGTCTTAGCTCCCCAGCTTTTCCTGTGCA
Organism: Patagioenas fasciata; assembly: GCF_037038585.1. Classification (NCBI taxonomy): domain Eukaryota; kingdom Metazoa; phylum Chordata; class Aves; order Columbiformes; family Columbidae; genus Patagioenas; species Patagioenas fasciata. The sequence goes on along the minus strand of NC_092521.1, from coordinate 158,631,490 downwards.
TCTCTACTACTATTTACCTCCTTCTTTACCTATTAATAAAGCTAGCAAAAAAAAAAAAAGAGAAAAACAAAACCAAAACACACAGAAAAAAAAAACAAGAAAACAAACAAAACCAAAACAACAACGAAACCACAATGTTTTTCATCTCTATTTCTGTGGTGTCTAGAAGAACTTCCCTTCAGCCTACACATAACAATCTCTTTTCAGTCTCTTTGTATGCGTAATTTATTTTTCTGGTGTGTCATTCACAGCATACCCAAGGAAACAATCAATCTTCACAGAAAACCTTTGCACAATGACTGACTCAAAAGTGTGGCCATGGTGTCTCACTCCTCTATTGTTCTTCCCTCCTGCTCCTCCAGATGATATTGCACATGCTATTCTTAGTCTCAATGAGATTACTGATTTTATGTTAATGTTTGGTCTTTGATGCTGGTGATGCATTTGCAGATACTCCATAATGAAAGGAAATGGAACAGAATATAAACTACATTTTCCCATTTGTTTCAGCTTATGTAAGTATCACCACCGCATTTCTCATCCTGCTATCTGAGATCCAGTCTTCGAACAACAAATTTGCTTACCCACGTTTGCTTCTCCATCTAGAAAAAATGTGTAACACTGACTTTGCACTGGTAAGTTTTGTTTATATATATATTTGTGCATATAGTAGCCACTAGGTGGCACTATGCATTTGGATTTTTACCATTGCCAATTAACAGAGAGGTTTAGCATTTTTTAAGCTGTCTAGGTATGCATGATGCATGAAACAAAGAGAAAGTGCTTTGAAAATCAACCAGAAAGTTGTCAGCTAGTCCAGGGTTTATTTTTCAAGCTGGGAAACGTTTTGATTTTTGTACTTAATTTGACAAAGCAGAAGCAATCTCGCCTCTTATGGGCAGTGTTTTCTAGACTGTAGGTCTGAACACCCCAGCATGTGACTTAGGCCGCATGAGAATTTAAGAACATATATGGATGGATGTTCTTTTTGTGTTTTCACACAATTAAGCAGAAAAGGAGGTGTGAGAGAAGTAGTGAGCTAGCAAAGCACACAGCAGAACTGCTTAAAGCGGTGGTAAGAAGATGACAGTAGCAAAAATACTCCTGCTACAAGATGTTTTGCTGAAGTTATTTGCTGTCTACTTTTGTCAGGGCCCTGCAAGCACTAATGGCCCTAATCTGCCTCATGCCCAGGGTCCTGTCAAGCTCCAACCTGGGCATCCAGTGATGCTGTGGGTGCACCTGACTTCAGGTTCCTCACAGCAGGGCCTGAGTCTGTACCTGGGGGCCTGACCCACCATTATGACCCTGCCCGGCCACCTCAGGGCTGTGTCCCACTTTGTCCCCCTGCCCTGGGCTGGATCCTGGCCCCTTACCAGCTGTCTCGTGTCCCAACAGTCAAGAAGCAGCTCCAATACACCTGTGTTGAACTAAAGCGCTGTTGCGAAATTGTACAGAGCACATACAGGCTCTGATCATCCAGAAATACTGAGGAAATGCGAATGCAAACTTTTTAAAATCACTGCTTAACAAAAGTTGCTCATACAGAGCAAGCCGAATTGTGGAAGTCTACATTACGCACCAGATTTAACTAGTTAAACAGAATTGAAACCAGTAGAGTTTATCTCATATTAACATAAAATGTTCACAGTTTATAGGTTTTCAAAAGCCATTCCTATTACCAGGTATGGCAAAAGTACCGTTGCTGAGATTTCTAAGGACTTATTGAATTTTCACCAAGTGAAGCATTTCAGAAGAAATGCCTTATTTCCTTTCCGAAGAACAGTTTCCCATCAGAGAATCAAAAATTCATAAGCCAACTTTAGTTGTAAATGTAATTTACATATTTTAACGGTACTATAAGGAAATATGGAATTGCCAGCTAAAAATTTTGAAAAAAAACTCTGAAAAAGAAAACACATTTCGCTCCAATTTTTCTACCATGTAAATCCTGCTTTCCAATTGCTCAAAATGTTCTTTGGAGACAGCAGCATTTATTTTTGTATGACTGGACAGCACTTTAATCTTACCCTAAGAACACCATTTACTGCTGTGCTGGAAAGATATTAATGGATGCTTAGTCAAAGCTGTAAGAGGTACCTTCATCTTCGTGTTGCCCCAATTTAGGCATGCTGTACATTCTTCCAAAAATATTTTAAAATAGCAATCTCCTGTTCATATAAACCACACCACAAAATATTAAAATCTCTGTAAAGTATTTGGACCATATATTTCTGTTCGTTTGGATTACATCTAACCCACATGTTATTTGTTGTATTAGCTGGAGCTTTTTTACTGTGTTGGTATTCAAGATTGCTTCCTCGTGGTATTTGAACTTTGGATGTCATGGAGAGCAGACTGCCATGGTCACAGCTGCCGTATCACGACTCAAGCGCAAAACTATCTGGAACAGTATTTCTTCCAGAATCTTCTGAAAAACACAATAAATTCACTCATGGCTATGCACTTTCCCTTTTCAGGGCTCCAAATGTCATTTATTAATGTCTACTGCTGAATTTCTATTTAAGTTTGGGGGGGGGTGTACTTCAGACTTTCAAAATTGTGGAATCTATCTGTGGCCATGTGTTGCCTTTCTTCTTTCCAAAAAGGTTTGTTATTGTCACTCTTAGTAACCTTTATTATTTGAGGTTTCTGAATGAGGCTGATCAGGACATTTTCTTGGCCTTCATCACTTATTTCCTGTTGGTTATTTTTCAGTAGGCAACTCCTTTCATTTAAAGTTCTTTCTTACCAGTCACCTAGCCTCCTCAAAAGATGAACCAGCTCTGCCTCTCTTCTGCTCTCAATAATTAAGTATGGCTTCCACAAAGCCCAGGCATTGTCAACACCATAAAGACGATCACTTTTATGTGGTGTCATTAACGATCACAGTTCAATTAATGAAATCCAAAGTAGACTAACATTCAAAGCAGCCCCTTTGGTTGCCCTCATGAAAAAAAAAAAAAGTGTGAACCAAAAAGTAGTAGCAGATCTGTACTACAGCTAGAAAAGCAGCAGCAGAGAGGTGCAAGAAAGCTAAAATTCTCCTGCTGAGAGCTACTGGTGCTGCATGAAAGCTCCATGATCCCACTATTTCATTTAATTCTGCTTTTAATGCTGCCTTAGTTAATTCTAGAAACACTACAGTCTGAAATGCTGACTCATTTTACAGGAAAAATAGCTGGAAACAAACAAACAAAACAAACACCCACCCCACCCTCCAACTGATGGATGACCTTGATGAGATTGGGAGGACTAAGAACAGGGGAATCTTGAGGAGATTCCTTTTCACACAGCAAAAGAACAGCAACATTTCTCTTTGTGTAAGTCTCTTACTGTTTTCCAACGCAGAACAGACAGTGATCATCAGGTTGGCTTAGTTATGCTCATAGTCAGTCCTTCTTCTGAGCAATGCAGACATATGAGTGGGGGCAGGGGCGGGTTTGGAATGCAAAATAGGCACCTTTCTTACTGGAGAAAGAACCTTAACAGCAGAGGTTACTTGGATAAACTAATTTTTGGACAACTTGCCATGGGTCCAATATTTGAATATTCATCCCAACATTCTAAAGAGCTTTCAAGATGCGTCCTGTTTCATCCACATCTTCATGAGCTCAGTGCTGGAATCACTGAGTGAAATTCTACTGGCAGTGTAATTTGGGAGATTACATTACATTGTGATATCTTGCTTTAAATTTATGAATAAGTGAGTGTGTCACTTTAGTAGACCTGTCTGTTTTAATTTCCCATTACTAGCTGCATTATGAAGCCTCTCTTTGAGAGGCTTATGAAATTCTTTCCAAAGCCATTTCTCTTTCTGTCTACATCCCTTTCTCAAAGTTAAGATGCCATAAGTAAAATTAAAAATGTTGTCTGGCATATGGGTCTCACAAAAACACGTTTTGGAAGACAAGAGCTTAAAAGACTCATTTAATTGTACAGCTACTGTGTCCAAAATGAAAAAAAAAAAAAAAAACAGGCTTAATTTTTTCATAATGAGATCTTTTCAGAACTTTTTGATGTAGAACCCTATCAAAAAGTCTGCTGATTGGGTTTTAACATTTTCGAAGGTAAGATTTCACTTGTCATTTAAAGGTGAATGAAAATTAATCAATTGCTTGATACGGTAAATTTCTAAATACTAAATAAAGACAGAAATTTGCAGCTTGAAATTTTCTATTGGGAGCTTTCTACTTTTTTAAGAAGACAAGTCAAGCCACAGGTAGTAGATAAAAGATAAATCAGTGCTTTCCCATATGGACCTCAAAACCTGTAGCCATTATAAGCTACTTAGAATGCAATTAATCTGCACTCCAAAAATGAGAATGAAAAAAATAAAATCCTCTCCTAGTCTTCCAGTCAAGGTGCATCCATACCTTGGGTATCAAATTATAGGAGGAAAGAAGAAAACAAATACAGATGGAAGCTAATGCAACCTTCATAAAATAAACAACCAGATTTGCTGGAGAGCATTACAGAGAGGAAGGCAGTGCCACAGATCCCTGGTGAATGACTGTCTTCCCTAATTGAAGTGTAATTCTCCTAATTGATGAAAGAGTATGTGCTAATGCCTGAACATCCCACAAAGGGTGCAAAGCAGGAGGCCTGGATGTCTAACCGTTTCATGTTGGCAAATGAGCAGAATTTAGACAAACTGGGTCCTGTGGTTTTAATATACTCTTAGTGTTGTTCAGAGGATATTTACACAGTATGTATACAATGTTGCCTTTCCAAAACACACTATTGTTTTATTAAGTCATGAAGTAAACAAGTCCTCTATAGACTTCATATCCAATGATTTGAGGTGCACTACAAAAATTACTCAGTGAAATTCTTGACCTGATATTTTAAGGCAGCTCAGTTTGTTATGTAAAACACACAAACAAACCAACCACAATTGCCTTTAAATCCTTCCTTTATGTTTCCCTGACTGGGAGTTGAGAAGCATTAGATAAGGTATTCCATACCTAACTGCCATCTAGGCCAAAAGAGCCTGTCCCATAAAATTTGGATCCTCCAAAATTCAGTAGCAGTGCATGCAGGTCAGCCAAATTCTATAGTCTGCTTCATAGAGATGTGAAGGCTTCTCAGGTGCCCAAGAAGTTAATGAAAAAAAAACCCTGATTTTTATAATAGAGACCCAAACCTTTTGTGGAAAATCTCAGTGAAACTCTATTTCCAAATTCTAGTCAGTATCTTCCACTAAATTTTGTTATAGCTTTTGTGAGGCAGGTAGCAAATACTACATTAGAAAAGCATGACAAGGGCTGTATAATTGTCCCATTCAAAAAAAAGGTGAAAGAGGTTTTGTGAATTTATTGTAACAAATTACGTTTCAAGTGTACTACAAGTTTTAGGTGTGAAGCCAGGACTTGGCTTAGTTCCAGATTGCCAATTTTCATTAGTAATTCTTTATCAGCAGGCAGACAATCATTGTAACAATCTGCAAATCTCTGTTCAAAATACTCCTTACATCTTTGCATGAATACAGAGAGTTTATTAGGAAAATAAGGACACATAGAGAATGGATATTTCTGGAAATGCAAAGCCATATATTTAACATGGGCTCCTCTGGACAGGTTCTTGGTAAAGGTATCTATAACATGAAGCACAGGATAAATTCTCCTATAACATTAAACATACAGTTTTTAGGGTTCATTACCATAGGGCCTTTATTCCAGTCTCCTATAAAATGGAATATTTCCTTAGTTTCAGTTAGGCATTCAGTTAAATGTATAAGTCCTTCCCATGCTGTTTTGTCACTACCTGCAGGGCTGAATCAACACCATCAGATATACTGTCTCCTTTCAAGACATGACATTCTTACACAGCAGTTTGCCTTCAGGAGGCAGCCCTCTTCCAGGGAAAAGAGAATGTGAATAAAATATTGACAGAAAACTTCTTTCTTTCCCTAAGGAACCCAAAATAAGACTGGTGTTCATCACAAGGATACCCTTGGAGCAGCCCAGCATCTGGGTCACAAAAGAGGATCTCAAAGAAAGCTTGACTTTCAAAACTGTATAATAGCTAATACTGCATTTATTTATTTAAGATTTAATTAATTAGGCTGTCCGAGTACTCATCTCTCTGGCTTGACACTAGTAAGATTTTCCTTGGAAAACATATCTGTGTAAATCATTATCCACTATTATAATTTTTCTAATTACTGATCTGGATCAAACAAAAGGAAAATTTATAGTAAAATACAAACTGTTGATGATCCTTTAAATTATTTTGTTGTATACAAATTGACATCAGACTATGTACTGAAGGAGTTAGACATTCAAATCAAGAGCTGGGACCCATGTTTATGCTCAAAAGGCACTGCAGATGGCAGGTCCCTGAAGTATCATATCCATCTTCACAGTGCATTCAAAAAGGACTGAATGTTGAAAAAAAAAAAAATGAAATACACTATGTATTACTTAGTTCAGCCAAAGTAAAAAAACTGCACTACAAGAGCTGTCATATTCCAAGGTGCCCAGTTTTTACTGAGATGATACATGACTGGACTACCATGTCAAAAGGCAGGACAATAACGACGTTTACGGCTTTGTAGAACTAATGTGAAATTAAATACTTCCAGATAATTGAAGATCATTTAGCAACAGAAAATTAATGATTAGTTTTAGACATGTCATTACTTTGTAAAAAACAAAACTGAGTTTTGACCTGCAAAGTGTTCAGTTGCCTTTAGATCTGAAATTTCTTTCCCCTTTTCCCAAGTCTCACTGAAACCCTGTCCTTCCCTTCATGTTACCAGAGGAGTGCTGGGCAGGTAGCATATGAAAATTAAGCTCTTCAAAAAGCACTTTTACCTTTTCACGTTTTCTGCTCACAAGTTCTGGCATACAGTTTACAAAAGATAATTAATCATAAACCTTACAATAATTAATTGTAAATACTTTTGTCATAATAAAAAGTAATACACAGTTCCAATTTTCCTATAAAGACAAAGAACTAGGGCAAGTTCTGCCCTAGCTACTTTAATGTTACAGATTTCCTTTTCATTTGGCTGACTGGATTTACCTGTCACCTTTGCATTGCTTTATCAGCAATTCCAACTTACAAGAAAAATGTCATTTTTTCATGATCTTATGTTCTACTCACATGAAAATGGAGCAAAGAAGTGTGGTCAAATCTAAAGTTAAAAAATAATAAACATCTCCTCTTCCTTCTTTGTTCTGTTAAATTACAATTAGTCATATCTGTACCTATATATATATCTTTCTATGTAAAGACAAAGTAGGAACAATGAAGTAACAGATAGAATTTGGGTTTTTTTGAATGTAACACTACTATCCAGCTTTTCCTTTGCATGACTCCATAGCAGGCTGGTTGTGAATCTGATCTTCAGTCTGAAACATCTTCTGCCTGGGAAACCCAGAGGTCATTCCTGCCACTAGTACTTTACTTCCAGCCACAGCTAGAGAGATGCTCTGATCCAAGACTTTCAGATTTCCCTCACACTTGTTCTTACTGCTGATCCTGGCATCACCAGCCTGCAGCTTCTCTGCCAGTCAGAAAACACCAGCAGCAAGAGCTGAGAACAGGAGAATGAGTTTGGTCCCACACAGGATCCCATGTGGTGCATGCCCACTGCCTAGCACAGCTCCCCCCAGCATGCTTGCTGCAGCTGTACCTTTAACACAGAATCTGCATAAATTCTAAAAGCCATAAAACTATAAGCACAGTACAGACAAATACAGCAACTTAAACTGCAACAGCAAAGAAAGTAAAAGGAGAAGATGTTGAATACTCCAGTTGTGACTGCATTACAGCTTCTCTTTTCTTACCTTTGTAGTCCACTGGCTTTGCATTCTTTAGAAGTTCCATGCACCTTGCTTCCTCCTTGTGAATCTCCAGCTGAAATCTGCATTCTGGATGGACACCATTCACCTGTGTCAATTTAACAAACAGGCCAGGATCTTGAAACATGAATTTAAGTGCTTTATGGAGGATGCAACTACCAATAATGAAATCCACAACTTTAACTGGCACTGGTTTTGCCCAAGTACGTGCTAGGCATTTTACAGACACAGTCATTGCCCATTTTAGCTTCTCACACATTGACTTTTCAAAACAAAATATTAAAATAGAGCATTCACTGACTCCTTTCTGTAGCATTTCAAGGCCAATTGTCATTTACAATAAAATGTTTAACTTGCTGGTGCATTCTGCAATATTGTTTCATGCGACTTTTTCCTTGAGAAAAACTGCGAGTTAAACTTAAGCAGGAAAGTAAACACAGTCGCGTTTTTTGCTTTTGTAGTAAATTAGGAAGCTGAAAGTTTCATACAAATCACTGAACATTAAAACCAATCAAACCGCATTCTCTTTGACATGGTAAATTTTCCTTTTCTTCCCTTTCCCCCCGCCATGTATATTTTGACTCCTGAAGGCCCCAGAGCATGATTATTTGATTCGAGTAAATGCTACAGAGGAAAAAAACCCCACTCATTTAAAAATGCACTATTGCCTTTACTCATTTATAGCCCTGCCCCCAGTTCCTTGGTTTTCAGAAAGGGTTATTTATGTCCATGGGAAGAGATAGTGCTGCAGCAGCACTGGGGAGAGAAACAAGACACTAAGAAGTTGTATTGAAGTCAGTTGGATTCACAGGGGCAGAGAGAATCTAAGAGAGAAACATGCAGAGACCACAAGAGACGGCACAGGAGAAATGACTGTTGGAGGTGACAACGGAAAAAGAGGAAATGCCACTGCAGCTGAAAGGACAGTGAGATTAGCTCAAATGAAATAACATCATCATGAAATAGAATGTGACTATGCTGTACTTCAATCATCCTCACACTTGTAGTATCAAGAAAAGTGCGGTCTCTCTCCAAGCTTCTCCCCGACCCTTTTTCATTCTCTTACTTTTTCTAGGAGACTTTTAATAGTAGAAACTGATAATAGTATCCGATTGACAAGACACTTTTTTAAAAAATGGTAATAATTAATTAAGCTGTGACCATGAACCCAGAACCCAGGACCCAGAGTTAGCATGGAGGGACTGGTTATTCTTCAGTCTCCTTGTGGGCAAGCCACATGCGCAGCTTTTAAAAATACAGCGTAACAGCCATAAGGGAAACAGCAGGAGCTGTTATGAAAACTCAAGAAAACCTGTCTATTCTCCAAAGGTCTCATTTCACCGTTTATGACATCAGAACTTTATTTCCTTTTCTCCATCTTTTCTCTATATTGACTATTGAAATTATATGTTTTCAGGGTAGATTTTTTTCTTTTGAGTGGATTTGTACAGATCTTTAACATAAATTAGGTCTTTTTAGCACTTACAGTAGAAATTGCAGCGTTATACTGAAAATATCTGTTTTCTTGTGTATTATCTACATTCCCAACTGCTCCCATGTAAAATAAAGTCACATATATATCTAATGTTTTGAATTGCATTTTCCTTTCACATCATAGATTATTTATTTTCTCTTCCTGATTGCAAACATTCACTGAGAGTAGATCTCCTACTCATCAAAACATAAGTACAGAAATGGAAATGTTAACTAGATCAGAAGTAAATTAAAGCAGCTGCCGCAATTAAGAAACCTGCAGAATAAGTGACTTTTCTCTCTCATACTTAAGAAAGAAATGTAAGTTCCTCAGTACCAGTGATGCAATAGCAAAGGTTATTCTGAGAACATAAATTTGTTAGTACCAAAAGCTAACACAACATTACTTTTTCAAACCTGGGCTGCATACCAAACTGTAATATACTCTGTCCTAATATATACGTCAGTTTTTTCAGATGTACTTCACCAAGTTAAAGAAATTCACAGTTCAAGACTATGTGGCACTGACCACATCCCAAAACACATCAAGAACCCCAAAATGGATTTTGAGGGCACTCGCCACTTTTCAGGGCTGGTGCTCATCCCCCTGCTTTACCATGGTTAGGTTATCCTTTGTAACCACCAAATACAGAACCGTGTGCTGTGTTGCACATTTTAAAGGTACACAGCTGGCAATCCAGCTGAGGACTCTGTTTTTAGTGACTTAACAATTTTTAAGGCAACCAGAACAGCAGTTTGACTGGGAAAACATTTCTGACAAGCAGCTTACATTTACCCTCAGCATTGTTTCCCGACTTTTGGCGAACATCATCCGTTATTTTAAATTTACAGTGGAAATGGAAAAATTTAGAGGGCAGGTTTTGTGTTTGGTTTTTTTTTTTTTCATAAATCATGTTTCTAACCATGTTACAGACTCTAACAAACAACTGAAGAAATATTTAAAAATAAAGATGTTAAAAGCAGATGCCCTAAATTTGAAGTCTTTAATATTCTGAATGCTTTGTACATTGTTATCCTGTTGCATGTATTAAAGACAAATTAAACACGCAGAGTTTTTTTTCACCATATTATGACTGCTAACGACCCTCCAGACGGTACCAGGACAGCGCTCTGTGAAAACTCTTAGCAAACTAGTGACCACCGGTTGCCGGGGAAAACAGCGGGGAACAAGTGACTCCGCGACAAACGGCGCCAGCCCCGTTCTGCCGCGAACGGGGACCGGGAATGACGACCGGGATGGGGACCGGGCCCGGCCCGCGCTGCTCCGCCCGGGCGGAGCCGTCCCGGCCCCTGAGGAGCGCCCGGGGCTGCGGAGCAGCGCCCCCCGCCACCTGCGCCTCCGACCGGCCCGCCGCTGCCTGAGCGGCCCCGGAGAACGCCGGAGTGGAGATGGGCAGGGAATTCCACCGGGGGCAGGACCCCCCTCCCTGCGACATCCCCGCTTACCGGCGACACCCGGTGAGCGCGACCGGCAGGACTCACTTGCTCCCGGAGCGAGTGCGGCGGGGCCGGAGTCTCCGCACCTGCTGCGGCTGAGCCCTCCGCTCCGGGAAACGGGGAAGCTGTAAGGGAACCGCCAGCCCGCCGGGTACCGCACGGGCACCGCCGTAGGGGTCACCTCGTGCGCGATCTGGAGGGACGAGTTTTACCGTTCCGCCGAGGGTGAGCGCGGGGTGACTTACCCGCCCCAAGCTCCAGCAGACGGAGAGGAGGAGGATCGGCAGGTTTCTCATGCCAGCCGAGAGCCGGCGGGCTCCGCTGCCCCGCGCCGCTCCGCGGGCGCCTTCCGAAGGCGGCGAGCAGGAGCCGGGTCCCGCCGCGGCACCATAGGGCCCGGGGGCCGCTGCCGGGGCGCCGAGCCGAGCCGAGCCGAGCCCCCCGCCCGCGGGCGGCCGCCGCCCTGCGGCTGTAGGCGGCTCCCGCACCTGCCCCCGGCCGCTTCCCACTCCGGCGGCCGTCAGCTCCCTGCCCGCCGCCTCTCTGCGCTCAGCTCCTCCTCTGGCCCCCAGCTCCTTTCCCTCCCGCTTCTCCTCAGCCCCTCTCCTCCGCTTCCTTTTCTCCTCCTCCCTCTCCCTGCCGCGGTTGCTCCCTCCATAAGAGGTGCGAGACCGTCCCCTCAGCCGGGACGCCTCTTGGCCATCCTCAGGTGCTTCTCCGCCATCCCGGGCTGGTGCCGGGTTATGGAAAGGGCTTAGCCCGCTCCGCCTGTCCTCAGGTTCTGGATAAGTCCCTTCTTCTCCTGCGCACACATCCAGAGGGGCCTGGGTGCCCGGACTGATGCCGGGATGCTTTTGCCCGTTAAACCATTAAGATAATCGAGCACAGTTTTCCCCCAAGCTAGACACAGACAAAAACTCCCTCACAGATGTGGGGTAAGTGAAGTGACCCCTGGCAGGGTCAGCCTTCTCACTGTGCAGATCAGCAAATTTATTACAGAATCTTTCTTCCCCCCAAGCTATTTTTTTTTTTGGAGGTCTCAATACAGGACCAACAGTTTAAGGCAACTCTGTATTATTGCCTGACAGTTTACCAGGCATAGATCTTGGGGTTTCCCTCACAAGGCATATAAAATATATAATTGGCATTTATGTTAGCCCATGCCTTTTATTATAGAAAAAAAACAGAGATTATATACTGGCTTTTAGCTGAGGATGAGAATAAATTAGAATTGTCTTTCCACTGTCCTATATGTGCTGTAATTTAAGTAGTATGTGTTAAAAGGAACTGAGTCGGCAACATAAGACTCCTGAATAGCCTTATGCCAGCCAAAATAATCAGCTATTAGCAAAGCCAGTACACTTCCACAAAAAAAAAAAAAAAAGCTGAAGAGAATTTTCATTTTTTGGATGGATTTGGAAAAAATCATATATTGAGAGGAAAGACTTGATTATAACCTCTGTGGTATCGCTAAAATGAAATACCACAAACCATAATGGGCAGTGTTAAAACCTACATGCTGAAAGCAGAGGGAAACATTAATGGAGAGAGAAAAACTTCCTATAGGATGGCATATGATTGAAAATATTTTCATTGTAACAGAAAACAGTATCCCTTTGGATTCACTTCGATTTGTATGTGATAGGTGGACCGAAATGCCAAATTGCACCTACTTCTGGAACAGCTGGGTTGCGGAAGAACCTGGTTGTGCCTCTAATTCTGGGATTCCCAGAGTCAAACCAGACTCTCAGGTCAGACCTCTTGGAAACGGAGAACTGCACAATGCAACCCCCCTGACTCCTGAGACCAGTGTCCAAGGTTCCTCTTCTGGGTCCTGGTTATTGACACATGCAATCTGAGGGTGCTCTTAGCAATTTCTCGAGAGCTATAGGTTTTTCCAAAATAACAATCTCAAAATCTCTCATCTTCTGTTTCACACAAATCTGATATCTTATCATTGTTGCAAGGCTTTGGAAAAATCTGTTTTCTCTCTTGTTAGAAGTTATTTCTTGCACTTTGTGATGACTGGCATCCTGCTAAGAAACCAGTCTTTAAACCCAGGCACCCTCATGAGTGAAATTTGTACGTGTCAAGGCTCTTCAGGTACTTCAGCAGCAAACCCAACAGCAGTGGCTTGGCGGAGAAGCTGTTGGGCAGACCGTCCACCAGCCCGGCTGCCCCAGCAGCTGAGGACACATGAGTTGCCAGACACCAAAACCCAGTGCTTGATTCCTCGAGCAAATGATTCATTAAGCTGTTGAAGCTGAGTAGCCTGGGAAACTAATTAACAAATTAGTGTTAACATTCTGTGTAGAAACAGTCTTGGGAACTGTCATCATTATTCCTTCTGTGGAATGACAGAAACTGGTATCTTGGGTAGTAAGCAGGCCACATATCCCAGAACTGGCATTGAAGTTCTGAAGCTTGTATTTGTTCTATCAGAAGATTGTCCAGAGTCAGATTTTGTGATGTTTTGTTTTCAATGAATCAGCATTTTTAGGTGAAAAGAAAAATCATCAGTTGTATCTCAGTGAGTCTTTGACACCAGATAAAAGAGATGCATCAAACAGTAATATTTTTGTTTAGGTATAGCTAAGTGCTTCTGCCCCCCTAACCCTCCCAAAAAAAATTATTGAAGGATGAAGCCCAGAAAACATGTTTCATTTTGCTTAAACATAGCACAGTTCAGTACCCTGTGACAGTAGACGTAGAGAGGGAAAAAAAAAGAACAAGAATAGAACTGTAACAGCTGCTGTTATATAGTGATATATACAAATGAGGCTGATACTCTTATGCAGTGAAGAACGAACAGGGTTATGAAGGAACCAAGAAGTCATATGAATTTGGACAGTCAGTGCATATTTCATGCCATTTCCAAGAAAGACCTGTCAAATTCAAATGAAAGAACAAAGAGAGAGATTTTGTGGAGGTATCCATGAGGTACAGAAGGACTACACAGACATGGAGCACAAGGATGGCATCCAAACACAGAGAGAAATTAATCCCCTCTTCACAATAGATGCTATTTTGAATCAGCAGAGCCTGGGTGCTATAGAGAGGGCAGCAATAAAAGTGGAAATGGAAAGTTCAGTGGCAGGTCCTAGTGACAAGCAGTGCTGAGGTACTCCAAGCTCTCTGCTCCCATGGCACATGCAGGAGCCAGAAGGTTTTCTGCAATTCCAGCAGGTGGAAGAGCCTGCCTACCAAAGAAACATGTGTGCCAGCAGAGTTACAACTAACAAGTACCTTCTGCCTGGCCAGCTGTCTCTTTGAGGCCTTTGATACACAGTGTTGGCAATAAGGAGCTGATGTGATTTTGGTCAGGCCCATGGAGAAGAAGCTGACAGCTTTGCATACTGAAGCAATGACATCAATCCCCTTTGAGCTGAATCCTTATTTATATTGTTTGTGCAGTTCAAGATGTTTTGACAATTTGTATTCTACCCACAAATCATGTTCTTGTCATGTATAAAGACTAAAACCCCATTGCTTTCATTGTTTAAAAGGAGATTTTCTTTTGTTCAATCATCTAACAATTATTGTTTACACAATGCATAACATACACTTGCCAGAAATACCTGGAACTTAAAAGGATTTCACTTAAAGCATGTGTACTAGCCATCTCGGACAATTTGCCACTTTCAAGGGGGGCTGGCCCTTGAGCTGCTCAAGCTATTTCATATGTTTTCATTCCTGCTTTCAATACCACAGAGAGATTTTTTGCTTTCACTTTGTGCCAAACACAGTTCTAAGTCTCATTGCAAAAGGAATGCTCGTCCTAAGTCTTCACACTCAGCAAAGACACTAGGTCTTTACCAGATATTCTTAAATCTCCCAAAGGCACTCTCTACTGTCATCCTGCATTTTGTAAGGCTTTTTATTTTTTCCCTGCAGTCCAAATACTTAAGGAAAGATTTTATCAGCCATGGAAACAGACGTCAGAGAGGGCTTCCAAGAAAAAGGAATTGCGACTTTATATGCTGTTTGGACCTTTGATGTTGGAGAAGATTAAAGTTCCCCAAAATTTAAATGTCGTTAACTATTAACGTAGATGATCTTATTGAGCCTCTTTCAGTGATCAGATGGAAGCACGACAAAGAAGGTGCCAGGCCAGAGTGGGGCAAACAATGTGTGTTCAGCTCATGACAATGGGAATTCAGACCTGGGACAGGCTCCAGGGCACATCTGGCTATGACACCACCCTGGGAGAAGCAGCACAGTGTTGCTTCTGTCCAACAGTTGACCCTCCTGCACCAGATATTGTAGTAGCTGCAGAGAGAGGAGAAGGTGAAATGCAGATTTGCTGAATGAACGAAATAAACTCAACAATGTATTTTCTCTGCAGCTTTTAAATGGTTTGATTAAGGAGATGATCGTAACTGCGAAGTCTTCCATCAGGATACGACACAGGGACATCGTTCACCAAAGACGCAGAGTGTAGTCCATAATACTTCCTGTAAGAGTATGCAATTTTGTCCTCTCTCCCTCAATTTTATAAGACTTCCAAGTTTTTTGTAGTTTGAATAAGTCCTTTCAGTACAATAAGCCTTTCCAATTTCTTGGCCAGGGTATTATGTTTTTAATATTTCTGTAATAGACAGGTCCTTTCATTAATACTTATTGAACACATTAAATTAATAGGTATCCTGTTACATTCACATGTATTTATGAAGTAGAATCTGGTCTTTTCAATTTCTAAATTAAATATAAAATAAATAATTTGGGTGTCTGGCATAATAGAAAATACTTGGCTAACATCATTTTAGCTATGATTTACTACAGGTTTGATCAGTGATTTTTGCGTCTTTTACTGGACATGAAGATACCAAATCTTTTTATGCTGGAAATTTGAAGTATTTTTTATTCTGATACCATGAGTAAAAAATTGTCCTCATTAGTTTTTGGTTTTTTTGTAATGCTTAGTTATGATGATGTTATGTTTTTGTTTTGTGTTAACAACCTAAAGCAAAGGATACACTTTGGAAAAAAAACTCTAGAGGCAAAACTCAAAAACTGCTGAAAAAGTGAACACCTAGAGTGGTAGGCAAGGCTTTAGAAAAATAGAGAAGAGTAAGTGCGGAAGATGAATGAATAATAGAATAAAATAAAAATAATATTTAGTAAGAGGAGCCAGCACCAGCTTAATCCACACTTTTCTTTACTAAGACATTTTCTACTCATTGAAGACATTAGATTTATTCTAGATAGCTCTTAGTAAAGCATTTGATACAGTGCCATAGAAATTGCTAGTTAAAATTGAAATGATGGAGCCTAATGAAAAATTTATTTGACCAAAATGTGGTTAAATGAAACCTGACAAATAATGCTGATGTGTAAATAAGAGGGTAAAAGGAAGTAACACTGAAATTCCTCAGAGATAAGGCTGGGGTCCTATTTTATTATTTTTAGTAATTATTTCATTTTTGACAAAACAAAATTTGCAAAGGATTTGAGGTGCTGTCAACAGTAAGCAATATCTGGATATGTCACAGAACTGGATGAGCTGAAAATTAAGCACTAGAAAAAAAGCTGGAAATTTAAAAGAGCAAAATGGAGGGTCATGTGCTAACAAACAATGAACAGCTGTATCTCACATAAGCTAAAGGGCAATAGCAGGAAGTCCTGTGTGTACAAGTCAGTGTGTGGCAAATATGAGCATTAATGTGACATGACCATTGAAAAATAAATGTGGTCTTAGGACATGCAGGGGAGATGCTTGCTGTAGAGTTACAAAAGTAATGAGGCTAGATAACACACCATGGACTGGTCAGATCTTATCTGAAGTGTTGCATATAACTTTAGCAATCTGAAGTCAAGAAAGATGAATTGGGCAGGAGCAGAGCAAATAAATTAAGACCGAAGGATTTTGGAGAACACTTGGTTCAGTAGCCTGATAAAATATGAATTGAGATTAAACATGTCACCAGGAAAGGAACTATGTAGACTAATGGAAATTTGACAGAATAACAGGTGGATTAACCTAGGTGAGAGCAAATTCACAGAATGATATCCAGGTAGCTGTTCTGGACAAACATATTAACAGTGAGGGCAAAGAAATAGATTGTTTTTCAAGATAGAACCTGATCAGCCAACAAAAAGGATTTTATATATATGCACCTGGGTCGAGGCAATCCCAGACATGGGTACAGGCTGGGCAATGGGTGCTTTGAGAGCAACCCTGCAGAGAAAGGCTTGGGGGTACTGGCGGATGAAAACCTGAATATGAGCCAGCAGTGTGCTCTTGCCTCCCATGAAGTAATTAGCATTCTGACGTGCATCAAAAGAAGTGTGGCTGGTAGGTCAAGGGAGGTGATTCTCCCCCTCTACTCCAAACATGAGACACCCCACCTGGAGTACTGCATCCAGCTCTGGGGCCTCCAGCATAAGAAAGACAGGACTCAAGTGGGTCCAGGGGAGGGTCATGGAGGGAAGCTGGGAAACCTCCTGTATGAGGAAAGGCTGAGAGAGCTGGGTTTGTTTAGCCTGGAGAAGAGAAGGCTCTGGGGAGACCTTACAGCCGCCTTGCAGTACGTAAACAGGGCTTACTGACAACCAATGGTAGGACAAGGGGTAATGGGTTCAAACTGGAACACAAGAGGTTCCACTTAAATTTGAGAAGAAACTTCTTAGTGAGGGTGCCAGAGCCTGGCCCAGGCTGCCCAGGGGGGTTGTGGAGTCTCCTTCTCTGCAGACATTCAAACCCGCCTGGACACCTTCCTGTGTAACCTCATCTGGGTGTTCCTGCTCCGGCAGGGGGATTGGACTGGATGATCTTTTGAGGTCCCTTCCAATCCCTAACATTCTGTGATTCTGTGATACAGGAAAGATGTGGAGGGACTCTTCATCAGGGAGTGTAGTGATAGGATGAGAGGTAACGGGTTTAAACTGAAAGACGGTAGATTTAGATATGATATTAGGAAGAAATGATTTCTTTTTAGTGTGGTGCGACACTGGAACAAGTTACCTGGAGAAGCTGTGGCTGCCCCATCCCTGAAAGTGTTCAAGGCCAGGTTGGATGGGGCTTTGAGCAACTTGGACTAGTGGAAGGTGTCCCTGCCCATGGCACGGGAGTGGAACTAGAGGTTCCCTTCCAACCTAAACCGTGCGATGATTCTGTAATTAAGCCCCATGCACCAATATCAGACCAGACTTTTCTAGAGGTCTTTTCCAAGCCTCCATCCCTTTTTGTGGTAAACAGTCCTTCTCCGAACTTCTCAATCAAAATCACTGTTGTACAGAAAATTAGTTGCTGGATCTTTTTGTCTTTTTACACAGAAAAAGTAGTTTTCTATACGAAGTGGCCACCTTTGTGGAAAATTCCTATTTTCCATCAAAAATATGAATATTTTTGGCAGATATACAAATATTTAGCTTTTGGATAAATTTTTCCATTTGAGGTTTTCAAAACAACCATAAATTTTGCTAGAGGGGAAGAAAAAGTCTCTACTAGGCTCTACTTTCTGAAGATTTTTTTGTTCAGTGTAATCCTTTACTGGTACAAAGCAGATTTTAGGCCAATTTACAGAAGCTGGATCTGGATCTTCATATTTTGGTAATCTGGGAGTATTTGTCTCAGGAACCCTGTACTGGGCTGTTCTCCAGAAATAGGTGGGAGATGAAACATTATGACTTGTACTAAAGGATGATTGAAAATGAGATTAAAAATCCAGGCTACCTCCGGTCTTGGTAAAGGGAGAGAGGGAGAAGCTGCGTTAATATAGCCAAAAGATTTAGTGCTAATTTTGCATTATTTTAAATTTTGGAATAGAGCCAAGTAAATTTATAGTGAATTTGTAGTCAGAGTAAGATACAGCTTGAGATTGTTTTGATTGTTAAGTTTTTGTATTTTTAGGATAGAATATTGTTTACAACATGGAGGTTTTTTGACACTTCAGGAAGAAGACTGAAGCTTGGCATACTTTAGAAATTCAGAACATAATTCTGTCAAAAACCTTGTATAACCATCAACCTGATGGGATATACACAAAGCAAGAATTTTAGAAAGAAGAGAGATGGGATTTTTGGGTAGTGATCAATGTGTGGCTTGATTTCTATTGCTTAACTCCAGTTAACTCAGGAGATACGAAAGGAGAAGCTTCATATTTGTGTAGTCAAATTTTAAACACTATAAAACGGTGTCCTCATTAAGAGAAAAATTTAACAGCATAAGGAAATAAGTGAAACCTAATTGTCCAGCGTAATATGACCTGGATGACAGTCTAATCAAGAATGGATTACTGTTGTATGAAGAATTTTCCCACATAACAGGAGGGCAAACGAAATACATGTTGACAAAACAAGCCCCTGTAATCCACAGGAACGTTCCATAGCCAAAATCAATACCACTCACTTCAGGTGTCCAAGTTGAACTGAAAATGTCTGAAAAGCAGGAAAGGCAGGGCAATTGTGACACAGGTTGCCAGTGTTAGTGGGTGAAGAAAAGCATTTGGCTGAGCAGGCATCTGTTTGCAAAATTAAATATTACGAGCAGATGTGTGGTCTGTCCTTCTCTAGCAATTAGATGTCTTTGTCCATTCTGGATCCAGAAATCTTTGTCAAAAACAAAGGCCTAGTTGAGCAGAATTAATTCCTTAAAAGAAACACCTCAAAACCAAAAAAGCAACATTAAAGAGAAGGTAGCTATGAACCCTTGTGGCACAGTAGCCCCAGGGTTGCTGAGGACTTAATTTCCACGTCTTCCCTAGTTCAACCTGAATCATGGCCATCATTATGAATGAGCCCCAATAATAACCCAGAGGAATGATGAGACCACAGGACAGTTGAGATTGTGCTGTGCTTTTTCACTTGATGGTGGTGACAGACAAGCCTCTCCTCTGTTTGGTCATCCATTTTTATGAAATATGGAGGAAAATTTCACCTTTGATACTTTCTCTCTGGTTGAGATGCACTAACTGGTTTGAAACTTTTTAGAAATAGGTAACTCTAAAACGACAGCCAGATTCATATCTGTGTACTGGCCCAGGTTCTAGAGGACACATGAAGCACATCTTTGAGCAGAGAGCCTGGTAGACAGGACAGCTAGGATTTGAATGTTCGAACCCTCTCAGGCTTGAATTGCCCTGGAAACCCACATTTTACTCTTCACGGTATCACAGTATCACAGTATGTTTGGGATTGGAAGGGACCTCAAAAGATCATCTAGTCCAATCCCCCTGCTGGAGCAAGAACGCCTAGGTGAGGTCGCACAGGAATGTGTCCAGGCGGGCTTTGAATGTCTCCAGGGAAGGAGACTCCACAACCTCCCTGGGTAGCCTGGTCCAGGCTCTGTTACCCTCACTGAGAAGAAGTTCTTTCTCAAATTTAAGTGGAACCTCTTGTGTTCCAGCTTGATCCCATTGCCCCTTGTCCTATCATTGTTTGCCACTGAGAAGAGCCTGACTCCATCCTTGTGGCACTCACCCTTTATATATTTATAAACATTAATAAGGTCACCCCTCAGTCTCCTCCAAACTAAAGAGCCCCAGCTCCCTCAGCCTTTCTTCATAAGGGAAAGGACATTTATTGCTGTGATACATGAAAGATTGGCATTGCCAGCTATGGTTCTGAATAGATGTGACATAGTGCTTGTAGGCCCTAGATGCTTAAATTTTGCTGGGAAAATATATGTCTGTGGGCTGGGTCTTGCCCCATGTTTCCTGAATCATTCTTCAACACGTGCTATCTGAGGCCTGGGACTCTACCTCCAAAATCTCTTGCTCTGATTCTAGAGAGGTGTGGAGTGTCCTTGGGTTTGTATAGCTGCAGTGGGTATTGAGGAAGCTCAGACTGGAATCCCTGAACCCTCAAGAGAAACTGAGCATTGCCTTGTTAGCCTTAATCCTGCATTTCTGGCCCAACCTTGTTCACCTTGAGATCAATGACAGTCCCATTGGCTTCAGCTGGGAACACAACCAAGCGCTTGGCTGTGAAACCATGTAAATACTGCTCAGACCTAAAATTTCCATAAATCACATTGCTCTTTTTGAGGTGAGCGCATAGCTGGCTGGTCTCATGATCATCAGAGAAATGATGTCAGAGTCTCCTACTTTTTCAAGTATCTTAGAGCAGCTATAGTGTGAGCCACTTCATACATTGAGGAATGATATACACTAACTAAAAATGCCAGCAATTAGCTAACCAAGTCTCCTGAACTGAAAGGCCAGTTCAACTTTTCCCCAGTTGCAATGTTTTTCTGGGTTGGAAACTTAGAAATTAATCCTAAGAGATGTAATTTCCCTGCTTTAATATATATTGTCTTTAATGGAATTATACAGAATGATTAGTAGAGGCAAATGTCAAAATACCAGACAGAAACTGACTCACCAGTCATAGGATTTAACATTAAGGTCAGGCTATGGAAATACAATGGTGCTCAGTCTTTATTGCCTTGCACTTTATGTAGTGATTTAGATTGGAGCAAGATGACCGGAGTGAATGTAATGTCCCATTTTTCGAAATTTGATGGTATTTTACATATTCCTTCCATTAGCGATGACATCGGGCACAAAGCAGTTAAACCAGACAAGAACCTAAAACAAAGGAACAAGTTCAGAATGTCCTGGAAGATGATTATGAGCAATTGTCTGCAGAGATTTTAAGGTTTACTTTTTTTTTAATCTTTTTTTGGGGGGATGGGGTGGGGAGCTGGATTGAAATGTTGAAGTTCCATCCAAATAGAGCATAGCAAGAGCACTCACAGTGCGCTCTTTCCCTTCCCAGTCATTCCAATTTGCTCCCCTTTTACTAAATGCATTTGCATATGCCAATTGGTAACAAACCTTTAATGTTGATGTTTTTTATCTGAAAAGCAGCTTTCATCACAGAGCTTTGATTGCATGGACTGCTCTAAACTAAATGAGCTCCAAATTACATTATGCTTGAACTAACTGCATCTGCTCACTAGAAGTATCTCAGTCCATACTGGCACAGGGGGACCTGAAAGACTAAGATCAAATGCTAAAACCAGCTTTCATGCAATACTAAACTCACATGTTGATCTTACTCATTTAATTCTTCATCTCTATCACTGACAACAGCCCCCAGCTCACACATCCTGTAAGACTTTGCTCCATCTCTGTCCCTGAACTGCTCGTCATCACCTGTGCTGCTGATTTGACTTTTGATTGTGATATGATGAAGAATTACAGGGCTCACATTCAAAGGGTCGTCTACTTGTGTTCCTGCTGTTTATTGTTTTGTCATCTGGTCTTTCTGTACTGCTGTCTATTCACCTTGTACTAACTAGACATTAGATACTAAATGGTAGGAATTTCACTGTTTTTTGCTGCAACAGCTTCTTGCAGTCATTTGCCAGCTCCCACTTGTCAAGCCATGATGCTGGCTTCCTTGGGAGTGCAATGGTGGGACAATATCTGCATTTCAAAATACCCAGAGGCTAAGATTTTTTCCACAGTAGCCACAGCAACTTCATTAGTACTTCATTCTGAATATATTGCTCATAGAGGTCACCAACCTGACTGAATTTGAAACTAAGAGCCTTTCTGTTATTTCTGAAAAGAATTATGTGTTTCTGAAAATGAATGGTATGTTCTATTTTCTTGTAGCTACTCTGAGATGTGAAGGGCTTGCCATTCTGCCAAGGGCTGAGTGCATTGATTATGTTAATGCTGATGGGAAGAAAGATGCAGACATGACACTGCATAAAGGATGCATAAGGGAAGAATCAATTCAAGGAGGTAGCACGAAGTTCAAGAAATAGATGGTTGCTCTTGGAATGATGAAATGCAGTAAGTGTTTATGGAATGATAAGGTATGGGAAGGTCTATAGGATGATGCTCAGCACTCTGTTGCTTTCTATGGAGTAGGATAAATGATGTTTTTGGGTAAGGCCTAGATATTGGTTGTATTTTCAGTTGTGCTAGGAGATTCATATTTTCAAAAAGAATTACACACAGAGGAGGAAGCTCAATAAAAGGGACAGTCAAGGGGTAAAGGTCTGGCAAGCAGCGAAGACATTGTTCAAAGACACCATATCGGAATTCAGGGCAAGTGCATCTCATTTTAGAAAGACAAAAAGAAATCCAGCATGGCTGAACAGAAGGGTAGAGGAGGTTATTAGAAGAAAGAACAAACTTTTCAAAAACTGAGATTCTTACTTGTAAGTGATGTTTCAGGAAAACCTGTCTGTAGTCAAGATTTTGGTAGAAGTTATGGAACAGACAAAAAGAACAGTGACTGCTAGGTCTGACAACATTCTCAAAGGATCCTAGAGGAATTCCCAAGTGAAAAACCTGAGCAGCTAACAGTAGTGTGCAATTTCTCACTTAAATATTTCGTGCAGAAGAGTGACACTGAGTTAATATGGTACAAATTGTTAAATGGTATTCCAGGGGACGTGTGGGTGGCATTGAGATTAATAATGAAAGATTGCTGGTATTCTCTCTCAATACAAAGACCAGTTAGGACATTAAATTAAACTACCAAGCTACTTTTGCACACAACGCACAGACAATGCATAGACCTTTCTAGAGGATGCTGGGGTTCCTAAAAGTTTGTACGGGTTAGACATTGAATAAATTAATGGAAGAAAAACCACAGAGGCTTAAATACAAAGGTATTACCACTGGTTTAGGAAGTGCTTTGAATGCAAATTACTGGATTCAGGGAGAATATGCGTGAAAGACCAAATGTATTTTTCCTGTTTATATACTCTATATATTTGCTGTTTCCTGCTGTCAAGAGAGAGCGTATTGGATTAGTATGGAAGTCTTGATGGTGTTAGATTTTATGTTCCAGCAATTTCAACAAGCAAAGGTATCTGCTGGTTCTTCTGCAAGTAGTTAACAGGAAGAGGGTAAATTCCTTCTCCAGAGTCATCCTCAGTAACCTGAAGCTGCACAGGATCTGGGATTAGAAATTATTCCCTTGGAGATAAACAAATGAGGCAAATGATGTCCATTTATTTAACTCCTCTACAGCTCTACACAAAATGTGTAAGAACAGACTGAAAGGTAAAGAAACACAGAACAGGAAAAGAGGAGGCAGCATAACAATTCTGCCTTTTAATTACTTTTTTCACATTAGTTTTAGTTTTAATTTACTCTTTGGTGCAAGTATACACTTTGTGTAAGTGTATACACATTTGTAAAGACTTTATTTACTAGTTGGAAGCGCACATTTATTTCTTATTGACAGGTAAGATTATTAATACTTTTTTATTATAATATATTTACCATTACAAGTATGCTTAAGCATTTTTTGGTGTCCGCTTAATTGTAAGGAAATGAAAAGCTGAAACTATATCAACCTCAAAAGATTTTATTAAAGGGAAGAAACAGCAACTAGCAATATGTATTAGCCAAGTCCATGGTACACTGTGTTCCCAAATGAGTGAGCACAGAAAGATCCATTTAGATTGATATTTTATTTGGCAAATAAATTTATTCTTACACCACTTATTCAATAAATTAGACAGGTACAATATACCTCATACAGTCTAGGAGTCTTCTCCTTCTTGGAGTTTAAAATAATATAAAAACAGGATCTCCAAAGACTTGCGACATATCAGGAAAGACCCACAGTGTTTCACTACTCCCAACCCAAAATTTGTGTTAGCAACCAGTTGCTCTCTGAAGCCTGGCTCATCTGTGTCAGAGGTCAAACTGAGAGATCTTCCAAGATGCTCTTTATTAGCTCTTGGCAGCATAAATATGATATTCCAGTGGTATGTCGTTCTGCTAAGCCAAACAAATGCGAGGAATGTCCATTTAACACAACCCCTTACACAGGCTGATCATGAAAATGTGATGGAGCAGGAAGGCGGCAGAATGTAAAGAAAAAAGAAAATATACCTCTCTAAAGGGAAACTGATATTCAGTTTTGCAAAGGGACACAGGGAAGAAAAGACTGATACTCCAAGGTGTAACACTATAGGCAAAAACACACTTAGAAGAAAGCGGTTTCCTCCCAGCTGGAGTACAGAGCACACAAAGGAGGAAGGTCTTTTGTGGATGCTGTTAGGGCTGAAAAGCCTCAGACTCGAGAGTGTGGGTGTGTATATATATACATATCCACCAAGATTGTCTCCCTTCAGAAGACAGTCTTTGTGGATGTGTATATGTACATATACATGACCCCCACATGTGTGTCATTAGTGGTTTGGGATAGTTGGTGCACATAATCCTCAGAAAGCTGTTACCAATAAATGAGAAGTAACTGATTTAAGCAACACCAATGACTTATTTTGGAGCATGTAGTTTTCTACAGTGATTGGTAATTAACATGATAGAACCAGATGCTTCCTTAATGGTACAGGAATGGGGGACACTTGTTCACGGGCTTTAACATTGCTCACAGGTTTGAGTTGGTACTGCTACTGCAGCAAAGTAGCTGTGGGTTGTTTTGGAAAAGCTAACACAGAAAAGACTATTTGCTTCTGTGAATCTTGTTAGGCATGCATCAATATGATGCTAATTCCTATAGAAACACTGTATGTCAGGGCCATCTTAAGATACATGATAGAATGTTGTTTAAGGGTCATTTAAAAATCTTCATTATGATATTATGACTGGCTTTGATTGTGTTATTTCTGAAGGATATCCATATCTCTCTCACAGTCAATTTTCTTTTTCTTCCTTCTCTTTTTCTTCTTTTTCTTTTTCTTTTTCTTTTTCTTTTTCTTTTTCTTTTTCTTTTTCTTTTTCTTTTTCTTTTTCTTTTTCTTTTTCTTTTTCTTCTTTCTCTTTTTCTGTTTCTTTTTCTTTTCCTTTTCCTTCTTTCTCTTTTTCTGTTTCTTTTTTCTATTTCCTTTTTCTTTTATCAAGAAAAATCTGACAGAGACTAAATTTTAAAAATATTGGTAAAGAATGGCTAAAAGGCAAGTTTTGAAAGTAAACAGTCCTGTAAATCCCAGCACCAATTGCTGGTGGACAAAAGAAAAATGTATTTCCAAGAATTCTGGGCTCAATCCTGGTACTTGCAGGCTGCCTCAATGAGAAGAGTTGCCAGCTCCTGTTCGTGTTCCTGGAAGACCGTGATTTCCAAAAGTATGTGTTAACGTGTTTCTAGACTTTGGCTATGATTTTAGGATCTCATCCTAAAAACATGCTGCAAGGTGAAGACTAAGCAGCCTTAACACCACAAGGCTGGACTGAGTCCCAATACAAATGCTCAAACTGTTTAGTTAACTCCAAATATTTATACTTATAAAATGTATTTCAGTAACAAGCTGTGTATTATTTAGTAAAGTTTTCTCTGGAATTACCCAGAAACAGAAGTATAAATTAATTTCCTGCAAGGTCAGTATTTCTAAGATTAATACATATCCTTGTTTATTATTTCTGTTCCAAACTGCTTCATTCCTCTATGATAACTTTCTCTGAAAGATAAATCTAATTTCTAAATCCTTTCTACTGAATTATAAACCAATCAGATGTACAGCTGAAAACCAGTTCCATCCACAAACTGAAGATACAGAATTTATCTCCCCAATTTTTCAAACATATAATTGGGCATCAGGTCAAAGAAAATGAAATACATTCCTGAATGCTAGCACAGGTCCTTGTTTCCAATTCCTCATTTCAGATGAAGTGAAGTAGCCCATATATTCTTTCTGAAGGCTTTGGTTCTAATGATTGATTATGGGACCAAATATTAGCCACTGGATAACTTTTGTGCCCTTCTACCTGATGTGTACTCACCTACTTAATATAAAGTTATGACATACTGAATAGAGCAAAATTTTCATTTCAGCAATTTGCTCTATAGTGCTCCAACTATGTAATTAATATAAAAAAGGCACTCCTTTAAAACATTTTGTTTATCTAAAAATAAATATGACTGTAAAGCAACAAAATTCAGGTTCTCTTTTGTACTTCTGTGTGCAATACATCTCCTAGGAAAGTTTAAGAAGTGCATCCAGGTGGGTACTGAATACACCGAGTGCTCTTTAGGGCGTGCCTACCAGGGTAGGACATAGCAGTCTGAGGAGAATTTGTTTTTCATTTCTCTCTCTGACCCTCCTCTTTAGCTCTTTGATTTTCTTCTTGATCTCGCCCCAGTCTATATACCTATGCACAGACTTCTGCCATGCCAAAAGTTTTGATCATTATTTCTAAATACCTCCAGTGCAACTTCTTCTATTACATCAAATGCAAGTTTTCATACCACTTACAGAGCTCTGTAAAGCTCTTTCTTCTTCTAGTTGTTCCTGCTCATCCTGACTCAAACTGTGGCACATCAGTTCTCCTTGTCTCCAGTTACAAACATCTCTGGTGGTTTCTCAGACATTTGTACATTGCTTTCCCCTCTCCCTATCCATGAATCAGTAGTATTATGAAGTAATGACAGTCCCTCCCTAGTGCCTATGAAGTGAACACAGGGAATTGTCACATCTCAGGAGAGCTGCAACAGCCAGCATGATGAGCGGGGACAGCTCAAACCAACTTCTAGACAACACTGAAGAGGGATGTGTGACCTAAGACTGCTCTGTCATTCTAGCATGTGCACTGGAGCTCAGGGTCTCAGGCAGACACTTCATCGCTTGGACCTCTCTTGGGCAGGGTCGTCTGAGAGGAAAAGTTATAATTTTGCTCCAGAACCTTGCAATTAAGAGCATCCAATCAGTGGGCAGAGGAGCAGAGTTCTTCTTTACCTCATGGGGCTTAAACCCATCTCCCAGAAGAAGTTTTCTCTGCAGAGAAGCACTCATCATATATCAAGTTGGAGTTGTTCCTCTGCTTGGTATTTCACAAGACCCTGGCCAGCCCAAATAGGCAGCACAGATGAAGTTTCTCAGAGAGATGATGTGGCTTCCCTGAGGTCAGTCCATGTGCTGGGGGCTGAATTCCACCCTCCTGACTCTGAAGGCAGCATTTGGTCTCCTAGGTTGCAGAAAACGAAGAGATGCTCTTCTTAAAATTTCCTTGAAATTAAATTGTTGCATTGTTCAAAATATTGAGGAAAGCCTGAAGGGATTTAGTTACTGCATTCCCAAACAAACCAGCAGGGCGGGAA
The DNA here is from genome assembly GCF_037038585.1 of Patagioenas fasciata. Lineage (NCBI taxonomy): Eukaryota > Metazoa > Chordata > Aves > Columbiformes > Columbidae > Patagioenas > Patagioenas fasciata. The sequence continues at coordinate 158,603,774 of NC_092521.1, read as the reverse complement.
ATAGGCAATTCTTCTCTTTTGTGTATATTCCAAATGCTAATTAAACAAAAAGTAAACTTTCTTTTAGCAGTTTCCAATATGAGATTGCAATATCTCATTTACCGCCTTTTATTTCTTTACTTCATTGTATATGCATAGGCACACATGTGAACGAACTTGGTATGTAAGATATCCTCTCCTTCCCACCCCAGCTAGTAAAATAACTTCCACCACTCCTACCCTAAAATGCATAGACATAAATCCAAGATGTATTAAAATAACTAGATGAAAAAGACAATATAAACTTGTTGAAATACTGTGTCAACGTAGTTTTGATTGAAGTTATTTCAATTTCACATCAGATGACCTCAAAATACTAATAAAAACAGTTTTTGTAGTTCCAATTTCTAGAGTATTACCCTGAAATTTTCATTTTAGACTCATATTTGTATACATATTTCTTCATAATACTTTTCATTTGCTGAACGTGGAGAGAAACATCTGTTCCATTATAGTCTGTAAAGCATATGTCGACTGAGGTCTCAGCCTTTTAAGTAAGAGAACTTCTCTTCTTTCATGAACTCTCATACTTAGTTTTAAGATGAAGGGTTTCACTGGAGACACCTGACTGTAAATTTGAAGCCCTTTCTTAAAAGTCATCTGCAAAAAATTGTATCTGGTTTCCTAAGAAGATGGGCCCTTTGTGACCACACTGCTGATAGGTATCTGCTGTCTACCATTTGTAAAATAAATGGAGATTTGGGTAGAAGATTACTTAGGGGGCATTGTATTTATTTTCTTTTTTTTTGTTTTAAACCTGTAACTTAAAAAAACAAACACACACATAAAAATGAACTCTTATCTTGTTTGGTTGGATCATTATTTTGAGAAAATTAAGATGTTTGTTGTAATCTCTTAATAGCTTTTTTAAAATGCGAAGAATACTGAATATTTTTAAAAGGGTTAGTGCAGTTCCTGAAGTTAAGTAACAAATAATAAAGAGCCATGAAAATCCAGAACGTTTTCCTTAGCATAAGAGGAAATCCTTTCTATTCTGAATAGCTCTACTTCCCCTGCCTTTGATCTTGCGATGTCGCTTCTGATCTAGGATGTGTCACTATTCCACTAATCTTTCCAGACAGACTTTTGAGTCTGCTCATATTGCAATAAAAGGGTTATAGCTTCCTCTTCTTTTTTTTTTTTTTTTAATTGCAACCTCATTAAACCCCTTATACTATAGAGAGAGGAAATTTTATTTTTAGTTGTGTTACCTAGCAGAGCAAAACCTCCTGAGCTGAGATTTTCCATAAGCATCTAATGCAATTCTTTCAATTGCTTAAAAACTTGCTACTGAAACTGGATTTTCCTAAGTACCAGACTTAGTCTAGAGAAAAGTATAGGCTCCTAGAATTTTAAAATCTAAATAGGATCAACCACAAAAAAGACCCCCAAGCAATCAACAACAACAACAAAAAAGTGACTGCAGGACCAACGGAAGAGAACAGGATTCATGTTTAGCTTTAAGTGAGAGCATTACTGCAGGGAACTCAAATGGAAGAAAAATCTGGAGGGAGGAGTGCATTCATCACTACCTAATAAGGTGAAGTTCCCACTGACATTTTTCCCATGCTTAGAACATTTCTAACATTTCTGTCTTCCATGAATTCTCCTCTTTGTAGCAAGGCCTGAACTATAACTGCATTCTTCTCCCATGTGGGGACTGATCGACTCCTGGAATTCTTCCTTTTTGATTCAGCTACATTCATAAAGTTTCTGGCAACTGAGTTTCTCACTTTCTGTAGTAACTAAGGTCGTATGGCTTCGGAGGGTTGTATTTGAATGCAAAAACTCTGTCCTCGATGTACTATACTACATATAAAAGTCCATTGTAAACAAAAAATGGAATTAACCAAAAATATTTTCCTAAATATCTCCTTTTTTTAAGTGAGAAAATTGATTTATACCGCTCTAAGAACACATATCCTCAGCTTTAGCTTTATTTTATATATCTAAGTTAGTTATATGATTCTAACAACAATGATAATGACTCAAAATCTGTACAGCCTTTGCTTTCAGAGCTCAGCTGATAGTTCAGGTATGCCCATCCTCTTGATTTTATAGATGAGAGATTGAGACACACAGATTAAACTACAACAACATAAAACAAACCAGCAACATAAAAACAAAAGGAAAAAAAGTCATTGTGTGGACTATAGAGGGAAAATACAAAACTGTGATCCCCAAAACTCCATTTCTTACCCTATGACCCTCTGCTTTATGCAAAGCAGTACAGCTTCAGTGGGTAGACAAAGAATTCCCAGGCCCTGCAATAGCTGACAGTTGCTAGTTAGGGCACCTCCAGACATGTGAGAGATACAGCAGAGAAAGACACTAAATCTGGATCTCAGAGATAACAATAGCAGTGAGCACAATAACAGCTGTAAAAATCATTCTTATTGCCGCCCAAAAGTGTAAAGTTTTGGCCCATCAGTGGATAGAACTAGTCAAACTCTTTCTGTCTTAAGAGAGGCAGCCGTCTGCCTTGGCTTTGGTACAATCATTATACTGCTGTCCAGAAACTGAATTACATTGCAATTGATATTTCTGTTTTTTTCTCCAGTGATATACTATGCTTCTTTTGAGAAGAATAGAGCCATGGTGCATCTTGGAATTTGTAATTCAACCAGCTAACCTGGATTATGGAAAGGAACAAAAGCAAAATGTACTTGAAATACATTTCCCTGGTAATTCTGTGTTGTTTTTTCCTAGTGGAATTCTACCCCCAACCTCAAATTCCTTTATCAGTGAAAACAGATTTTCTGAACAGTGCTAATAACTGCCTACTAAGTAGTTTATTTAAGAAGGGGTTACATAGGTTTAAATAAAAATAGATGTTGATCTGGTTAGATTTTTTAAAAATAAATGCTGTAGGTGAACCGAGACTTGGTGAAGGAGTTACAGAGAATTTTAGTCACTTGTGTAAGGAGTCAGAGCATCTATATTAATAACAGTCCATTCTTGTTTTAAAACATACAAACTTGATTTTTAGTTATCATTGTGCTACCATTAATATTCTTAAAGTGCACACAAGAATATGGGGGAAGAAGACCAGACCTGCTGAGCTCTCACCACCTCTTTCAGTGCATGGTTCTTCATTTGCCGTGACATGGAAGCCTTAAACATTTAGGAAGCATTACTAGTGGTTTGCAAATGCTGCCAGACATTTTCAGAAAGATTCCGCAGGACTCTAAAGTTAATAGCGAGTTGTTATGTCACTGTAGCACCTAGAGACCTCCTGTCATAGCCTCAGCCCCGGGCTCCCTGCTGCTGGGCACTGTTTAGACATGTACTTTCAAGAACTGTGAGCAAAGAAAGAAGTGACTGCTCCAAGATTGCACAGCAAGTAGACACTCTGTACCTATATCTGTAAATGCTGAGGGCTGTGTTTTCATTGCTTATACGCAATAGTCCCTGACATGGCTGTGCATGAAGTGTGCTTGTTCTCCTGCCTGGCAGAGAGCCTGCAGCCACGTCGTGGCCATGCTGCTGGTTGTCCTGGTTTTAGCTGAAATGGAGTTAATTTCCTTCCTAGTAGCTGGTATGGTTCTGTGTTTTGGATTTAGCATGAGAATAACGTTGATAACACACGGATGTTTTAGTTGCTGATAAGCAGTCAAGGACTTCACAGAATCACAGAATGTTATGGATTGAAAGGGACCTCGAAAAGATCATCTAGTCCAATCCTCCCAGATGAGGTTACACAGGAAGGTGTCCAGGCAGGTTTTGAATGTCTCCAGAGAAGGAGACTCCACAACCTCCCTGGGCAGCCTGTTCCAGTGTTCTGGACTTTTCAGCTTCTCACACCATGCCAGCTGGGAGAGGGTACAGCTGGGACAGCTGACCCCAGCTGGCCAAAGGGATGTTCCATACCATATGACATCATGCTCAGTATATAAAGCTGGAGGAAGAAGAAGGATGTTCATTTATCTTCCCAAGTCACCATTACATGTGATGCAGCCCGGAGAGGAGAGGAGAGGAGAGGAGAGGAGAGGAGAGGAGAGGAGAGGAGAGGAGAGGAGAGGAGAGGAGAGGAGAGGAGAGGAGAGGAGAGGAGAGGAGAGGAGAGGAGAGAGGAAGGAAGGAAGGAAGGAAGGAAGGAAGGAAGGAAGGAAGGAAGGAAGGAAGGAAGGAAGGAAGGAAGGAAGGAAGGAAGGAAGGAAGGAAGGAAGGAAGGAAGGAAATAAAAATGATGCATTAACGATGCAAAGCCAAGCCTTCAAAAGTTTCAGAACGGAAGACTTAATGTTATCTGTAACTTTCTTTTGGACTTCTGGCGCATGTATTATGATTCAGACCTTCATTACATGATCATAATTTTCCCCCAGTAACTCTGCCTCATTCAGTGCATGGATATGTAACATTTCCTTTTATTTTTATTCAGTATCTGACCTTAGAGATCTTGCTTAATTCATGCTATCCAAACCCTTCTTGGAACAGAGATTTGTAAATTTTCTCAATGGCTGTTCTGATGTGCTGAGAGTATTTAGATACTTCACAAATGTAATGGATTAATTTTCAGAGCACCCAGCTGAGATGCTGCATTATTATTAGCCCTTTGCAGGAACCTAGAGATGAAGGTCGAAAGCTAACTGGCTAATTTTGTGTTCCAGGCTGAAATGCTTAGGACATCTTACAGAATTTTTGAGCCACCTGCAAACTGATAGAAACTCCAGTGAGAGTGCTTCAGGCAGTCTCATTATGTTCCTGCTGCTCTCTGTTAAATCATGTCACAGTTACCTGGAGAGACAGCATGGAAACAGAAGGAATGAGGCAGGGGGAGAGGAGAGGAGGGGAGAAAGGAGAAAGGGAAGAGGAAGGGAGGGAGCAGCAGGGGAAAGAGGGAGGAATTAAATTTGAACGAACAATAAATGGCATAAAATGTGTAAGTATAAGGAACAAAATAGTGATGGAATAGCCATCACGGTGACCACACTGTTACACCCAGGGTGGAGTGGGTTGTACCTGCTTGGAGGTTTCAGCTTCAGCACCCCCCCACTGGTGCTGAAAAAGGCTTGTGAAAACCACAGGAGCTGCCATCAGCTGTCACTGTGTGGGATGAGTGAGTTCGGTTGGGGCCATTCATTAGTCCAGCAACAATGAGAGTTCAGTGTCAGGTTCTTCAATGAGATTTAGGTCACCTGGACCTCACCATAACACCTGTGCACAGGACACCTATGCACATCTTGTTGTATTCTTATATTTTGAAATCTTGATTTTTCAGTTGTTTCATATGTTACTTTTGGATGTCATTTCAATTTGCAAAAATGGTAAAATAATAACCTATAACCCATAGGTCGATATCCTCTTAACATCATTGAAGTGTTTGCCATGGATTTCAGAATGTTCTTCTGATGTGTTCAGGATTCCAGCTGTTGCTAACTACATGTTATTTTTATATTATGCTCTGAATATTTTTTCCTCTATTTTGTAGAATCATAGAATAATTTTGGTTGGAAAAGACCTTTAAGGTCATCAAACCCAGTCACTAACCTAACACTGCCAAGTCTGCCTCTAAACCATGTCCCTAAGAACCTCATCTATGCAAATGTTCCTTCTGTTTCCTCCTTCTTCATGCAGACTCTCTCTCCCACTCTCCCATGCCCTTAATTTTTCTTCCATACAATAGGTTTACTGAGAGAACAGCGGAACCTTCTTAATGTTTTCAGCACCATCAAGAGAAAAGAGCAATTGCAAGGAACAGCTCAAACTGTGCAGGCATGGATTGCAGCATACTGAGTACAAACAAAATCTCAGGAAAGTCAGCTAGCTATGAAATACTTGCAAGTTTCTATTGCCAAATGATTTTTCAGAACTTTGCGACATACCCAGATTTTGGAAGATTTACTTAGGAGTAAAACCAGGACAATCCTCCAAACCACTGAGGTCCCCCAGTTTCTCAGTGGAATCAGTTTTAATCCGCAATTGTTATAAGCAACACTCCCCGCCTCTCCCCTCCATGTCTGTCGGTGTTTAAAAGGCATTTGGAGAATGTCCTTAATAACATTCTTTAACTTTAGGTCAGTTGGACTAGAGGGTCATTGTAGTTCCCTTCCAACTGAAATCTCATCTCTTCTCTTCTCTTCTCTTCTCTTCTCTTCTCTTCTCTTCTCTTCTCTTCTCTTCTCTTCTCTTCTCTTCTCTTCTCTTCTCTTCTCTTCTCTTCTCTTCTCTTCTCTTCTCCTCTCCTCTCCTCTCCTCTCCTCTCCTCTCCTCTCCTCTCCTCTCCTCTCCTCTCCTCTCCTCTCCTCTCCTCTCCTCTCCTCTCCTCTCCTCTCCTCTCCTCTCCTCTCCTCTCCTCTCCTCTCCTCTCCTCTCCTCTCCTCTCCTCTCCTCTCCTCTCCTCTCCTCTCCTCTTCTCTTCTCTTCTCCTCTCCTCTCCTCTCCTCTCCTCTCCTCTCCTCTCCTCTCCTCTCCTCTCCTCTCCTCTCCTCTCCTCTCCTCTCCTCTCCTCTCCTCTCCTCCATTGTAGGCGAACTGAAACAGAGTCTTGAATGGAAAATGCTGGTCAACATTAATCAACTCCATCTACATTAATTTCTGCCAGAGTAGCTATACAGAAAAAAAAAAAAAAAAAAAAGTTTAGTAAAACTACTTTAGCCTTATCATCATGACACTGATGGGCTTTTAGCAAGCAAACAACTTCATTTGCAGTCTGTTTGCATTTTTTATTAAACAGTTAATAATTGTGGATGTATATGACTCAGAAAGTGCTGGACCTGTTTCTTAGAGTGTTACAAAACAATATCAAGTGAGTTTTATCTACTTTCTATGTAGTTCTATTTAATTTGAAATTGGTGAGTTACAGAGAACTGAAATCAGTAAGTACCTTTTTGAGGAAGAATTAAATGAAACAAAAAAATGGCACTCTAGATGTTAAGAGCTTTACCGTTAAGCACAAATTCATTCCGTAAAAGATTGAACATGCTCAGTGCCTTTTGAAAACTGTGGTGGTAAACCCAGATTAGATGACAGCTCTAAATAGGAGCAAAATAAGGTTTTCTGTATTGCATCTGGAAAACCAAAATCCCTAAAGACTTCAAGAAAGCAGATATTTTGCTGTTTCAAGGGTACTGCACAGGGCGTTCTTCTTTGTATTCTCTCTGTTCTGGTTTAATTAGTAGCTGATACTTTCTAGGTTTCAGACCATTGTCATCAAATCTGTGCAGTGCCAATGAACTCAATGATGTTACTGAGTACAGATCATTTTTAGTCAGTAAAAAAATCTGTACTGAATATTTCTATCCTTTATAAACAGAGAAAAATAATCTTTCTAAATGTATTTAAAACTTTCCAAAGAAGTCAACAGTAGAGGTATACTTAGCTAATTAATTTCTAAAAGCTTGAAATTGTGCAAAATTAAGTCTTTAAAATTTGTTTCATAAACCTATTTAATTCACATAATCTCCTTTCCCATTTTTTTAGTTGTAATTAAATTCAATGGAACTTTTCTGTAAAGATTGTTGTACTAGTTCCTGAAAATTCCTTGTTAATTCAGTTTGAGAAAGTAAAAATTCTTTTTAACCTACAGTTAAGTCTACAAAACCATGGCCTTAAATGACTGACTTCAAGTGCATTCTTATAGAAGGAACATACATTCCTAATTTATCACTGTAAGACTCTCAGTTTGACCAGTATTATTCTAGGAATCCACTCCCTTTACTACCTTTTCCACCTCTACATTAACCCTGCATCTATATGGACACCTGATGGATGGTTTTGCTTATTTGTTTTGTGCTGATGGAACACTATATATACAGAAGAAAAAAATGTGTCAGCAGTGGGGTGGCAGAACACAGACACAGCAAATAAGAAATGCTGCTATTGTGACCACGGTGGAGCAGCATTTTCTCCAGCTCCAGGTGCAAACCAGGAGAACTCCAAGCACTTTGTCTCACTAATGTCCCAGTCCTGAGTCCTGGAATGAGAGTGCGAGCAGGGATGGAAGAGGAGAAGGATACAGAGGAGAAGGACAGTGTGTACACAGCGTCAGTACGAAGTGGATGCTTCCCATGAAAGCCAGCATTCTGACCACTTTCCATCTCCTCGTGCCAAGCCAAGAAATCAGTCTTCATCATTAGCCCAGCAATATCAAAAAGCAGATCTCAAATGGTGGAATTAAGTTTTGAGTGAAGTGATGACTTTCGTGAAAGGCCACAAATCATTTTAGAGCACTTTCTGGAGTTCAAGAATGGGTCAGGCTATTTGTACAGACACAGCCAATGTGTTTTGGTTTTTTTCCCTAATTGAAGGTTTATATGAAGACATCTGTTAACTGGCCCTAAAATTTTGCTCGTGCAGCCTGTCTGAAACCAAAAGAAGGGGTGTAAGAAGAAGACAAGCTGGCAAAAGGGGAATTAAATTGATACTATGAAGTAATATAAGAATGTATTGTTGCAGAACTCATTTTCACAACTTCAGGCTATAGTGATCTTTATTAAAAAAAAAAAAAAATCTGGATTGCTGACAGTTAGAAGTTATTGGTTGCTGTTTCATTAGTTGCATACTGTGCCTTGAGTGCCATTTTGTATAGAACATTTTCAGATGATCTGAAATATTGATGTAGAATATATCGAGAAACTTTGGTAAATCTCAGGGTTGCACTGCCGTAAAAGAAGTTGATGAAGCTGAGCTTTACTGTCCTGTGTAAATTTACAGCTACAGTTTGTTTAACTACTTTTCTGCAGCACAGTCATCATCATGTTTCATCTGCAACATGAAATCACGAAGAGCCCAACAATAGTCTGAAAACAGATAAGGGAGAATTATATTCATCTGTCACTAATGTTAGCGTTGGAAGATTTTTTCCAACTGAGCCATTTATTAACTGTGAAATATGCTTTTCAATAACCCCAAACCACTTGTAATTGCTGATTGAATTCAGAGGAAAAGTTGTTAATGAAAATCTTTACTCATTATACACTTATTGCATACAAAAAGAAGTTATTAATAGCTTGTTTTCTGTTTATTTTAGAGCTAATCTGATCAAAAAGTGAAAGAGTAGGTTCACAAAATGCTGGAAAAGGTTGTCTCCTTAGATACCTGGACAGGTTGGAGAGTTGGGCAGGGAAAAATTTAATGAAGTATAACAAGGGCAAGTGTAGAGTCTTGCATCTGGGCAGGAACAACCCCAGGTTCCAGTGTAAGTTGGGGAATGACCTGTTAGAGAGCAGTGTAGGGAAAAGGGACCTGGGGGTCCTGGTGGACAGCAGGATGACCATGAGCCAGCACTGGGCCTTCGTGGCCAGGAAGGCAAATGGTACCTGGGGTGGATTAGAAGGGGGGTGGTCAGTAGGTCAAGAGAAGTTCTCCTGCCCCTCTACTCTGCCCTGATGAGACCACATCTGGAATATTGTGTCCAGTTCTGGGCCCCTCAGTAACAGAAGGACAGGGAACTGCTGGAGAGAGTCCAGCGCAGGGCAACAAAGATGCTGAAGGGAGTGGAGCACCTCCCTTATGAGGAAAGGCTGAGGGAGCTGGGGCTCTTTAGCTTGGAGAAGAGGAGACTGAGGGGTGACCTTATTAATGTTTACAAATACATAAAGGTTGAGTGTCAGGAGGATGGAGCCAGGCTCTTCTCCATGACAACCAATTGTAGGACAAGGGGTAACGGGTTCAAACTGGAACACAAGAGGTTCCACTTAAATTTGAGGAGAAACTTATTCTCGGTAAGGGTAACAGAGTACTGGATCAGGCTGCCCAGGGGGGTTGTGGAGTCTCCTTCTCTGCAGACATTCAAACCCGCCTGGACACCTTCCTGTGTAACCTCATCTGGGTGTTCCTGCTCCGGCAGGGAGATTGGACTGGATGATCTTTTGAGGTCCCTTCCAATCCCTGACATTCTGTGATTCTGTGATTCTGTGGTAAAGAGACTGGCTTTTACCCAAGGAATGGAGAAACTACATCGAATTCTCCTTTCTCCCTAAGAGATCCACTTCCACTGCTCCCACTTCCCAACCATCTCACTCCCCTGTTGATAGTCTCACACTGATTGTAAAATACTAATCACAGAAGCAGGACTGCACACAGGAAAGGGCAGCAGCTGTCCTATAAAGTCACTCTTTGTTTCAGTGACAACATTGGTATTTTATACTTCAAACAGAGCAGGGGAAGAATATGGTGGGGAATGTGGAAACCTTTTAAAAACTTCAGAGAAGTCAACCTTAGGGCTCTAACCAGCTGCAGTGACCTACCTCCAGTTTTACAGAGGCTTACATCACACTCATCTCTTCATTATGTCGTGGTTGAGGGCGATGCCTGCTATTTAAATGAAACATTTTGTTGATGGACAAATGAAAATATTTAATGAATTTTTTTCATATTAAAGAAAGAAAAAAAAATTTTCTCTCTCTTTTTTTTTTTTTCCCCACTGTATGTTCCATTTCAGGAGATTGACCAAAAACATATGACGTTCACAGTGCACGTTTGTATTACTGGTGTCTTCTCCAACATACAAGAGCAGGGCAAGTGATCATAAGGAGAACTGCTTTCAGGAACAAGCAATTGCCTTTTGTTCAAGATCACAAGAAACTGAGAGACAGTCACCAGGACAGCTGAGATTGCAGCATAAATCATCCAAGAAAGGTAGGAGGAAAAGATTACAGTATGCTGTAGGTTCTGGCCTAAGTCTCCAGTGCTCTAATCCAGATACTGCTCACCAGAGTGCTTATTCCTTTGTTAGTAAAATAACTGCAAAAGGATATTGTCAAAAAGATTAACAACATTAACAAATTAGCAGCGTTTGTATTACAACAGGTTCCATCAGAACAAGATTATCCTATCATGATAACTGTACGAACGCTTCTGATCTGTAGAGCTAACAGTCTGAAATCAGACACAATAAGCAAAACAGATGGAGAGACTGAAGAAGAGGACAGGAGGGGAGCAGCGATAAGAACACTTAGTTGGATAGACCATGTACATGCATAATTGTGGCTCTATTTATAAGGTAGAGCTAAACATGAGATATTAATGAGGTTAGAAATCCCTGCTGGCCAGCTGCCTAGCCACTAAAGGACGGACAATTTGTCTGTGAGGAGAATATTCCTGCACCCCGCTGTGTTACTGAGCAGGATTTTGTAAATGCCATGGCGTTTATTAAGTTTCTTAATTCTGCTGGCCTTACCTTCTTGAGTCAGCTATGCAAGGATAGAAGTTGAACCTCTTATGGCTACACGTTCTCTTTCATTTACTTTAACAGTTACAGTAACTAAAAGGGAATCTTTTCCTACCCCATTCTCTACAAGGGGACCACTTGACATTTCAGAGTACAAAACATACTTGTAACACAGATAAGTTAAAAGTTGCCTCTTTTTTACTGACAGGACATTTTGTGATTTCAAGTTTAGTAGTAATATAATCTGGTATAATATGCAGATACATTTCACAGTAATAAACACATTTCAATAATAAAAACTTTGGATTAAGATCAACCAGTCCCCTCCCTTCTTCTCTGCCTCATGAAGCTTAATCCTGATTTAAAAGACTGTAATTGCTGTTTATGGCATGAGGATTTGCCGTTAACACAATGCTCCATGCAATTTTCCGCTTCCCATGGGGCCCTCAGCCCTGGCCATGAGTGCTCTGCTCTCCTTAGGCTTGTGCTTCCACTCCCGGGGAGCAGCAAGTGGTGGCTGTAGGGCTGGGGTGAGCTGTGCCGATGGATCTTACGGGGCCAGCGTGTTCATGGGACAAACGCACGCATGTGCCTGACTGAATACTTTCCTGACAGGTAATTCTGCCTCCAAATTGACACATCTCCCTCTCTCTCTGTTGATGCCTGCTTCCTGGGAGACAGAGCTCTCCTGTTCTCGTTGGCATGAGCCAGGACCTGAATACAGGGAGAAATCAGTAGCAGTCAATGGGAGGGAGGTTCATGCCCATCTTTCCCTCTGCCCTTCCCTCATTTCCCACGGTGGTTTTGAATTGTTTTCTATAAACAAGACAAACCTCTTCCCAATATTCTTTGCTGGTAAGATGCTCCCACCCTGTGATCTGTCTGCTGTACAGGGAAAGATCAGCTCAGAGCAACAGGGGTTGTTTGTGCCTTTTGAGGAAAGCTACTGGTAGCTGGAGGGTGAATTTGTAGGTAAAAAGAAGACATGCAGGAACTACAATCTCCCTGTTCCCTGTGGGAAGGGGCTGTGTAGCCCATCTTTTCAATAAGCAGTGCTCAGCACTGGGATGTCATTGCCACCTCAAGAAAGCCATGAAATACAAGCAACAGGGAGCAGCCCCAGGGAGGTATGAATATGTGCCTGTCCTGTTCTTTTACTTTTAGCTTGGCACCTGCTGCTGGTTAGATACAAAGCTAGACAAACCTTTGATCTGAATAGAGCTGTTTTTGAATTTTTATGGTCTTGTCGACTGTCATGCTAACTTCTTGTAACAGAGGAGTCATCTCAGATCAAAAAACTGGCCTCATTATCTACCTTACTCCTCTCTCCTCAATCATCTTATCATGCACCTCTCTTTCAACTTCAAGGTTTTAGGCAATCTTAAAAATGATTTTCCATCTTTGTTATCACACTGCCTGAGGCCTCTTGGGACCAGAATGGGAATAGCCAAAAAACTATGAGAAAGCCTTTTCTCAGGCTATTTACAGCTTATCCAGAAGCAGAAAGAACTAAAAACACTCATAAAAAAACAGTTCTCACAAGCCTGTCCAACCCAATTTAGCAGATAAAAGTAATTCAAATAGCTTCACAAACTATTCAGACTTTGAGTGGTTCTCAAGTCCCGACCTTTTTCAACAGTTTATGGTTTACTGATCACAATCTGTATTTAATATCACTGTTAGATCAAGATTTGTTACTTGCCTGGGTTTTATTTTCTTTTATCCTTCTTTTTGAACACAGTGAACTTTACAGTCAGTGAAGAGATACAAATGCTTGACTTATGCATAATGCACCCTCTTCCAGAGCCATCAGAGATAATATATTGGACTCGAGCTCCCAAATTACGCACCTGTTACACATCATGCCTAAGATTTAGAGTGTTGAACATTCCTGTCAGCCTCAGTGTTACATCAGTCTTGTCCCAAAACAGGAAAAGTCACTAGGGGAAGTCTCAGTATTGTGGTTCCACTCAAAACATGAAACTTGCTTTTCAGGCCATAAGTGAAGTTAATTGTGAAAAAACAAACAAACAAACAGAAAAACAAAAAACCACAGTTTTCAAGCTTCCGCATAGGGGCTTTTCAGAGGGTTGACTGAGAGGCTGTCCAGAAGGTGAGAAGAGCACTCCTTTTTGTATTTCATGCTTTGCCTCAAAGCTAAAAGGGAATTGGTACTGGAGAGGATCCAATGTGAATAAGTGCTTTAGCTCCTATGTTTTCCCTAACAAAAAATTTCTGATCAGATGTAACAAAAACAGATCCAACAGAGTTCTAAGGTATCAACATGTGCAATATTGGTCTCAGTAAATTCAGTGGTAGAACTACCATTGACTTTAGCTGGATCCAGGTTTCTCTCAGATAATTTCGTCCAAAAAAATCTTTTTCCCTCAGGTGTCTTTCAACAAACAAGACTTATAATACAGGTATTTGGAGAACTGATATGATTCTAAGGAGAATCAATCTCCCTGCTTCCCATCAACCAATCAACCTCAAATCCCTGAATCCTATGTAAAAATGAGCCTTTGCAACCAAGTTTTGAGCAGGTATATTGCTGCTTGCTCGAGAGTGTTGTGGCACTATTGAATCAACTCTGATATGAAAGACCTTAACAAAGACTGTTTTATCGTGTTGAGAAGGAGTCTGCATTGTAGTCATATCCATCACCTTCAATCATGTATCTACAAGTGATGAGGAAGAAGAACTGAATGAACTCTTAACAGTACGAGAGCAGTCTGTAGCTGTACAACAAAACGATAAAATGGGAAACAGCAGTAAAACTCATGAATTTGGAGGATTTCAGGATGAATTACAAGATACTTGGTGGAGTGCAATGCGTTACTTCTTACATGTAAACTCAGGTTAAAACAAAATGTCCCTTCGCATAGTATGATTATGTTGAACCAAAATAAACTACACTGTATGATAATCAAAGGAGTGAAAGAAATAGTAAATAGAAAATACAATAAATAGTCTGGACAGGGCTAAGTCTGCATTTGCAAAGATCTTCCATTGCAGATACAGCTAAAAGAGAGTGAGTCAGAGCCTGGAAGGGAGAGGTGAGCAGATTCAATGGAAATTCATTGGAAATTAATGTGAAAATCCCATTGGCTTTTTTTTTTTTTCCCTCATTATTTTTTTTCTTTTTCCTTCTCATTCATTAAGAATTTATGTAGATAAACAGAGGCAGTTTATTCAGCATACCGGCTGTATTTTCCAAAGGGTAGGTGGGATTTGGGTGCATTGATGTTGAAGGGAGGAACAGCAAGGAGCCATCAGTCATTTGGAGGTTGGGAGGGAATGTAAGGCCTACCTGGGTGATGTCAATTAGTTGTGAAAAGATGGAAGCAAAAACTAGAGGGTCATGGAATGCTTAGGTTGCATGCAGGTATGAGGAGACCAAGACATACATTGGAACAGGCTGCCGAGAGAGGTTGTGGAGTCTCCTTCTCTGGAGACATTCAAACCCACCTGGACACATTCCTGTGTGATCTGCTCTAGTGGGTTGGGCTGGATGACATCCAGAGGTCCCTTCCAACCCCAACCAGTCTGTGATGCTGTGATTCTGTGACATCCCATCCCTCACTCAAAGGGAAACTTAATTCTGTTCGCTCTTATGGTGATCCAAGAGAAATCCTTGTCTGAATGCTACAAATGTATGTCCTAGCTCTGTTTATAGTACTTTCAGTCAAAAATAGCTGGGACAGGAGGGAGTTACGTAAGGAAAGCAGTTTGCTTATGAACATGGTTTTTCTGTTTGTATGCAATTTGTATGCACATCCACACACTCACACGTGCATAGCCGCATCTCACAGATAAGTTTTTCCCTAAACAGGCTCAATAGAGCAACCACTCATGATACTTTCTCACAGCTTTGCTTGCTAGCCGTGTTTGGAACAAAGAACTCGGTTCATAGTCCATTGGAGTTTGTGGAAAGATGCCCATTGACTTCACTGAGATTTGGATCATGTCCCAACATTTTCCCTATATAGAAGTTGGAAAATAGGCTGCAATTTCTTGTCTGTGCATGCTGGACTAACTGGGCCTGAAACTAAGTGCACAGAGAAGCCCCACATACCCAAGGCTGTACCTTGCAAATGAGTCTTTTGTTTCTGTCTGCTCATGGATCATGGAGTTCTTCAAAGTCAGTCAAACAAATAATGCTTCTAGTCATTGAATTTTCTGTCCTTACAAGGTTTGGCAGCTCTCAGACGTGCTATCTGCAAGATGTAACCTTTCCTGTGGTCATCCAAAACAATATAAATTTGGTCCTTTTTTTGGAAATTGGAGGAAGAAGAAATATATTTTCACAGAATCACAGAATGTTAGGGATTGGAAGGGACCTCAAAAGCTCATCCAGTCCAATCCCTCTGCCAGAGCAGGAACACTTAGATGAGGATACACAGGAATGTGTCCAGGCGGGTTTTGAATGTCTCCAGAGTATGAGACTCCACAATCCCCCTGGGCAGCCTGTTCCAGGCTCTGTTACCCTCACTGAGAAGAAGTTTCTTCTCAAATTTAAGTGGAACCTCTTGTGTTCCAGTTTGAACCCATGACCCCTTGTCCTATCATTGGTTGTCACCAAGAAGAGCCTGGTTTCATCCTTGTGACACTCACCCTTTATATATTTGTAAACATTAATAAGGTCACCCCTCAGTCTCCTCCAAGCTAAAGAGACCCAGATACCTCAGCCTTTCCTCATAAGGGAGATGCTCCATTCCACTCCATCATCTTTGTTGCCCTGCACTGGACTCTCTCCAGCAGTTCCCTGTCCTTCTGGAACTGAGGGGCCCAGAACTGGACACAATATTCCAGGTGTGGTCTCACCAGGGCAGAGCAGAGGGGAAGGAGAACCTCTCTGACCTACTGACCACCCCCTTCTAACACACCCCAGGTGCCATTTGCCTTCCTGGCCACGAAGGCACAGTGCTGGTTCATGGTCATTCTGTTGTTCACCAGGACTCCAGGTCCCTTTCACCTACACTGCTCTCTAACAGGTCATTCCCCAATTTATACTGGAACCTGGGGTTATTCCTACCCAGATGCAAGACTCTACACTTGCCCTTGTTATATTTCATTAAATTTTTTCCCCGCCCAACTCTCCAGCCTGTCCAGGTCTCTGGATTGCAGCACAGCCTTCTGGTGTGTCAGCCACTCCTCCCAGCTTCGTGTCATCAGCAAACTTGCTGATAGTACACTCTGTTCCCTCATCCAAGTAGTTGATGAATATATTGAATAATACCGGCCCCAGTACTGTCCCCTGAGGCACTCTGCTAGATCCAGGCCTCCAAGTGAACTCTGCCCCATTGACCACAACTCTCTGGCTTCTTTCCTTTGGCCAGTTCGCAGTCCACCTCACTACTCGATCATCCAGATCGCACTCCCTCAGTTTAGCTGTAAGGATGCGGTGGGAGACTGTGTCAAATGCTTTACTGAAGTCAAGGTAGACCACATCCACTGCTCTGTCATCATCTATCCACCTCGTTATGTCCTCATAAAAGGCAATGGGGTTGGTCAACCACGACTTCCCCTTGGTGAAGCCATGTTGACTGCCCCTAATGACCCTCTTATCCTTGATATGCTTTGAGATGGCACCAAGGATAAGTCGTGCCATCAGTTTCCCAGGGATGGAGGTGAGGCTGACTGGTCTATAGTTACCCGGGTCCTCTTTCTTGCCCTTTTTGAAGACTGGAGTGACATTTGCTTTCCTCCAGTCCTCAGGGACCTCTCCCATTTCCCAAGACTCGTCAAAGATGGTGGAGAGTGCTCCAGCAATGACCTCAGCCAGCTCCCTCAGCACCCATGGGTGCATCACATCGGGACCTATGGATTTATGGATGTCCAGATTGCCTATCTGCTCCCTAACCCAGTCCTTGAAGAAATTCTTTTCAGATTCAGATCTGCAAAATAAATATCCTCCAATCCTCCAACAGGTTTGAATAAAGAGAAGCATCTGTGGTTTAGTCTTGGCATTAACACTTGAATTTCTTCCTAAAGCACAGTTTTATCAAAGAAGTTTTGCAAAAGCTTTAAATGAATGACCAGTGGAAGCTTTTGCATGACAAGGGGTGCATTGTTTCTGATCCCCTTCTTGAGAATTAATTAATTAACTACTTTCATAACTTTTTTTCCCCAGGATTAATTTCTTTTTTTTTTTTTTTTACGGTAATAGCAATCTAGCACACTAGATTTTTGTTTTGTTTTTAATTGAGAGATTAAAATTACCACTTCAGGCCTAGAATTGTCATGAATAAGGATAGGCTAGATCCTGTCTTCCATCTATGAAGAGATCTGCACTGTTTTGAGGCCTTTTAGCATCAGTGAGAGTTTTTCCATCAATTTCCATGTGGATTACACTGATTTTAGGCTCAGGAGAAGCGCTGATGGGTGACAAAAGTAGCTTTAAGCTGGATGTCAGCACTCTGTTACTTCTGCACCAGAGGAATCTGTTCCAAGTCTATTGTTTTATGTACTGATACATTACTAAAGTGACATAATTATGTGGGTGTCATAAGATTTATGATATCCTTAATTATTCATCTATTTAAGTGTTTGGGGGTTGCTCTTAATGTGACAGATGTAAACACTTGTCAAGGCACCAGCTGAACTGTCTTTTTTTAAATAAGGTTATTTACTTGTGGAACAGAACACAGATGTAGATAGTTGTCTAGTTTTTTTCAGTTAAATTTCATTCAGACTAATAAGAGAGTTCGTTTAATTTTCTTATCTTCACCATATTTTGATGACAACTTAATTATTTTAGAAAAATTAATAGTTCCTCCACTTCCCTATGTTAAACATGAGAAAAGCATTATACACTAATTATAAGGAGTGAACTGCAACTGACGTCAACAGAATTTGTGTGACTGCATATATTATAAACGAAATCAGAATATTCTACAACAGCTGGAAGACAGTCTAAGAAATAACTTTTTGACTGCCATGTTAAGGAACATGCTGACTAAAACATTCATTTAATTCAAGAATCTCTACACAAATAGTACTCTTGTCTACTGACTTCTGCGTAGTCTAGGAAATGTAAATGCACCTATTTGCATGTTTGTTCTGCCCAAAAGTAGTGATTTATATTTAAATACGTCAGTTGTACTCTGATTAGAAATTGGTTTAAACTGCAATGAAGCCTGACGCAGGCAGAGTCTGAAGAGCTCATGACAGAAGTCTCGTCTATAGTTACTGTGGGTGTATAAACAACAAAAGGCTGGGAAGGAAATTCATCACCGGCTCCAGGGTTTTGAAAAACAAGTGAAGTCCAACATCTTCCTACTTGTTATACACAAGAGCTCCTTTTAATAATTTGTCATCTAAAAAAGAACACCCTAGCTTTGGATCTTTGGCTGCACTATCCCAGTCCTCTCTGGGTGTAATGGATACAGTTTTTTTGGTGACATTACATGAAGAGGGCTCGGCTGTGTGTTTGGGGAGTTCCTGCAGACAGGAATGGTGGGCTTGGAAGCAATCTGTGGCACAGAAGGCCACAGAGAAAACAGTGGAATCGTTTCTCGGATAAGGAATTACTTAAAGCGGGCAGGAGTGAAACAAAATTTCTTCATTCATATATCTGATTTTATAATCTCATAATCTACAAACTAGCAGTGTTCATCACAGACTCCAATGCTAGTACACAAATTAATTTGTGCAGACATTTGAGAGTAGAGATTTTCAAAGCCCCGATCTGTAAGCTAGAACAAGGATCACCAATAACATCTGCGCAAAGTGTAGACAGTAACTATCTAGAAATATAACTAGTCTTTACTGTAAAGTCTTTATAGCCATTAGTGCACTGATTTTCATGATTCTGTGGAATAATGTGCTGGTAAGAGAGTGACAAAAAACAAGTGAATGTCGGTGGAAGATGAGCTCCTGCTGGACTCACCCAAGAAAATGGAGCATAAATTGTCCATTAATCAAACACCATTTGCACAAATCATCGGTGTGATTGACCGTATTATATTATATATTTATCAGGTACATATTAGTATTAATTATATTCAAGGTAACATCAGGGGCCTTTGTTTCCCCAGGCTTTTTAGGGGAAGGTTTTCTTTTTGCTGGTGCTGCTGCTATCCATCCTTCGTTTGTGCCTGAAGAGGATTTACTTTGGTAGACTTTGAAGTTGCTTATGAATTCGATACAACAATTCACTCTGTAAAAATGATGATTTACTCCAAAACAACTTGAGTTTCACATTTGGTATATATTTTTTTCTTTTATTAAACTGCCAGTGAAGACTAAACTCTTACTCTGCAAAACTGCTATGATGATTCTTGGCTGCAGGTATGCAGATTGATTTTCTGCAAATTTCTGTAAATTTAGAGCTGTATACTTGGTATTGCACTTTCATGTCACAGATCAGAGTGAGGGGAAAAAGAAATCATCTCATTGAACACAGAGCTTGCCCCATGGAACTGAGATGTTTCACTGTAGCTCTAACATGAACAACTCCTAAGAATCATGAAATATGAATGGAAAACTTATAACCCTTCTCGGAGAGATGCAGTCGTCTTGAATATATGCCTGGAGAGAGTAAAGTGTCAAAGCAGTGGTTTTTTTTCCTGAGTTTATAGATTATTCATGTTCCACTCATTTAGCTGCCAATATCAAACAGCAAACACTGGGACAATAATCTTCTTTTAATATTTCCTCTGCTCCCTTGATAAACTTCATTCTCGCAAAGGAAAGGGAGGGAAATTGCTATTTATCTTTGCTTTCCTCTGTAAAAATATAGAAGTTCTCTGGTAAGGAAAGAGATAAGTTTACTTGACATAAGGACTTCTGAGTCATACTGGACAAAGTTAGGACAACAATAGCAATATCAGCAAGTAATTGTTAATGAAATTCCTTAACACCTAATGACATTTTCTCAGTCTTCTACTAACAAAGTATTAAAGATAGATCTAATGGGATTCAAAGTTCACTAGAGCTCCAGAATAATAATGTAATGTGTAAGTTTAGATATTGGTATAAGTATCTTTCACTTAGATCTTTTGATGTAAAACATCTTGTATCTTATCAACCTATGTATTTTAATATATGCACACTCCTGGCAGGCAGTACCAGAGCACACACATTACCCCTGCAGTTACAGAGCTGCTTCTGTGCACTATGTAACTCAAATAACTTTGCTTTCCTTTTCCCATGAGTCTATTGAAGATACCAAAGACAATGATGTCTTAGATGTTTCCCTAAAGCTTCAGCTTCTGAATATTTACTTCTCCCAGAAGGTGTGAAGAACTAAGGCTAGCCAACATGCTGGTTAGGGGAAAAAGGGTTATTTGAGATTGAGGTAAAAATTAAATTGCCTTTTAAGGTTGTAATAATTTCCTATGTGGTGAAAATTAACTTTATTACAGAACACTCAGGAATTCCCAAGTTCTGGTGGGCTCTAATTATTGTTCTCTACTGAAATCTACACAGTGTGTTAAGCATATCGCTTCAATTCTGTTTCTATCATATTCGAATTTTAATTGTTATCCTCTATAGTATTTCACATGTGAATAGCAACTTACAAGTTGGGAGTTTTTTTGAGAGAAAGATTACCATCCTGCTAGCACTGGCAGTCAGTCTCTGTTTATGCTTCCAGCAACATACAATCTTTAAAAGTTCCCATAACTACCTGATATTTATAGGCACATTTATTATCCGAAGCATAATTTTACTTGTGGGAAGACACAAAAATGCCCTGCATTGCAGAACATCTGGTTTGAGGTTTTCTCCTTTTCCAATATTTCTCTGAATTTATTAATCTTAGGTGGGATTCACTTGACCTGAGAGTAGAGTATTAGAGTGAAACTACTGGTCATCTTACATCAGCAACTTACAGAACCAGGCACTTGGGAAGAAGAGATTAATCTCAAGTGTCTGGGGTGCTTATTTCTCTTCAGGAGGTGCCTTTGTGCCATCACCAAGGTGGAGGGTACTTAGATGTCGTGTCTACCTTTTGAATGGTGAATACTAAGTGCGGTGAATTCCGAACTCTTTATTTACAAAAATACTTCACACATCCTAGGTAATATTCTGAGCAACATCAAAATGACATATAATTTCTGATAACAAAGATGTTTTCATGTCCTCATTCTGTCCCATCTGCAAAAGAAAAAGCAGCAAAGGGATTCCAGTCACAATCTACAACCACGGCATTAATGCAAATTACTTTGCTGCTCACTCACCAAACCACAACTATATTTCTACTTATGCCCTGTTTAAGGAAGGAAGAAGCAGGCTAAATACTCCCAGGAAGAGTTTCTAAACATTCTGATTACATGGGAAATTCAGTGACTCAAACAAAACCCTGAACACTTTGTTTTTAATTTAAATTTTTGCCTCTATGAGCATGAAGACTGTGGACATCTTGTTCTGCTCCATTCTCCTTGGGCTACATTTTCCAATCTAGGGGGCTGTGTGCCCTGGGACT
Organism: Patagioenas fasciata; assembly: GCF_037038585.1. Classification (NCBI taxonomy): domain Eukaryota; kingdom Metazoa; phylum Chordata; class Aves; order Columbiformes; family Columbidae; genus Patagioenas; species Patagioenas fasciata. The sequence continues at coordinate 158,582,193 of NC_092521.1, read as the reverse complement.
TACAAAATCTCTGACAGGGTTAGCAATGATATAACTCAGATCTTTGCTATTAGCGAAGGACCAATACAGTGGATTTTCTTTACTTTTCAAGAGGTTGCTGAAACTCTTGGCAATCATTACTGGAGAAACAGGCTAGTTCTAACTTTGCTCTTTTACAAATCCATTAATGCTTCATAATAAATCCAGCAATGTTCACACCCCTGACTGCCACCAGCCTTCAACAGCAAATGGATAATGCAAGATCTTCTGTTAACAAGACTCCATTCACTAAACAGGCTAAGATGCATCGTGCCAAAAAGCAGAAAAAAATAAGCAAAGCAAATACCCCAGACATTGACTATTTTTTGCTTTGAATTACCATGATGTAAACCAAACCAAATATATAGAGAGTTCTCTTGCACTTACAGTGGGTAAACATCATTTGGGTGTTATATTTTGAGATGTATAATCAAAATCTTGTTTGAAGAAGGCCTATGAGAAGATCACAGATTTTTCTGTATTGATGCAGATGCAGGAAGTCAGAGTTCACAGCAGACAGAAAGAACTCCTGAAGATCTTGACTTCTGCCAGCTGTCCAGACTGTTAACAGAATCGTGGACAATACAGGATGTATGAATATATTTCTTCCTCTTAATACTCTTTATAAGCTTCTTTGAGGGAAACACAAGCACACAGAACATGAATAAAGTTTCTCCTATCTTTCATCTTTCAACTCTTGAGAAACTGGGCAAGCTTTCAGCCTCCAGCTGCCTATTACTAACTTTAGCTTGGTTAGTTGCTTTTGTGTGCCCATTTAACCAATTCATCATGACAAATGCTCCACGCCGGCTCCAGAGCTGGCACGTCTGAAAATATTTACTTCCCCATTTCTTTTGTTATTGTTTAGTCTCATCTATTATTTTCAAAATTGTATAACACAGGAGATGGGCCAGTCTCTCGACCAAAATACAAGATTGATATGAGAATACGCTTAAAGCATATCTAGACAGCAATTTAGGAAGCAGATCCTTGCTTCACTGTTTTGTTTTGTCCTGAATGTTTATTAATCACTTGGATGTGAGAACTAACTCGAACATCATATACTTGTTATGGTCAAGTTTCTTCAGAGAGCTGCCCAAGGAGATCCCATACCAACTCAGGAGATCTCACCAACATGGTTTGCTTTGTTGACTGGAACCTCACTGATCTCCTGAGCCAAGCAAGCAGCTCAGAATGTCTTCAAGACATTGTCCTATGCACTAAAGTCTATACATAAAGATACTATATAAATAATGTATGACATACACATACTTTGTTTGGATTTGATTTAGATGTGCTTTTTTTGCCCCCTTTTGTTTTTAGAAGAAAGGTTTTGCATTCAGAAATCCTAGGATGTTAATTTCTATGACAAAATCCTTTTGCAGATTTTTTGCTAAAAAGGGAGCTCAACGTAATGTACATTAGAAATGGCCCAAAGATACGAGTTGATACTGCAAAGCAACATGAACACAAATTTATTTCTGATTCTCTGTAAACCTTCAGTTTTGGAGCATGCAATCAAGTTTTGTCTAGTATTGGTTAATCTCATTTTAAAAATATATAATATAAGACCTTATCCTTATTTTATTTACCTCATACTGATCTACAATAACTGCTCTAAAGAAAAAAAAGAAAAACCTGTGTGGTTTATTTTCCTGGAATTATAGGTTAGATCTGCTCTTAAAAGTATTGCATCTGGTGCAAGCTATCTCCTTTCTCCTTTTCCTAATCTATAATATCTGAATTAATGCATCAACAAAGAGAATGAACAGGTTTCAGCTGAGGGAAGATTGACTTGTTTATCTCCAAGGTCCACACCTGACCCAGGTCATACCCGTCAATGCCATAATCTTCAGAGAACCACACAGGCTGATCAGGAAATTACAAACAGATTGCAACAGAAATATGGTAGATACAGTCATGGTAGCTCAACAATGCTGCTGAAAATTCTTTTGCTGGCTGAACGGGCATTTCTTCTTTCCAATTCTTTCTCCCTCACTTCACTTTAAAAAAGCCTAATGGAAAAGACAATAGAAATAACAGAACAGAACGCTCAACTAAAGAGCAATATTTTCACAGGAGAAAAAAAAAAAGCTGTCAGGAAGAAAGAAAAACATTTCAAAGATGCCCTTTGTGATGACCTCAATCATAGAATAAACATAGTAATATCAAGAATGGGAAAATGAATTTGCACACAAATAAATAAATAAATGTGTATCACATCTTTCCAGACTGGAAAAAGACAGAATGAAAAAATATTCCTTTCATATTCAAGCCATATAGCACAAAGTGAAGGAAAAAAAAAAAAAAAAAAAAAAAAGCATGCATCCTGACAGATTTATGGTCTGAAAGCACTGGGAATCTCCACATTTTTCAAGGCTAATCACATTCAGAAAGGACTTAGCCCTGGAGCAGAGTATATATATTTATAGATATTCCATAGACTCTTCCACAACTAAGCGAAACACTACACTAGTTTCTTTATTAGAAAAGCAAGAACTGATGCACTTGCAGCTGGCAGCAGTAACATAGAGATCCAAAGCCCCAAAAGAAAGTGGTAAGAAGCTCTCTGGCTTTCTGGTCAGCATGCTCAAGCGGTTCAGTCCCAGCTCCAGGCACAGGTCTTATACAGGCATAATGCTTCAGTGACTTCAGAAGAGACCGTGGTACCACCTTGGACTTACTCCAACGTAACTAAAATCAGGCTTGTGCTCATCTACTCTGTGAGACATGCAATACCATTATTTCATCATACAGCAGCACATTAATATACATGAACTGGACTTTCTGAAACTCCTCTATTACAGGTCTGACCTCACTGGACATAAGCTTCCTCCAGGCTGGAAATCATTTTAGGAAGGCATACTCCAGCAGGCTTTAATCTGGCTGGCCCACGCTGAACAAAGCCAGGTCTGGGCACATCTGCATTAAATGTACAGACATACTTTCAGTCCATAGAGGCAGCTCAGGTCTTGCAGTAGTGTAGACACCATTTCATTTTCATTTTCCTGCTCCAAGACAAGGACTCAGACCCCTCCATTCCTGCTGAAAAGCAAACAAAAAACCCCCAAAAAACCCCCAAACCAAACCAAACGGAAGTATAATAAAAACCAAACCAGAGACGAGCTAAAGAACAGCCACAAAGTTGTCTGCCAGCAAGAGAAGGTGGAAGCATTGTCCCCACTTCTGGTGGAAGGAGAAGCCTCCTACGATGTACCCAGTGGTTGCTCGTTGATGCAGCAAAAACTGCAGCTTTGCAGGGCTCAAAGGCAAAATAAATAAGCTGTGGGCCCACAGTGTCTTTAGAAGAACTGCTTGCTGCACCTGGGCCAAGAAATTACCCTTCCTGGTAGGTTGCCTGGGAGGCCAGTTCTGCAGTGAACTGGTCCACATTCCCTGACTGGTCCCATCTGCCAGCTGAGGGTCACCATGGGGCTCAGGCACTCATGTGTCCAACATCCATCGCTTCACCAGTGAAAACAACTCTTCTAGGCTGCACACAGGGACAGGGAAGGATGATTTCTTCATTTCCAAAAATAGTTCTTCAAAAGGATAATCTAACCCTGATGACTTTCAAAAATTAGTACTGCATATGGCAAATAAAATAAATAAATAAATAAATAAGAACTTTTGATAAGCATTCCAAAGTGCCACTTAGCACTATAATTCAACTAGCAATTTCATTTTCCAAGGTCTAAATTCAGGATATGATGTGTAAAAAAGACCGAATTCAAAGGACATATGAATGAAATGGAAATGCGAGCGTGTATGATTCATTCCATCAGCATCATCAGCTTTATAAATGCAGGTTCAAAATACCCAAGGTCAATATTTCTCGATTATAAAAGCGAAAGGAAACTGCATTCATGAAAATCAGCAATAACTTTGGAGCTGTAATGAGAGATCTTGTGAGAGTAACAGCTTCTTTCAAAACTGTTTTCCCCAGAGCATGAAAGGTAACATTCACAGTGCAGAGATCTGAGTGTCAAAACAGTTGATGGTGTGGTTTTTTATCTGAATCTGGATTCTCTTATACAGTCAAACAAGAGCTAGGAGAGAGGGTGGAAAGGAAAGGAAAGGAAAGGAAAGGAAAGGAAAGGAAAGGAAAGGAAAGGAAAGGAAAGGAAAGGAAAGGAAAGGAAAGGAAAGGAAAGGAAAGGAAAGGAAAGGAAAAAGGAAAAAGGAAAAAGGAAAAGGAAAAAGGAAAAGGAAAAAGGAAAGGAAAAAGGAAAGGGAAAAGGAAGGGGAAAAGGAAAGGGAAAAGGAAAGGAAAAAGGGAAGGGAAAAGGAAAAGGAAAGGGAAAAGTTTCCCCAAACCTTGCCGCACTGCAAGTTACTTCTGCTGCCCCACTTTTTCTCGTCAGGCAGTGATATACCCTGCAGCTTCATTCTTAGCACATGATGGAATGATTGAATTTTAGGATAAAACAATGAATCTGTTATAAATTAATCTCTGCTTAATATTTAGTATTTTCTCAAAGCACTTGCTTTTAAATTATGGAGATAACCAGATGTAAATTTGCGATTTATATCTGAAACAAATATTACTTTGGTCTTGAGTACCTAAATTTGCAGTGACCAAATTTTGTTTGATTTAGTGAATGGTGCAACTGACTTCCCAATTCATAAGACAGTTTCCACCTGATTATTTATTGGATCTACATGAAAGGAAATTGTATTAATACTCATTGCCCTCTAATATAATGCCAAAAGTAGAAAATATTTGGTGCTCCATATTGCTTTTATGACTGTTGATTAACCCATCTTTCTCTTCTGCTTGCCCGTTAGCTGATTGTCTCAAGCAAGAGCTGCATCATTAGCAAAACCCAAGTAATATTCTGCTGTCAAATCACTCTGTTCTCACTTTTTCTGTTCAATTCCATCTTAAAAACTTATAAATTCAGTGCCCAATGCCATGTTGAGAGAATCTCTGACATTAGTGCTAATGTTTTCCATCGTTGTGCTTACTTCATCTGTACAAGCTATACCCTGATATAAAACCACCATATCATATTTATTTTCTTTTTGTTTATATAGTATTCTAAGAAGGCAAGTATAAAATACTTGTTTAAAGTCTGTAGTGCATATTTCAAGAATTTGTTGTTGTTTGATGCATCTTTGATATAGCCTTCTATGGCCGAAAACGTGGTTGAAGACTGGTTAAGATCTACCTTGCTTTTGCTGAGCTTTGTCTTTATTTTCTTTAAGATGCTTTTGTATTATATTTGACTTATTAATTCTGTTGTTAACTTTTCTCAGATTGAGCTTCATCATTTACTTCACCCTTATAACTTAAGAGTATTATAGATGAATGTAGTAGATCTTATGATTTACTACAACCTCTTTCAACATCCGTATCTATTTCCTTAATAATCACGTAAATCCTCTCGGATTTTTCTGTACTGCTTTTATTGATGTGGTTGTTATTGATTTGGCTTTGCATAGCGGAGTTGTGCACTTGTCAGAGTTTTTGAAAACGTTTCTTCGAAAAGTTAATTTTGGCTGATTTATTTGTGTTGATACAGCTCTGTATTTTTTCATTTACCCATTCTGAAGGATTGCTTCTCTGGAAACTATTTTTTTCCGGAATTTATGACACTGTCATACAGAAAGGGCTTCAAGATATCAGTGTTGATATCCTGTGATGAGTCAAGACTTGCAGGGTGTCAAATCTTTACTTCAGTTTGAAAATGTCACAGTAAATAGCTCTGCTCTTACACCGTTGCGGTCAACTTTCTCTTTTATTTTTCAGTGGTTTGTTTTCTTATGTTTCATCTGTTTTCTCATAACATATAGTTTATTATCTTTGGTTATGTGGATTAGGATTGTGGAATATCCAGATATTCTCACAATTTTTTTCCAATACATATATGCTACCTGATAGCTCTGTTGGGAGAGTTTCATATTACTTCATGGAGTTCTTCATGAGGAAATATAATTCATGTGCTCCTGTGCCAGAAACAATTCAGACATCTATGCATCATCTACTTTGGAAACTCATGCTATATTTGTACATTTATTCTGAATTGTTTTCCAGCTACTGGTTCTAAAGCTCCTTATTAACCTGTTTGCCAAATACTAAATAAGGTGGGGTTGAAGTTTATGTAAAAACAGGGAAAGTTCTTGACTAGAATTTTTGTTTAGTTCAGATGTTTTTTTTCTTTCTTGTTATTTGGCTGTTGTTTTCTTTGTTTGTTTGCCCTTTTTTGTTCTTTTTATTTGTTTGTTTGGTGGGTTTGTGTTGTTGTGGTGGGATTGTTTTGTTTGTTTGTTTTTTCCCCCCTAACTTAAAAACAGTTCCCCACACTTAGATTTAGACACTATTACAGGAGTGGAATGAGACACAGTCAGTCAGTAAATATTTCTTTAAATTAGTTAATGTCTTACAATGTCTTTGACAGTACCTGTTTATTTATCTGTAGCATTTTAAAAAATATGACTGGAAAAAATATGATTTTTGTAATCAGGAGGTCGTCATACAGCAATACTATGTGCTGCTAAGAGGTGGCATGCCTGGTTAGGTGTACCAGTCACCTGGGGTTTGTTTCCGATAAAGCCTCACTGCATATTCTCACTCTATCCACTTGTGCTTAAGGCTCTGAAGTAGACTTCAATCCCTACTTGGTAGGAGTAACCAGTGCTGCCAATTCTATAAATAAAATGTAACCTTTCCTTTGAACGTAGATGTAGATCTTACTTTCTTTGTGGTCCGTGACCTCATAGGGACCCAGCTAGTTGGTATAACCAGGTAGACAGCAGAGGTGCCATTACCACAACCATGGTAATTTCGAATATTTTATAACTCTTTTTCAGTACTGAATTTTGCATATGATCTAGAGGTTAGTAGCACATTTTAGTTTCTCATCTCTAGTGACCAATTTGTATTTCATCTGCTGCTGGACACAAGAAGAATATACTGCCACATATTGAATAGAGAGTCAAATCACAGCAAATGAAATTGGAATGAGGCCTTTTAAATACAGTTAAGTTCACCATATGGTAAGAATTATTATTATGCATTTTAGAAAGATATTGGTTTCAGTGAAAACATTTAGAAGGGGCTTCTTAAAACTCTAGATACTTTCAAACGATACATCCACATTCCTAATCCCTGAAAGGCCTTTTCGACCATTGATCAAGCCATGCTGGCTTTTGCCCTTCACATCTTTCTTCAGACTAATTCACAGAAACAAGCAAATAAATTACACATTAAAATTTATGAGTACAAATTTTTCCTTTCCTTTAACTAATGTGTGTGACTTTCCCTGGAGAAATTCCCTCCTGCATAAGAAATTAAAGCTTTTAAGCAAAGAATAGTTCCACTGTCAGAATGAAAAACAAAACCACTGCCATAACTATGTTATTTTCAAATATTTTATGCTTTGGAATACTATATTGCACATATGAATGAGGCCTTGGTAGCATGTATAACCGTATTTAGCTCCAGAATGTCACAGTACTATAACAGAGTGTGGAAGAAAAAACTTCATGGGTTAAATATCTTTTTCTGCCAGCAAGAAGATTTTGTAACAGTTTGTTCTTTAAAGAATCCTCAATAGGAATCAAATGCTCAAAGCAGCAAACCTTTCAGTTCTTTTGATCTCCTGGAAGCTGAAATCAACAACTACAGAGCCTATGGACACTTTGGTTTCCAGTCGAGGTGATGAGCTGAATTTGCAGGAAACTATTTGTTTGTAGGGAATAGACAGACAAACTGCATACATGACTTGAGAAGGCTCTCTCAGGTCAGATGAAGGTTTTCAGCAGTTTCTGAAGGCTCAGCAACACTGAAGGATCGGTTGTTATTTTAGTCAAGAATAACATTTTGGGGTCAACACGGACATTTTGAAAATCACAGAAAATGTAGATCTACGTATTTTAAACTCCTACTTGATAAATTGCAGTGGTATTGCCACTAGAAGTTACTGCAGCATACATTTAACATCATTTTTATAATGGAATGTATTTCAAAACCAGATTATTTGTGCAGAAAAGGGCTTTATTTTGGCTTCCAAGAATATATCCAGCGCAGTTATCTGCTACACTATAAATACACATTTTGAAAGAGAAAAAGCATAATTGCCTACTGTCAGTGGAGCTGATTGTTAGAAGATAGTTCTGTTCTTGGGTCACATCAAGATAGGGCTTTGATTAGTTCTATATTAAGCCAAATCACTTAATTGCATCAAACATTTGAGCCAAGCATGCCTTAGTTTTACCATAATGTATGTAAGAATGTTATATGTATATTGCAAATGCGGCTTTCCAGCTGTAGAGTGGAAGGACCTACAAAGGAAGGACCAGCCCATGGCTGCTGAAATTCCACCTGGTGTTTACCCAATATGCTAAACATGCACATTTTGTTGTAGGCTCCCAGAAGTAAAAGACCTCACAAAACAGACAGCAGCACTGACAGGCTCTTTGCAACCGACCTATTCAGTGTAATTATACGTTATCATTGCTCAGATCGGTTCGTTCTTCTAAAAGGCAGAACATGGGGGGCTACATTTTATTAGAATTATCTGGAAAACAGCTTTACTGAGATCAGCTGGGTATTCTACATAGAAGAAATAAAACATAATCTTAAAAAAATCCTAATTACAGAATAGGTTTGAGTCAGATCTGCAATAAACTGCCAAGTGGTTTTATTTTGTAGAGCATAAAAGCAGAGAAGTTTACCTTTTCTGATTTATACAGATGCAGCATAAAAATACGACACTGGAAGTTATTAGAAGGTTTGTGCTTTCTCATTTTATATTCAAAACAGTTTACATGGGGGGCTTGACTTTTCCAAACTAGAGGGAATTTTAAGGGTGGGTTATCAGGCGAATTACATGGATATTTATTTAGTAGCCAGACGCCAAGGTAGAACTGAGAAGAGAAATGCAATCCATTTGTAATATGCCACTCCAATAAACCTTAAAACTACAGAATTCAGGATACAACTCCCCTTTTGGTCCTGGCTGATCAGCTCCAACTTTTCAGTTTCAAGGTATATTTGATTTTTTGGTGCAGAGCGGAGGTTTCCCATGTTCGACAGCATTCAAAAGAGAATCTCCTGTGCTCCAGAAATGGGTGCTGCCACTTTCACTGGGACCATCAAGCTGCATTCTTTCTCTGGACATGTTGAAAAAATGTGGAGGACACAGACATCTGTCTTGCCTGAGTTCCTGAGCTTTCATCCAAAAAGAGATTTAATGGACCCAAAAGACAACACAGCTTCATACTTTTTGGGAGAAAATAGTTTTCAGGAATAAAGAGGGTTCATTTTTGAAATAACCCCATGGCACTTTGGAGAAGGATGGAAATGAGAAGGTATTTCACATCGAAACAAGAAAAAAACGGTATGGATAGCCAAAGGGTTAGATAAATGTATTTGACATAGCTGCATTTTCAATTTGACTAGAAAGAGACAGAATTACAGGTTTGAAAAAAAAAAAAATAAAAAGAGAAGAACATTATTACCTCCACTGACTTTCAGTCTTTCCAAATCTGCTTTTAAGACTGAAGAAACTCAGTATAACCACGAATATTTTGATTGCTTAGTCTAAGCCAAAATTAACAGTGAAAATTTTGATACCTAACTCACTACAAGTATTGGAAACAAACATTGTCTCCTAAACTGTTACTACTTGTTCTCATAATTTAGGGGAGGAATTGGGGCTGGGGTGGGGGATCATTTTTATTTTGTTTTATTTGTTTGTTTGAAAACTTAAATATGAAAATTGCCAATGGCTGTGGAAATGAGAACTCGTAACAGCAGTTTTTCATGTTTCACTTGATAAGCTTAATCAAAGTATCTGATTATAACCCTTCCCTTAGCACTTCACATATTGTCTCTTTGGGAGCACAATAGAAGTAATTTCACTCTTTCAGACTAAATGATTTTCATGGTAATTTCATTGCCATTCTCCATCCCACACGTGTTGATTTTGTATATAAATGTGTCTGACCTGTGGCTTCTAACTAGTTGTCTGAAAAAAGTAGCTTTCAAACGTAATGAAAAGGTGGAAGTCATAGCAGAGCTAATAGCAGCAAGTACAGATAAAAAGACACAACTTGGACACAGCAAATTTGTTAAAAAGAACCTGAGTTAGAGGAGGATTAGGAGAGCAAACCTGATTACTCTTCAGTGCAAATAATTCTTGTAAATATACGTAAGTTAACTCTTGCTAGACTATTCTGCACAACAAATATTTCATCTGCATAAAAGTCTGATGTATCTCAGGTGTCTCTGTGGAAGACAAGAAATTCAATGTGATTCACCTTTGCCTCTAGTATTAAAGTATTACAGCTCTGCAAGAAAGTAATGAGACAGATTATATATTCAGAGAGGAGACTCCCAGTGACTGGAGGCCAGCAGAAACCAGTAGTCCAGCTGAAGAAACCTACTGGTACTCCTGTAAGAGTGCTCAGTGTTACTGCCTCGACATATCCAAGAGAATATCTCTTCTAGTATAAACATTCTGTTCTTCCAAAACATAAAGATGAGATGGAGTTGTATAAATAGCAGTATGGAAGTGTATGATGAGATACTACATGGAGGTAACAAAACAAATTTTACTTGTTCATCCATTATTCAGCTATGACAATGGACAGAGAATTACTCTTGTGAGTAATACAGGGGAATTCAAAATTCAGGATCCCCTACACAATACAAACAAAGCTCCCGTGTGGAGCAGCTGGCCTGTTCTGTTCCCCAACACTTTGAAACATCACAGCTACTTTTGAGTTCAGAGCCAACACCTGTCTCCTGTAGCTGACCATCTGTGTCTGTTCAGTCCTTTCTTTCTCATAAGACAGAGACTCACCTGACAATGAGTTTGGCACAGTGGGACAGATACTCTGTCTAGAAACTGTGGTCATAAGTAAGTTGTCCCCTTCACTTGGCTGGAATAAAAACTAGAATGAAGGTCTCCCACCTTGCAGGTGTGTACCATAAACACTGACATATTTGCTTCCATCCCACTGAAATTGTTCTTTTGCAAAACATCTAAATGATTGCTGATCAGAGAGGACTTGAGAATGTACAGGCCAGAGAAGACTTGAAAACCACCGAGAGTAAAGACACATGTGGGTATGTGGGTCAGAAAACACAGGACCTACTTTCTGCTTCACTTTGGGTTAAAAACCAGTGATCTCACTACATTTGTCCTCCTGGGACTTTTTCCATGCTGTTGCTACTAAATGTTTAAGAGACTCTACTGGACCAATTTTTTTTCCTCTTATAATTCATTCTTTTATTACCTTGTCTACTACATGGGTAGAGTTGGCCTTATTGCATACCAGGTGGTATCCGACTATGAAATACTCACATTAAGTCAACATTGCATCTAAAACTCCTTGAGGGCCTCAACAATTCAAAAAACAAAACAAAACACAATACCACAATAAAATGCAATGGTCTGTTCTCATATGGGTAGAGTTGGGCTTTAAGGCTCTGTGCTCAAGAGAAAAGCATGTTTCTCTAATCCCTGGTAAGAAGCATCTCTTCATTCTTCCTTGGGAGCTCTTCAATCTGTTTTGAAAACATCTTATGTTTTATTTATTTGTTGTTCTTATCCTTACTTTAAATTTCATTCCAGTAGGTGTGTTTGACACTTTTAGAATGATGTTGATGGGGCAGGCAAAGGGAAAATTTAAGGTTGTTTCAGTGAAGAAAACAAGTAATTCTTACATGACAGATAGTTCATTATATCTAATCAGTTAACACAGAAAGTTTTAACATGCTTCAATACACACAACACACTCTTCATGAAATGTTTTGTTCTTTTTTAGAAGACTTTGTCAGAAAGACAGAGTCAGATTTGAAACTCAGGAAATATACTAGAATACAATTTTAAATTACTTTGTACTAAACGGATAAACAAATCCTTTCTTGCTATAGAGTGACAACTTTATTTTAGGAATCATGACAGCAAATGTATGATGAATGTATTTGTTATTTTTCCCAAATGCATAACATTTTGTAAAGGAGCCTTTGCTTTATCTCAAGCCAAACCTGAATTCCTTGAAAGACCAAGTTAAAGTCATTAAGCCTCACCTCCTCCTGTGTCCTGGGTTGCAGGTAAAGCTTCAGATCATCTTGAAGCAAATGCCACACAGGGAGACCACCTTGGACTGCAAAATAACTAACACAACCTGCCTTGCTGTGGGTTGTGTCCTATGCCCAGGGGCTCCCTTAGCTCCTGATGTCAGGAATGTGCTGGGTGGCACATGACAGGTGGGCACATTGCCCTCTGGTATTCCCAATCCTAATTCTCTCGCTGTTTTCCCAATATTTGGTGTGAATGCCTTTTTGGACCTTTTTCAGGGGAATTATTTACTGTCCATTTAAACTTGATAACTGGACCATGGGCCATAGCCAACACTGTTTTTTTGTTTATTCTTGGCCCTTCTCTTTCGGAGGACTTTGGGCAGAGCAGTGCTTGAGCCCACTCTCATGTCCTGGGTGAACATCTAGGTGAGGCTCAGAAACCCCGTGAGGTGTTCCAGAGCCCTCCTAGTCCCTATGTGACGGGTGACGGGCTGTCACTATCTAGTCTGTAGATGGGATTGCTGTCATAGAAACAAAACTACATGGAAACACTAAAAATAAAGCTGGCTAAACAAGCTTGATAGTTTTTAGGCAGAAAATCAAAGTGAGGGAGTGCCATGGATATACTTGGATTTTAGACAGGCATTTGATAAGGAGGCATATGATAGTCTAGGGAGAAAATTTAATCAGTTTGGCTTAGACAACAATGCAATCAGTCCAATCAAAACCTGGCTTGTGAGCCACTTGCAATGGAAAATTATAAATAATTCATTAAGGAGAAATTGGCTGCTGATGTCCCACAAGAATCACTATTGGACTACCTGCTTAAAGTTCGGATTAACTACAACATTCTATCACAAATAATGAGGTATTCAAGATACACGTAGAACAAACAACAATTTGGACTGCTTCACTGAAGTGGAAAATAACTAACATGTATCCCCGCACTAATTGCTGTCAGGTGTGGGTGGGTGCTTATGAAAATACATGACCAAATTTTCCAGCCTTCACAACCCAAACACTTTGGGCTTTTACCTGTCAGTGGAAGTTTTTGCAGATAAGCCTGATTTTACATGTCTTTCCAGCAGAATTAGGGTAATAGCTCTAAGAACTGGGCTTTAGTTTTATTGTATGAAAAATCCAAAAATCCTTCACTCCCAATTTTCTCGTGTTCAGACCTACGTTTCCCAGTATTTTTTTTTAACATCAACAGCACCAAGTAGCAGCATCACAGACAGCCCAGCACTGTGCGCCCCTGGGCTGGTATCCAGCCATGCACTGAAGAATACACAAATTCCTTCTCCATTATCAGGTAGCTCTATATATAGTGACAAATTTATTCAGCAGTGTTAACATGCATAATTAAATTAGACTCCTACTAGTAATGTCTATGGTAGAAAAACATAATTATTCTCTTTTACCTTCTTCATAACACTAATATTTTTACTATCCGGTCTCCTGTGCTGACACCTCAACTGTGGAAAGCACGGTGCTAATAAGGTAAATGGACTATGCAGAAACATTTGAGATGGCTGCAGTTGCCCAGTCACCAGCTCGGCTATTAATCATCGAAGTCATCCAGCTTTTGCAAACATCAACTTAAAATAAACATCAGCAGCTAAACTCATAAATATGTCAGCAATCAAGACTTGTTTACATTCAAAAATGTGGTGAAATAGCCAGAATAACTGTTTCATCACAAATCCTCGAATGGCCGCTATTGTCTGAGACAACTATTTCACTTCATTTCTGAAGATAGACAACCTCTGAGTCATCAAAACTTTCATCTCCCCTGTCACTGAAAAGGGTCTTTTTGGATAACTAGATTTATTTTAGATCTCTTCCTCACAGTCTGCTGATTTATCTATTATTCAAGTAACTACATTTTCCTCTGCCTTTGAATTATTTAAACTGTTGTGCATCCAGAGAAACACACTTTCCCAGCTCTTCAGTAAGATTCTATTATAAGCAGATATTTGTGTCTAATCACATGCATTAGTGAACGTAAAGACTTAATATATCTAACATTACGATCTTTCTTGGATGCAAAACCCCATCAATACTATTTGTAAAATAGTTAAGAAGTTTCACTTTACAATTTATATGCTAATAATTTTTTTTTTTGTTAAGGAGCCAATCTGACTACACTAAGTACATATTCTCCCAAAAATGAACCCATGGAACCTCAGGCTGACAACAAAATTTATATTCCTTATTTAAAACTACAACCTTAATCAGAGAATTATTGTATTATTATCTTAATACTCAAAAATATATTTCTTGTAGATAATTTAAATATTAATCAATGTCCAAGAATAAGTGATTCTCCTGAGACCAAATAAATTAAGGAATTGGAAGATGTAAGTAAAACCTATTTATTTCAAATTAAAGCAATGGCAGCAGGTTTAAAGAGAGTTCAATCTGAGACTTCTATGCAGTTGTAATGCAGGGAAAATTACCTTAGAAAAACTCATCAAGAACGGCAAGCAACCTGTTTTAAAGCAGTCCGTCCAGAAAGTCTTGACAGCATCATGTCAAAGGCTTAATCGTCTGCAAAGCATACTTGAGAAACTCAGTTTCACTGTATGTTGAAGAGATAGCATCCTAACTGCCAACTATATGAGGCTGGTTTGGGACTACACTACACTGAGTGTTATGGCAAAGTCTCTGCATTGAGAAAGAGGCACCTGGGCAGAGTCCAGGTGGTTATATTCAAAATTAGAATGCAGAATGCCCATTCCAGAAACCACAAAACCCCCAGAAGCAGTGGGGTTGTACGCCAAAAGGCAGATTTCAGTCACTGTGAATGTTTTTAACAGACTGGAGAGTCTCCATGTCTGCCTTTGCTGCCAGGAGAGGAGTTGGACACTGGGGCACAGAGCTACCCAAAGCACAGCCCCTGCATTAAGCTCTTGGCTCCTGGGTGACATGAACCCATCCGTTAGCCACATGTATCCTGGGGTAAAGGAGTATCCTGCTCAGCCCACCCTCCTCCAAACCCACCTTGCACAAACATTCTCTTGCGACACTTAATTTTTCTAGTGAGCTCCGGACCTTTAGATGCCCTTGCGCTGAATCAACCTCGTACAGTGAGGTGGCAAATTCTTAATAAGGTAATTTGTAATTCAGGTTACCTGACGCTGCGTGCAAATAGATTGGACTCTACAGTAACTAATTTGAGTTGTCTGCAAACTGATCACGTAAGACATGCTGCAGTTTCTCCTCTTTACTGAGGTGACAAAATTTTGCAATTTTTTTTTTTTAAAAAAAAGGACTTACAGAAATGCAGTTAATCCATTTACTCACTCAAAGAAATACTCACTAGTTGTTTGCTTTCTTTAGGAAGTCTTCCTGTATACTTACACAGTCATGAACAGTAAATATGCACAAAGAGGTATGATGTAATTTTGTGGGTTTAAGCTGAATGAGAACTCCTGAATTTTATCCTAGGACTTTCCCTACCAGAGCTCTAATCTGTTTGGAAAAATTGACAGCATATCAAGAAGAATCAGAATAAATGAATTACATGTCTTAAACCACCCAAATTGTGGAGTGCCTGAACCATGAAAAACCTGTACAGGCATTAAACTTCTGTTAAGGTTTCAGTGTGAAGTAACGTGTGCTTATAATTATCACAACCTCAGCAGTGTATAAACCAAGAAAAAATGTTACTTCCAGCTTGTCTCCTCCTTGTTTGACACTATATATATTATCTGATTCTCAATGAACTGCAGAGCTGGTACCAGCCTAAGGGAGCACGGGGCAATGTGCACCCCAGCCACTGGGACAGTGCATGCCTTTAATTCTCTGGAAAAGGAGGAACAGGAGAGAGGCTGAGTCCATTGCAGTGAGCACAAAGCAATGCACTAATGTCTCCTTCTCAGCACAGCAGTTTTCAATCACTTCTTTTGTGGCAGAAGTCTCTGTTTGTACAGATCTAGTGATAACTGCTGTTTTGACTGCACTGCTCTCCATTACTCCTTTAAAATTACATGTGTGATTCAAATGCTGCTTCTTTTCTCAGACCACCGCAGTATGTGTGCATGAATACTTTGGAAGCTGAGACTAGAATACTGGCATGCTTATTGTTCAGGATAATATTATTCAAAGATTAAGGATTTTTTGTACAGTATTTGAAAACTGTTTTTCACAGAACAGATGTGTTCACTAATAGAGAATCTTCATCCTTCCACTTGAAATCATTTACGGGACACTATTAGGAGTTGTTTCACCTCTCAAAAAATCCCTCCTATGCCATTGGTAAACTGGATTGCTGATGTCTCCATGTGATTTCAGTAGGCCATGGCATCAAGCATACTGTTTATTCAAAGAACCTGATTTCAGCTCCTTTTTGTATATTCCATACATCTTCATGGCAGATACATCTTGGCTTAAAAGTAAAATTTTAAAAATACATCAATGGTGATACACATTTGGATACACATATGGATTATACTTAGAAGCTAGTCATCCACAAAAATGAAAAAGAAATCTTAGAGACTTCTAGTAACACAGATCATTTCAGAAATTGTTTGCTTGGCAAAGGCTTTCAAATTATAAATGAAATTGTAAACATTATAAATGGAGTAACTGTCTCAGTAGCTGGCAAATTAACACAAAATGTTTATGAATCCTGTGATACTATAACTGTGTAAAAATAAGGTTGTAACAAACCTTCTACATTCTAACAGATATTCATTGTTCTTAAGTAATTTAGTTTGTGGTGAGATTTCATTTTCTCCTAATGATTGGAACAAAAAGGCTTTCTGGGCCCAAGATAAAACAGTGGTGCTTCTTCCAACTGAAAAACTTCTGGTAAGCATTATCTGCAAGGACAGTTGTGCAGCAGCCTCAACTTGCATTTTAAAGACTCACATCTTAGTATAAAACATCACTTGAAGGCCTCAAAATACACAAATTTAAAAACAAACAAATAAACAAACAAAAAGCCCTCACACACACACACAAATAAAACCTGATTGAGATTTAAACTCTACATGGCTTTTACTACACTTATTATACCAGAAAGTTGTTCTAGACTGCACTGCTATGATGAGTAAAGCTCATCCTGAGTTTCAGCCTACCTGTACTCCTAGACACTCTGGATTCATTATCTGCCTTGTCAATCAGATTAGATACTACCTGTAGGACTTCATTTTTTCTCAGCTCTGACTTATTTCCAAAACCCTGATGTTGCCTCTCAGCCCTGGCTTCACTTTGTTAAAGAAGATGCATCTTTTAGTCTCCTGTTTCCCTGTTAGTAGCCTGCATTTTTTCATGAAGACCAGCACACAGGTGATTAAATTTGCATGCAGTATTCCATCAGGGTCCCAGCTGTGCCTTGCACACAGTCATTAAAACTACTCCATCTCTAAAGAAAGTACCCAGCCAACAGCAATACTGCCTTTCATTTCTGATTGGTGCACCATAACAATGGATCAAGGTCATTCCACGATCAGCTAATTTCTTTTTATTTCAGTGCAGAGGAGATAAGCAGCAATAGTCAGTGACCTAGTTTGTATTATCTATATTATCTATGTACAGTGCACATTCCCATTGTATCAGTTTTGCTCCCAAATTTTCTACTTTAGAACTGAAAAAAAAGAGTTAAGAAGCTGAGGACCACGGGGATGTCTCCAGCTAATTGACACAGAACTTCAAAGCAGACTGAAGGTGAGCACTGTGCACAAGAAAGTAAAACAAGGAATGGTATTTATAGCAAAAGTCACAACCTGCCATTTATCGTGACATTTTATCCTCATATGCCACACATTATTGTTCATGTAATAGCATAATATATTTATAATCCCACAAAAGCATCTTAATGTAAATAAACTTCAGGGTAGAAGTGGGAAAAAATTACTGTGCTAAATGTTTGCATTCCAAATTCACAAACTGGGATTTAAAGGTGTTCAAACATTTTTCTTAGAAATAGAAGTAGTTCAGGGTTATATAAGAGAGTACATGAAAATTTTAGAGGAAAGTGCTATTGTAATGCAGCAACATAATCCATTCATTTATAATTAGGAAAACATTTTAAAATTAGCTTCCTTTAGGTCATGAGTCTAAAAATAAATGCATTTTGGCTTTCTAAGCTAATTGTGCCCACATCTTAGAACAGAAAGTTATGTCAGTCTGTAGATCTCACGCACTTGTGTGATACTCTGAGGTATGTGTATCTTGTATGGCAGAAAGAGGTTTAATTTCAAAAAATATTATTGTTTTCATTGACATTTTAAAAAAATACTTGAAAGGTTTTGTATTCTGATTAGTCCATTTTAGGAGAAAATCTAAAACTCAGGGCCTTATCAGTGTCCGTGTTACTAGAAGTAATCCAACCAAAGAGTTCACTGTTGAACGAAAGAAGAAAAACAAGTATTTCTATTTTAAGAGACACATGAACCTTGCTGGAACTAGAATGCACTGGAAATGTAACCCCTGAAGTAGCAGGAGTCTTTTAAATGGTTTTCTGAAGTTTCAATGGAGCTGCATGTACAAGTAAATTTACTGTTACTATAATTCCGCCAAGCCAAAAATCTAAGTTCTAGGTATATTTTTTTTGCCAAAAGGGTAGCAGGTAACAATCAACACCTGAAGCAGAGTTTCAAACCTGAAAGCCCTCACAGGTCCCTGCCAAATAGGCTTACAGCCAACTACACTTTATTTTTTGCAGATGAGAACCAATATAAGTTTGAATTTTCCTCAAGCCGAGGCGCAACTGTAGTTTTGCTCTTGATTTTCCATTCTTCCTATAGTACAAA
The DNA here is from genome assembly GCF_037038585.1 of Patagioenas fasciata. Taxonomy (NCBI): domain Eukaryota; kingdom Metazoa; phylum Chordata; class Aves; order Columbiformes; family Columbidae; genus Patagioenas; species Patagioenas fasciata. The sequence goes on along the minus strand of NC_092521.1, from coordinate 158,563,377 downwards.
AAGAGTAGTTTGCCTAAGTGCCTGGATCAAACTGAAACAAAATGATTTGATCATCTTGCAGTGATGAAGATGACAACATTATGAAATGCTACTGCTGTGGGTTAAAAATCAAACAAAACTATCAGCCCAGGAAACTCAAACATTAGCAGTGATACTTTTGAATCAGCAATTGCCATTGCTGTAAAACTTTATTTCAATGTATTGATTATTATGCTGAAAATACAGAATTCTGTAATCTGCACTGCCTATATCAGGTTGAGTAGCTTGCTTTTTCCTGCTGGAAAATCTTTCCTCATTGCTTGTGACATCTACATTCCAGAACAGTAATATATGGGCAACACTTTGCCCTAGCCAGTTTTATTCCTGATGTATCCGTAACACCATCCAGCTCACCCTCTGCAGGATTTTTTTGACTGTATGCAATGAATAGTTAAGCAATAGTGTATTTTGCAATTTTTCCTTTCTAGGCTGTTATCCTAAAGACAGAGATGGAAGATATGAGAGACAGGGAGGATGGAAAAGAAACGAAGTGAGAAGATCCTTCATGGAAACACGATTGCTCACATGCACTGCATGTGGACTAAGGCATAAAATGAATGAATGAAATTTTGTCTTGCCATATTATACTTCATCAAGAAGCATCACACTCTACCCAGCATAGCCTTGGCAGGAACTGAGTACATTGATTTGTCATAACAGAGCAGCTGGGGCAGTGCAGTCAGAAGCAACAAGAGTTAGAAAGTTCTGCTGAGGACTCAGAGTGGTTCTGGCTCCTGCTGTTGCTCACCTCCAGGAAGAATATCTCCATGCTGTGCACCATGATTCAGGATGCAGTGTTTGCTACGCTCCCATTTTAAAGGTATGGAGACTGAGTTCTGAAAAAAAAGGAATAATTTGCTCACAAACTTGACCCATTCCTCAAAATTTTCCTTATGCCTGCCCCTGCCTCTTGCTTCAGGGGAGAAACAAACAAACAAACAAACAAACAAAAACAACCACACACACAAAAATAACAAACAAACAAAACCAAAATAAAACAAAACCAAACCAAAATAAAACAAAACAGGACAACAACAAATCCCTAATTTATTTATTCCAAGAGAACACTGATGAATTCTGGTATGTTTTTTCCACGTATGCACAACTTATCACCTTTAGCCCTCTTTCTTGTGTTTCTCACTAGTCCCTAGATATTGACTGCAGTAAACAATCCCTCCTATCTCTCTAATGGTTTCTTCTATATGTTCTTCAGTGAGTCCTTGTCTTTTTCCATTCTTCTTTGGGTACGTCCTTCAGCTCTGTTTTTCTGTGTACATCTTTTTGAAGTAATTAGCATCTACAAATATAAATTCTCCCTCCACTTCAGTGCCTCACTTCTACCCTTGTAGAAAGTCCTCACACAAGATTATTAAGGTACTGTATAAGTGGTTAACAATCCTTGCTGAAAAGGCTACTGAAATGTCCTAATTAAAGGTGAACAAAGCAATGCAAAAAATTCAACTATCCATTGCTTCTCTAGCTCCCACTATTCAAAGCACTGGTTCAAACAGTCAAAAAAAAAAAAAATAGGAGTCTAAAAGGAATGATCATATTGGCACAAGGAGGACACTGTGCTTCATTCCCTCCTCTGTCTACTTCAAAAGCACTCTGCCCTGTTAACTTGGGCATAGTTCTCCTCCTGTGCTACTTGGAAAGGCCCAGTGACCAAGTAGACTGTATTTGTCAATGATTTATCTTTCCTTTGGTTCTGCAACATGTCTATACAGGTACAATGATGCTTTCAACCTCGTTACGTCCACTTTATCACAAGACTTATTCGAAACAAGATGAATTCAAAAGAAAGAGGCACCCTATTCTCCTCCACAAATGAAACAGAAATGACAAACTGAAGTGATTATAGCATGAAGGCTGGTATATAAAAGAAGTTAAATAAAGTTCCTCTTAAAAGAAATTGAAACGCATTAAGGCAGCAAAACTAAGGCAGCAAATGTAAGGCAGCAAAATGTAGAACTAAAATAACCATATGTGTACCTGGGAGAGAAATCACAGAGATGAAATATCTACTCTTTTTTAAATGTTCAAGGTAATTTAGAAGTAAGAATAATAAAATGCCTTAACCATGAGAATAGGGTCATTGCTTGCTGTCACAGTGGCATAGATTTACACTTGCTCTAGAACACTAGATGCTCTATTCAGATTTAACCTGTTTGGATTATTCCTCAGAGTAATTTTTTGCTTTCTGAGCTTAGCTAAATAGTGATAAATGTTTTCGTCACACATACAAGGTCCATGTTCTCAAATTTAGCATTACTTAAAGTGTAGTTTGGACAGGAGTAATGTGAACGTTGGTATTTTAAGAGATGTTAAGAAGTGCATAACGTGCGTGTTCAAAGAGAATGGTAAGGTGAATTTGGTTCTGATATGAATAAAAGGACAATAATTTTAAAAGTGGGAAATCATTTAGAACTATTTGAAATGGAAGGCCACCTTCTAAATCCAGTAGCTGAGAAAGAAAGGCTGAGATTTAATTTAATTTTTGTAATGTAGTGTCATTACTATCCCACGCTTTTTTCTTACTATTCTTTTTGTTGTTCTTCTTGTTCATGTGCAAGTACTGAAATCTAACTAAATTTGCTGAGAACCAGTTTGACTCTGGAGTGAGAAGCCCAGCTCTGAGCTGAGCTGCAAAAGCAGCTGGGGAGAGGTCAGGTAGTGACTACATAGAGGTTCTAGTGAGAACCACATAGTGCAGCAGTGACTTGATGACATCTCGGTCTTGAAGAGAAAACATAACTTACACTTCCGACCTACACAAATGCCACTTGGCTATTGCTATTTCTTGTCTTATGTGTTGACACTGCAGCCTTTTTGCAAAAATTAGAGCCGAGATTGCCCGGATTCCAATTGTCAGCTTGAGCCTTAACTCTGTTTTGAATGTGACATTTTGTCCCTCCAGATCAGGATTAGGTGGGAGGGGGCTATCTACAAAATCCCCTGGTGCCTGGATATTGTGTGCCAGGTCCCTAAGGATTAGACAGGTGTCCAGCAGGGAAAGACCTACACATCAATTTGTCTCTCCTGTGGCAAAGGCACTTTAACAAGTGAGGGCAAAAATTAAGAATGCCCTCAGAAACCAAAAGGACTGGAAAGTTAGATTGTTTCTTGGTGGACCACCCAGCAATACATAAATGCATTAATTGCACCTAAGCTCCTTTTGGAGGTACACTGTCACTGGAGCAAGGAACCAAAAGATGAAATGATACCTAGATGAAGTGCCACCTGTTGAGTCTCCAGCCACAGACCTAAGCAGTGGAAAGCTTCCCAGCATGCAAAAGCACAGCCTGAAACTATAGAAGTACACCCAAATATGACAGTAAGGTGTAGCAAGCAGCGAGTTTCAGCTTGTTGTGTCCCATTATTTCAACTGTTCTTACTTAATGTAGATGTTTATTTTTTTAAAAAAACACAGATAAGCAGCTTCTGAGCTGATCCCACACTGGCATCCCTCAGATTGTAGCAGGTTAGATATGAATTCAGTTCTTTAATATTATCATTATGAAGAAGAGTAGCAGAAGGACAGCAATCGCTAATCAGGGAACAATAGAGCTAATTACAGCTAGCTGCAAGCTGAACAGTCACCAGACAACAAAAACTCTCTTTTGTTATGACTGAATCCCACCCTGAATTTCAATTCAATCTGTTCCCAACAGCAAAAAGTTGAAGTGTAACAGAATCCTTTCCAAGGCAGTTCCTGGAGCACCAGCTGACGAGCTTTTCCCACTTATGGTCTCCTATGCTGGTTCACAGTAGCCAGGATTCACAGTGCTTTGCTTAAAGTGAACTGATATCCTGCTTTATTACCTTGTAAAACTCTCCTGAACTGCCATGGAGACACATCCCTTCTAAATTTTAAATATTAACAAGTTACACCTGAATGGCCCGTTCTGAGCTGATCTTCAAACACTCTAGGTACTGCCAGATTTAGTAAAAACTGTAGATGGGCTGCTAGACAAAGCTCTATGGTATTTTTTGAGGGAAAGTTATGTCAGGTAAACTTCATATTCCCCAAGGTCTCAACTGGAATTGTGGGGTTAGCTAGAGACTGAGCTTGCTCTTGATGTATGGTAGCATTTTCTCAAGGTTCATCCCAATCATACAGATCTGACCCTGCTTCCCAGCGTCTGCTGCAAAATGACCCTGCCACATGCCAACTATTTCTGCACTGACATTCATGTCACAGACAAAAAGGTTCTTCCACTCTACATACGAAATATTTTTCAAGTGGAACAATATTGAAATATAGCACATTCAATGTCTTTGGGTGGTCAGATTTTTGTCTTGCACATAACCATTTTAAACCAGCTAATCCTCTGGTTGCAGTGGGATGATTGGCTGAACTAAACCTATGCAAATGACTATTTGAGATTATTTATATGAAAAAAAAAGATGAGAACTGATGCAGATTCACCATATTTGCTATCTTTTAGGCCAGCAGTCATAGCATGTATAACTGGCCTTATAAGTTTTGACCAAAGAATATGTTTATGGCCCCTTAAATTTTGGAAAGTGAATCAGATTCAGGAGTATTCAGTAAGACCTGATTCAGGACATTTATCTTTACAAGCTTAATAAGGCGATTTAACTGCTTTTGGAAATCCAATGGAAATCACAGGATTCAACTTTCAAAAATAATTTGAAATTCATCTCCACCTAGAGATGGATGACAGGGCCCTGGGAAACAGGACACTGCATAATGCAGTAACAGTGGGCACTGAAACTGTTGCAAAATTTTCTGATTAATAACCTCTAAATTAGTCCCTTTTTGTATTGGATATGAGTGTTAGAAATAATCCCTGTGGTATTTTGAGGTGTTTTTTGCTTTTTGTTGTTGTTAGTTTGTTTTGATTTTTTATTTTGTTCCATTTTTCTTTCTCTTTTTTGTATTCAGTGCCCTCTGAGCATGAAAAACAATTTTTCTGGAAAGTTTTCAGTTGCCTTTCCAAGCAGACAGGACTGCAATTCCACAGCATGCATTTTAGCTTAAATAGAGTATACAGGAGTATGCTAATGGAAGACTGCTCTTGTTATTTCAAATATTATTCCAGGTGAATTGAATCATTCAATAGGAAATTTTGCATGTGTTTTCCTCCTTATGCTGTGCTTCTATGACAGGAAATGTCCACATTGCCAGGGTAGAAGATAACATCTGGAAAACAGAGCAAAAAAAGGTAAAAAATCCTGCAGGTTGGGTTATGAGTCTTGTTCTTATGAAAATGGAATCAAAATATCCCTCCATCATAGAAAAAGTATAATGAAGTGTCATTCCCTACATTTTCATAACTACTGCTGTACCTAGATAAAGAAAGGGGAAACTACTGGGTTTATTTTTCTACGTAGCAGAAACTACATTAAATGCTTTCCTAAAAGAACTGGATTCCAATTTCAAAGCAGAGTCAAAAGGATTGTCTTCATTGAGCAAAACAAGCCGGTTTTTTTTCATCTGCTTTGGGTTAATGAGTGCATATGAGGTATTTGAACATAAAAACACAGTTAAAACATGGTATTTCATCTTGGCAAAAGCCCATTAGTGCAGGGACAGAGGCCTCACCTTGCCCAGTTCACCTTTTAGTAAAATTAAGCCTCTTTTCTTTACCATTCTCCCTTGAGCCCGCACCCACATAACTTATAGATAATAAAAAGCCATAATGAAATTGATAGAAAAGCAGCTTAATTGTTTTTGAATTCTGTTTCCAGTTCATCTTTTGGAACTTAACTATGTCTGAATGTACTTCTCTGCACACTCTGGGATTGAATCTTCTCTAAAATATCTATATGGTTTAATCACACAAATAAACCGGAAATATAGAGGTAAACGCAGCTTAGAATCCATGGCAAAAGATTTAAGGAATATTTTTGACTCTTTTCCATTTCCACAGGGCTGATGCTCAGTGATATGAAACAAGTAAATGTAATGATCATAATAATAATAACACTCACTGATTCTCTTTTTGCTTCCCACAGCACTGAAAAGGAAAATAAAGTAACCCAAGATGGGGCTATATATGATTTGCTTGTACTGAGGGATGTGTCATGGAACTTGGCAAACTTTCTTAGGTCAGAGACTTTGCTACCAGAGTGCAATGCGAGCAGTTTAATCCACCAAAGTAAAAATAATTATTTCCTACCCTTTAATCATAAAATGTTCCTAAATAGACCACAGATAACTCCCTCAACATACTACAGAGCAGTGGCCGTAATTTGGATTTGTTAAAGCCATGCAGTAAGAAGGCACACAACTCAATGGTTTTAAGGATGAATTTGCATTTCCAAGGGCAGCCTCAAATTATGCCTTTCGCTTCCATAAATCAAAGAGGAGGACTGGCAGATGTTCTTTGGGCATGTAGAAAGTACTTCTTCTGTAGCATCACCCCTACCTTGGGGGTCTGCTAATCTAGTTTCTAAACTAAAGCAGGAAAAAATCACCCAGAATAGTTTAGAGTTTAGGTTACTGTTTGAATTAATCCCATTGGGATGCTGAAGGTAAACCGCTCTATGCTCTTTGGAAGACTGTATTGTCTCCGAGATCCTTTCCCACTTTGAGAAGTAAATAATCATTAATGAAATATCCTCACTGTGATTTAAAGAAGGTTGGGATTGCAGTTTCTTGTGTGCTGTCAAGGATGGGAAGGCTGGGAAAGTTCATCTAGGCTTTAATTACAGATAAAATACTGCTAGCACTTAAAAGACATTTAACAACAAGGTTAGTAGATGAGTATTTATGGGCTTTTTTTCTTCTTCTTTCTAACAGCTACTAAGCGAGATCAGTTCAGCCTGCATGTAAGAGTGCAATGACAACTCTGTTAATCATCCAGAAATCATCTGCTTGGGACAGTGTGATAAATAACAGGCAAACTACCCAGCCAGTTCTTGGAAACAGAGCCCCTGCTTTGGAACAGTGTGAAACTACAAATACTATCCATGTGCAAACAAATGTGACTTACAGTTTATCATTTATATTCGAGCTGCCCTGAAAATGTCTTTCCTCTTCCTGAATCATTAACTTCTCTGAAAAAAAATAGAATCAGACACATATTAGAGGTCAATAGAAGAAAAGCAAATGACAGAAATTAAACAAAACAATAGACTGTGTTATGTTTCCATGGAAAGGCAGCAAAGGAAAAAAGAAAGGCCAAAAAAAGAACGGTGAAAGGATTAAACAGAACATAAGTAATATTTCAGTAAATGGTGGCATGTTTCTCTTCCCTTTGAAAATGTTTCTCATGTGTCAATAGTTACAGGTCTTACCATAGACAAGCTGGGGAGAGCTCACTCTGCTGAGGGCATCTCCTCCCTCCTCATTACACACCAGTGTATTTATTTTGCAAGTTATTTTGAATTATTTTCCTAAAGCCTTCTGCATGTGTTCAGAATTATGATGACCAAAGAGAAAAAGATGGTTATTGCCTGCTTACACGAGTGACAGACAATTACTGCTGTAATTACACCCAGAGCCTGCATTTGCAGCGTATCTTCCCTCACAGCTCCAAAGCTTCTGAAGTCTGAGAGCTCTTCCAAGGAAATATTTTAACCTGCCATTATTTTTAGAGATATGGTTGAGCAAAAAAAAAAGAGCTGAGTGGATGCTTCTGTTTACATGGACACCTTGACAAACAGACTCTAAAGCATCTTTTCACAAAATATATTACCCTGGTAATTGCAGAGCTGATAGTTTGTAATTAAAAACATGGTGTCAGTGGACAAACACAACAGACAACTGTTGGACAGGTTGTGGTGTCAGGAAAATGTGAAAATGGGTCCTGACATGACAACATTTACTCTATGGCAAAGGTTCAAGGAGTACACTTGTGCTTCCTAGTCTGATTACACATGCAAATCCGTTTTTGCCATGTGCTGCTGTGTCTTTCTACGTGGCATTAACACAATTACATTTTGAAGACTCAGAGCACAGTTAGCATTTTTTCCACATGCACTCAGTTTTGGGGGCTATTTTTACCAAGTATTAAAGCCATAAAATAAACATGATTCTAAATATTTGTGAAAGATTTTTTTTCCCATGCTGCATTTATATATATTCTTTTACATTTCATTTCCATTCTGCTGGTTCCCATTCAGAAAAAGAGCTCAAGGGGAGAGAGGATGATAAAAAGCAGACATCATGCAGATTGTGGTTTTCTTGCATTTCACTTTTGTTTGTTGGCTATGCAAAAATAACTCTGGAAATAAGGATATATTTTCATTTAGGAATGTAAATTAAAAAAAAAAAAACGCATGTTTGTATGGAGATGATGCCTATTTCTCGTGAGTTATTTTCAAAAGTATAAAAGAGGTGGGTTTCATCCTGAAAAAGAGCAAATTAGATGCCTCTTAGAAGACAAGGAAAAAGATCATGAACATGAGAGTTATGTCTAGTATTTGTATAAAAACCCGTCCACAAAACTATCTCTGATGCAGCCTTTGCAAGGATTGTAATTCCAGCCTGGGGACCAAGGACCTGCCCCTGGCAAATGGCCATAACCCCTCTGAAGTCACAAACGCTTCCTCAGTTTACTCAGGCTGATGTTTTGTTTAGAGAGGCTTGAAAAATATAGACATTTTAAGTAAAATGACCTAAATACATAAGCCTGGGAAGCCCTTCACAGAGGGGTAGAATGTCACTCTTTGATCCATAAAAACCTTTATACAAAACTTAATCAAACAGCTGCTCTTAAACATTCATTGTCTAAAAGGATGAATGTGCCTCTAATAGATAGCAGTACAAATTAGGTTGTAGTCTAGATGGGATATCTGAATTTATATTAAGTGTAATTAAACTATAAATTCTTTGCTGGGCATGAGATAATGCTTAGCAGTTGCTCTATGAACTTAATTATCAGAGTAATTTCATTTAATTGCTCATCTCAGGAAAGCCAGCTTCAGGCTTCCGGATTTTGTCTCCACGGAAAGTGAGAAAAGTCCTTGCCAGTGTAGCACGGGAAGTAATTAATTTTCAGTGCTGTGGGAATCCTCAGATAAACATATTTTTGTCACATCTGGGGACTGATACTGGTGTGTCTGGTTTCTGTTAAATAAGGTATTTTATACTGACACAGCACAACCACAGCCACATCCATTAGCAAACCCATTATTTTCTGTTTCCCTGTTATAGTCCTCTCACCGCTGGTCACTGTTTGAGTTTGGTGAGTGACACTGTCCTGCCACGCCGTGCCACCTGCTGGCATGTGCTGTGGGACAGGACCATCTCGTCTGGAACCTGCTCTCAGTTGCATGGAAGAAAGAACAGGCTGAAAAAACACCTGTTTAATGTTAAACTGATGTTGAAACACTACTAAGCACCTCTATTTCAGACTTTTAAAATCTGTGTTAGCTATGAGAGTTGTGGCAGACAGCAGCAATACTGATGATTAATTGCAATCTTGATCTTTCCTTAGGGGCATTGCACTTTTTTAGTACATTATTTCTAAACAGGGTTAGATTCACTCTTTTAGTAAATTATTTCTAAACAGGGTTAGATTTGTACTTATGTTCTTGTAGCCAAGATTCTCTAATGAGTATTTTGCTGAGTATCTATCAGTGTATGTATGTATGTATGGCTTCCATACATCCAAAGGATTTTATGTTACTTACGAGCTTATTGGAAAAACTGTTTTAAATTCACTGCTAGTAGTACCTATGTACCTTTTGATTAATATATGGCCAGAGACCCATGCTGCTGAACCACAACCATAGCAGGATGCCAGAGCTACTGTTAGAGAGCATTTACTCAGCAGGAGATGAGCGAGTGGAAGAAAGAGAGGGGCTGTTTCTGAGAGATGCTGCCAAGAAATCTCTGCAGTCATGAGCTGTGCATGCAGCACCTTGCATGAGGAATTCAGCCTCTTGGATCCATGGTAAGGAAGCTATAAATTGCTCAGCCATTTAACTTTGTGAAACTTGTCAACTGATAACAATTTTAACTTTTTTTTTTTTTTAATATAAAAATACTTTGATAAGAGCCTCCAAAAAAAAACCCACAATCTTTTTTTTATTATTTGTTATTGTTTTCCTTGTGTGCATCAAAAAAAACAATTCCACAGACTAGCAACAACATTCGTTATAAAACACCTGATGAATGGAATTCTAGAATGTTAACCAGGATTCAAACCTGTGCTAAACAAATGAAGAATTCTCCCGTTGTGCCGGGAAGCCCTCCTAGAAGAACGCAGAATTCAGAGGTGTTTGCTGTGAGCAGCACAGCTCTCAGCAGGGTACTGAGCACACAGGACTGTGCTCTCCCTCAAGGAATGAATTTGTTTCATGGTATAACAACTGGGTATATCACAACATTTTAAAAGCCCAGATTTTCCATTTTAATCTCGGTGAAAGGCACTTCACATGATTACAATTGTGATGGAAGGATTAGTGTTATTGTAATGGTTTTCATGATGTGTTTTTTTGGTGGGGCTTGTTTTTTTTTTTTCACTCTGTAATCCTAAAAAGGCAAGAGGCATCTATAAAGCCGTATTACCTCCACCCCTTCCTCTCCCAAGAGCACTCATGAGCCCTGATCCCCCAATCCCCACACTATGGAACGCTGAATGTCCCTCTGGGAGGAGAAGAGCAAATCGGAGCTGCTGCACTGAGAGGAGTACAGGGGACTGCAGAGATCCCCAAGGACAACCAAGCAGGTGCTCAGGATACCCCACATTTGGGTGCTGCATTTGACAGTGAGGTGTCACGGCCCCAAGCCTGACGGTCTTCAAGAAGAGACTGGACAACGCCCTCAGACACACGGTGTGAACTGTGGGGTTGTCATATGCAGGGACAGGAGTTGGACTTGATGATCCTTGTGGGCCCCTTCCAACTCAGGACATTCTATGATTCTGTGACACTGCTGAGCCTTTGCAGGAGCACATGCTGGTGCATGATGTAGCTCTTAAGAACTAGCTAAGACAGTACACATCTTTCATTCACACCATCACCCTGGCATTGGAGTGCTTCTCACCAAGTCATCTCGCTCAAGGCTGTCACTGAGGACTGTCCACATGGCTGGGACCTGGCACACTCCTCTCCATCTGTCACCACCCGCTCTTTCTGCAGGTTAAACCCCCACAACTGTCAGCACTGGTATGAGCTGCCTGGGCCTCGCAGCCTCGCCTGGTACAACGTGGTTGTGAGACCTCGGCTCAGTTTAACCAAGAAAATGGTTATCGGAGGTGTAAGCAGGGCTGTGAGCTGCATCCATGCAGGGAACAGAGAAGTGTCATTGCCAAGACACTAGTAGTGACTCAGTGCGCCAAGAGAAGAAATACTGATATGACAAAGTACCAAACCTGATGGGGGAAAGCAGATTATAGGGACATTTGAGCTCAGCAGTGCAAGGCTCTGCAGAGGCCAACCCTTCCCCAAGCCAGTAAAGGTTTCCAGGTTTTCATGCTAAAGATGGTGAGAAGTATTAATGCTTAGCCTAGCAGGTTAGAAGTCGTGGCCTTTTGTTGTGTGCACTAGCCAACAGATAATTGCTCTGTCCTCATAAGTGGGTATATCCTTCTTAGAGCCCCTGCTCACAGCAGTAGATGCTGAACCAAATGTGACCCCCTGGGAGAGGTTTATCACACCGATGCCTGGGGCTGGGACAGGCTGACAACTATGGGGACTCAGTTGTCCCAGCTGCAGGCAAGCCCAGGACACCAGGTGTCAGTCACAGCTTCCCTCCCTGCTCACTGACATGGGTTTGCTGCTCTCTTGCACTGAGGCACTTTCTGTAGCTGGCCCTGAAGCAAGCATACCTTCTGGCACAAGTTTTAGTGTTGGCAATTCAGTCCAATTCACTGCAAATAGATAAAGCCATAAAGAAGAAGCAGAAGAGCACAGACCTGGTTGTGGCATCACCTTCTGGTCTGTGCCCAGCTGTCTCCATAGCTGTCCCTGGACAGGTATAGGAAAGGGCTCAGGCAGCAGATATTTCTGGGAGTTAAAGCAGTGCAAGCATAGCTGTCCCTGGGCCTACCCAGACAGGGTGGAACCTGGCTAGGGGTCAGCATCAGAAAATTCACTGCCATATGGCTGCTACATTGCTATGTTTCTTGCAATGGAGACCCTGAGCCAGCTTAGGTCTTTTCCCGACTAACACACCAGCAAGTGATGCTCAAGATATTGCAGGAATCAAGAATATGGAGTCAGCCATGCAGACCTGTTTCTAGCTGCTGTTTCTCTGCTTATAGGCAACAAACCTCTCTCTAGTTGCTCTCTACCCTCATCTCAAAAACCAGACAGGCAGTCTCTTGGTTTCAGCACTGCAGACCCTGACTCGAACTCCCCTGCCCTGAGCCACCCTGCAAGCACCATGTCTCGAGCAGCCATCCTGAGTTAATGGGATTTCCTTCACTCTGCACACAGCTGTTCAACGATAAAATAGATGGACAAAAGGTTTAAGAGGCAACTTTGAAGAAGACCATTGCTTAGTTATCTGCTTTCTACAAAAATGTTTTTGTTGGACTTTCAATTGTATTTTAAATTATTGTAAATAATGATTTTTCAAGAAGAATATGGGTCTACAAATTCCAGCACCATACCCTAGTGTTGTACACCCCAGTAGCTGGTGCCTGCCAGAAGGCTCAGAGAAATCCTGGTGCAGGTAATCACCAGATAAATTTCTTGCCAGTCATTTTTCTCCTGTTCTCTCTTTTCCAATGAGCTAAAAGCTTGCTGTTGACCCAGAACTAAATAAAACTGAGACCGACCTCTAAGGATGATTCAACTGCAAAAAAAAAAAGTGGCATATGTGGTGATGTTAGCATCACTCAGCTGAGCTGGGATAATTGCACATGCTCCTTGTTTTTTCATAATCTGAACATAAATGTTCTTGCTTAAACAGTTGCGTCAGTGAAGATAGTCAGTAAAATTGTTTTATTTCCCGCTGCAATGGGCTTAGTTTCTATGCAGCCAGTCTTCACGCCTGGGCAGCAGGGCCCCCACTTCCAGCTGACAGTGGCAACTTCTAAAACATGATGCTGCAAGCGCTGACAAAGAGCCTATGCTCTTTTGAAATTTTTGCTTCAAAGGAATGGCTCTGGTCTGGAACACAGCCTCCCCATCCTTTTTAAGCCAGTATGTAAGGCAGTCACACTGATAGAGAGGAAGACTGGGTGCCTTTCTTCTCAGCTTCAATCAGTGATGGTTTTGAAATTGCCACGGGAGTCATACAGAGACACACTGCTGGTGTTCCTGCTCTCTTACCCTAGTCCAGAACTGAGCAAACTGGTTTTACTCCAATTCCCACGTGTCCTGCACGAGGAGTTGGATTCTTTATTCTGTCTTTAATTTTAAACTTTAATTAGCTTCAGACATACTTGAACCAAGACGCTTGTGTGGCATCTCTATAAAATAGCTTATTATTTCCAATTGCCCACAGTATACCTGATTAAAGAGGTTCCTGGATGATCCATGCTTCAAGTACAGGGAACTTCAAATAAATAAATCCTGACATTAAAAGTTTTATCCTGGAGAATCTGATTTACTGCAAAGCTCCAGTAATTGCTCAGAAAATGTTTGATTTCTTCAGTCTCTGTGATTTTTATAAAGTTATGAAGTCATCTTTAAAGAAAAGAAGAAAGAAAAGAGGAAAGAAAGGAAGGAGGCGAGGAATAACTTCTTAGTGTCCTTATGAGGCAGGGTCCCTTCACTTACCCAGGCTCCTCAGTCTGCTGAGATCTGAGCTTTTTCTTTTGTTCTCTGTGTATGCTTCAGATGTTCCTTTCCAAATTCAAGATGGAATGCATACATCTCAGGTACCAGATTGTAAGTAAAAAGGTCCATTCTTCGCACACAGTAAGGATGCTTCCATTGACCCATTTAGCTCAGCACATTGATGCCAATAAGTGTTCACAGCAGATGCCGAGGAAAAATTACAGGAATGGGATGGGTGTAAAGTGCGGGCTCCTGTGATGTGCCCTCCTACCTTCCAGCAGTCTGCAGTTTTGGAACTCACTGATCCAGAGACATTTTCCCTGTGATCAACAGGCCTTACCAGATATGTCTTCCAGGTATTGGTCTCATTGATTTTTGATGTTTAAGTGTCCAGCCCTGTGACAGAGTCATGTCACGTAGAAAAAAAAATCCAACACCTACATTGTCCATTTTGAATATGTTGCCTCATAGTACAGGAATTAGGAGGCATTAATGAAACTGTGAAGAACAGTGAGAAAAAATTCCTGTTTATGTACACAATCTTTCTGATTTTGTAGAATGTTTTTTTAGAAATGTTTTTCCAGACTGACTAGCCACAGTTTATTTACTTACTCCTTGTACTGAGGCCATTCCATACCCCTAAACAACTGTCACATTTCTATATCCTTTTCAGACTTGGACTGTCCATGTGCCTGAGACAACAGCTCAAATTATAAAAACACCTCAACAGTTGTAGTTCTCAGGAATGACACTGAAGAAGAGAAAAACTGTGGCAACATGTCTTCCTTGATTTGTAGTTTTTCTGAAAGCTATAAGCATTTAAAACCCACTCATTAGAGGACTAACATTTTTAAGGGCACACAAAGTTACACATCATTAAATGAGCAATCAGCATTTCTTCCCAACCTCACGTACTGATAGCAGCATAACCATAGTCCCAGAGGAGCCATTGACTCCTCTGGTGGGATTCATCTCACCAGCTATGAACACCTACTTCTACATTTCCAATTTGGTCTCTGTGTAGGCAAGGGAAAGAAATGGACCCTATCTGGAAGCATTTCATACAATCTAAGTAAGATTATTTCATTGGAACAAGCTAAAATATGTTACCTTCTCTTCACTGACTATAACAGTGAGACTAGATGAGTAACATAGATCTCATTCAGTAAGATTAGCCTTACATCTTGTGTCCTCAACTGCATGTGAAAGTTTCTAGTCTTAATTTTTATGGCCAGACAACAGTATGGCATTGCTGTGGTGTTTTGTACATGTCTATTGGCTGCCTGATTGCACCAATCTCTCTTGTTTTCCACATATTGATTCATTTGTAGGATGAAGAGAAATTAAATTCTTTGGCTCAAACAAGAGAACCTTTCCTTTTATATGTAGTATTAGACTATATATATTAACAGATACATGGACATACCATACATAATATATGTTAAACAATATTATATATAGTATAGCAATCCTGGGTACAGTATTATCAGTTTGTCTTTCTCGGGGCTGACTATGAACTTTCCTCCCTGTTGCCCCTAACATTAAAGAAACTTGTTTCAAGAAAACTGCTGATGATGGAGGGAGGAATTGGGGCCAACTTCTGTTCACTGCTCCAACTTTCACTCATACAGCGGAAAAATGAACTAACATTTCTAGATTCTTGGCCTACCATAACCTGGAGATCAGTGCTCAAATTAAGGGGCTTATTTTTTTTTCTGCAGCAGCTGAAGACCCTGGGTTTCATCCCCAATGCATTATTAAATTATTTAGTCAAGGGTTTGGGGTTTTTTTAACCTATTAATTTATTTCCAACACATTTTATTTAGACCAGTGCCTCTAGTCCAGGAGCCATCTGCAACTCTCACGAATGGCAAGTGAATTCCCAAAGAATAAATTGAAACCGGCTTACTCACTATAGATTATTCAATCACATCCATTTCACTTACAGATTTAAATTATAACCTGGAATTCAACCAATGTTTCTATTAACTTACCCCTTCATATTACATCAATAAAGCAATTATTTTAACTGATCAAGATGATAATGGATTATGAGAAAATAAAGAACAACCAGAAGAAGAATGCCATCTATGCAGATGCTAAAAGTTGCATAGTGAATATCAATTTGCACAGTTGTGAAAATACTGGGTATAAGTCACTGCAGAAAAAGCCAAATGTGCCCTTAGAGAGACAAGGGGTCTAATAAGAGATGAGTCTTAATGGTTTACGTGCCCCTAATTCCTTCCTCCTATTGTTCCTTCATCCCCAAACAAACCTGACAGTATGTCTTCAGATCATCAGGTTAATGAAAGATGTATGTATTGTGAACGTCAAATAAGGCCTCTGGTTAAAAAAGTTTCAACACAAAAGCTTGAAGCAATTTGAATTTTTCTTGTGCTTCTGATTTCCTAATGCCACTAAAGAGGCAATTTGACAAACATAAAGTGCTCAGAGCTTTTTGTCCATAGTTGTCAACTGCTTTTTGTTCAGTAAAAGCCCAGTGGAAAGAAAGGGCTTTAAATAATCATTTCGTTAACATAGAACTTGGATTTAATACACACGCATCTGTACTCAGTGGTGCTTTTCGCAGTGTTCTTTGTAAACTGCAAATCCCCCATATGAGGAATGTGCAATCTACATGTGGGAGCTCATCCACCTTCCCCTACTGCTCCTGCTTTTAAAGCAACTTCTCCTTAGCAGTAATTAGGGGAACACAATGTACAAAGGTTTCTAAAAACAAACAAGCAGATTATTTTAAGTACTCTTACTTGCATGTTTCCTGATGAACTTCATGTTTCTGAGTGCGTACATTAATCTTTATGCATCTACTTTAAAGTTTTATTTAAAAGCTTGAATAGAATCATCTACCAACATGCAAGGAAAAAAACTCAACCTATAGCTCCATGAACATAATTTAATCAGTGGATTTGCAAAATTATCAGTAGGAAGAAAATAATTCAGTATTTTGTTTCCTGCTTCTTTTTTTCAAAATCTTTGTTCCCTGGTTCCATTCATGCAGAAAATAAGAGCTGGTCTATCAAGACTAATGGTTCATTAGACATACTTTCCCCTCTCTTCCAGTGGCAGATGCCAAATGCTGGCATGAAACTTCATGAGAGTTAATTTTGATTGATTGATTGATTGATTGATTGATTGATTGATTTTGTGGAATAATCAACTGCCAGGGAAATGCCAACTTACCTTCATCCTTCAGTGACATCTGTGAAAACGTTCAGAGACTTCCCAGGAGCCCAAGGCAAAATGAAAACCGTAGAGAGACTGCAAAAGTTAAAGACCAGCTGCAGGAAATGGGTGGGCCTTGTAGACCACCAGATCAACTGCCCTCTGGATGTACATTACGCTAACTAACTTAGATTCAAGTTTAAAAGATGAGATGTTACATTTAGGAACAATGTTTTCCACACTATGGCAATGATACTGAAGATAGGTGCTTTCAGGTAGGCTTGGTGGGTGCAGAGCGTGATGATTTTTAGTAGTTTAAAATGATCTGGGTTTGATGTTCTTTAATGTGAATACCTGTCAGCAACTAATACACACCCTCTGCTGACTCTAAAGGATGCAGGATGGGCTCTGGCTGTGGCACCTGGATCCCCATCCAGTTTGGCATCCCAAACCTTCTCAAGACTGCAAGAGGGAAGTGGCTGCATTTTTAATCTCAGTCAAGCTTTATCTTGGCAGCAAGATGTGAGATCCTGAAAAACGAGCTGTCTTGGGAGGACTCTGCAATGCTTCCCAGGGTTTCTACTCACAGAGATTTTCTGTGGAAAGAGATCATGCAATCAAAAATCTTGTCCTTGGAGAGAGAATCCCAGCATTATAGGTCGGCTAGGAAAAAGAGTGAGGTTACCTCCAGTCATTACGGGTATTATCTATAACATAGAAATTTATACATAGAAAGTGATTGAACTTTTAAGAAAACTCACACAGTTGAGTCCAGCTGTCAGATTTACAAAAATCCTCAAACTATGTAATGCATATTCTTAAGGACACATTTTACCCTTCTGCTTCTTGGATTGCTAATAATTCATGTTCTTGTTTTTTTGCAGGAAATGAATTCTGCAAGAGCAAACAGTTGAAACTTGCTTTCAGACCTTCTAGGTCTAGTATAGTAAAGACAATTATATCAGGTCACATCAATACATGATAAAACCACTGTATTTTTAAAATGCTAGAGAAGATCAAGGAGTAACAGCAGAAGGGAGACCATTTTAGGAAAAGAAAGAAGAAAATTGGCTTGATCTCCAGATTTCCTCCTAGAAGACCCTTATTTAAGATTTTTACTGGCAAGAAACATTCAGAAAATGGAGATTCTGTCTGAACAGCAGACCTTCCCTACATGGTTGCTCATTATACCTACCTAAAAAAGTGTGCAGTAGGATTTATTTTCATTGAAATGTGTCCTAATTTTTAGACTTTTTCTCCCATTTTGGTTTTTTCCCTCATTTTTTTTCGTGACTCTGATCATAATATACAACCTCCTGGTAGCTCCTCACAGTTATATGTCCTCTATATGTTTAATGAGCATGATTCCTTTCCTTACAGAGTTAATGAAAACAGGCTCTGTAGCATCGCCCTTGATTATCACAACAGAGTACATATTTCCAGCCTTTTTTATACCTCAGTCTGTTGTAGTTCCATTTAGAAATATATTTTCAAAGCCTACTTATGAGAATACTCTATAAAGCATGTGAAAGGCTCATTATAGACACGAAACAGGGCATCTTCTGCTCCTCTCTCATTTGCAGAGCTGCAGAATGAAATGTGAAAGGTCTGACATTATTTGCTCTTGCCAAGGCCACTCTGGCTGTCTCTCAGCTCTGTTTGCAGCTCCCAATGCTCTTCCCTTTGCTCTGGCTCCTATGGAGTTGCTCTCACCTCGGCAGCTGTTCTGCCAGCCCGCTGAGGTCCCTTCCCGTGACGATATTGTTTTGCTGTCTGCAGGATGCAGCTATCATTCCCTTGATTTGCCATCTTCACACTTTGATTCGCATTTCTTGTTCACCTGCTTTTTTCCAAATATTTTAATGTTTTTCTATCTTTTGAGAAAACTCATACAAAGGTTTTCAAGTCTTGCTTCTATATTCCACCTCTCTGTCTGCTTCCTCAATTTCTTCTCGCTGCTGTGTCGGTGTTTTTCCCTCTGTCTCTAGTCCTTCAGACCACCCTTTGATTTGTTCTCTTCCTTTTCCTCTCCAAGGACCCCCACAGCTATTCCTACCATCTTTAAAATCTATCCTTTACTTGCCATTCATGTTAATTGAAAACAACAAATGAAAAAAACCCTTTCAATTCTTCTGCATCACATTATCCTTCACCACTGAAAACTAATAGATAGAAATCTTTTAAATATCTTGGTCACTTCTGAAAATGAAGAGGAAATATTAAGCTACCCTTACTGATTTAATTTGGTTCAGATGAGGGCTACAGTAATCCAGGATTAGATTGTCGTAGTTATTTTTTAAAGCATGTGTAACAATATTCCTATTTGCTAGTTTGACAGATCACAGCAACATAGTCATAACTTTTTACAAATTGACAATGATCCCAATGTTCCTGCCTTCTAAATAAGGCCGTTCTACAGTTCTTATAAAGTAATTATGTTTTGTACTACATTCACAATGGAAATGCGTGAATTCAGTCTAAAGAAACAGGCCTTTTCAAAGGAAATCAGGCTGAGGGAAAGTAGCTCTGCAATCTGAGAATTCACACAAAGCAAGCAGCTGATCTTGCCTACACACACTGGGAATTTCTTTTAAAAGGAAAGGTCTAATTACAACTGGCACTTTGAAACCAAATAATTCTGCTTTGCTGAAAAGTGACATAATTATTATGGCACTGCTAGCATGGGGTACAATGTGCTGCAGTGCCCACCCTCTCACCTCCAATTCAAAATAAATAAAATATGCTAGGATTTTTGTTTAATTTTTAATGTCAGAACTTAGGCATTTTCCTCTGCAGCATTGTGTCGGGGTAAGGCTTTAGAGAAAGATCAGCTCAGGCAAACTAATGAAAATCAAAGGGCTTACTTAATTCCCTACACAGTGGAAATAAACTCAGAGCAATGGTATTCATGCTTCAAAAGTATCATTTGAAGAATTTGCAAATGGTATTTTTAAAATCTGATAGATGACCTCAAGAGGTAAATCCACTTAAACAAATCGTATTCTCTTTAAATAAATGTCATTCTCCCTCATCCTCCACTCACTTATCAGCATTTCCTCTAACAATCCAAAAAGCTCCTCAGTGAATGCTGACTCCATCAGGAATACGACTTGTTGCTGGAGATGTAGGAGGTAACTGTGTGCTCTGAAAGAAGGATTCTCACAGGTGAGAAATACAGTCAGACTCTTCAGCTGATTTGGCTGAGAAACCTTAGGGCTGTCCACCTGGCCACAGTCTTAGGACGGGGAAAATCCATTAGTACCACCCAATAAACTTGAGGGCAGCAAAAGGTACTGGTGTACTCATGAAGGATAAAAAAGGGTCTAGGTAGTTTCACCCAGGATCATTTTCTAAATCTCATCTGACTTTATATTAAACCCTGATAACCCTATTTAAAATGTATTTTTTTATCCCACTGAAGCGTGACCATTCTATCACTTGCTAGTTCAGACTGGTTCTTTCTCCATTCAACTCTTTTCACAGCCTCACTATCTTTTATTTACAAAAAGACTTTTTTACCAACTTTTATGCTGTAATTATTAATTTAAAAGTTTCCCACACAATACAAGGACTTCAGACTTGGTCAGGCAGTTTCATACTTGGCAAGCACCACCACGTTCCTTGTAATATTTCTAATGTTCATCTTGTTTGTGCTTGTTTGCTTGTTTGTTTTATTGCTATGGTCTCTGAGAGATGTTAACCCATAATCCTACCTCCTTTCTAGCAACCCACAGTATGAAGGTAAACCTCCTGGTGCTTCTGAGTCCTCTCCTTAGACCTGGATTCCTCCCCCTACACTTGGGTTCTTCAGCAAACACTGACTTCCATTCTGCGTTGATTATCGTGTCTCAGTTTAAAGCAGTCTGAATGGCAGTGTCAGCCTTTCTCTGCAACGAGGCTGCTTCTGAGCTGACTGAAAAGCAATCAGGAGTACATTGTCTGAAAAAGTCCACGCTTTAAAATATCTTCTTGGTCCTTTACAGTCAGACTGTCAAACAGCTGCGCAGCATTAACACAAGTGAATTGCAAAAGTTTATATTCTTTCAGGCTGATAATAACAAAAAATCAGTTCCTTCCCCGTCTGCCAGACTTATCAGCCATGAATGACAAAGTGAAGGGGAAAAAAATTAAAAAAAAAAAAAAAGAGAGAGAGAAAAAGAGAGAGAAGACATTTTTCTCCATGTTTACAACTCATGGCGAGGCTCACTCCACCTGCACAAGAGGGACTTGCTCCTGGCAAGGCAACCACTAACTTGGGACAGGGCACTTAAGGAAAGAGCTGCTGCTACTTTAAAGCCCTGATCACAACTTCAATTCCAATGCCACATGTAAGCCTCTCAGGCAAGTCTATAAAAAGGATCAGTCCACTTACGGAAATGGAAAGCATTTATATATCTATTCAGATGCCACATCCTCAAAGATGCAAGATGTTCCTTAAGTTTCCCCATTTTGAATGAGAAAACATTTGGAAAGAAATTTCCTAGTTTCCAAAAGCGCATAACCTCAAAGCCCATGTGTGCTTTGGTCATGCCCAGAACAATATGTCTCAATAGTCCTGAGCAATTAGGCGTTTAGTTGATCCCAAAGTTTTGAAATAATCCAGAAACCCTCCTGAGGTCTGATTTGGAAGCCCTGCTCTGAAAACCCTGACCTGGCTGGACTCGTGCAGCGCTCAGCTGCAGGGAAGGGATGGCCATGCTGTGGGATGGGAGGTGGAGGAGAACTTCTCCGCCAGGACATATCAGCTCACCTCTCCTAATTGATAGTCCTAATTCACCAGGTTGGAAGAGAGTCTGGGTTTGTGACCTGGCCTGCTTTGTTGCATGGGAAAATTAAATATGCATCACGCATGCGATAAAGAAAACGGGAATGAGAGGAGAGGAAAATGATTTTTTACTCTCATGGTTCATCCAGGAACAAGGGTATCTGCTATTCACTCCCTGCTCCAAAGAATATGTAACATTCTGTTTCGAGATACTGATGTTCTGGCTTGCAATAAAATGTGGTTTCAAACTCAAGAAGTGTTGGACTACGCAGTGAATGTGCACTTAAAATTACTGCATTTGGGATGTGATCATTTTTAAAGAAGATAACATCTGTTTGAAAGCTGAACAAGAATTGAGCTCATGCATTTGCGGGAACTTATTAAATAACATAAGACAGATTGTCTTTCATACAGAACTTCGTACTTCGTTTTTGCTTAAAAAGAACTACATGAACTACGCAAAATGAAGTCAAAGGCTGCTAACACTTCCAATCTACAAATAGTGCTTACTAGTAATTATTTGCTGGATCGAGATGGTAATGGTGTTAGTGTGTCCCTGTTGAAATAATAACCATGCAATATTTCAAACATATATGTCACTGGCCCTTGTCTCTGCAGCTTTCTTTAGCTTTACACCTTCCTGCATTAGCAGAGCTCGACTCTTCACACACAGCTGGGTACAGCAGAATTTCAGCCTCCTCGCTACAGCATTTTTTAAAACTCAGAGGTGTTTGCTTCACATCTGTACATCAGTTGAGTTTTGCAGGTTTGCGCTTACAAAGGGGAAAGAGTGAAAGTTATTGGTGTTCAAGAATCAAGGGGATCTTTTTCTCTCTTTACACGAGATATTTTGGTCTTAGAAGGGTTCCACGGTAAACAACGTGCAATATGTATCTCATGATCCATAACATACATAGTCATTTGGATCTGTACATCTGACACAGTGTGTGTCCACATTGCCTTTGAATCCCCCAAAGGGATATCTTACTTGACTAATTTGCATGCTTATATGTAGTCTTAATTGCATGTACAGAAATAAGTAAATGTGTGCTTACATATAAAAGTATAGAAAAGCTTTTCAGTCACAGTGAGAAATTAATTTTTTCTCATAAGCATGTGACAATATGTTTGGTATAAAAGGTACAGTGTAACAATGATCTGAGGAAAAAAAAGTGAGTGAGGCTCCTCTTTAGATGTCACTCTCGCTGTATTTAGTACTCTGAATTGAAAAATTGCAACAAAACCAAACCTGTTCCAGGAGAACTGTGTGTCAGGGGGGCAGAGGAGACTCAGGCTGATGGTACAAAGAGGAGGCACAGCAGTGTTTTCTCAAGGCAGGCTGCACTGCCTGGCCAGGGCTTTCTTCTTGCTGCCCTCCACAGACAGTATGCAGGTGAGCAAGTTAGGCACATGGGCTCTACTTCTGGAGGGCTTAGACACATCTTCTTCTCTCCATTGGCAACATAGAGAATTTTATTTTATTTTATTTTATTTATTTATTTCTTTATGACCACCAGAAAACTCAGTGTGGGAGAAAATTAGTTACTCAAGCTTGTAGATGGATCTTTCGCTAGATTAATGTAGTGGTAGCAGAGAGATACATTTTGCTGCAAGATGGGGAAATAGAATAAATGCAGCTTTATACTAGAAAGATCAGCCTTTAGTGACTCCAAGCCTATTCACTTTACCTAATCACGCTTGCTTTCTTTTGCCTCTTTTTTTTTTTTTTGTTTGTTTTTTCGTTTAGCCTTATTTCTTCAGTGTTTGCACCCAGAATATCTTTCACATATTCATCTGTCTACCTGTGGATACTCTTCTTTTCTCCTGGGTCAGTTTGTGCAAAGGCATCAGTATTTCACTATTTTTGAGGGTTTTTCCTCAGTAATCATAGGGACCTCTGACATCGATGTACCCAGGAGTGAGGTGCACAAAGAGTCGTGATCATGAGAAGCCGGGGGTGGGGTGGGATTACCAGCTAAAAAACTGTTGAGGACTTAGCGTAGGAGTAGCAGCTCTGCTGGGACCCACAGCTTCCGCACTGGTGGGAGATCTGGGGAGCAGAAGCGATTTGAAGAGTAGCAATGAGATGGCTCGAGGTACCATGATGAATGACATTAGAGGGATGAAGAGCCTTTGAGGGTCCAAGTCAAGCAGAATGGAATACGGACAAGTAGCGAAGGACAGCAAAAGAAAAAAACTGATACAGTCAGGCCCATATAATAAAGTTTCTAGTTATCTCCACTCCTGAACACACTTCAACACAGAGAAATTCATCACAGTCATGTAGTAGTGCAATGATTCTTCATATTGTATAATAAATGCTGTCAGCTGCATGAAGTGACCACATTTGCAACTCTCAAGGAGAACTGGACTATTTTCACATCATAAAACAAAGACATACATTGGACAAGAACAAATTATGGAACTTGAATATATTTATTTTCATTCGTTAAGTGTTATTTTATGGAGTTGAAGGGATTTCCTATATAAAAATATTAATTGCTTGGAGAAGCTTTTTTTTTCCTGGTCAGTACTTTACACTGCTAGAAGTTTCTGACAGCAATATGTGCAAGCAAGTCCAACAGTTACTGTTTTCTTTCTCTCTCAAAGTAAGTTTCTCCTGCCTTTTTCCTTCGTCAACATAAACAAAGATGAGTATCTTCAATAATGCTATTCTTTGTTAGTTAGTTTATTGAAATTCTAGTGGTATGTTCTCACTGAGGAACGCACGTATTACAGCTTCTGTTTGACAAGTGTCAGATTAGGTTATATTTTAATTCTGGGACAAAATCTTTAGGACATCTAAGTGTTTGTGTATGGAAGTAGAGTCAGTCATGCAAGAGCCATGTCCAGCATTATTCAGGTTGTGCAGAGCAACAAGAGGTTGGCTTACTATGAGCCTGCGAATACTCTGGATGTCTGAAATGGTCAAATCTTCAACTCAGGTGCAGAAGAAAGCAAATAAATTATCCTACTCTGAACTACATGCCCTCTGCCTCTATTTAAGTCTTTTCTATCCAAAGGAACTAAGCTATCTGTTTCATAATATTTTAAGCTTTGCCTTGTTAGCTGGTTGTAACTCTCTTTAATGGCAGTTTGCCATTATTCAAGTTCTGAAGGATCCTGAAGCACTCCACAAATCGTAACACGAACTATTAACTGGGGTTACTCTGTTAAGCATCCAGAGGCACCTGTCCCCTAAGGCTGTTCACTGTTCCTTTTTTTCTCATCATGTCTATTTTGACCTCACAGCTGTGGTTTTTTAATTATTATCTTCTGAGTCTTGATATGAAAATGCTTCAGGCAGGATGAAGAAAATTCAGTCTCTAAACATCAGATTAATATGTACCACTGTAATACCATATCTTGAAACATACGATTGGAATAAAAATGTACTTACCTGCTATTATAAACACCAGAAACTAGTTGTCTCAATATATTCATAGATATATTTCCCAGGGTAGAGATAAGGGAGTAGAAATGTCAAGAAATCTCTAGCCACATGTTGTTTTTAAACCTGTGGATTGGTCTCGTTCTATTGACCGCAAACATTCTCTCGTTTCATTCGTCCCTGCAATAATCCAGTATTTGAGAGTCAAAGGGATACAACTTAGCCTGTTTTTCTTTTTAATAATAAAAATACGGCTTACTTGCTACATCTAAGTTATGGAGCAGGTATGAAACCTTCACAAGCCTCACCTCTGCAGTTTTCCTAGTAGCAGCTTTTAAGGTCGAGACAACTCAAGAGGTCTGTAGTTCCTGCCCATGCCACATTTCTGCTAGTTTTCAGTGTTTATTACTCACTCACAATTCACAATTTTGAATCAGAACTGTTTACCTCTCATTGGTCTGTCCAAAATAATTCAGAATTCCTAATTTCTAGGGCATTACTCTTTCAAACTAGTTACTGACTTGATTAGCAAATTTTGCTGCTTTTTCCAAGTAACCACTCCATTTGGATGCCTGATACAATTATTTTCCAGGTAGTTACATAAATGGCTGAAAACAGTATCATGAGTCTCACCAAGATGAACCCATAAACTTATTTCTTAAAAAACATAAATGATCAAATTATACAGTGGGGTAGTGTTATAAACGGAGATAACTTTTGAATCTTTGTAAGCCACGAGGGCAAAAAATGGTAGCCTGGCACTGGTTTGGTGTTATATGCCACCCACTAGCAAAGCATCAAAACTCAGATGATCTTTGGAAAAAAAAAAAAAAGTAAAAGTGTTTTATCTTTGTCTAGATAACTGTATTTACAAGAAAGGTGTATATTATCTCTATAAAACATATTGAAGTGTACCAGTCCCAAGCAAATAATTTGAACATTGCTTTGAAAACGCATCTCTTCACAATGCACCGTGGACCCCAGTTCTCCTGATGAGGGTGTCTGCACATAGCATTGACTGGAGTCTGAGTCATTACAGGTTGATTATTCAGAAGAAAAAAACATTTGCATTACAGAACTCATTCAGGACCCAGGATATGCAGGCCCAAGCTACACTGAGCAGAAGATAAATATGCACTGTGCAATAAAAAAGTACTCAGAGGCAACTCAGAAAAGTCTTGAATTGGGAACCTGTGTGCAATGGAGAAATAACTTATTCTGCAGCCTTCATCTTAGCTTACTCTACCAGCGGATCTAGCTTATAGTTGCACTAAATCCCTTTCTTTGCCCCACTTAATCCTTTCTTGGTGCATAGCAATTTAGGTGTCCATCAAAGCATTGTGAATTCTTGGTGACAGTCAGCTAACATTTAGGAGATGCAGCACTGAATATTTAATTGGATTTTTGGTTCTTTTCCCAAGGGAAATCATAGTTTTGCTTCAGGATGCTGTGACCAAGAGTCCCATAATTAGTCCTTCTGCAGTCATTAGCTTCTCTAATACAAAAATGTGGCCTAACCAGACTGTTTGCCTGAGCCTTGATCATCTGTTTTGATTCTGTGACCCTACTGTTCTCTCAGTGATGTCTGCATATTGGATGCTATAATTTGGCTGCACGCCAGATCAAGAAAAGGAGTAGTTACTACATTTTGCATAGCTCCATGACCTCTCCGAGGCTAACAGCAAATTGCCCGTGCAGCTGTCAGCTGGGCGGTTTGTATTTGGCTAAATGCAAATGTCAATAATAATCAGCATCTGTTGTGGGTCCTACACTACTGGGCACATCTTCAAGTGTGCAGCATAGCTCTAAGTGAGGCCACTTATTTGGCTGGTTAAATATGGATCAGAAGCACCCATTTGTTGTTGGTGGTGTGGTTTTGTTGTTTATATGCATGAGCACCTATGCTTCTCCCTGTCCGTTCCAACCACTTTTGACTAGGGATGACTAACATGTGGGTAAGAGGAAAAGTTTCTGTTAAAAGGATTAAGTTTTAATCCATGTTGAATTCCTGTGATACATGATGTTAAATTATGTTAGAAAATCATCTGTTCTTTTCCATAGAGCAAATTAAGTCTCAGGGAGGACTCCAAGGTGCTAACTCCACCACTTATCTTCCAGTATACTTTTAAAATCTCGTAAAATTTTGTGCAGTTTCAGACTAGAAGAAACTATGTTATCAGTCTGACTTCTTGTATAGTGTCTTTTAGTAAAGACTTGACCTATTGGGGAAAGAAATCAACTGTAGATAAAGGGAATGGCACAGAGATAAAAAGAGACCCACAACGACCGAGAACCAACTAGGTCAGAACTGCTTAAACAATCTTGCAGACAGTCTATATCTCGTGAAGAGGACAAGGAAACACCCATGGTTACTTCCAGAATGAAAATTTCCATTCAAGATCAATCTGGAAGTAATCAACTTGTTTGTCCCAGAGAGTTTCACACCATGCAGGTACATCCCAGGTGATTCCCATTGCCCTCCAGCAGTAACTCACCATCCCCAACATTCATAGCCCCAGAAAGGATTTCATATTGATCCCTAGATCATCACATTTTGAAAAATATACCAACAATAGAGATCCTCTTAAGCTACGGTGATCCACTATCAAAGTGAGGAATGATTTCTGGAGAAATTACCTCAGTTCCTGTGAGCTGCTGTTCACCCATGAAAGTCCAGGTAAATGCAGTATAAATTTATTTAATCTCAGTTTCTGATATCAAAGATGACAATATTACAGCTGGACCTAAATGGAAGTAGGTTGTTCTTTTAACTCAGACTGATTCCAGTGCTTCAGCAGTACATTGTGCTTGCTCGCTGCTCAGTGCCAGGATTTATGGTTCTGTAATAGGTTGCTTAGACAAGGATTCCTGTGATATTTTTAGCCATTTTTTCTTTCTTTTTTTACCTCTCCTTTTAGGCCAGAGACTCAGAATGCCTTTAACCTCAGGGTAGACCTTCTCCCCTTACCTTTCTCATTTAGATAAGAACACCTTCCTTAGTTTCTTTCCTCCTGCCTTTTGAACAGTTACTGTTGGGGGATGTGCTCAGCAAAAGAGGAGGCTTTGTAAACCTCCTGGAGACACACTCAGGGCAGACACTTGGCTCATGACAGATATCACTGAAATTCATGGAAAACTGAGTATCTCACTCCTCCAACCTCCTTTGAAATATCGGTCTGCAACTCTTTTAAACATCAAACTGTGCTGAGTTCAATCTTTCTGTTGTTGCAGACTGACTAAACAGTCTCAGACAGACTCCACACTCATTGCCAGCCTACACGAAGACTATAGAGTGTAAAGAAAATGACAAGTCATTTGATACTTATGCACGACCTATATTTCTAAAGATAGCTTAAGAATCAGCATCCTGCCAATTTTTATTCACCCTTAGACCTCAAACTTCCTCCCATTTCAGCTTTTTAAAAAAACCTTATTACAGTGCAGTTTTTAAATACCCAATTTGACTGATCACAAAAAAATAAACATCTTCAGATTTGTCTGTTGCCTGAGACTTCAAAATCAGTGTAATAGATTCTAAAGGAAAGCAAAAGAAATGTCTGGAGCTGACTCTCCATCAGTGTGCACATATCACCCTCTTTAATACCAAAGGAATTTGTTATGATCTCTGTTATTCCTGAGACTACATAAATTAAAATAATAAGACAGCTAAAATAAAGCGTTACCAAATCTTAATCTCTAAAAGTGGTATGAAATGTTTTCCAGTAAATAAAAGCAGAAAGAACTAATGACCTAGAGCTTTTAGCCTATTTATGTGAAAGACTAAAATAAACTTAGATTCTAAGTTTTGAACAATAATAATGTGTGGTCTAAAAAACAGTCAGCCTTAACAAATACATACATACTTGTCCCCAGCTATGTGGACAAATGTGGGCATTTGTTAGTCAAATATTTTGGTGGGGGAGATTCACTCCGCAGTTTAGGGGGCTCTGTGTTAACTTCAAAGGAAATGTAGCTATTTCTGGTTGTTATTACAACGAATCATTCATAGACCTAGACCTTTTTGGAAAGAATATTAACAATTTCAAGTGTCACAGGCCAGCATTGACAGGCTCTTTGAAAAAGAATCATATTCAATGTAAAGTACAGAGTCAAGAGATCTTTTTTTCCAGGTGTAGTTATTGAGTAATTAGCGCTTTTCTCTTTTTCCTTATATAATGTAATTGTGGAAGAATTAGCAAACTCACCTTTTCACCTTTTCATCAGTCAGGAACAGGAGGAGGATTTGGTTCTTTTGTGCCTTCTTTGGGAATCCTCCCTTAGCTGTGCAAGATGCAGGAACACAGAATAGATGATCCTTAAACCTTGGATGCTTGTAACAGAGAAAAATAGTACAATTTTCTCATCTTTTCACCTCACATTGCAAGTAAAATATCACTCTTATGGTTTTTGCCTATGATACAGACATGTGCTAATGTCCTCATTAGCACAGTAAATCCATGAGTGATGAGGAAGAGGGGGACAATGAAGCATCAAAACCACCACATCCAACGGGGGGGGGCTGGTGACTGCAGCCCCAGAGGAACTCCCCAATCCTATGTCTGATTACTTGTTTCCCAGTGTAAATTCAGAGCATAGCTGAAATCTGTAGCTAAATACACTCCACAGTGCACACTATGGGAGCCTGTTAACCCTGAGAGGGTGTACAGGGCTTTGCATTTGCCTTTGCTGGAGCAATTCAGATTTCACATTCAGGCATGGGCAAAGTGGCATATTGAAGCAGCATCTCCTGTTCCTTCCCACATCCATCAGGCACCTCCACACCTGAAGAATCCCAGGGCTGTGGCCAGCTCCTGGCTGGAAGTGCAGGGAAAACAGGGCAAGGGGGAATTCAGGAAAGCCGGGTGACATCTCATGGTTTAACAAGCTGGCAAAGTCACCATGAGACTATGCCTAAACCTCATCTTAAAAATTAAAACTTTTACATAAATTAAGTATAAATTAAAAATTACATGTAAGAGCTGTGTCTGAACATCACATTTGTACTGGGTTCTCATCAGGTATTTGGGCGCACTAGCTTTTCTCCCTAGATATTGATAGTGAATCTCAGTATTCAGTTCACCTGCCCACTAATCATTTTTCATGGGATCTGAGATGCTTCAGGACACCCAAGGTGCCTACACAGGGTTAGAAGGACCAGTTGGGATACCCATGCCCTTCTGGAGCCAAAGGAGCTGTGGTCATTGGGTATCTCAGATGTAACTACACACCTATATGTGGGCAACTGAACTGAACAGTGACCATCATTATTTCAGATATAATAGAAATTTTAAATAATTTTTATTTTTAAATTATATTCTCGGAGTATTTTTGTTGTAAGTCGTGCACTGAGAGTCTTGGAGGCTTTGTCTGATGTCAGCTGAAAACGTTACTGAAATTATTTCCTTCTCTTGTCCCCTGCAGTCACTTGCTGATCTCTGCTGCCTTGCCAGATTTTGTACTTTTGTCATTTGTTCTTGGCTCAGCACATAAAGATCAGTTTAGAAACAAATGAAAGAGAAGCAAAAATGGAGATGCTAAATAAAGCAACACATGTTAATGGGTATCCTACAATTTCTTCCATTTTAGCCAAAATTGTCTCTAACGGTGAATGAAAGGAAGAGGATGGGAAGCAGATGTTTCTACTGTGTGTAGCAATTGATTGTAAATTGGCCTGACACTTCCCCCAAAGAATTTGTCAAGAACATTTGATTCAGTAAATCGATCCCAAACCCGGAGTTAAAGCACCAGTGTCTCAGCCAAAGCGATCAACCACTTGGACCTGATGGGGAGAGGGAAAAAAACAACCAATCAGAGAAAATATTTCAGCTTTATGTAAACACTTTTGCTTCGCCACAGGCAAAGAATTAAAGTACTAACATGATCCCGTAGAGTAGCCCTAGGAGTAAGCTATAGGCCTCCAGGAATCAAATTTAAGCTTCAAGCAGAGGTAAAAAGAAAACAAAAATTTGATTCACCCCAGAACATGTTCCCTTGTAAAATAAAACTGTACCATTTGTGAGGAGTTGTCACCTCAGTTCAGATACAGCAGAAGGCAGGAGTAACAGATGTCACAAGTCAGTGGTGGGGTATGTGCTGAGCTAAATGAAAGGAGAAAATGAAGAGGAAAAAAACCCTAACAATCTCTCAGTTAAATTTTAGCTGAAGTTTAGATTTAAAACCGCATTTTAGTCATTAGAATCTCGTTTAACTGCAGATGCAGAAGTCCTATAATGAGATAAAAGTAGTCTCTAGTGTTAGATCTGAAACACAAATCAAGGCATAACATAGAAGAAAATTATTTTAATACAACACATTATTTTAATGCATAGCAGTGAAGACATACAGAAACAGTACTTTAGCCTGCCAGAAAAACAAATCAGAGTAACAGTCACATTTCCCACAGGAGAACATCGATAAATACACTCAAAGGAAACTAAGAACCATATGTCCTCAATTTGGAGGATGAGGAAAAAGTAAAACAATCAAAGAAAGGATAATAGAGAAAACAGCATGGAGAGAAAAATATGAAAGAAACAGGTTATAAACGCTACTGCCAGAATGTTGCATAATGGTCACTTTTAAGAACAAATAGAACTGGAAATGTTGCCCTCTTGTTTTCCAAGAAACTTCCAGCAAGTCAGGAATGTGACATGATTAAAAAGGAGGACAGTTTTCCCCCTCTGAGGCAGCGAGTATTGGGCACTTTATGTACTCCTTGAGAAGTACACGTGCTCCTCTAGCTTTTCAACATGCCTCACGTTCTGTCCTTTTTCTGTCAGCTCTGGGGAATTGAACATCACACTTTAAGGATGACGGAACTTGAGGTTTCACCAAATTCAGATTTCTAGAGAGATAAATAATATATCAGAGTCTGGAATTATATTTCTTTTTCCCAGCTAATCTGGGAAATGTCACTCACATTTTGTTTTCCTGGATTTTCCTGATCTTTTCTTTCTGAGATAAGAGAGAAAAGACAGACTCCATGGTGGAAAGAGGGCTTGTTATACTAAATGAACACTCAGTGGTGCAGATCAATGTTTTTCATGCCCTGAGGTACAACCACTGAGGGAGCAATAATAAAATCTAAAGAAGATTAAGGTCTGCTAATAAAAGCTTGCAGCTGTTCAGTTCCCAGCCAAAGGGAGAAGAG
Source organism: Patagioenas fasciata (assembly GCF_037038585.1). Taxonomy (NCBI): domain Eukaryota; kingdom Metazoa; phylum Chordata; class Aves; order Columbiformes; family Columbidae; genus Patagioenas; species Patagioenas fasciata. Next base: position 158,531,202 of record NC_092521.1, on the reverse strand, counting down.
ACTATCACTGCTGGTGCAGGTGCAAACATATGTTCCTCCTTCTCCTGCCCCATTTCCCCCCTCCTTGTGAAGGAACTGCTGGCTGGAAAACAGCTCCCTGGCAGGCCTGACCATTGTGGCTAGTAATTACGGGCTGTTCCTGGAGGATAATTTCATGTGGTATGTTGTAGCATCCCTGCCTGTCAAAGGAGCATCCTCTGTATCCACACTCCCCCACGGGCTGGCTGTGTGCTCCTCTGCTCACGCCAGCTCACACCCCTCTGTGTGTCTGGACCACAGCTGCCCCGTGCCTGAGAGTCTGTGCCGAGGTCAATATACCTTAAAATGGTGGTTGCAATTATGGAAAAACTTTCCTGTGGTGGGCTGAGATCTGAGAGAGACAGTGGAGTCCTGTGGCAGGGAAGAGGTAGTTAAAGGAAGACAGATGAGCCAAAAAGCAAACATGGATGTAACACACTATAGGAAGTTTCTCTGGCCTTGCTGGGAAGGAGGATGCCTTCTCATTTAGAAGAATTTCCAGTATCTCGGGTTGCATTAAGAAGAGTGTGACCAGCAGGTTGAGGGAGGTTGTCCTCCCCCTCTTCTCTGCCCTGGTGAGGCTGCATCTGGAGTACTGTGTCCAGTTCTGGGCTCCCCAGTTTAAGAAGGATAAGGAATTACTGGACGGAGTCCAGTGGTGGGGTACAAAGATTATTAGGGGCCTAGAGCACCTTCCTTAACGAGGAGAGACTGAGAGAGCTGGGTCTGTTCAGCCTGGAGAAGAGAGGCTGAGAGGGGATCTCATCAATGCTTATAAACATCTCAATGGTGGGTGTCAAGAGGATGGACCAGACTCTTTCCAGTGGTGCCCAACAACAGGATGAGGGGCAACAGGCACAGACTGAAGCATGGGAGGTTCCATCTGAATATGAGGAGAAACTTCTTTACTTTGTGGTGCCAGAGCCCTGGAACAGGCTGCCCAGAGAGGTTGTGGAGTCTTCTTCTCTGGAGACATTCAAACCCGCCTGGACACCTTCCTGTGTGATCTGCTCTGGTGAACCTGCTTTAGCAGGTGGGTTGGACTGGATGATCTCCAGAGGTTCCTTCCAACCTCAATCATTCTGTGATTCTGTGACTTGTATCACACAGCAGTCTTCCAGTAAGTATTAAACAGGACAGGTCACTGAGGTTATGCCTGTATTAGTAAACTAACTAGTACATCTACAGTTGTAACTAACACGAACCACGTCTGGCTGTGAAGCTGTATGGCACCTGTACAATTGTCCCCTGCCATCTACCAGAATGGGCAGCTGCCTCCAGCCCCCTTCGCAGTGAGATGCCCCGGTCTGTGCCACATCCTGCATGGTGCTTGGGCATGTCGTGGCGGAAGACCACTGGGACCAAGCTGCAGCCATGTCAGGCCAAGCTCAATGGTTGGTACAATGGTTGGGGTCTTATCTCCTGGGCTTGCTTAGTTTGCTGGTGGAGACACGGCTATCAAGACTAGGAAGTAGCCATTAAATTCTTAAAATGGTTTTGGTTCTCCTAGGTAAGGTGCAGACACAGTTCAGGGGACAGGAAAGACCAGGGTATGGTACCAGTATAGACCAGTATGGGCCAGTACATGCCAGCTGCAGTCAGAGCCTAATAATGTATTGATACAGATATAGTAAGTGTTCAAGTTTGCATTCTCCTAGGCTTGGAAGACTGGTGGCCCAGGGATTACTGCGGAGAGGACTACATGGATTCCACAAACTTTGAAGAGACCCATTAATATTTTTCGTAGCTGAAGGGAATACTTTCAGATAGCATTTTACCTGCACAAGGAAAGTACACATTTAAAACTTAGTCTGAGGGATGAAATAAAACATTCAAATTTTACATCTTCTATGAAACAGTCATTTAAATTCACAAAGGTAAGAGATTCTGGTCAAGCTACTGAGTAGCAAGATAGTATGTTTTGAGAGAAAATAGACCAAACTACATCACGAATAGTTTATGCTGATTTACTTTACAAGAAGGTCCAGTGAATTTCTGTGACTTAATCTACGATCATACCTACATTAGTATTTTAGTCCAGATCAGGAAGGTGCTTTGTTCCTGTTTCCCATTATTTGACGCACATCATGGGGAGGTCTCAGCATAAACAATTTTCTTCGGATGAAACCAGTCCAGAGGGCTCACCTACAGCTAATCCAAAGTAAAACTCACTGAAGTGTGTATGGTATAGACACTAACACCAAATGCTATATGTATTTGCTCCCAGTATTTGCCCTACTTGCTGCTGCAGACATACTCCATAGTGCTTTCTGTCTATAGCCTATATATTGGTGTATTTTTTACATTTTGAAGAATAGTAGATTAAAAAGATAAATCATAATTTTAACGTGCTAAATACAACCCTCTGATATTCAGAGTGAGGTTTATATCGTTTATGGTTTTTTTAGCCTGAAGCAATAGAATTGGCACTACGTCCAACCAGCAAGTTGCCAAAAATTTAGACTTAACATTCCAAATGACTGAGCCAGATTTGGCTTAGTCAGTTACCCAGGTTGTATACGTAAAGTGCTATTTATGTCCAGGGCTGCCATATCTGTAAGGCATATATGGATTACCCTCACAGTGCAATATTTAATTTCTACAGAAAGATAGGACACAGGAGTCTGTGAAGTTGTGCAAAAACCACAGAGCTTCAGGTATTCAGCATTCTAATTTTTTCATTACGCAAACATTTCCACTGAACAGTATTCAAAAATGCTTAAAATCTACCAAATGGACGGTAAGGGAATCATTAATGATCATCAGTGTCATTGATGAGCACTTGAAATGACAGATCTTGGGGTTTAGACTGTTATGGCATTTGGAAGTCCCCAGAGGAGATCAGAGCAGGCATCCCACAAGTAACCTTAATCTCAGTGGCTGCAGTTGCTGGTAGCAGATTCTTTTAGTCAGTACGAGGATCACAAGTGAGAGTTTCATACATTAGTTGTAAACTGAATATTTTCTTTGAATATCAAGGAGTTTCAGCTGTAGAAGTAATGCCAGTCACAGTAGTTAATTATTCTCATGTGACTTTCTATATACAGGCAAATGTATCACCGAGTTTTATTTCTGCACAGACAGGATACTGTCTGTGCATGGTACAAGTGAATCTGCTAGTCAAACATTTAAATGCACGCAGAATGCATCTGTCTATGAGGAGAGGTGTTATGTACTATTCACAGGCTGTATAAACTAAGTACTGAATATGGAGTATATTATACTGCCTCGTGTCACAGTGGAAGTACATACTTTTTTATAAGGGCACAATAACACTTGAGATAATGGCACACAGTTATGAACACTACATGCATGTACAGTATTATTCTTCTTCTTTTATTGCTAAGCGGGAAAAAAAGTAAAAACTAATAACTGAGCTAGAGCCTAAGTTCTTCACTTCCTTTGCAGAACATCTACTCCTTTGAGTACTTCTCCATCTATACACTATTCACGTTCTGGATCCAGATTACATGAGTTTACGTCTGAGAAGTTGGAATAGTCAAAAGATAAAATCTGATACAACTGAGAGGCTATATCTGAAAGGGCAGCTGAAAGTGCAAAAGATGCAGACATATGAAACAAAGCAGAACAGCTTGGCTGGAGATGAATTGGGGATGAGCAAAGTGCACAGTGATTGAGGTGTTGAAACAAGATACCACACAACATCTACAAGAGAGACATCCTGTGCACAAGAAGTCAAAAGAAATCAGATGAGCATAGTGAGACTTGGGGTCTACTTTCCAGTTGATCTGTATGCTTATTTCCTAGCAACAAATGACCCTTTTAACAAAGTAAGAATATACCCTGAGTTACGTTTTTCCAAACAAAGGAGACAGCTGAATGGAAAGCTGGAGGACAGGCTGACTCAGTGATGGCAGGAGAAAGAAAAAGGAAAATAAAACTGGAGCAGGCAATATGATAAATGCAGTGCAAGGGGAGACTGACTAGAAAAGCCCAAATGATGCCAGACGACTTATTGAACTAACGTGAATGTAAATAAAAACCAAAGTCAGTCTTCAAAATATAAATACAACTGATATGTACATTAAAGTTCTCCAGCTGGTGTGCTATAAATAGCATAGAAAAGGTAGTTGGAGGTCAGAAATCAGTGGGAGTGATCCAAGGGAAGGGTCAAGGCTGAGAAAAGGACAGATTCTGCAAACTATGGCAAACTGAATTTGAGTAAACAATGGCATCAGCTGTTCACAGGAGGGAAAGCAACAGTTCCCCCGCACCACAAGGTCACTGTGTCCCTTAAGAAGCCTCTTCTCACCACCAGCACGACAGGTACAGCTATATACACCCTACAGCTATGTTTCAGACTTGGCAGTATGCTCTCACACAGGTGGTTTATCCATAATTCCAGTTGTAGTACCCTCAAAGTAGAGTAAACAAGATCTTGCTGCCTGTTTTCCTACATCCTAGATCTGTTCATGAGATCTTGGGGCTAGATCATTTCACAGCTGCTTTAGGGGCAGCTGGAGAAACCAAGTGAGACCCAAGTCTCAAAAGCTTTGTTCCTTCCAGCTTCATCCTGGGGAGGATGAGAAGCTGAAACAAACGAGAACAATGAAGATAACAGTGCATACAGTGCTGAGTGCCATTAAAAGGTCTGAGCATCACCTAAATGCTGCAGTGCTGCAACATCCCAACAGCCAGCGGAGCACAAGGAAACGATGCAACTAGTAAATGCCGTATGGACGACCCAAAAGCAATTTACAGTGGTCATTTGGGAAGCAGCCTTCAGCACAAGGCAGTTCAGTCCAAGTGAAGCTCAGACTCATGCCTTCCTCTGTAAGGAGGTGCATTTTGATGCACAATGACGTGCCTCCATGGATCCACTTCCTCACAGAAGAGCAGGGTTTGAAAATTTTCGAAGTCACTGTGTGGCTTAGGAGCTCAAGTTTCATCCTCAAGACAATGTAAGGTTTGAAATCAAGATCCAAGTTCTTCTATCATTTCAGCAGTCTGAAAAATGTCGAGGAGTACTCAGGATTTTGGAAGTGAGGAGCTGAGCACCTCTGCACCACTGAAGACAACCAGATACAAGCCCTGAAAAAGCAGGTCTCATTAAAGCAACATGAGATTGCTCAGGCCCTGATAAATCTTACATCACTGACTGCCTTTGAAAAATTGTGGCCAAACTGCTGTCTATTTTCTGGCTGTAATCATACATCAGATACATTTGGATCTCAAAAAGATACCACACAGAAAGTGTCAGCCTGGATTGCCTCCAAGGGCTACATTTATGCATTTCTTTTCATTTAAATCATATGTAAACAAAGTGATCTTAGGTTGCTATGAATAGAGACAATTCATATTATACCGGAATGAATATATGTCAACTGATTTTTTTTCTTAGGTAGATACACTTATGTATTTTAAAATACATAATATAATTAAGTAGCTTTTATTGGCTATTAGAAGCTATGTAAAAGTTGCTCTCTCTTACTATATCAACACTGTTCCAGGGTGGCCAGATTTTATTCTGCTCTGTGAGTGATAGTGTCAGGTACACTTTAGTGTATTTCTGAGGTGGGAGAAGTGAGAAGTCACACTGTGATTTTAGGGAGGTTCACAGCATTCGTTGTTAGAGGATTAATTTTCAGATTGAAATGTCAATAAACTTCACATGGAGTGATCAAAAGAAGCCATTCCCCACTTTTTTTTTACCCCTCTATGTTGATTAAACTCATCTTGTAAAGATATTATGTTCCACTCAGTAGGCTCCTCTAAATTAATTCCCTGCAGAGGCTTAAGAAAGTAACTCAGGCATCCAGGATGCCTACCTCACCCAAAAATGAATGGCAACAGTTTATCTTACTGGGAACCAGCAGTGCCAGACACTCAGATTTATGCAACGTCACTGTCCTGGTTTTGTTAAAAACAAGTTTCTCTTTTAGTGAATTTGCCAGTCAGCTAAAGCCTTCATATTAGCTGCATTTTCCTGGAGAACCAGGCACATGTTTTGGTAAACCTAGCAATGGAATGCAAACTTACTGATAAGCATGGATGGACATCTCGCAAGAGGGGCAACGAGAAGCCAGTGACCAAGAAACTGACCAACTGTGTATAACGTTCCATTCACATGAATACTTCATATAAAAGTGGGAGATCACAAGGATCTCATCCCTTTTTCCTTATGGCTGACATTAGGAGAGGACCTTGCTAGTCATCTCTGCAAACTGAGGCCTAGTGAGAGACTGAATCCAGCTCCGGTTGGCTGCAGAGTCCAATCCAGGACTTTGGGTGCCGGCTCTGCAGTTGCTGAGACTTACAAGATTGGTTTTGTATATTTTGTATTATTTTCTCTATTCTTATTCGTAGCATTAGTAAAACATCTTTAATTTTTCCAACTCTCTTCTCTCTGTCCTTCTTTCCCTCCCGATTGCCTGTCCTTAGTGGGAAGGGGGGAGAGGGAGGGGCGGGGTGTGGAGGTTAACAATACGTCTGCCAGGATTTGATTGTCACCCCACAATCTTAACCCTCGACAGTCACTGACTTGGATTTTGAAATTTCCAGCTTACCTGGAACGTTTATAGCAAAATACTTAAAAATGGTACTAAAAATATCACCATGGATCACATCCATGTTAGAAGAAGGGACAATACTAACATCCATGTTAGGACAATGTCCTATCCATGATAGGATGAATGGTAATGGCTTTCAACTGAAAGAGGGCAGATTAGATTAGATATAAGGAAGAAATTCTTTACTATGAGGGTGGTGAGGCACTGGGACAGGCTGCCCAGAGAAACTGTGGATGTCCGATCCCTGGAAGTGTTCAAGATCAGGCTGGATTGGGCTTTGAGCAACCTGGTCTAGTGGAAAGTGTCCCTGTCCATGGCAGGGGCTTGGAATTAGATGATCTTTAGGGTCCCTTCCAACCCAAACCATTCTAAGATTCTGTGATTCTGTGATACTATGACATGTTGACTTCAAAAGTGACATTTCCAAGACCTTCCTTTCACAGCATGGTGGAACAGCAGAAAGAGAAGAGTGTGGCACTGACTTCACTTCTGTCAAATAGACTTGCTGGGGTGGCGTGGATTTCCCGCAAAAAGCCCTGCAAAGAGCTCACTGTCTGAATCACTTGAGCTGGAAGTCATGTTGTTGTTTTGAGGCCTGTATCTAGTGGAGTCCCTCAAGGGTCAATACTGGCACCAGTACTGTTCAATATATTCCTCAACAAGCTGGATGAGGGAACAGAGTGCACTGTCAGTAAGTTTGCTGATGACACCAAGCTGGGAGGAGTGGCTGACACACCAGAAGGCTGTGCTGCCATCCAGAGACCTGGACAGGCTGGAGAGTTGAGCGGGGAAATAACAAGAGCAAGTGTAGAGTCTTGCATTTGGTCAGGAACAACCCCAGGTTCCAGTATAAGTTGGGGAATGACCTGTTAGAGCAGTGTAGGGGAAAGGGACCTGGGAGTCCTGGAGAACAACAGGATGACCATGAGCCAGTACTGGGCCCTTGTGGCCAGGAAGGCCAATGGTACTTGGGGTGCATTAGAAGCGGGGTGGTTAGTAGGTCAGAGAGGTTCTCCTTCCCCTCTATTCTGCCCTGGTGAGACCACACCTGGAATATTGTGTCCAGTTCTGGGCCCCTCAGTTCAGAAGGACAGGGAACTGCTGGAGAGAGTCCAGCACAGGGCAACAAAGATGATGGAGTGGAGCATCTTCTGTGTGAGGAAAGGCTGAGGGAGCTGGGGCTCTTTAGCTTGGAGAAGAGGAGACTGAGGGGTGACCTCATTAATGTTTATAAATACGGAAAGGGTGAGTGTCACAAGAATGGAGCCAGGCTCTTCTTGGTGACAACCAATGACAGGACAAGGGCCAATGGATATAAACTGGAATACAGGAGGTTCCACTTAAATATGAGAAGAAGCTTCTCAGTGAGGGTGACAGAACCCGGAACAGGCTGCCTAGGGAGGTTGTGAAGTCTCCTTCTCTGCAGACATTCAAACCCGCCTGGACACCTTCCTGTGTAACCTCATCTGGGTGTTCCTGCTCCAGCAGGGGGATTGGACTGGATGAGCTTTTGAGGTCCCTTCCAATCCCTGACATTCTGGGATTCTGTGAGGAAACGGAGACAGAACTTGCACTGTCAAATTCAGCTTAGAGAGACATTAGTCATTCAGCTGTGAAATGTAAATAATTTTTGCCTTTCAGAATATCCTCCCTGATTCTGTCAAGATCCATCATGTACAACTGCTTAATCAAGCAAAAGGTAACACAAACTAACACTAAAAAATTCCCTAAACTTGCAGGCTTAGCAGGCAACATCTTCATTTTAGTCAGTCATTCTTCTCACAACACTTCTGCAACAAATACTGGTTTACCAATATCAGTCTGGCCTTAACACTTTCCAGATATAAAAAATCTAAATCTTTTCAAAATCAGTGGTCCAACCTCTGGTCTCCCTTAGGAACTGTGAATTGGGAGTGGCTCCACTGGCTTCACAAGTCAGGTTACTTAATTCTTAACTGAAAGAGTCACACTTGGCCCACAATCAGCAAAAAAATCAGTAAAAGCCAAACTATGACCTAGATTTATGCACCAGCACAGCCATTTTGTTTGGTGTAAAACACACTTGCCACCAGGCACACCTCTCTAAATATCGTCCCATTATTCTTTCCAGGAGGGCGATGACCTCTCTGAGAGTCTCCCCTCTGACTCTGCAGGGGTGGGAAAGGGAGAAGAAGATTCAGCTTCAAGAATCTCCTGTTGTCTGGGTCTTAAATTCTTATTTCTCCTTAAGGATTCCAAGGCTGATTATGTGGAAAGCTGAACTTGCTTATATTTCAAAATTGCAAGGTGGAATGATAATGCCCACTGTTGGATGCTTTCAAAGGTCCAGTCCCACTGGAGCAAAAAGGCCACACACCTCAGGAAACATTTCAGCCTCCTGAATTGAGCACATATTCAGAAGTACGTACCAAAATCAAAACTCTGAACATCTGGCTTCACCATCACTGCTGGACTCCACCAGCAAGAGTATGACCATGTTCTTCAAGATCTTTGTTGATGGAAACTAACTTTCACAGCACATTTATATAAAACTTATCCATTTTTAATGAAAAATATATTTCTGTAACCCAAATTTCTGTTTCTTAAAAAGAATAAGTTAGAAGGGTTATAAAATCAAATTAAACGTAGAGCCTGTATTATTTTACCAATTGAAGAATATAAATGCATAGAATCATCGAAAAACAGCTAAACATGTTAAATAATTCCTTGGAAAGATAGAAAATACAACTTAATCTGAATATCTATTTAAATATTAAAGTCATCAAAAGCAATTCCTGATTTTAACAGGCAGATAAATTGTACTCAGTCATAGTTGCAATACGACCATCCATAGAGACAAACAGTCTTCTAGATGTCAGGACTGAGCCTGCTTCTAACTTTTTGTTTACTACATTTTCTCCCTTTTTACCTTCCTTTTACATACTGGTTTGTGCCCCAGAACATCTTCCCCAGTTGCTGAGAGGTTCTGAAAGGGGATCTTTACAGAAGCTGTCAAACTCAGTGTTTTGGTCAGTGACAGTGAATGCTTTCTTTAATCTTCTGCCATCAGAAAGAAAGCAACAACCCTGTTAGCCAAGAAACAGCTGTACAGGTTAAACAGGGTTGTTGCCATCTAATTTCAGAAAACCACTTCTATCCTGATTGTTTTTGTCCATAATTTTCGTCAGTATACGCAATATATTCGTATGACCCGTCAATTAACAGAGAATGTCACTTTTAATTAAGAATACTGTTTTACTGATGAGCGTCAGAAGAATGGTTATTTTTTAGACAAAGAAGCAAAGAACCAAGCAATTCACGCATATTTCCTTTTAGGGATTGACTAATTATTTAATTAATTTAATTTAATTAATTTTAGAGACAAATATTCCCTGCTCAGTTTTGTTGTATGTCTCCTAGCATAGAAATAAAATAAGACTTGGAACCCAAGCCATATTCTGTCCTCTGCTCAGTCATCTTGCAACTTAAAGATTTCCAACCACCTTGGCAATTTATTAAAGCCTCTTAGAATTGCAGAATCATTTAGGTTGCTTCATGAAGATTTCCAGCATCTGACTTTCTCTTATTTTGGGTTGTTTCATAATCTTGTTGAGACTATACATTACAATTCTATTTTAATAAGAGCTCTTACACTATGAACACCATCATTTTTGTCACTAAGATCATCAAATGCTCAGGTAGTGCTGAAGTTTGGCATAGAACATGCCTTGCTACATAAAATTAAAGCAATTCAATCCTGCTGGCTGACTTCCAAAAAAAAATCTGCCAAAAGGAGCCGCTGACTCAAGTTTGCCAATGGTGCCACAGGTAGTTGCTATTTGAAATAACAGATACAATGCAACTAAAATATGTTTTTCCCCCTGCAGGTGTTTAGATTTGTCCTGGAAATCAGACAATCTAAAAAGAAAAATCCAGTCGCATAGTTTTTAACTGGTGTTAAACAATCAGATTAAAAAATAACTCTTGTTCTTGATTCTACCAAGGCAAATTCTACTTAGCCATGGATGAGGTGATGGTGTGCAGGCAGCTGGAACCACAAAATTAAGCTTTAATGAAATCAGAGTGTAAGTAATCACTTCATTCTCCAATGGCAAATTAAAGTTGGAAAATTAGCATTTATTATGGATTTTTTTAGAATGAAGAAACAGCATTTATACCAGTACTGCTGTTAGGAGCTCCAGTGAGTTTGTGAGATATTAATTTAGACAGAGGCTGTATGTTAACTGATCTCAGACATTTCTGAAAATCATGTTTGTTCTTCCAATTCAGTAGTCTTCCTCAGAGACTACAATGGAAATCAAAGCCAACCAGTCAACCAGCAATACTATCTCATGATATAGAGTAGGTAGAGAACAGACTGTGAGCTTCTAAATAACAAAGGCGATCCTATTCACAAAAACAGTTGTGCAGGTTTCGGTGGGGCCATTTGCATGAGGTTTGGCTCATTAATCTCACCTAGAATTTCTCAGGAGGGCAGGGGAAGGAATGGCAGCACTGGGATACACATAATGACTTCAGGAGTCCCATCATATCGTAGCGGTGTCATCGTGGCAGGAGGGGGGCTGATACAGAGTAGCTTGCAGACATTAAGGAAAAAACAAGTCCTTTCTAAATAAACTTTGTCTTTAGCTCCTATTTGACGTGACACATGGGTCTTTCAGAACAAGTCCTGATGTTGCATGCCGCTGGATGTACTCATCTCATTTTCTTTTCAGGATAAGACGAATTTCTTTCTTAATTTCTAACTTTCATACCAACAACTGCTACAACTAATCCTCTCTTTCTCTCCTTTTTCCCTTATTCTCATGCTGCTCTTTCCTCTGCTTCTAAATAGCCAACTTTTGGTACACAAGCACCATCCTGTATCCAGGATGATGCAAGGGCTGCTCACCTGTAGCCACAGTCTGGGCACTGCAGGAAGGATGGGTTCAGTGCTCTGGTCCTGTCCTCAGCTCCCTCAACCTCTGTTTTGGGTCAGGGAGTCAGAAAGAAATCCCCATATTACATTGCAACATATGAGTTCCCAGCATCAAGTCATGTAAATTCGCTTTTTAACCCTGACAGATATATAAGGTAGAAACAGATGAGCGTATGAACATGTGAAAGCACTTGGTGCAGAAAATCAGAGGGAGAGAAAGAAATGCGTCCCTTCATAAGGCTGCCAGTGTCCAGCAAAGCTGGCTCAGGCAATGTTTTGTCTATGGTTCTCATGAACAATGAGACTTAGAAAAAGAATGCAAAAGCAAACTGGTGGGTCGCTCTGAATACTGCTGGCTACATCTCAGCTCAGGGTAGGGAGTGTTTGAGGGCACCCCACTGCAATCCCAGTTCCCTGGTCTGGATAGTACTGGAGCCAGCCAGGAGTCCTGGTTTTCTGTCCATGGAAACCAGGAGACAAGGAGGGACATGAGGCACAGCGCTGCCTCCCCAGTGTCCTCCAGCCTGGAGGCTCAGACACATTTCTGCACCCAAAAGGCTGGGCACAGTCACATCATGCCAGTCTCTCTTTAAACAAGCACTGCAGAAAACACAGCTTACTATCAGGCTGTTGATGTTCACACGATATTCTTCCACCTCCTTTTGCACAATTGAGTATTTGTGGTGATCCAACCACTATCACTTACCTTGCAGTATAAGTACCATAGTATCCAAAATACATTAATGATTTCTTACCCTCCGTGTTGCAGCTGCCTTGCACTAACACACACTCAAATAGTAGCTTCCTCCACAAAGCAAGAGACAATGACTAAGTGTCGCAACCTGTGCATCTTACTTCTAATTACAATTTAATTTTAAAAATTAATCACTACTTTTCTCCCTTAGTTTAGATATGCAATTGCAATCAGAAATCAAGCACTGTGAAAGTATCATTTATATGGAGTTTGCAATTAAGAGGCCATCTATTTATGCATCCATGTCAAACCAAGAAGCTTCAAACTCATCATAACAATACTCAACATTTTGTATTTTATTTTGTTTTCCTGAGTGCTGTGCAATGACTCACTAATTAATCCTCATAACAATGAGAAACAGTAAGGTTAGATTTGAGGTTGTACAACGAATCAGATGGCTGATCTGGGAGTAGGATTTCTGAGGAAATGATTCTTAGCCCCATGCTCGATCCATAGTTTCTGTTAAATTCCACATATAACCCATTTGTTAATTTTCCTCCCAATTCTCTTTCTTTTTTCCCTCCACTAATTACTATTGGCTGACATAGTGCCTGCAATTTAGCCAACACTTTCCACATAAACAACCAAGAAAGATTATTTTTACAAGACTGCCTATAAAAATACATTGCATGTCTGAGATTACTTTGAATTAGTGAGGCTGGGAGACCTTAAACATTGGTATGCGTAATGTATCCATTACAACTATGTAGATCAGTAACAACAAAGTTCTCCGTTTTTCTCTTCCTTGATGTGGTTGTAACTTGTTACTTCTTTCATTTACTGAGCACAGAATGCTCAGAGTTAGTAAAATTGGAGTTTGACTGACCATGGAAGTCCTTAGAATTATATGTTTTGCTCCCATTCAGTGTCTTATCCTACTCTCATTTAATCGTAGCATTTTACCTGTGTAACTGTAAAGACAAAACACACTATCACCAGCTTCTGGTAATGAAAGTAAGAAGTGGATTTAAGTCAACAAGTTTTTTAATCTCTGTTATTCTCTGATTCCTAACAGCAACTAGGGCCCGTCCCACACTAAAACCACATTTGTTCTCTTCATAATTACCAGAAATCTATATTTATAAATTCATATGATATATATACACTATGCACGTATGCTTTTAGGTTTTATATTTATATTTAAATACTTCCAGATGTTTATGTATTTTAATAGATAAATATAGAAAGTACTGTACAAAAATATCAGAAGTTAACTTGCTGCTTAAGTCGGGCTGTCAGGTTGTGTCTGCAACTGTCCTCTCCTGCCATCATGCGGATATCACTGGAGTGTAGAAATACAGCAGCTATCAGAACAGGATGCCCCTGCACCTCCTGGCTACCTTGGGCAGAATGGTATGGCTGCTTTTTCACTTCAAAACTGTTTGGCAAGATGCATAAAATCCATAGCACTTCTCTGTGCCTTCAGCTCTTTCACTAGCTAGAAGTTCAATGGATGTCCCCAAAATAAAAATAATTTTTTAAAAAAGTCAGTTCGGGATGGTTGTATATTCTAGGTGTTTGTTTTAAGCCCAGGAGCTGAACCCTTCCAGGCTGGTCTCTGCTTGTTCTCAGGAATCATCCACATCTCCAGAGCTGTTCATTTTCCTCAGCCCATCAGACACTAAGGGGCTGTTACAGGGATATGTTCATATAACTCCTTCATATATACTCCTTTCAGTTCAGTGTATTTAATCCTATCTGCCTGTGACTATGCTACTGGCAAAATACATCAAATGTAAGATTTATACAATGCAGCTACTTCTAATAGAGGCTCTTTTGACTTTACAACTGGTTAAACAAAGAATTATCCATCTAGCTCCTGACTCAATGATGGTCTGCAAGTTCTTACTCCTGTAGCACAGGCCAAAAATGGATAATAAAAATTTAATAATATTTTATTTATCACAAAATTATTTAAAAGTCACCATCTTTCCAGAATTCCTGTATAATGTTATTGGAGTTGCTGTAGTTTTCCCCACAATTAGCAGGAAAAACTGATACATCTTTCGGATAATGCTGAAGGAGTGTTAATGTAGTGTGTAGCAGCTTTCAAATATCGCATTTGAAGAATCATTGTGTGGGGATTTCACACTCACATAAACACTAGTATTCTGGGTAAGCGCATATTTTGTCTTTGCATTGAAAATAACAAAAGAGGGAAAAGTAAACTGAAGTCTTTTTCATTAAACAAAGGATAAAATAGCGCCTTAGAAACAAGCTGCAGAACTGTGGGGTTTTTCCCCCTGACTGTATCCTAAGTTTGTAAATAGTTAATATTTTCTTTAACATCAGTTACTCTATAAATATCTTTTTGACCTCTGGATAACAGCAGGTTTAATACATCTGTATGTCAAACACTGCAAGTTTTACTTTGATTCACCCACTTTAAGATAAGCCATCATGTGTGCCAGACAGTTGTTTTTTCTCATAGCTTCCCACATAACTAAAACTTCTGCATAGTTACAAAGCAAAAAATGACACCAGAATCACAGAGATATATGTGCATTACTCAGGACTAAATGGCTTCTGCTTACTTGCCTCAGCCAAGTATAAACCATGAAAAAGTACACTGACTTAGCTTCTAAAAGCAAATGCATCGTCAGAGTGTTTCAGTCTAGTAGTAAACACTCTGTCTCCAGATTTTTACTCCTTTGCTGAGTGTCTGAAGCAGCAAAAATTGTGCAACTTTTCTTCAGGGTGGTAAATAAAACTTGAATTAATAGTTCCCTCCATTCAGGGACTGCTTTCTACAACCTAGATTGTTCAATATAATAAATGCATATTTCAATGCTAAATCATTTGCTACAAAATTCTCACAGTGCATAGCAGAGCTCTCTGTATCCATTCTTACATATCTGCAAGCACTTTCAAAACATTAACACATCAACCTTATAAACATGTTAGCATTTTAACAGCCCTTAAAATTACACAGGTAAATGATCGACACCTTATATCTATTAAGGACAAGAAGAACTGTGGAAGCTTATTCACTTCCAATTTGCGCACTGCATTGCCTAAAAACTCAGTGGCTGGAGTCAGAGGATAATTTAAGAGAGCCAAAGGTTGCTCTGTAGAGTCACTGGGAAGAGTCAAGTCCTTCCAAAGGTACATGCTTAGTGACTGAAAAGAATTAGGTCCCTCTAAGGTGTGTCCGACAGAAACTGCTTACAGCTAGAAAATAGGAAATGTTTGAAAGAAATCAGAAGGAAAACAGTACGGAAAGTGCAAAGGTTGAGTTAACCAGGGAAGTGTAGCTAGGAAATAATTTGGCTTCTGCATGACCTAGATAAGTGTAACAGAAGTAGGAATTGTTTCAGATAAGTAAGAATGGTTGTTTAGAATGTGATACCTTAATTTCACTGATCAGGAAGTTCCGGAAGACGTTTACTAGAGCACGCCATTCTGAAAAGCTATTATCAAAGCCCTAAAATCTTCGTAAACTCATCAAGACCTAAACAATGGTAGAAGTAGAGCAAAATGCAATTGGAAATCAAAAGCAAAGCTCTTCCATGTATACTGTGCAATACATACAAATACATACAATGTTTTGGATTAAAAATAGGTTTTAGATTTTTTAGAGCTTTCACCAAACTGGTAGATATTACATCCGTCCATCTTCTTGTTCTGTCAAATAGGTGGAATTTTTAAGAAGGATGGTACCGCTGCCAAGGTTTGCTTAGCAAAAATACACTTTGCCTGTTTTAGTATAACAAGAAATAATGCACACTCTGCCACATGTTTTCTAAGCAAGGTCCTGACTTCCTTTCATCTTGGTTTGGTGAGAGACAAACCAAGAAATATCAGTAAGGGTTAATTAATCCACATGTAATCTCAGCAGACTCCAAAGCTCAATAGGAAGCCAGAAGCAGCCTCAGCAGAGAGACAACACTTGGGCCCTACTCACTGCCAGCAGCTTAGCTCATGCATTTCACATGCAATCAGCATTATATAAAAATATAGTGACTAAGAAACACAAAAATAACTATTGCAAGAGTGAACATAAGGCCAAACCTTCCCTCAAAAAGGAGGCTAGAGTCAGTTTATTCATTTTTATCCTTTTACTTCACATTTCTTGTGTTTGAGGTTACACTATGGCTCAGTTTCAAGGGGAAAGATGTCCTGCGAAGCCTCTTCCATAATCTGGTGATTTGGGCAGGCTCCTGCAATCCCCCATGCCTGGAGAAGGGCTGGCATTCCAGCTGGCTCGGCTGGTCTGCGGCACCATGAACCCAAAAGGTGGTTCTGAAGCTGCAGCAGAGGTGCCTCCTCCTCTAGAGCGTGGAGAGAATTCAGCAGCAGCTTCCACCTGCTGCACTGGGTTCAGGCACCCGGTTACATGTTATGAAGCTGTGAATAAGACTTGGAGACCTGGCCTGTATCAGAAAACTGTCAGCACCTCCCAACTGGAGACACAGCAGGGTTTTGGCTGTGAGCAAGGTACGTGTTTAGCCGGAGGGCTCTTTCTGCAGTTACTGACTTGTCTGACTCTGCACTCCAAAATGTGAGTGCCCAGGACATTCGAGGGTCTCTGAAACGTAGGTTACTAGAGCCCTTTTTGCTGCTGTGGGCAGCATCTTTTGTGCCCACCTTAAGTGATTTGTCCTTGTCTGTAGGGGTTGATGTTGTGTTTGGCTGGCTCCTGAATTTCATTATCCTCCTTTGCTTACCAGGCTAGATACCCACTTCATTTTTCTTATTCAAGTTTAGTTTTCCATGATGTCAACAGATTGCAGGGAAGCTGCTCTGCTGATCTCCTCATTCCAGGACTGAATAAATAAGTGAAACTTGCTAATGTTACATTATTATCACTATTTCTCAAGTTCCCAGAGCTACAGGAACTTGTGACAGCTCATGCAGAGCACCAGGCTGTTAGTGGTTATCTTTCAATAAAATACACTAATGAGAAAATTTCTCATCAGATCTCAACAAGTGTGTTTTGTTCCTTATAATGTAATGTTGACATATTTGTGGGTTGCTGTTCTGGGCCTGAATGTCAAAGCATATTAGACTTGTACATTTTATTCATGAATTTGCTTGGTAAAAATAAATCAACGCTTACCTTCTGCAGTTCCAGGAGTTGATTAGGTATTTTCAGTTCCACTGATGGCATATTTACAAGCAAACATCTGGAAAAATATTGGCATAAATCAGCTGAGGCCATGTCCCTTATCTGAAATCACCAGGTGTCCCAAAGTCCAGTGAAATTCAGAAGCATATTTGAAAACAGACAAGTTCATCTACAGGTTCCTATCCTAACTCTTCTTTAATGTACTAAATACTTGGAAAAGCAATGACCTTAGTAATCTCACTAACTATACAGATTAAAAAAGGAGTTAGTCTGAGTTTGAACTGGCACCTATGGATTTTTCAGCCCTCAGTCACCAACTTCATGTCAGAGTTTCTGTTTTTTCACCCTGGGCAGTATCCCCAAAGGCACTGGACATGCAGTCCTTATCTTATGTGTATTTATTACGTACATACAACCCTCCACAAATACAAGGAGGACATAGCATGTCATGAAACAAGTACATGGTAACTAAAGCCAGGATCTACTCTAGCTGACAGTAATGAATTCTGATGGTGAAGCAGTGGTTATTTCTGTCCTAAATGACAAACTGCCACGTCCTATTATCTAGACGCTTTAAGGCCTGACACATTCTATTTCATCTAATGAAAACAGTTTAAAACAAAAAGACAAGTTAACATATGCCAGTAGGAATGGTTATGGAGCTGTATTTCCCCAGGTAGCTAAGAACTAAATACCAGTGATTTTTCTAACCATGACGGTGTTTGTCACTTTGTTTTATTTCAAGGTGCATTTAAATTTCAAACCAGTATTCGAATTAGCATCCCAGTATCACCTCAGCTGGCCACTTTTCCCAGGAGAAGATAGAAAAAGACTGAAGTTATCACAAGTAACTACCTCTAGCTGAGCAGGCATTTTACCTAAAAAGTGACAACCACCACTGATAGTCAAAAAGAAGAGACAGTGAAAGCAACAACTTGTTTCTTTCTCTGTTAGGAATGGTGGTTAATCAAGTAGCACAGACTAGCAATGTCCCTGTAGACGAACCTCACAGTACGAGACAGTTACCATTTTCTAAGGGCAATTCCATTTAGTATTGAGCCCTGAATCAGCCTTTTGCCTCTTGTCTAATATTTTGCATTTTCAGTGCTAAGGCAATGACTGCATTTTTGCTTCAATTTTATGCAATGCTTGAGTCATGATTAGATTCCTACAGCAGTTATCACTACCACCATCGCATACCCAGGCATTTAAAGTCCCCTTTCCAAGGGCTTCTCTGTCAGACTAGTATTTCCAAAATTCAGCATACATCCAAGGGTTTGGCCCAGAGACTTATAACTTCAACACAGTGTTGTTATAAACCATGGGAGGACAGCATGCCCTAGAAAGAGTATGTGCCTGGTTCATCTTTAAAGATACACTTTTAACAGCATTTTATCTTCCCAGACATTTTGAAATTCATTAAAATGAAAAATACTTCTTTTGGGTTCCTGGAACTAGTTCATTCTTTTAAAATAAGGGATAGATATTTTAGTAACTGTAACTGTCAAAAAAGATGTCATGTTAGAAAGGTTTAGGAAATACAGGCTGCGTTCCTGAGAGGCTGCAGGGAATTAACAGTACTGGGGACATTACGTTCTTTTATATTGTACTAGCAGGGCCCAAGGACCCTCAAGTGTGGTTTAATGACAAGATTAAAACTGCACAGAGCTTCACAATTTCCTTTTCAAAATTGCCTAAGTATTTGAGCAAGGGAACATGACTCAGTTACACAGAGGTGAGCTAAGTATTGCCACACTTGCCAAAACCAAAAAAAAATTTGCATACATACTGTAAATGAGTGAAGTATCAGGCACTAGATGGGCACTCTTCAGGCAGATGGTCAAAATTAAACGTATAGACATAAGAAAGTATTAAATGCCATTGGTGGGTATGAGTTGCAGGCAGAAACTAAAATATTTGATTCAGCTTTTTATGAAACAGACCATTGCGAGGGCGAAAACTCATGGACTCCACACAATCCAATATGAATTCAAGCGAAGCCATTTATTACAGAAACAAGCCTCCTTATATATGCAGTTATTTCCTGATCACGCATCCACGCTCCAAGCATGCATTAGCTGATTGGATATTGTCCATGTTAATGAGCTGTCCACGCGCCCGAGTCTCACTGTTGATTTACATCTTGTTGAGGCCCTGTTATTGTAGAACTGCCTCACTCCCACAGCAGGTCCTGTTTTCAGCTTTCCAAGGCGGCCTTGAAATTCCTTTGGGCCTGGCTAGTTCAGTAACAAATCTCCATCTAACAGAAACCCATCCACGCATTAACTTCAAGAAAATCCCTCAAATCTCCCACAGCCCATCTTCTATTAGACACTCACAATGAAGTTTCAAAAAAAAAAAAACCAGAAGCAAAGAAAAAAATGCTGTTGTACACTCTACCAAAATATTAATCACACTATTCACCCTGAACATCCATCTCAGTAACAATTTGATTGATCTGATCGAATCTTTAATAGTATGGATTTAACTCAACTGAGAACCTAAATGCAGCAGTGCAGCATGGCAAATCACACAAAATATAGTAACTACCTTGAACGCAGGAGAAGATTCCTCTAGACCAGGGGTGTCAAACTCATTTTTCACTGGGTGCCACATCAGCCTCGTGGTTGCCTTCAAAGGGACTATGGCAGAATGCAAACCGCCCCCTCTCTCCCCCCCCTCCTTCAGTATGGAAGGAGTAGGCACATATCCCTCTCTCTGTTGTTTGAAGCTAACAGCTTCTTTTGTTTGGCCCAGAGCACCCCAGCCAGGGCCATTAGGAGAAGGGATTGCCAAGGCGCCAGTGAGTCGCTGGGCACCTGTGACCAGTGTGGGGGATGTTTGGAGGCTTCAGGGGCACCCCACACACGGTGTGGGGGTGCAGAGAAGCTTCTAGAATGCCTACAGTCAGGTCTGATCAGCCAGTATAAAAACGGGACTCTCTCGTCGAGACTGGACCCATTGTCGCGGGTCTCTCGGAGCACGAGCTGAAGATGCTGCTGCCGAAAGCCCCCCTCCCCAGGATGGAGACTCCGCTTGCCTTGCCGCCACAGGTGTGAGTAAAACTTCTCGCAAGATTGCGAGTATATTTATCCGTTCCGTGCACATATGCACGTGTAACTTCCCGTGCTTAATACAAGCATGTATAACTTTATTTCCTCGCACAATCGCGAGTGTATTTATATTCCGTGCAAATTTGCACACGTACTTTAAATTATTTCCTCGCACAATCACGAGTGTAACTTTATTTCCTCGCACAATTGCAAGTGTATTATAAATTTATCCTCACACAATCGCGAGTGTATTTTCCTCCCGTGCTTCCACTTAAGCACGTGTAGTATTCCGTGCACATTCGCACGTGTAAGTAAATTAACCCTCGCAGAATTGCGAGTGTATTATAAATTTACCCTTGCGGAATCGCGAGCGTACGCTTTACCTGTATCTCTCTAAGAATAATCCCGCACCGTGTTCAGGCAAGTGTGTACTCCTCTGGGACTCGGGGGTGGTTCCGGCATTGTTTTGGGTGAAACCACGTGCATGCACTCTGTGGACCGCCTGTTGTATTAGTTGCTGTCCCTTAATAATTTTCCTCAACTGATACCCAAACCTATATTTAAGTCACTTTTGGAGTGCTAAAACCCTGTTTCTCACCGGTTTAATAAAAGTTGGCCTCGGGGTGCCTCCGTGACTGGATAAATGTGGAGTAGTTACGTTTACTAATTTCATGTATATTATACATTTATACCACCATACATAACCATGAGGTTTCCTCACTAGGACACTAAAGTATCTTTTTGTGTCCTACGTGGTGTTCGATTCCTGTAAAATATATTGATTCTTCAATTTTGCTTTTCTAAGAAAAAGTAGTTTTGTTTCATCTTTTAGATACCAGTGGTTTTGTTGATGTATGTAGTATTTCTGTTTCTATCTATAGATACTCTGGCTTAGAACAAATTTGGCAGCAAGACAGTGTTAAGGTATTAACACACTGAAGTATAATATACATCCTTTGCACATGTCACAACATCTGAATTTGTAGCTCTGAGATTCTGCTTGTTTGAGTTTATTTCCAGTGCCTGCATTTGTATAAACTTTGCTAGAGGGACAAAATAATACAGCAGTTCTGAATCTAAAAATAGCTTTACTAGATTTTTTTTATTATGTTTTACATTTAAAGTAACTAAGATTCTCCGTTGCATAAATCTCATATTTATGGTTGCTCACTGGGTATTAACTGAATAATTCAGCATGCTAAAATTGCAATAGATGTGCAATAATAACAAAAATAAAAAATGAAGACAGCTGCTAAATGCACCATTTATCTGAAAGATGAGCCTAAGTCACAACATTTATATCTAGATCTCAATTTTCCTCTTTTTCAGGTGATGCGGATGTACTGCTGGTTTTTAACTTACCTCCCATTTAAATAACCTTTTTGTTTGTGTGTATATTGCTTGTTTATTTTTAACAAGATGAAATAAACATCTGGGACTCAAGTGACTTTTTTTTTGTAGGTGTTCATTAAAGTAGCATAAAGAATAAATGTTTATCAGACACAGTGAAGCTCACCGAGGAGCAGGTGTTTCAAATGTCCACAGACCGGCTCACTGGCTCTCAGGGTGTTTAAAGCTTGTGGTTCCCACCCTGATGCAGCCAGACAGTGCAGAGATCTTCAGCTCGGAAACTCGGGTTGCTGATGTGATGGGAAACAGTGAATGTTCTGCTTACAAATTTAGACTTCTCATCCCAAGAGGTCCTACTAGATCCCAGGCTCAGGGAGAAATCCAGGCTCTTTTTTCATGCCACATGTGTTTCAGAAAAATAATTCAAGATATACGCATTTACCCATCAAAAGCCCAGAAGAAAGATATTTCCTTCTTGTGCAATGTGAGCAGCCCTTTGGGTCTTCATCAACATAAGTCACAGCACTCACTGTGAACCTGGTGGGAATAAGCGAAGGATCAGAATGTATGTATTATTATTTTCTGTATATTGCTCTCACTGGTTCATTTATAAGGCTTCTGTCTCCCCAGGTTGTATGTAAATATAGATATAATAATTGCTGAAAATATATATAATAGATTTTCTGGAGTCTAACATACTAAAGTAGTGTGAGAGCCCACATCAGAGTTCCCCCAGTCTCTGTGACCTGCCTGGCAGTGAGCAATGGACTGAGAAACACTCCTCGGTGCTGTCACTAGGGGATGCATTTATGTATTTGTATATAGGGGTAATGAATTCCATGCTTTTGCTTTTGGACCTTTTTTCTTTCTCATTTCAAAAGTGCAAGCAAACAAACAAAAAATCCCAAGTTTCCCAGTTATCATCTTCATGGATCGATATGAGCATGGAAGGAGAACACAGGATACACCTGAGCAGCTGTCGGAGAAACCTGCAATAAGAAGCAGGCACCAGAGTCTGCAGAGACAGCAGAAGGAAGGTATTTGGAGACTGGACATGTATGAGATTTTTAGTAAAGTAAATGATGCATAGCAAGGAGCAAAGCTCGAGACACTGCAGGAGCATGCCTTATCCTGCCAATGAGATAGTTTGAAAAATACACCAATTATCTTCTGAAGAACCACTTTTTTCTCATGAAATTTCACTATAATGAGGGCAAGCAGGGCAGGAATGCCACAAAAATAACTGTTGCTGTGTACTCTATAAAATTGTGCTTTTTGCACTGGCCCAAACCAGGAATTGAAGAATCACGAAGAAAACAAAGAGGAAAATAATGTAACCAAACTTCTCCCAACAAAACAACAACAACAAAAAAAAGAGCTAATGAGCTTATACTACCAAAGCTGTGTTTTAACCTGCGTCAGTTCTTTGTTGCACAGGACATCGTTTGTATTCTGACTTCTGAAACAGCTGGAATAAATCACCCGAGCAGCAATTGCTTGAAACACACATAAAATCTTCTTATGAGCTGACCTGATGTATTATTACAGGAAAGTATTTTGTATCCTGGAAAAAAGTGGCATTTACAATCACTTGAGCTCACAAACTGTCAGTTCCTTCCAAGGTACAAGCTTATTACCACCAGAATATTAGAGTTCCATAAAACAAACATTTCTAAGGTATTTTAGCAGAATACTTATGAAATGGATTACTGGCAACGTTTCTGTTCTTGATTTTATGTAAAGGAAGTTTATTGGTGAAAATTTGTCTAGTCTCTGTGTACATATTAAACGAAAGATTAGTGAAATGTATCTTTTAGAGTTGGATTGTGTGAACTCTTAAACTTTTTTTTGTATTCACTTAGAAAAATAACTCTGATATGAGAGTGCTATTAAATTCACAGTTCTCCAGAATTACTTTATATATTCTGAAAAAAAAAAAAAAAAAGTATTCATAACTATTGCAATAAGGTTATGAATTTTACATTTTCAAATATTCACTAATTCCAATCAGTATCCATATATCCCTATGGTAGACCCTATGGTGGAGTGTCTCTACCAAGCAACCTCAGGTTTACATAGAAGTAAATGACAGCGAAACATTTTACAGAACACAAAGGATTTGTCATACCAGGCATCAAGACAGAACAAGGACTGCTTCTCTAAACTACAAGTTTCTTTTCCCATGAGTTGCACACTGGTGGAAATCTTTACAACAGTTATTATCTGTTCTTGCCACTTTTCCTTTCTAATAATATCTGGTACTTCTTACCTGCACATACAAGACCAAAACCCTGGTGAATTTATTCTGAATGTACAAACCACAAAATCTGGGGTTTGGCACAACGTCAGCGTGAGGAGGACACACGCACACACTATTGCAAAGGCCGCAACATTTCAGCCGAGAGCTTACAAGGTTGTCATAAACTCATGCACGAGGAATGCAACTCCCCACGAATTCAATAGTGGGTCAGATTTGTCTCTTGAGATTAAAGCTCTCATTATTGTGTTGGGAGCAGAGGAATTCAAAGGGGGTGTCTGAGTATGATAAATGTCATTGCTGCATGCTGAGAACTCCTGCTGCCCATTTCACTAACACAAAACTTGTAGACATTTTGCTAGCTATAAATCCTCCCTGAGTTTACAAAAATCTACCGCATAGCTGGTCACATTTTAAAAGTTTCCTAAACTCTGAAAGATTTTACTGGTTCGAGAAAGATTCTTTGGATAGCATTATGGCCCTGCTGATGTCAACAGAAGTTTGGTCATTGATTTTAGCAAGGCCAGAATTTCAAGCCTAATAGCTGAAGGGGATATCTGTAAAAAAAAAGAAAGTACTTAACCAACTACTGGTTAGAGCTTGCACTGATCGAGGCTCTGCTCATGTTAACATGGCTATAGCTTAAATTTGCGGTCTACAGAAAATTCAGATAACTACTTGCAACCTCTTCATTCATGCAAAAGTTTGAGTCTTAGATTTTACTTGTGAGCTAAGTGACACTACTCTGTTTTCCCAAATGTACACTCCCACTTACTCTCTTCAGCATCTCCAAATCCTAGACAAATTGCAAGTCAGTAAACAAGATGGTTTGCTGTGTAAAGACCTCATCAGTGAGACAGAGACTGTGTCCTTGGTCATAGAATCATATCAGTTGGAAGAGACACTCAGGATCATTGAGTCCAACCATAACCCAGCTCTGGCACTAAACCATGGCCCTAAGAACCTCATCTAGAAGTCTTTTAAACTCCTTCAGGGATGGTGACTCCACCACTTCCCTGGGCAGCCTATTCCGCTGCTTCGCAATCCTTTCTTGGCACAACCCGAGGCCATTTCCTCTCATCCTATCACTTGCTACTTGGGAGAAGAGACCAACCCCCTCAATTCTACAACCTCCTTTCAGGTAGTTGTAGACAGTGATAAGTTCTCCCCTCAGCCTCCTGTTCTCCAGGCTGAACAGCCCCAGTACCCTCAGATGCTCATCATAAGACTTGTTCTCCAGGCTCCCACGAGCTTTGTAGCCCTCCTATGAACTCTCTCCAGTACCTTTCTACATGGTTAACAATGAAAATACCTTATCAGATTTGTCCATGAAATTCCATGGCAATGTATATCTGGGTACTTGCAATGTGGTCTTCATGCTGCTTCTGGGGCTTTCGCTGAGTGCTCTCCATAGCCGAGGTTTATGTTGCAAAAATCTGCTGAATAAAATGTCGACCATATTTCTTTTTCATGAAACGAACCAGCAAGATTCCCCTTCACACAAGCCACCCGACATTCAGGAAGCGAGGAATGATGTGCCAGGGGCTGATCAGCCAGGCTCTGTACCCATGCAGGGTGTGTTGTGAGGTTGGAGCGGGTCTCTGCACACCTGCCTTGACACTAGCGCCACATAGAGAGGGGTCTGCACAGGGATCTCAGAGTCAGCAGTCTGTGACCAGGCACAACACTCATCTGCCAGTGGAACCCCCTCAGGTAGATCTTAATGAGACTGTTTGTCAGGGTTTGGAAGATGTGTAGGGGAGTTTGGCAGCATTTTATGGCGACGAAAGCACTCGGTGGACAAATGCGCTGTATGTTCTTACAGTGCCATCTTGTGACACACCAAGGTAAAATCCGTGTGCTCAGAATTGACAAATATAATACTGTAATTCTTTTTATATGGGACTTAAAAGTAATTTCCATTAACATGCTACTGAAAACTAATGCATACAACGAGTCTCTGCTAATTAGCTACAGGTCATTAATTACTTTTAGTTTATTCATCTTAAATTTTGAAAATCCATGTAATGCTGAACATTTTTCAAACCAATTCAATAGCAATAACAAAGTAATAGAGCTTTCACAAGCATCTGTATCCCATTTTGGACAAGGGTCCAGTCTGGGAACAATGGATAAATTTTGAAAAAGCCATGCTATTTAAAACAAAATTAAGTTTTTTGTTTGTTTTGTCTTTTGAGGTCAAAGATTTCAAATGCCCTTCATTTACTGAAAGGATCACAGAATCACAGAATCGACTGGGTTGGAAAAGACCTCAGAGATCATCAAGTCCAACCCTTGGTCCAACTCCAGTCCATTTACCAGATCATGGCACTAAGTGCCATGTCCAATCTCAGTTTGAAAACCTCCAGGGACGGTGAGTCCAGCACCTCCCTGGGCAGTCACTCCAATGCCTGACCACTCTCTTTGGAAAGAATTTCTTTCTAATATCCAGCCTAAATTTCCCCTGGCAGAGTTTAAGCCCATGGCCCCTTGTCCTATTGCTGACTGCCTGGGAGAAGAGACCAATCCCCACCTGGCTACAACTTCCCTTCAGGTAGTTCTAGAGAGTGATGAGCTCACCTCTAAGCCTCCTCTTCTCCAGACTGAACAACCCCAGCTCCCTCAGCCTCTCCCCATAGGTCTTGTGTTCAAATCCCTGCACCAGTCTTGTTGCTCCTCTCTGGACCCATTCTTTCGGAGTGCACTGTTTCTCAGAAAGGACCAGGCCACTACATTCAGCTGATCCCTTGGAAGTTTATTTAGACCTTTCTAGATCTCAGTGTTTTGCTTCCAGCTCTTGGACACTAGTCTTACGCTCGGTGTGGTTCTGATGGCACATGGCTGATTTAGTAGATTGAAATATGAAAAATTCCTCATTCAGGAAGTTGGGGCGTGAGTCTTAGACTGACTGCTTTGAAAATTAACACTAAAACCTTGGACTGGCATTGGCTGGAAGCCAAAAGAAGGACTATAACCTGGGGCTACCACTCTTACTCTGACCTAGGCCATGGGAAAGGCTCAGTCAGGTTCAAGTACCAGCAGCCTGTCTCAAATTTTTCATCAAAACACCAGTAATGCTGGGATTTGAGACATTTTAGATGAAAAATGAGGATCAGTAGAACCATAATGACAAAAGGCCGTTTATGAGATTACTGAAGTCAAAAAGATATGGTTTCATGGCAGCAGATACTGATTCCAAACTATTTTCTTATATAGGACTCCATGCCTCTATTCTGAATTAGACAAATTACCTGCAAAGGTGAACTGATACACTCAAGAAACCAGATCCTTTCATCAGTAATCAATGCACTGGGACTTGTCGGAGTTATCAGAGATCTCCAGCTGGGAGCTGTTCTGCAGCTGCTGCTGCCTCTGGAGAACTTTTTGTCCATTGCCAAAGAGAGCTGGAGGTGGTGTGGTGAGAAACCTGCGATGTGACAGGGTACGGTCTCTGCCCCCTGAGCCCCAGCAGAGGGAGAGCAGATTGCTCAACGGAACTGTCACTTGTCACAGTCCCATTTGGAAGGTCGGTCTGGATAACCTGATCCAGAGATTTTGCTCGCTTTCTATCGTCCAAATAGAAAATTTGTCCTCTATATTTTAATCATTTGAGAGATCTTTATTTTGAGATCTAAAGCCACAGAAAATACAAATTTAAAGGAAGAAAACAAAAGAGACTTCTATTTATCTCTGCATCTACATATCTCTGGTAATATTAATTTCAACACCCATGGTAAACTTGGTTTACTTGCATGAATAATCATAAGTGTGTTTTCTTAGTAGTTTTCTTCTGTGCTTGGGTTTGATATATATTTCAAAAATTAGAGAAAGGAGCAAGCCCACACCTATGCTTTAAACTTCCCAGCACATTTTATTGACATAATTAACTTGCAAAGTCACCTATAGTTTTATTGACAGCTATCTTTCCATGATGTGTGACTGAGTTGTGTGACTCTTCATAAAACTGATATCTGCTATAGCAGGGTTTAGAAAATTTATTGGTCTCTTGATGTCGTTCAACTGCAAAGTAAGGAATACACTGTCACATGCAAAGTCCTAAACTTTCCACAGAGAATACCTCTAAATAAGAAAATGGTATTCAGCCTTGATATATGGTATTCATCTCACCTAACTTCAGACATCAATAGCATAGACACAGCTAAACAAGTCACACTAGTGTCTTTTTATAGGGAGTTAAAATGTGCTTTGGGATCATGTTCTTCTGATCTACTTTAGCTATCTACCTGGAGAACAAGATGAATTTATGCCTAGATCATATTGACAAAAGTAACTGCCTCTCCATTGATCGGGGTAACCAGCTCAAATGTAAACCTATCTTTGGTTAAAATAATGCCCCGTCCTTTGTAAAAAAAGGCAATAACAATGCATTAATAAGTGTCAATTTACAGAGCAATTCTCAGACTTCTTTTTAGTTGATGTTTTATTATTATAACATCATTCCATTTTCTCGTGGTTTGTTGCAAATCTCATATTATCTAAATTGGTTTAAGTCTGATACACAGCACAGCCACACTCCCAAAGCCTTCCCTAAAGCTTAATTCTGTAATCTGCAATTTGGACTATGGTAACTGCACAGTCTGTAACATTTGCCTGCATCCCACCTAACTTAGAAACGGAACATTGTTCGCATGGTGTGATACTGGCTTTAGTATAGTAGGTGAAAAACCTACCAAATATTTCTGCTTCTTAATGGAGAACTCTGTCTCTTGTAGGCGGGAGGGGAAGTGGTACAGGAATCTTCCTCCTTCTTTGGGGAGAAAGAGATTCAAGCAGATAAATGGTTGAAAAAAATTGTCCAATCTCTTCTTGATCTACCAGTAGATCTTGAGTATATAACGAATACCGCTAGAATTGGGCAGCGTTTCCAGTCATGTTCACTGGTTCACAGAGAATTATTTAGAAACTCCTACAGGAATGTTCTGCCATAATAACCGGAATATCAAATTCCAGCTGTGCAATATAGTGGATTTATTGGAATAAAAGGTTTAGAATATTGGAATAAAAGCTTGGAAAGTTTCAACCTCAGAAACAGTTTTTCTTTTTTTTTTTTTTGTTTGGCCAGCTGGATTTTTTGTTCCTTTGTGGGGGACACTTTGTTGTTTTTTGTGGGAGTTTTGGGGTTTTTTTTTCCTGGAAACTTTATTAAAAAAACAACAACCAAACAAAACCCTACAACCTTGATCTGTCATTGTTATTAAGCTAAAACTGTGGCAATATTATGATCACCATCTAAAAATGATTAAAATTGGCCTCACAATTTGTATAGCACTATGGTAATTGTACTGTCCTTATAATATTAGACATCCAGTCCAGAAATTCAGTTTATTAACAACACCTACTTTTACTGATTTTCCCTACGGCACCTTTTGACCAACGCCCTGAAAATTAAGCAAACTTAATGAATTTAGTTTCACTTCTTACTTACAAATGAAATCAAAATACTGACCAAATTCTAGAGAGTGAGAAACTGAAGCACTAGGGTCTCATCTTTACAAGGAAAACATT
The DNA here is from genome assembly GCF_037038585.1 of Patagioenas fasciata. Taxonomy (NCBI): domain Eukaryota; kingdom Metazoa; phylum Chordata; class Aves; order Columbiformes; family Columbidae; genus Patagioenas; species Patagioenas fasciata. The sequence goes on along the minus strand of NC_092521.1, from coordinate 158,501,728 downwards.
TGAGTTCTCATACTGAGTTATGAAGTCAAGTTAAATAATGCAAAGTATCACTGAAGTCCAGACAGTTTTCAACCTTGACATGAGTTGGCAGGTTAAAATAAGCTTGTAGGAACAGTTTTTATTTGATCTACTAATTGATGAGAAAACTAAAATTATAGTTTTGCTTTCATTAGAATTTAATTGCATCTGGGTTGGTTTGATTGGGTTAGGTTGAAATCAATTTTTCCCCCCGAAAAAATGCAAACAGAGTTGTAAAAAAAAAAAAGACATTTGTGATGTGTTATGTATCTACATTTCAAGTTACTCGACACAATAGTGCTCAGCAGTCTAAAAAAGATTAGCCGAAAGTCTAAGACACAATTAGAAAGATTCTACTCAGTTTCCTGAAATCCAGGTTTTGTCTTAACCTGTGTGAAGCTGGCACGGTGCTGCCCCCGCTGAAAGATTTCGGCTGAGTGCTATTTAAAAATAAATCAATAACTGAACCGCTGATTATGGTATAAACATGATGTCCTCTAATCTTTGAGCGATCTATTTTCCCTCCAGTGCACATGCCATTATCTGAGTAGTGCTGATGGGATTTCCAACCGTGTGTCCAGAGACCAGGCCTGACTCTGGGATATCTCTGAGAGATATTGAGCATTTGCCGTTCTCATTGACCTGGACAAGAACAAGGTTCAGGTCTTAAACACAGCATTTCTTTTACATTATATATAGTAGTGTGTTGTGGCAGAAGATCTGATGATGTGGGAGGCAACAGAAAAATCCAGTCCCTAAACAATTGGCTATAGGACTATCAGCAAGTTTGCTGATGACACCAAGCTGGGAGGAGTGGCTGACACACCAGAAGGCTGTGCTGCCATCCAGAGACCTGGACAGGCTGGAGAGTTGGGTGGGTAAAAATTTAATGAAATATAACAAGAGCAAGTGTAGAGTCTTGCATCTGGGCAGGAACAACCCCAGGTTCCAGTATAAGTTGGGGAATGACCTGTTAGAGAGCAGTGTAGGGGAAAGGGACCTGGGGGTCCTGGTGGACAGCAGGATGACCATGAGCCAGCACTGGGCCCTTGTGGCCAGGAAGGCCAATGGTACCTGGGATGTACTAGAAGGGGGGTGGTTAGTAGGTCAAGAGAAGTTCTCCTTCCCCTCTACTCTGCCCTGGTGAGACCACACCTGGAATATTGTGTCCAGTTCTGGGCCCCTCAGTTCCAGAAGGACAGGGAACTGCTGGAGAGAGTCCAGTGCAGGGCAACAAAGATGCTGAAGGGAGTGGAGCATCTCCCGTGTGAGGAAAGGCTGAGGGAGCTGGGGCTCTTTAGCTTGGAGAAGAGGAGACCGAGGGGCGACCTCATTAATGTTTACAGAATATATAAAGGGTGAGTGTCAGGAGGATGGAGCCAGGCTCTTCTTGGTGACAACCAATGATAGGATAAGGGGTAATGGGTATAAACTGGAACACAAAAGGTCCACTTAAATTTGAGAAGAAGTTTCTTCTCAGCGAGGGTGACAGAGCCTGGCCCAGGCTGCCCAGCGGGGTTGTGGAGTCTCCTACTCTGGAGGCATTCAAGACCTGCCTGGACACCTTCCTGTGTAACCTCAGCTGGGTGTTCCTGCTCCGGCAGGGGGACTGGACTGGATGATCTTTTGAGGTCCCTTCCAATCCCTGACATTCTGTGATTCTGTGATCTGGGCTTTGAAAAAGAAAGTGGAAATTTTTGAAAAAGAGATCTGAGCTAGATCTTACGAGCCTTTATGCATGCGTGGTCAGTACAGACGCAAGTAGTCACACTGACATAACGATTGCACTATCGGGCAGTGTTAGAGAAGAAAAATAACAAAATTAAGTTCTGGTGAAGAAGAAATAATCACAATCCTCTAAAAATAATCAGGAACATGTTTTATGCATTTTTTTTATTTTTATTTCTCCACATTTTTGTTCAATTCATCTTTCTTTTGAGTCTCATCCAATAAGATCTCCCTCCCACTCCCTCCGTCTGGAATATGAACCTAATTCTTCATGTACTTTCTCTTTAACTTACTTTTCAACTCTGTCCCCAAAGCTCCTGAAATTCCAGTGATTAATTGAACAGAATCTGGAACCCTTCCAAGCCTACTGTGTCCTCATTGGTCTGACAATGTTCCTATGCTCTGGTCATTAGTACAGCATGACCCTGCAGAACTAACTCAGCCATGAAGCAAGTTAATCAGTAAATGAATAGAGTTCTTGAACAGAGAAGTTTTATCCTGAGTTCACCAAAGCAATTATGTGTTAATTAATTCTCTGCCAGGCACAAAGTAAGACAAATATAGGAAGTATGATCTTCAGAGAAATAACTTGCTGGGGAGAAGGTCAAATCCTAAACTGATGTAAATTGTCAGAGCTTACTTTACTTACACTGAGCTCTTGTGATTTATACCTTCTGAGGATCTAGCCCTATTATAAGAGGATTCACTATTTTAATTTTATTCTTAATCCTAGTAACCAATAGCAAATCCAGTCCAGCTGAGCCTTTCTTTGAAGAAATAATGAGTTTCCTCTGAAAAATTGCTTCATAGGACTTATATTATAAATAACAAATCTGCTATATCTCCATTTTCTAGATATACATAGATGTCTCTCATCTTAGACAACATATAAATATATATCTAGATCTTGACATTTTTTAATGCTGAGTTCCTTACAGATTTATATATGTAACTTACTAAAAAGAGACAGCATTAAAATCCCCAGGAATATGCAGACTAAGACTGGAAAGCAAGCTTTGGATTGTATGTTTTCTCGTATTTGAAAAATTATCTCCTATGAGCATAACTCAAGTCGACCATCGTTCAGAGTGCTGCATAAGCAAAACAGCTTGCAAATCTCATATGAAAAATACATCAGGAGTCTGTTCTTGTTCCCATTTCAGCAGTAAGATATTTATGATTGATTTAAATGGGAACCAAAGCACGTTTTAAACTAAGCGACCTCTACATTATTTCAGAAGCCAATTTTATTTTAAATGGACACTGACTGAGGTTTCCATGTTTTCCCTTTTGCAACCCTTTAAAGGGATCTAACATTCAGAGGATTCCCATGTTTAGCCAATAAAATCTCAAGGCACCACTATCACAAGCCACTTCGGAAAGAAGAGGCTACCTAACCTATCAGCAGAACACTGAATACATCTCATTAATCCTATGGCTACTAAAATTGATTATTATCAGATAGTCTTTGAAGTTAAAGCATTTCATGTGCTGACTATGCCAAAGGTGCTGCTCAGTGTGGTTGTCTAAGCATCGTACTTTCTCAGGAAGGGAGATGTTGAGTCTTTGTGCTCCATTTCCATCAACACCCAGTTTCATTTGTCTTCAGTTGTGCTTTCTGTTCTATAAACACCCTTACCTGACAGTGAGATGAGAAAAGCATTTCATACTGGCCTCAGTTGAATTGCACAGGTGTAGTTGATACTGCTTCATGCTAAAACGTCATGTCAGATGTGCCTAAGGGTTTGTGATTAACACAAGTTCTCAAAAGTGTAACACTGAAATGTCATCACTAGAAAATTGACTGTAATTCCTCTAAACTAAGCCAGGTCAGAGATTGTATATCTTGCCTATAATTCTACTATAAGATCTCATTATCTTTCAATGTTTTTTGCAGCCTAGATAGTCAAACATGGACAGAATAGTAGTGACAGATGTGTCTCAGAAGCTATTATTACTCCAAGCTCACCAAAGTGCCCACAAAGGGGTAACTTCTCAGGTTCTTATCTCTGCAGAGATGGGCAATGGGCTTTGTATTGTTCGCAGACACAACAGATTGACCAATCGAAGATGACACAGAAAGGTGTAATGTATGCCTGCAGGCAACCACAATTGACTATCACCGACAGTCCTGACAGTATGCCTGTTGCAATTCCTCGGATTGCATGTAACCAGCTGGCTATTTTACCACTCCTGGTGATATTCAACGTGTAATATATACCAAATACTATTCTTCATCCTTTATTTGTGTTTGTTAAGGAAAACAGTGTTCTGAATTTTTAAGGAACACAGAGAACATTTTAAAAAATTAAGTACCCAGCTGCCCTATTGCATATCTAGATAGCACAGTTCTTTGTGCAGAGCAGGCAACTGCATCTCCAGGTGCGTGACTGATCATAGAAACCACAAATACACGTTACATGCCACAACAAAGTGGCAGCACAAAGGAAGTTTATCAGTAGACACAAGCACTTTTACGCACAGCAGAGATGTTTCCAGTGGTTTTTTGTAGAAATGTGGATCCTCTAATAGAGGGTTCTGCAGACTCTCCTCCAGCCATCTGACCACATATTTTCACAAAACTTTTAACAATGACTTTTTTTCTCTCTCTTCCTCTCTCTCACAAACAAAATGTGATTGTGTGTTTCCTTATCAAGCATGAAAAAAAAAGTTGGGATTCCATTTTTTGAAAGGAAAGTAAAAGGGGAGAGGAAGTACCCAAAGAGGGTTTGGGAAGGAAACACCATTGTGGAACAAAATAACAAAATTATAATAATAGTTTATGTCTAATCCAATAAAATACAAAAAAGTCCCAAACTGAAGTTGCATGCTAAACTAGTATTTCTGCATATATATCACGTCTTCCTGCCTTTTCTGTCCCTGACCCTAAAAAACAACAGAGTAAGATCTTCAGGGAGGAAAAGCATTTTTCTATATATCCATGCAGAATTTAGCACAATATGGGTCTAATCCCTTTATGGCTTTTGAGATTTAAAATAACACATAACTCTTAGCTGTCACAGTAGTAAAGTGAATTGAAGCCAAAGAAAATCCAAGAATAGGCTGTGAACAGGAATCAACAAGTTCATTGGAATTCTACCTGCTAATATGTGCCAAAAATTCATGTTCCTGCTTGTTTATAGTTTGCTTAACACAAAATTGCTTTCATTTCTTTTTTTCCACCATACTATTCTGAAATGACATCTCCTTTTCAGGCACAGACTAGCCTGCTTTTGTGATAACAAACTGCTATGATAAAGAAAGGAAAGGCCAGCAAGATTGTATTCCAACTGCAACACTTGTCTAAGGAAAGGTAGTGGAAGATTAGTGAAATGCATTGTTACTTCGCTATAACCCTGTTATGTTATTAAAACAACTCTTTTAGCTACTTGTCTGTGAAGAGTAGGTTAAAATACTTTTGAAATTCATTTTGCCCTTTGACCGTGCCATAAGCAGTCTTTCACAATATTTTTTCAGAGGAAAATACGCATTATTTTTCAAAAAAAAAAATGTCAAGTTTTCTCCTTTAACAGATGGTGAAGTAGTCCTTATCGTATTTCCTCATCCTCTTAGATTTATAGCAAAACATTTTGGCAAATCAAGAGGTACAAATAAAGATGCAGATATTTATTGAACAGTACATTATTTAAATAAATCATATTTATGAATGTCTGGCTGAGCAGAATTGATCACCAACATATACCCTTTGGGCCTGAGTTTGTTCTCTGATATTTATATGAGGCTGGAAAACACAGTGTGTGAATTATTTATCCATTTTTTGTACTCTATTTTCTCTTATTTTGTAAAATTTTCCAAATCACTATTTAAAGTTAAAAAAACTCATTGCTTTGAAATGTACTAGCATGCCCAATAAGTTGGGCATGTGGGAACCTGAAATAATTATAGAACAAGTAATGAACAAATAAATTAATCAAGTAAACCCTCACTATTTGCTCTATTCCCTCTCCAAATAATCGAATACAAAGAAATTTTTACATTGCAACATCAGGCTTTAAAAATTTGGCATTTCACCCTGTCAGAAGCAGGCTGCAGAATTACGAACCCATTTGAAGGAACACCAGTGCAATGATCCTTCAGATCCCCAGACCCAGGGCAATTCAATCTCTGCAAGCCACACCGGCAAACCCCGTAAATGCTTTCACGTGCTCACTATCACTGCTTTTCTTTTTTCTAGACACACCTTGGTTACTTTACTTCCATTCATATTATCAACAAGCAATCTAGTGCAAGATTTGTAGTATCTGGAAGAAACAGAGAAATAACATTTTCAACACAGAAGGCAAACCATGGGACTGTCACTGGTAGGAGCCTTGTAGGATAAGCAATTTACAGACCTGAGAAGAAATTGCAAATACTCCCTAACTTTCTCATGTTCTTTCAAAGAGGGGGAAAAGAGTCCGACAACACTGCACAACTATCCCTACGAGATATCAGAAAATAACTTTAAAACCATATAGCCAACGGATGTTTATACCTTATTTTTATAACTGCAATTGTAATGAAACTTAGTAGGAAAAACTAGTAGTCTTTTAAGACACCCATGCAAATCAGGTGCAGTTATGGTTTTTAGCATTGAATGATGTGTTCACAGAGGATAAACTCATACATCCTGATGTGCAGGTGTTAGTATCCACATCAAGACTTGATTTTCTTCTCATTTACATTTTGATATGTGTACTAAAGCGGATGCAGTATACATTCAGGAATGTCTCAGCCTATTTAAAACTTTATGTGCTGTTTCCACCTCTGATACGTACCAGCTCTGAACTCCTTCTCTCTTACAAAGCTTTCATAATGGCAATTATGTATGTCTTCCTTTTTATCTCCTTGTAGAGTTACCCTTCATCACTTCCTCAAACCTCCTGTTACATTGCAGTTTTTATATGAATACCGTTACTAAAAACTTTACTCTTCCCAAAATAGAATTTCTCTTTTTTCTTCTGCTTTATTTCTGGAATACTTTAAAATATTATTTTAGATAAGAACATTTAAAAGAAGATCTGCCTCAAAATGAATGTATTGCCATTGGTTCAAGTTGTTTTAAAACTAGATAAGCAGCAATTTTCCTCAATATTTGAACTACGACCAGCAAAATTAAATCACATTTTTCTCAGTTTCACGTTCCCAAGGTAAGTAGCGGCTGAAAAATAAAATGGTGACTATGCCCTGGGTGGTAACAAATAAAACCAACTTCTAAAACACGTTTTCAAACAAGATTTTTTAAAGAATTCATTCAAAAGGCCTGCACACAGAGAACATCACGAGAACTTGCTTCCCATGGTCAGCAAACTAGTCCCAGACTTTGCATCTGCACAGGTGCAGGAGTCAACACTCTGCTCTTATTCAGGAGATCAGAGGAGCCCAGGTGTCTAACACTTAGGGTAAATACTTCACTTAGCAAGGATGCTACTGAATCCCCTTCTCAATGGATTTGAGTCATATGACGAATTATAATAACATAATCTCCTGCACTGGTTTTGGCTGGTATGGAGTTAATTTCTTTCAGAGCAGCCCATAGGGTGTTCCTTTGGATTTTTGACCAAAACAGTGCTAATAACACAGGGATGTTTTAGCTACTGCTGAGCAGAGCTTACACAGCATCAAGGCCTCCTCTGTTTCTCACCCCATCCCACCAGCAGGGAGGCTGGGGGTGTAAGAGAGGTTGGGAGGGGACACAGCTGGGACAGCTGATCCCAGATGACCAGAAGGATATTCCATACCATGTGGCATCATGCTCAGCAGTAAAACCCAGGGGAACAAGGAGGAAAGGGGACACTTGGAGTGATGGCATTTGTCTTCCAAGTCATCGTTACACATGCTGGAGCCTGGCTTTCCTGGCGATCGGTGAACATCTGCCTGCCCGCAGGAAGCAGTGAATGAATCCCTTGTTTTGCTCTACTTGAGTGTGCAGCTTTGGCTTTATCTATTAAATTGTCTTTATCTTAACTCGAGAGTTTTCCCACTTTACCCATTTGATTCTCTTCTCCTTCCCACTGGGGTCAAGTGAGTGGCTGTGTGAGGCTGAGTTGCCTGACAGGGTTAACTCACAACATCTCAAAACAACAAATCACTCATTATGACAGAAAAGCATGCAACCACTCACAGGCAGTATAATCAGGTCAGCTTTCTATTTTCAGTGCCTCACCAGGACACAACAAACAGTTCTTTCAAATGCAGACCTGGCTACAGTTACTTATACTTTGCAGCTGGCCACTAGAATGATATCTTAGACCAGGAGCACCAGTGCTTTAAGGCCCATAGCTATGGCAGAGAGCTCTATCTGCTGGTTTTTTTCTAAGATGCTCCTTCTCAGTTTGCTTTTAGCTATTCTTGCATGAAAGTCTTGTGATTTTCTTCCCATCAAACTCAAGCAAAGGGGTTAGGAGAATCATATTTATGTGCAACGAAGTAGAAAGCAATGGTTTGAAAGCAATCACCCGTTTACTGTGGCAGTATGTACTCCAGGTTTGCCTGCCAGGCTTCTATTTTACATTTTGCACAAATATAGAGGGCTGAGTGTTTCGTGCAAAGGCTTAAACCCCAACAAAACTGATGGCTTACAAAATATTTGGAAAAAATATCCTAGGAAACAAAATGCTGACCCAGTTGCAGACACGTGTTTCTATAGATTCTGTCAATGCTGATTCCCTTCTGAGCAATGTCCACTCAGATGTGAGGGTCTGTGCCTCCATTCTCTTCCTTCCTCCCTTGAAGGCCATGTCAGTCCTTCTCTCTGATGGCAGAATCACACAGTCAGTGAAGTTAAGGGAACAACATGGAGAGTGATAAGGAAAAGAGATAAAATGAGGAAAAAAATAAGCAAGACAACAACGCATTACTCTCCTGGTTTCTCTTTTCCCTGGTGTGTCTCTGTTGACCTCGCAGTTGCTGATGTCTCCAGATGAGCAGGGTCTCAGGTGCTTCCTGTGCTCACCTTCCTGGCTGTCACCAATGCTACACTGTAACAGACAGAAAATGAATATTACTGTCCCCATATACATGGCTGTGTGCTTGTTTTCTCCTTTAAGAATCACCCTCCTGTCTGGTACAGCATGGACCGTATCAGTGATGTATATGATTTGTGACCTCTTTCCTGCTGTGTAAAGCAGAGAACTCTCTCCACAGTTTCATTGGGATTCAGATTAGGCTCCTACTATGTCATAGAGAAGTTTATTTCTTCTCACATCTATTTTAGCATTTACAAAGAATTCCTGAGGTAAGAAGCCAGTCCCAGTTTATTTACAGCTCAGAACTTCAGCAAACGTTGAAAATTAGTAGAATGAGAGTGATTTATTGAGTTTGCTAGAAAGAAATAATGGAGTTTCCTGTTCTCCCTTGCTAAACCACTTCTGTAAAATATTAAAAGTGGGCTCCTATTTCTCTTTTGTATCTATGCCCGTAAAAACAACATCTGAAAGTATGACATTGCTTTGCTACGTTTCAATGTAAACAGTAGACATGGAACAATTTTAAAGGCCTCACTCAAGTTTTCTTGACTTCTAAAGGGCTTTAAATTCCCTCTGAAGTCAGTGATGCAGAGTGTGGCCTGACAGAGGGTCCAACAGTTAGAGATGCAATGGAAATATCAAAGCATAAGGAATCATTCATGATTATGCTGGGTTTTTTTTACTCTCAGTGTTACACTTATAATTTTGGCACTGCAGGGACTCTTACTATATTTTACAAGAAGTATTCAAAATTCTAAACATTTACCAATGGTTCTCAGTAGGTAACGGAAAGTATTTTAAAACAGCATTGTAATTCAAATTTTCTTCATGTCTCTTTGCCTATGTACCATGTTTAAGGATTTGACACTTGTTCATGGCCAAAAAAATTGTATGTGATTTTTAAACTTACATTGTTATACCTCTAGTTAGTTATCCAAGCACTGTAAGTTTCATGGCCTTAATAAATGAGAGATGGATACACTATTACTTGGTATGTTCAGAACAAGCTATCAGGGATCAGACTGCTTGTTTTGCCATTGTCCCTTCCCTGAATTCTAGGTAATTTTTAAAGAATTTTTAAGAATTTTTCAAGAACAACTGGAGTCACATATATTTCTATAAATCAGAGTATGCAGGTAATCTAAATAAAGAAGCAATGCCTGTATTGCTAAACTAAGCAGTGCTAAGGTCCAACCACAGGCACGGCACACGGTCACCGGTTTTGTTAAACGGTTAACACGGTTACTGAAGAAAAAAAGAAAAAGGCCAAGCAGGACTCTAGGGCAGTACAAGCCAGACCCCATTCCCAATAAGCTGTTCAGGTGAGAACACTGTATTTTGGAGGTAACACATTTTAGCCACCTGAATGTAAGCCATGTTGTGTTGGTTGGTATCAGGGCTAGATGATAGGGTCACATTCAATTTACTAATCAGACAGTGCTGTTGCTTATGCTCAAAATACTACCCCAAACTTGTATTAAAAATGTTTAAGAAGGGCTATTTATTCTTTACTATGTCTTTTTGAAGCCTCAGCTACGATGAATTAATTTAGCTTCTCAATAGTGTCCATATACGCCATCTAAACCTCAAGTCAATGGCATAACAATTTTTCTGTAGACTTACTGCTTCAAATACAGCAAAAGCTTTTTGTTTTTTAACTTGGTCTTCAACTCCTTATTCCTTTTCTAATCCATTCTACTTTACCTCACTTATTGCAACTACAGAAGTTCGTGTTCAACTAATTATCCAGCATGACCATCAGCTCCTTTCAGAGTTACTAAACCACTGAGTCATGTCATATATTCTCTAGCTTTATAACTCCAATCTGTATTGGTTGTTTCTGGAAAGAATAATGATTTATTTTATTTTATTTTAAAGAAAGAGTCAGCTGTGAGAAAGGTTGGAAGCACCTCTTTGTAATGCTTTTGGCAGCTTGCGAGCTGTCAATTTTTAAAGCTTTTTTGCATTTTTCAGCATCATATTTGATCAAGTATTCCCATAAAGATAATATATTACATTGCTGCCATATGTAACAAGTTCAGGTTTCACTTTTGCACTCCCAGGAATGCAAAGCTAGAAAACAAGAGCAGAATTTTGTCAGTCTGTATTGTGCCATGTAAATCTAGTAACTGAGACAAAAATAATCGGTAGTCCTGTCCTCCAAAGGTATGTCTCACACTGCATTCCCGTGAAGACATTCAGACAAACTGCCACCATTACTGCATGGGAAATTAATCACTTACAAATAGCTCACACCTCCCCACGTTCCCTGGGATTTCCATGAGACTGAATGAAAACGCTTGCAAATAGTACAATTTAACAATTCAATTAATGTTCTGCAAGGGTTTTTAGATTATAATTTTTTCCCTATGGACATCATGTTTTAAAGCAATGTCTATAAATCTGTTATGTTTTATCTGTTTTACCGTCAGGGGACTTGAATGTGTTCACTGTGGCAACAAAAAGGCAGGAGAAGGTCACTGCTGGCACTAGTGTCACCTGTTATCTAAGTGGCCTTACTAACCAGTCAAATATAAATGTAGATACAAATCTGGGACACTTGACCCCAGAATTCACATTCCATATTGCTGCCATAAACATATTTTTATGTTCATTCTCTAGTCACTAAATTCCTGCGGGAGAAATAATCTTATAATCCTTGCTTGAACATGATATTCATATACATTGGACATTACTTCCAACTTGACAGAAAGGGTTAATTTGTCCCTTCATGTATCTCTGCTTGTTTATGTAACATTTTGAAATAGTTCAGCTCAAGTTTTCTGGTCATTTGCAAATAAATGGTTTTGTCTTGGTCTTGGAGCGGTTTTGGGCTGGGTTTCATTTCTGTTTGGTTTGTTTTTTTGCCTCTTCTAATATTTTTGGCCTCCTGTTAGAGTAATCTTGAGTCCTTTGATTTCCAGGTGTCACATATTATCTTTATTACTCCACATATGTATGGTGTGCATTACCACCTTATACACTCACCTTTCAGTACCAGGAAGGAAATAAAACTTTGTAAGTAAATTGTCACCTTCTCAAGAAACTAATTGATACAATGTTTTGTCTAAAACCTGTGCAAAATTTTCTCATGGGCACAAATTACTCCAGAAAAATAATTCAAATATAGACTTCTCTGTGAGATGATTTGTCGTGTTTTTATATTATCAAGCACAATGGATTTAATTCTGAAATGCAGTATATTAAATAAGAGGACCTGGGGGGACTCTGCCCTCTTTTCAAAAGGAAAGTCCATATGGCAATTCAATCACTTTTCCAATAACAATACAATTAATTATTATGATGCTTTGCTGTTTAATCACAAGATCCCTTTTGAAATTTTTGGTAAACTTCTCGCAACTTCCTGAGTGTTTATCAGCAGAACTGTGTTGTTCTCTGCCATGTGTACACCGACCATTTGGCAACTTTTCTCAACAGCATTAGAAAAACAGTTTAAAATATAAATATGCATATGTAATACCAGTTCTGTTGATTTATTTTCCAGATAGAATTCTTTCTATTTTGGGTATTTCACAATTTTTCTGCTTACTCCACCCATAGTTTTCAGAACTAACGCTATACTTTATTTTTGTTTAAAAAGTCACATAGAAATTGCTTAGGTTCTAAAATGGTACCAATGCTTCTCGTTTAGCTTGATGTTATGTAATGCAGAGTATTTCCTCTTGTCCTGAACTAGTGTTGATGCATCTTTTTGAGGAGTTGAGCTAAGGCATAGAATGTTTTAAGTCCTGTGGAACTACATCTCGCAGAACAAAGACAGGAAGGGATCAGAATAAAAACAAAACAAACAAGGGGTCCAGAATAAAAACAAAACAAAACAAAACAAACACACACACAAACACCAAAACCAAATTTGCCCACATTGTGATCCCAGGGTTACTGAAGTCAAGAGGAGTCTTTCCAGATACTCCATTGGGCTTCATAGGCTCTGCCCAAGCTCTGCTCCTCTGTTTGCAATTCTGCATATAAAAACAAGGGCAACGAAGATGATGAAGGGAGTGGAGCATTTCCTGTGTGAGGAAAGGCTGAGGGAGCTGGGGCTCTTTAGCTTGGAGGAGACTGAGTGGTGACCTCATTAATGTTTACAGATATATAAAAGGTGCATGTCGTGAGGATGGAGTCAGGCTCTTCTCGGTGACAATCAATGATAGGATAAGGGGTAATGGGTACAAACTGGAACACAAAAGGTTCCACTTAAATTTGAGAAGAAACTTCTTCTCAGTGAGGGTGCCAGAGCCTGGCCCAGGCTGCCCCAGGGAGGTTGTGGAGTCTCCTTCTCTGCAGACATTCAAACCCGCCTGGACACCTTCCTGTGTAACCTCAGCTGGGTGTTCCTGCTCCAGCAGGGAGATTGGACTGGATGAGCTTTCGAGGTTCCTTCCAATCCCTGACATTCTGTGATTCTGTGATTCTGTGAAGCTTCAGAGCTCGAATAAAGGAAACGTGACATTTTATTCACATGAAACTTCAGAGTTTTAACCACAGTTTTTACACTGTAAACCTGAAACAGTGGTTGCAGGATTGGTGGCTATAGCCTGTTCGCTTCATCTGTTCGTATTTGCTGAGGGAAATAGTAAATGGCTGAGATGGTTCAAAGAAGCTTAAGTATGTGGAACTGCTTTTGAGCCATGGACTTCAGAGAAGGAACGTGTGCTCCCTAACTGCATGCAGTTTAAACAAACCAACCAACCAACCAACCAACCAACCCAAACCCACTTATTTAATTGGCACTTGAGCAGGATTCCCTAGATCTCTAGAGACTTATGGGACAAAGAAAGACAGAAAAATGTGACTGTATGTCTGTCCCAATACCTTGGTGCTGTGCTAAACCATTTGAAGGCAACATTATTTCCAAAGTGAATGCAATATAGTTGGCATCTAAAAGGGAAAAGTGTCACATAAATAACAGATGAAAGGTAGCATGACCCACAGATAAAAACAGAAATATGGGGATGATAAATCTTTTATGTTAAAAAAGAACAAAATTAGCACTAGTGCAGCACTAAGAATATGCTATAAAACATGAAAATACTAGGAAAAAAAATGTAAATTTATTTCTCAATGTGAGAAATTTAGTAAGTGCAGGTATCAACCACAAAATGTATTATCAAAATTGCCCTGAGTGACACATGCATACAGTTCAGCATGTCAAAATCTGATTGATTCTTTTTCTTTTGTATTCAGGACTGAGGAAATTCAGCGGAACTTTTTAAATTCGGCAATTTAGGATATTCAAAGTTACTATTTCAATGACAACTGGATTTTAGTCACTCTGCTAACAGCTAACAATGGCCTTTCAATAGTGTATCTGGTAAATTTAGGAGATATGTAAAAAAAACCCATGTTATTCTTATCGAAGTTAATAACTTGTTTTTAATGAGAAATCTTTTAAGTTATTGCATTGCCATCTGCTGAACATAATGCACCTATTAGCTAAGACAAATGGACAAATAGATAAATAATATCTATTACCTGTGAATTATACATAATAAGTATCCTGTGTGATATGTAAGATCAAGTAATACACAATCTGTTTGTCCCAGCATTCTTTTCAAATCCCATCACTTCAAACGTTCCCAGTGTATAAGGTCCATTTTGGTTAACTTGTCATGGCATTATCTTCCAATTCTCTCAGTGTAAGAATGCTGGCTATTGAATATTACAACTGTTTTAGAGCAGGTCACTCTTTACAGAACGCAATGAAAATCGAATCATTGACACTGAATCAACACTGATTTCTCTTATCCAACATATTATCTTTGAATAAGAGAAGGTGCTTTCAGATAAAGGGTCAGAACCACAGAATGGCAGATGTGATTCTTTTTGTTCCTACATTAGCTTTCATCTTCGCCATAATGGTTCAAAAGTGACACAAATGTTGCTATTAATTATGCCTATCCTGTACAGCCACTCAGTGATATCTCTAGGAGGTTATTCAAGCTGCAGATGACATCAGGATACATCAAAGCTGCAAGCACATCAGGATGGCTTCATGCCAGGCCAGCTTCAGGCTGGTAGGGTTCTTTAGCTCCGGCAATGTGTTAGATTCAAGAGCAGCTCTGTTCCAGAAACAATTTTGCCTCTTTTTCGTGGCATCGTAACTGGTATAATAAGCTGTGTGAGACTGGAGCTAATGCCATGCAAAACACCGTGTTCCTGGAAACCGGAGCTTGGGAAAAAGCTGTACAGAGCCACAGCTGGGTAGCTCTGCATATGATCAGCTCGGGTCCAACAAGGGCTATTAGCTTCAGTTAACTACTAGCGATAACACATTAGCTCTTTCAGAAACATTTGGATGTCTCTGCTCTATACACACCAGCAGTCTGTTTACTGGAAAGGCTTGTTAATCCTAGAGAAGTGCCACATGAACACACGGAACCAGCCTGGGTCCAGCACTACATCGGAGCTAAGAAGCCAGATTTGAACAAAGAAAGCTTAGAAATGCAAGGTAGAGACTGAGGATTTCTGTAACAATTAGCTCAAAGCCAGTGCAGGACCAAACGTGGTCAAGCCCAGCTTGTCATGAACCATCTCAGTGCAAAGGCCTGGATATGTCTGCATGCTCCTAAAGCCTGCTGTAACATCTCCCTTAGCCACGGATTTCCGCTGTGTTGGGATCACAGACCCCCCTTTCTTTGCATACGGGATTATTATTATTATTATTATCATCATCATCATCATCATCTATGATTGCATTTAATACGATAAACAACAAAATTAATATTTCCCTGCAATTATGACATTCACGCCTCCTTGTGGAAAAACTCTAGTTTTGTAATTTTAATAACAAAACATATTACTTTTTTCCTCATAGTCATAGCTGTTTTCTGGCAAATGATATATTTCCAGTCACTGCATCCTCATAAAATAACAATAGACCCTATTTCAGTTTAAAAGCAAATTTAAGGTGTGTATATTTATTTTGCATAGATATAAATTATTTTTTATATTACACCAAGACTGGACAAACCTATGTGAGATAAATTTGATGTACACTTGGCAGTGAATGTTACAACTATTTTTCATGTTACCTGCTCTCATATTGAAAATACAGTAGCTAAATGACACAAAGTATAAAGCCGGCACAAACGTACTCTGTTGTTTTGAATTAGTTTAAAAATATGGAGCTAAGTTCCCTTTGGCAGACTCTGTGCTGAATGAAGCATACAGTTTTCATGAAGCGTAATGCTGGCGTAAACACATGTCATGTCATATGTCGTAAACATATGTCAGTTTACTCACAGGTAAACTTTTTAGGATAAACCTCTATTCCCAGTTGTGTATGAAAATGTAAAGACAGAACACAGTGAAAAAAAAAAAAAAAAACAACACTTTCTATCTTAATCTACATCTATGCTTGGCTGGCTTTTCTGGTTTTGTTATTACCAGTTATCATACCCACAAGGTACTCACACATGTATGTACTGGCCATAGAGGGCCAGACCAAAGATACACCTCCCCACAGTGTACTGTCTTCAACAAACACCCCAGAATGCCTTCCAAAATTCTGCCTGTACTTTTCCTCCCATGTTTTTATTTACACCCTTACTTCCTAAAGCCTCACCAAGGCACAGAATTCCCCATCAAACTCCTCTGGGCATTGTGGCTAACCAGCACTGTGGATGGCCAGTCCGCAGGGCAGGAAGAGAGCAAGGAGAAGGAAGCTGAAGAGGGAGAAAAGATCCTGGATCCTGGCTGCTGTGGGGTCTGCTTCAATCCTCATCATGTCCAGCCTGCAAGGACATCACCTCTGGGTGGCATGCACTCATTCCTTGGACAGCTTCATAGACCAGCAGACATTTTTGGGGGTTCTAAGCTCTGTGTCCCCCTCTTGAGCCTGGTATTTACTTTTCAATGCCTCGGGGAAAAAAGAAACAGCATAAGCTTCTCCCTCAGACTCTCCCATCCTGCAGCTGTTTTCAGCACAGTGGATTTCATGAGCCTGTTGTCATCGAGCCTTTATTCCCTTCCCTTCAGCTTCCCAAATTAAACACATTGCTGAGATTTTTACTGCAAAGAAAACTATGTTGCTAAACTTTGTTCTGATGAAAAATTTACACAAATTTTCTGCATTAATACTTCTATGATCACAACACAGCAGACCTGCCTCTCAGGAAACATATTCAAATGATTTTTGTTTCAGCGCCACTGGGAGAGGAGCACACAGTGAAGTGGGTTGGCACCAACAGCAAGAGACAGCTATCTTACAAAGCCAGATAAAGACTTGAGCACACAGTGGGTGGGTTTGGTTCAGGCAGGAAGATGGTAGAAATGGTAGAAAGCCCTGGGGAAGGCTGGGCTGTGCATTCATTAGCCTAGCACAAGTCCTGGGACAGAGAGGACGTAACACTCCCCGCTCTACCAAGGGCAGCACTCAATTGATGTTTTCCCGGTCCTGAGCCTGGTGTCTGGAACCCACCAGCAATGATGTACTGTTCACCCGCATGTTTGAAGGCTGCATCACTGAACCAAGAGAATGGCAGAAGAGTCTGGTAAGAATAGGTCATATCCACACAAGATTGCATTGTCCAGTATTAGAATTAAATATAAAATGATCTTTTGAAAAGGAGGAGTATCATTTAAAAAGGAAATATTTACGACCCTGTGTGTTACTACACAGTGTCAGCCTTTTCACGCACAAAAAGTGTAGTGCACGTAGTAGTCCCCACACCTTGGGAAACCTGGTGACAGCTGGGCACCAGGGGTATTTGTGTCCCAGCCTCCAACTGCTTTCAGCTCAGGGATTTCCTGAGTCACGGCTTGTGTGCTTCCAACCTTGAATGGATTTCTTCCCCATGAACCTGCCCGATAACCCTTTTAATTCACAGCACCAGATTATATTCTTAGTCTGGACTTCGCTTATTCTGGCAAAACTGTGCTTCAGTTTATGTAGCTTCTTCTCCTGCCCTCCAAGCCCCTTTCCAAGACAGTACTGACAAACCTACTGCTTACACACCAGCGCAGCAGCTTTGGCAGAAGCGCAGAGCACACACGCAGCCCAAGGTATTCCTATGGTGAGTACTTTCTACTCACAAGGAAGTAACTGTGTCATTCTTTCTTTCTAACATTGCATTAGTGGTGCGTGTTCTCTCCCCACAACCACGTAAGCAACCGGATGGCTGGACCCTTCACCATTTACACCCCGAGCTGTTGGTTGCAGCTCTACAGTCGCTTTTTGACAAGCCAACTCTTTGCCCAACCGAGCGACTTCAGCCCGTCCTGTTCCAAAGCCCACGGACCTGCCATGCCGGGAGGGAGGAGGTGCCGGAGCGGCCTCGCCCCGGGGAAGGGGGGAGCTGGGGACGGCCCCAAACCCGCTTTTTGTTTTAACAAACATTTCCCGCTGCCTATGAGGACAGGCGGCGGTGCCCAGCGCCGGGGGAGGGTGGGATTTCCTTCCCATTGTCTGCCGGGTTCGGCCCTCCCGCCGCCGCGGTCGCTGCTCCGAGCTCCCGGCCGCGCTGGTGTGGCGGTGAGCGGGCACAGGGACCGGGCACAGGGACCGGCCACGGGCCGGGTCACAGATCGAACCCAGCGCTGAGAAATGCCAGAATCGGCGCTGACCAAGACCGGCTAGCAGGGCTTCAAACTTGTGTGTTAATGAGCATTCAAAAGTCTTTCTAATGCAGATAAAAAGAAGGCAAAACGACTGAAAAACGCATCCTTTTTATGCTTCAATGTGCATCCTGAAAGCTATATAATGCAGTTACCCAGGGGACCTCATGAGGATACCAAAATATTTCAAAACAAGGCCCACAGACACCCATACATTACCTGTCTTTCTGCACTTGATCTAATTCACTGCCCACCAGCTCAGACAAGGTAACGTGGCTCTGGTTGCAGACACTCCCTGCATGTTTGCTTTAGGATACCTTGTTCTTTCCAAAATCAAATATTTGTCTCCTGAAACAAATAGTTGGAGACGGGCCAGACTAGCCTGTACAAATATGTTAAGTACAGCAAATTGTTGGCAAGCAGTAGACTCCAGGTAAAAACCTGTCAGGTAGGCAAGCCATACGGCTTCAGCCCTGCGTATTCTTCCACGTTGATGAAACTGCAGCATGAATATTTATTTGACAGCTCTCTATAGGTCCTGAAGAGATAAAGGGCTAAACCCTTTTTATACTGAAGATAGCTGAACTTCTGCTTTAAACAAATATTTACATAGCTAAGTAGAAGGCACTGTAGCAGAGTAATAAATCTTTTTGCTAAAGAACCTGAGACTGGAATTGGAGTTTTGTTTTGGAGTTGTGGCAAATCCCCCCCATCAACCCAGTTTCGAGGGGTACTTGGCTGTTCAGGTTGAAGAATGAAACACGATGCTGGATGCTGTGAGCTATGCTTCTCCTCTCTTTGCTTCTGGATGCAAAGATCAGCGTGCCTTAACCACGCCAGCTTGAGCAGAACTGTTAGCGTGACTGCACGGTAGAAACAATAAGGACCCAAATCTATTTTTTTCCTATATAAATATAGCTCAGATGCAATTTGTACAGAGAAGGTTTCAAAGAAACCTCAGACAGCCAAGCCAGCGATATCCCATGGTAACTTGGCATATATTTCTACCAAACTTCTTTTGCAAATTACGTGCCTTAACGAAATCACACTGAAACATCACAGCTAAATACTCAATATAAGGTAGCCTTTTTGAAATTTTACTGATGGAAAATCCCTTCTTACTTAAAGATTTACCTGTAAACTTCATTTGCTTTTTATTAATACAAGCAATATAATGCACTTAATAAATTACAGTACCCAACCCTTCAAGCACCCTTTGAAAGCAGATTACCAGCACTTTTTTCCTGTCTATTTATTTTAGATAATGTAAAATGTTCTTTCATATTTAAATGCATCATAGAAGTAAAGCTTTATCACTGCTGTGCAACTCACTGTTATTTGCATTTTATTTTTTAAAAGAGGAGGCAAAATCCTAATGCAGTAGTCTTAAACAAAATGTGGTTTTAGACACTACTGGAAATCTTATTTACTAAACACACTGGAGAAACTTTCACTGATCAGTGTGCAAACTCTGTTAAATCCTTGACTGACCAGGCAAATGGATCTTTTTCATCATTAAGAGTCCAAAACTGCTTTAGTAATAGTGATGACTACTCATATGACTAAAATTATTTGCAAGCATAAAAGTTTATACAACTACACTTCGTGTATTTTAATAAAGTATCTCACATTTCTAGTCAAGATTAAGTAATTATGAAGCATGTTACTTTTCCATTTAATAATCCCAGAAGTATTTCAGAAACTTTAGAATGTATTTGCCTAGACATTTACTGTTAGTAATATTTATCTCACAGTCTATATAAAATCAGCATAAAATGTACATGTTTTATTGCTACATACATATATATGTGTGGGCCAAAAAGTTATATATTTTGTATTACTGTGTATCTCCCAATCCTGCAGTGAAAGTGCGTATCTACAGCCCTCAACATATAGCTAACCCTGAGACGGACCACTGATTCTGTACGTTTTAGTGTCTACTGCTCAAGGTGACTATCCACTTTCAAACACATTCGGAATTTCTCCAAGTTGGACTTCATGATAGGAGGAATTTGCATGTATCAGGGCCAGATAAGCAGCGTATTTTTCCTCTGTGATAAGATAGGGTCCCGATCTAAGAGTATGATAAAATACCTATATAATAAATAGTTAAAGATACGTTTCAAATGTATTATTAAAAAAAATAATAAAAGAAACAAACAGCAACTCCAGCAGACACCACTAGAGTTCTCCTTCTCCCAAATATCCCTAGCACCATCCTAAACCCTGTTTACCCCAGAAACCTGAACTGTGGACAGACAGAAGAGGAGAGAGAGAGAGAAAATTCAGACACAATAAAACTCTGAGAGGAAAAATATGTGGAAGGAGGAGGCGGCAGCAGCCTGGGGAAGGGATTGAAAAGTTTCCCCTGGCTTAACTTCTCCCCCCCCTGCAGCAGCAGAAGCAGCGGCAGCAGCACAAGGTGAGAGAGACTTTTAAGTCTGGGGAGGAGGGGTGTGTGTGCGGGAGGGGGGGGTGAATTTACAGCCCTGTGGATATTTCTGTGTCTGGCTGCCTGGCTTTGGGGTGCGAGAGACGCCGTGTCTCATGCTGGGCGGATTTTTTTTTTTTTAATATGATGGAGGATTATAAACATGGCGCCTTAAAAAAACTACAAAATCATGTACACACTGTTCCAAGGAGATGAGGGAGAGGGGACAGGGGAAGGGCTGGGCACCAGGGGAGGGGGCAATCCTGCCCCCCGCGGGGTGCCATATGGGGAGGGGGGAGCAATTCTACTTGATCATAAAATGTGTGGGGCTGAAGGGGGGGGGAAGATAGAAGGCGGGATTTTTTTCTTATTATTTCGTTTTTCGGAGTGGAAAGGATTATCTGGCCGCCCGCTTGGAAATCGAGGAGGAGAAGGGGACGGCGGCGGAGCGCGTGTGATTATTAACGGCGATTATTTTTGTCCCCACACCTTCCCCGGTCGGATTTCGGCTGGGAGGCGGCGGCGGCCGGTTCCCCTCGCCCCCGTGCCGAGTTGCAGTCAGCCGGGGGTCGGAGCGGGAGGAGATGGGGTGGGGAGAAGAGCACACAAGAGAATCGCTGCCTCCACCGCTCCGCGCGGGCCTGCAGGGAGCGGGGGAGCCGGGGACTCGCGTGAGAGGCGAGGCCGAGCGGGGTGTGGCGCAGCCCGGCCTCAGCCCCGCCGCCCCCTGGCCTCGCTCTTTCCCCATATGCGGGGCGACCACTTTGCTCCCCACTTCCCGCTCCCTTTCTCTCGCACACACCCCCGCCTCCGCTTCATTTCCTCGCCGGGGTGGGGGGATCTCTACTTGGGAGGACGGGTCTTGGCCCGAGTAATGGCAGCTGCTCGACAGCGCCGAGTCTCTACAGGAGAGAGACGGCGGGACCGGGGCCATGGCTCCCTTCCCCGCGGGGGGGAAGAGGAGGGGACAGGGGAAAGGGTGAACTTAGAGCCCCGGCCCTCCTCCCACCCTCGCGGCGGGGACGGCCTTGCCGCCCGGGCTGCCCAGAGGGCAGGCGGGGGACGGGGCCCCTGCCTTCTCGGGGCGCCCTGCTGGCGAAGCGCCTAGTTCCCCGGCATGGCCCTGGGGGCTTCTTGGCCTTCCGCATCTGCTCCGGGGCAGGGCCCGGGCGGGGGGGAATGGGCCCGACATCTCCGCTGTCCTCCTCCAGCGCTGCCCGCTGCGGGCGAGGGGCGTGCGGGCAGCGCGGCTGCTGCGGGCCGGGCCCTCCCGCGCCCTCTGCAAACAGCTCGCCCGCTCCCCGCGGCCTTCCCGGCGCCCCGCCGCATCGGCGGGCGGATTGCAGGGGAATGTGAACTACTGAGGGGCTTGGTTTTAGTGTTTTTGGGGGGGCTTTGTGTGTGTATGTGTCCCCAAAGCCATGTCTCCCAATAACTCCTTTTGGTTCACTTTGTGAGGCGTTTTCCCTCCTCCCTGCTGCAGGGGTTGTCCAGAGGCCTGTCTGCCTCTTCTTGTGGGGAAAGGATGCAAGTCTAAGTATGGGGTTCCCGATGGTAAAGGTGATGGGGAGCTTAGGTGTGCTTTCCTGAGCTGTGTGTTTCAGAAAACAGCCCCCCCCTGTAAAACACTGATGTTAAGGACTTGGAAAACTTTGTGTGTCTTTTGGGGCTTAGCCTGAAAACAGCAGACTTTGGGAATTTGGTTTTGTCCTCTGTGAATGTGGCAAACAGAACTTTACAAAGGGTAGAGCTGGAGTGGCCTAAGAAGAGGAAAAGATTTGATTTATAATTGTATAAGTTGGCATTTTAACCCCTCGGAGTCATCTGCTACAGTCTCCGTTTTGTAGGAGTTACTCTGTTGTGGTTTTGAGACCTTAACTGCAGTGGGAAGGACTAGAGGTAGAAAACACTTTCGTGTCTTAGTGATGCTGTTTTTATTGCACTTTTGTTTCTGTTCCTTATAGGAAATGGTTTAATTCTTCAAGGGCGATCACTGAGACAGGTGTTGGGAGGGGGGAAGAGTGGGAGTGGAAATGCCACATTGTGGTTTGGGTTGCAGTCCCTTGGGTTTTTCTCGTCCCTCATCCTTCAGTGCAAAGGACCTGGCATATCGCCACTTTTTAAAATTTCGTTATCAGCCATTCTGAGTGCAGTACAGAGTCTTTAGGGAAATAGACCATTTGCTGACTGCTGTTTTTGTATAAAAGTGAAAGTGTCTGCAAAATAATTCCCAGTGTGGATTTATGTTTAATGCCAGCTTTTCCGTGCCTAAACAAACTCTGCTTTCGCCAGATATTTATATGGGGAAGTGAATGGTTCATGGATGAGGTAGTACAACAGAGAGCACTTTATCTTTCTGATAGTGAGTTGGGTTTTAATGAGTGGGGAAAAAAGTTACTGTACTGATGACTCTGTTGATTTTGCTCTGGATGGTGGTCTCTGCCATCAAGAAAAGGCATCTGCAACTGATATTTCATAGAGAGTTGGGCACCAAAGGACTAAGTGAGAAAAATTACTCTTGCATTCCATCTCAGGAGCTGGATAGTGTGGTGGAATACCTGGTGATGAAGTCAGCTATATAAAGGGATTTGTGAGTGTGTGAACGTTGAGTGGGAGTCTTGAGACTTTGGTGGTGTGCTAGAAGCTGCTCTTCTTCCAAGTTTTGAGCTTTATAGCAGAAATTTAATAGAGAAGTGACCTCCATACCAGTTAAACTGGTGTATTATTTTTAAAATCTAAGCAATCACTTACACCTATTACTTTTAAATATAAACGCAATTGATTTTATTCACCACAAAGTAAAATTCTTAGTAGTTTGTCTTAGTCTTTATGTGTTGTGAGCCAGAGCAATACTTCTTAACTTTTCAGGGACAAAAATGAGAACTACAAAAGTAACAGTGATTTTGTTACGGTGATCTCTGTGAGTGCGAGGTCATACGCTGTAATCTGTGTGGTGTGTCCATGGTATCTATAGGTGGTAGGTGGTCTGTATGCAGCTAGTGCTCAGGTTCCCCGGAGGTCCTGCTTGCCCTTGCAGTAGAGAGTAGAAGAGACAGTTTAGGAAAGTCTTGGGGCTTCTACAGGGGAAGAGCCTGAATCGTCTTTTCAGCCTGACATCGTCTCAAGAGCAAATGAGATAGGGAAAGGTTGAGAAGTGTGCTCAGCATTTCCACCTTGCAGGTGAATATAACCTACTGGGTCCTCTTAGTGATGTGGGTGCTCCTGGAGAAGAAAACATTGTGGATGGATAATGAATTTGTCCTTAAACTCACCTTGGAGCAGGTTAGGCCACATCTAGACTGTTGTGCATTTCTACCAGTGAAGCACAGCTTGGGGACCCCTGGACTCTGCTAGCTGTGGTCTCTGAATTAGGATTAAATACTTCAAAAAAAATAGATAAAAACAACATTTGAAGATATTTTATTAATTTTAGGCATTTAAACTTCCCCATAGATGTCTATGTTGTCTACTTTGTTAGAGAATTGTCTCCTGTCACACAATCGGTGAATTGGGACATTTCAGAATTAGGAGAGTTGTTTTGAAATCGAGTATTCAGCTTCAGTCAACTAAAGTTTGCAGATTTTGGACATGCCTGTAGCTGGTTTTTGTATTTACTTCCTTCCACAGTATTTCAGAACATTTAGCTCTGGAAGTGCGTAAAGACTTCACGCACTGAATCTGTCCAGGATAAATGTTCTGAAAGAGGGACAGGGTGATGATGAAGATGTGTTCAGTAAAGTTCTGATTTTCTTCTAAAGTGACTTCTTAGCTAGCTCCAGAATGCCATGTGTCAGTAAAATAAGTCTTTTATCTCTAACATAGGTTGTTAAAAATGCCAAGTCAAAATAAAAATTTATCTGTGCAAAGTATGTGTGGCTCACACCAGTGATGAACCTGGTTCATAAAATGCTGAGTTGTTATAAATTATTGGCCAGATGCATACAAGAGTTTACTTTCCTGAATGAGGTAAAGTAGAGGGGGATTTATTTTTTTTGTGATAATTGTGTCAGAATTGTTGGACAAATTCTTTTTCCAAAGTCGAGCCAGTAAATATATAAATTTCTTTCAGATCCTGACCACTGGTTTTACTAATTGGGGTGGTTTTCCTCCCATGTAATAAGACTTTCTTTAGCCATCCTTCTTGCAGTGCTTGTTTAGGAGCTAATGTCTGATCGTGTTCCTTATCAGCAGGGGTTTTTTTGTTCGTTTTTGTTGATTTTTTTTTTAGTCTCAGGATGTGATGAACACTCCCATAGTACTTGGAGCGTGGTGCCCTTGGTAGCTGGGCAGTGCAACATATGTCATCTTTTATATAGCTCATACATTTTAGTCTGTCAGTGTTACTTGTGCTAAATGTTGTGAACAAAGATTGTTCTTGTCAGGTTCTGGATGATTTTTGATCAGTTGAATGTAAATTTAGCTCATAATTGGGTTATTGTTCTAAGGTTTAATCTGCCAGTCAGGAGAATATAGCCTGCAAAATAGGTAGTTTATAAGATGAGGTAATGATTCAATTTTACAGGAATTTCTTAATAAGTTTAACTCCTACATTCCTAAAAACAAGTTTTCGGTAATTTTCAGTGCAGTGTAAAGATGCAAACTCAGAACTGGTGGAAGAGTACCTTGCCATCTAGGCAAAATGTAAAACAAGCAGGGGAAGCTTTTTTTTAAAAAAAATAAATCTCACATTTGTCTTTAAATGATGGGAAAATAGTATTTATCAAAAAAACCCCTTCATTCTGGGGTGTAGTGGAGGTAAATGGAAGCAGACTCATGGGTGCCGGAGTGGCTGTGTACAGAGTGATAACCATGGGGCCTCCAGCCTGGGGGTGAGCGCCTGTGGCACCCCCAGCCCTGAGCTCCGACGCCTCTGCAGCTTCTCCCTTCACACCAGGGCTGGCTCCAGAGCAGTTCCACCCCTCCCTCCCCCCCCAATTTTCAATGTTAGTCTTTAAACGTAGTTTTATCATCTACTTAAACCAATCGAGTTAATTCAGCAAGTCTGAACTCTGTTGTATTATTTATTTATAACTAAGCTATGAATATTGAATTGTATGAATAACATTTGTTTAAGGGTAAAACTAGGCAAATAACCGCATAATGGTTTTTTTTAGCGTTATTTTTGTTTCAAAGGAATAAATAAGTTACTTGTTCTAGCTATACTGTTCCATGGACTGTCTGAAAACATACACACACAGTTGGCTTGAAATGCTTCTTCATATAAGATGGCTGCTATCAATTTATTTTAATATGCAAGTTATTAAAGGGTAAACTAACTTGAATCATATGCTTTGCTAAGTGCTGATTTTTTCCTTATGTTTTATTGAGATTTCTTTCATTTTTTTCATGTGTCTCTTCTGCTTTTATTTACTCCCCGAGATAAACAGGGACTTTTGTGGGCAGGTGACAGCAAGCACAGTGGTGATACGCTGTGACATGGCCATGAACCCAAGTTAAAGCTCATGGTGTCTAATTTTAGGCCAGCCAGCCTTGGTGATACCCTGTCAGAGCCTGATCCTATAGCTGTACCATGTAGCTAAATCCGAAGTGTATTTATTGAGAGTTTTGTGTACAAAAGCAATGGTTTTGATTTTCTTCCAGTCTCTCATTTTCTACTTCACTAAAGTGCAGAAGTTTCTGCTGTGAATCTATAGAGACGTGTAATTTGAGTTTGAAGTATGTTATTGGTTAAAATGACAGAACAATAATACTGGTAATTTCAAAATTACAAACATATTAAACAATATAAGTAAAATATTTTTACTGCTCTACCAGCAGTCGGAATATCTTTGCATTTACCTTTACACTATCTTCAATGTTCAATTCCAAGATTAAATAATTGCAGAATAAACCATCGCGAATTAAAGTTTATGGCTCTTCATACAACTCAAAATTGTAGTATGATATAAAACTAGTTCTTAACAAATAAATTTAGTACCAGAGACACTGAAATGTGAAGTGCTAAAATGCACTTATTGGTTAAAAAATGAAATTGCGCATACCTGCAAAAATACCAGTAATATCCCATTCACCTTTTCTGTGGAAATAGCATTTTTGCTTGCAAAGTACTGGTGTCGCTGTGTTAATTCATTTTTGTCTGTAATAGTGTGCTATTGATTTGAGATCTAGTAATTTTAAAAAAGAAGAGTTAAACATATTGCTATTTGCCTCTCTCCTATGCTTCGCTTCCTTTGTTAGTATGTTAAAAATAAGCACGAAACCAACTGGCCTTGTATTCAAAGACATGATTTTAATGTAGCTAATTGAACTGTTGTTTCAGTTACAGACCGTAGGACTCTGCTAGTAGGTACAGCACTCAGAAGCAGCGTTTTGGAAAGCTTGTACTTTGATCTCGTGCGCTTAAAACACGACCTTATTGTCTGGTCTTTTGTAGAGATGGGTGGATGGGAGTCGCACGCAGTGACTCACGGGATGTGGTACTTAGTTCACTAATTTTAGCAGAGCGATTCTTATCTTCCACCATTAGGTCTTATTGGAACCTTTTGGAAAAGCGATGAAGTGAAACAGAGTAGGATTGAGAGAATGATTAGCAGAATCCCCAAGTAGCTAGAAATAATATACAGTGAAAAATAAATTAAAAGGATGTAAGGTATATATACTGCTCAACAAATCTTTGGCAAGATCTGAGAGACAAGAGAGCTTTATCTTTCTTAGCGCGCTATCATCTTTTTCTATTAAGCCTCACACAATGTTTGTGCATTCAGGAAGAGGTTCTCACACTACAGATACCTGCTCACAATTACAGATGCTTCTCAACTCAGAGACCAAGTAACACCCAGGTCTGCGCTGTTTGTGCCTTTTTACTATTTTCTAGGTGTCACTGCCAGTAACAGAAAACTTCAGAAGATGAGGTAGTCTGTGCCTTGCTGTGTGACATGCACAAATTAAAGTGGAAGTTTTACCTCAAAATGGTGGGGTTTTTGTTTCTCCAGTTTGCTCTTTGGTCAGATTTTAGTTTTCTGATCAGTAGCTTCTGAGCCATCACTGACTTCAGGGCCAAGCTTCAACCTGATGTTTGTGCATAATCCCTTCTCCACAACTAATTATTGAAGTTTCAGATTCAAAATTGTTAAAATCAAAACAAAAGAATTGCTGTGTCATAAAAGTGTAATCACAGGCCACTGATTGTTCACTGATGAAAATTCATGACGTTCACTGCAGAAAATTCCTTGTTACCAATAGATTAATATTAATATAGTGGTGGAGACCTTGATCATGGAAGCACTGCTTTCCCACAGGCATAAAAATGCATAGGCCTTAGAGCATACTGATGAATCAAGTTGATTTTCATAAAATATTTTTTAAAATTAAAACTTTACCTACAACTCCAAATTCAAGGAAGAACACAGATGCAGCTTATTTTGCCTGTATAATTTAATATAATGTTATATTTTTGATTCCTCTGCTGGAGTGTGCAATGTTATGTAGGCATTTTTTTGTACTTTTTGAATATCAACAGTACAACTACTGTTATTTTAAGGAGAGTTTTGCACATGCTAAATTTTACATTGATAATTGTTCCGATTGAAGTTCAGGCACTTTTCCTGCATTTACATTAGTCTTTGAAGGAATTTATAGTATCTATGAAGAGAACAGAGGAAACATGGCTGATGTTTTTCTATTAGTGACTATTAACATTTTCTGTATATCTCAAAGTCTGTATGTTATAGAAAGCCTTAATTATAAATAAACTGGTAAAAGAAGAAATGTAAGGTTTCTTAATGGGAACACTGATAGTATTATGAGCAGAAAGGTTTCTTTTTTACATTAGGAAAGGTAGGAAACAGATATGGGGGGAAACCGAGCATTTTAACATAGTTTCAGAATTATGGAAATCATGTATGCAAAAGCAAGTTTAATAATCAAATGATTTTATATTTTTTTCTATCACAAAGCATAAATTAGAAACCTGTTAATTGTGAAAATTACCTTGACTCATCCTGTTCATCAAAGTTTACCTGCAAAATCTAGACAATCCTTTTTGCTCCATGCAACAAGGAGTTAGAAGGAGTAACATTCTCTTCACCTTGTGCTTCTGTTCTTTGTTTCGCAGTTCAGAAATCTCAGAAAACTTTTTCCTTTCTGTGTTAATTAAAAGCAAAGAATTGTTACCAGTTGTTTTCACAGGAACCAGGCTGGCACCATTTTTAGCTTCATATAACTGTAGTTGAGACTTTAGGATGTTCCTTAGAACTGGCTCCATGAAGCTTTTCTCAGGAAAGTGAGTATTTCAGTGTCATGTGCAAGCTGACATTTGCAGATAGTACTGCACACAATAACTTGGCATTGACGTGAACATTTTCTCAATAAAAGGGAGAATTTTATATTATTTTTACCAATCAAAATAGCTTTCTGAAAACTTTTCTTGATCTTAATAAAATGTGGGGAAGGCTGAGAAGGGATATACGCTTTGCCATTGGTAACTTGTAGTGTCTGACCTCAGTCTAACTAGAACATAATGCTGGGTTGATTAAAAGTTACCATAAGTATTAAAATCTTGCTTGCTTGCTTGCTTGTTATGAAAAATATTGTTTTATTTCACTAACATATTCTTTGAAGGAGAGTAGTGATGCATACCTAGAAGCATTTCAGCCTGACAGTGTTGGAGAGCAAGACACAGATGCTCTCAATCTGTAATTGCATCTCTCAGTTTTTTAGCTTTGTTGTCTTCTTACACTGACCTGAAGTGAATAGACTTACAGGAAATATTTGTTGTAAGAGATTCTTCCTTTTCCTGTATACTTTCCACTCTGCTGGCTCCCAGAAGGCTCCTTTATAATACCTAACTGGAAGCATACTCCTAACTTCTCTCTGATTCCAGACATGAGAGCTCCTCTTCTTATTCAGCTTGGACCTTTTAGGAAATATGGATTATCAGACAAGTACCTCCAGGTGCCCGTTTTATTAGGTTTTCTAATCCATGCTGACGTTCTTTTTCTCAACAGTTTTAAGAAATTTTATAAAAATAACCCATTTACAAATGATCCAAGTATAAGGCTAACCTGTAGCACTAACTTCTGAAGACATGTAGCTTTCAATAGAATGGAATTATTTTTGTTCCTTATAGTGGCACAGGAAACATTGATAAATCTCAGCTGAAGGTAATTGGTGGCGCGGAGGCTTTGGGTCCGGGGGCACCGAGGAGCCTGGAAGCAGAACCGTGTTCGCTCTGCCAAGACGGTGGATAAGCAGTTACAGGGTTTCCTGGGCCAGTGCGAAGGAATGGGATCCAAATTGGCTCTTCTTACGTGAGAACGGCCTTTCTTGGTCAAACTAGCATGTCATGTAATCCAGAGTACTGTCTCCAGCCATTGCCAATCTCATGTCTCCCAGAAAGATGCCAAAATTCACCCAGTTTTGTGATACAGAAAGCTATAGAATACTTTTTTCCCCATAGTAGTTCCCAGATGATAATAATTTAGATCTTGGTTCCTGCTTTTACACCCGAAAATTATATTTATTCCAAACCTGAATTTTGGAACATTGTGAATTCTCTTTAATAACTGCATAATGTTAAAAACTGCTTGTTTGGTTGGGTCAGGCTTGGTCTTTTTGTCCTCTCCAAATGCCTTGCAGTGCTTTTTCTCTTCTGGTAGTTACTTGAGAGTTCCTGCCTCAGTTGCAGAAAAGAGCCATGTGTACCTGCCTGTCCGAATTTGTTGGAGATAAGAGACCTTGAGGGGTGAGTTAATGAAAGACCAGAGCTGTTGTCTCTTGAGTGCAAATGAGATCTGGGAAACACATGTGAAAGGCAGCGTTTGGGATGAAATGCGCATTAAGGAAAAGTTGAGGTGCACACGTCACAGTATATGTGAGAGAGGACCAGTGTCTTTACTGCCATGATCTGGTGCAGCACTGATGACTTTAATGGGACAATATTAGTTTACACCTGCAGAAAATCTCCTCATATCTGGGAATGACAATGTATAAAGAAGTGTTTATGGATGAGCGACAGAGAGAGCGAGCGTGCGAGAGCGCATGCACACGTTTTCAGCCCTGATTGATTATACAAAAAAAAAACCCGAAGCCCAACCCTGGAGTTGAAAGAACATTATTTTAAATTAACATTCATTATCTTCACGCGTGAGATAGCAGTTCACTTTGGACCAAATCTGAGCTCCATTATGTTTCTTGAGCAGAGACTGCTTTTTCCTTGAATGAGGTTATTCAGTGTGAGAATGGCAAAATGTAGTCTGATCCTTGACAATAAAAATACATGGTTTAGTCACCATATATTAGAATAAGACTGTATTATTTCTGTCAGGAAAACATGGATTTTTTTGTTTTTAAATAAATGGTTACATTTTCTTGGAAATGTAAAAAGAGAAACCTTTTTTTGATCTCTAATCTTGTGCTTGTAGAAGCTTGCAGCCATTTTAATTCATGCTGCATTCATTGATCCGGCAGTTAGATTATTTAATCACACTGCAGCTAGGTTGTCTGCCTATCGGACACTGTTACAGAGTTCAATAATATACTTTGCATTATTGGCTTCTAAATGTCACTTTAAAAAAAAAAATAAAGAAGAAAGCAAACAAGCTATAAACATCCCAGTTAACTTATAAACAGTATAAAGGAAAACACAATGTGAATTCATGGTGTTATCATTCAACTCGTTTTTCTGTGCATAATACAAATAGAAAAAAAATACACATCAGAGCAAACAAGGGGAAAAAAATCTGATTTTGATCTTCTTTGGCAGTTCTTTTGCTTTTAAATGCAGAGTTTTGCAACATTAAGTCATCTAATTAGGCAGCAGCTTGCTATTAAATCTTTTCATAACAGACGTAGTTGGTGAGCATGAAAATGAAAGCCACATTTTAAAATTATAACCCCAAACAACTTTCTGAAATTAAAAAACACTCTTTAAAAGGACTTGTCCTTTAATTTTAAGTGTAATAATAAAAAAAAGTGTGTGTGGGGGAAGTCTGTGTTTTAGGTATTAAGCAGCAATAGGAAACTAATTTCCTAGACAGTAAGTGCTGCAACAGTAGAAGCCCAGTGATCTAGATGTATAAAAAGGGAGATAAATGTGGCAACAGCTGATGTTGTGGCAGTGAAAAGCGGAGGAAAAGATTGTCGTGATGCTCTGAAGTGTCCTCTATTTTCTTAGAGGGAGATACTCTCAATGACATCAGCCTCTTCTTGGTATGCAATAGGCGAGTATCTTGTATAAAAAGAGACGGTGAATTCTTTGGCAGTGATGCACTTGGCAGCAGCGTTTTTTAAAGGGTCACCCGTGAGTTTCTCAGTTAATTTCCCTCAGTGCTGAAAAGGAAATACCTCTTCTGAGGGATTGTTTTAGTCTGTCTTAATGCAGGTGGAGGAATAAAGTAGTGTTTCATATGAAGATGGGAACTGTATTTCCCTCCTGTTAAATGAAAGCCAGGAATGCAGAGGTGCTAATTCTGTCTGTCTCCGGCTGGATCCCTTAGCTATTGCCATGTGCTTTCCTGATGGACACTGAAAGCTTTGTCAAATGAGTGGTTATGATCATGTTAAGCATCTCTTGGTGTTACTATACCTTCAGCAGAGAGACTCGAGACAGAGGAAGGGCTCAGTGCGTCTTTAAAGTGTTTTCTTAATAAGCAAATTATTCAGTGGTTTTGCTCTCAGACTATTCTAACAGCTCCTCTGCTTGCTTAGATTAGTCTATGCTACAACTTCTTGTTACACTTTCATCAGGGATTGGAAGAGCACTGAACAGGCGGCAAACTCAGACTAATGTGCGACATCCACACTGGATATTTGCTTAGCAATAAACAGGGACTTCGGTCATGGAAGGCAACTCTAGTGAGTTTAAGAATAAAAACGTTGCTGATGCTCAACTGTATGGCAAAGGAAAATGAGAACGGAGTGATAATTAAAAAGTCAGTGTTAATGCAACATACTTGCAGGGTTTTTCAGGAGCTGAAGAACCCCCTTAAAAAAGGTTTTGGGTGTTTAAATGACAGTTTAGGAGTTGTCAAGGGAGTGTTCTGCTGTGGGCAAGGAGGGTGAAACCCTCCTGTGTGGAGAGTGAAGAAGTGTCGCTGGGGTTCAGTTCAGTGGGTGTGGTGGCCAGAAGGTTGTCAAACAAATAAATAGATGAAGTTCAGTATCAAAATGGGTATCAAACCTATTCATGTCTACATTGGTAAACTCAAGAAACAGAAGAGCTCTTGACAGTTTGAGATTGCAGCCCTGTTTTTGAGCATTTATTCCAAGTTCTACTAAATTAATGAAATTAACTGAACTGCCAGACTTGGTGGAGAGCTGCTGGTTAGCCCTTGTCACAGGAACCCCACATCTCTGGCTGAGTGTGCTGCTTTACAGTTGCTTTGTCTTGAATTTAAATGATGACCTTCACTTGCCGCATCTCAGGCTACAGCTGCAACGGGAGGCAGCCCTGAGAAGGTGTTTGCTAATGAGCCTCTAGCACCCTTGGCAGGTGTGTTAGATAATTAAAAAGTGACCGATGAACTGTGAACTTCATATGTATATTATTTTTTCTATATATATGTATGTATGTATATTTTTGTGGTAGAACAGGAACAAGAGCTGGACTCAATGATCCTTGTGGGTCCCTTCCAACTCATGGCATTCTATGATTGTATGATGGTGCACTGCATTTGGTAATTTCATTTAAAATATATATTTATGTAGTTAGGATTTTGACTCATCCAAGCCATTTCTATGATCTGTTGGCACTTTCCACAAGAGTAAGGGTGCTTGCTCTCTTGTCCTGGCCAAGTTCTAGTTTGGGAAATTACATTCTGCCTACCTACATTTCTATAAGTTTCAACTGGATTTTGGTGCTGTTGTTTGTTTATGTAGTAATGCATGTGTACTTGGCAGTGTACAAAGTAACAGCACAGGATAAAAAAGTTACAAAAATCCCTGCTCCAAATTAAATTGAGTATTTGTGTGTGAATAGTGTGGCATGATACAGTACAGAAAAGTTACCAGTTGGCACATTCAGTAACAGTCATAGAAGAGACGGGTTTTCAGAATTTGTGAAATAGAGGAGAAAGTGCAATCTATGAAGAGCGAGTGTACAAGGAGACAGCAACGGGGTGATGGAGACAAAGGAGAGAGGTGAGAAAACTAACTGCATCTAGAAGGCATGAGAAAAGAAACATGGGATGACGTGTAGTTGAAGAGTGCTTTGTAGAAGCCACTCCTGCAAAAACTGGTACACCGTGGGTTACATTGCTGAGTAGCGTGCACCGTTCAACATGTGGTATATTGTGCAGCAGGAGTGGGTAGAATTCACTGGTAGGAGAAATAATACCTGTTTGTGTTGTAGTTAAAACTATATGTATTTTTTTACAAGGTTATTTGGCATGGATTTTACCTGTGTGTCAACAAGGGAGGGAGAGTTGATCTATGTGGTGGTGTGTATAGATGTCATTAGGGCTTAGGCAATCACGGATCTGCATGTGGCAATCATCCTTTTCATCTCTGGAGGGATTTAACTGTGATTCTGTGATCCTGTGATCTGCTGGCGCAGAAATGTTCCCCTTCTGTGTACAAAGGCACATTTTATCATTTACCAGTCAGTCTCTCAGGATCCTGCTTACATTACAGTAGGAAGAACTTGCTATTTGTTGCTATAGAGTAAAAGGTAGGTGAAAAAAAGAACCCAAGCCACATCCTGTTGTGGAGAGTTGTTCTGTAGAAATATGAACTTTAAAGCTGCAAGCTTACTCTTAAAACTGGTTGATATTAATAATCAATATTAACCTGGAATGGATTTCCAGAAGAGTTCAAAATAATCCAATATTAAACTATATTGCATAACCATAGACATCTAATACTTACAAGAACTGTCCCAGTATTGTTCCAAAAATACTTAAGCCTGCTTAGAGATGCTTCTTGTACAGCCCAGAAGTAGTGTATTTGACACAGAGATTGGAAATACATGGAAAAAAGCTTTAAACAGTTTTCATTTTGAAAATGCTTTCAAGAAAAATGTTTTTGAACAGTACTTGTGTGTGAAGTCATACTAATCTTAAATAGATCGTCCACAAAAAGAGGCCTTAGGAGTAGTTTTTGGTTTATTTTTCTATAAATGGAAAAACTGGTTTTGAAAACATCTTGGAATTTGCATATTAACATTGATGTTTCTTACTGTTAGTAGTTGTTTTTAGGTCTTGTTTTTAACAAAACCAGGACACTTCATTTGCTAATAAAAGTAGTACATAATGTACTATGTACTTACGCAAAAGAGAGATTTAGGACAATGCATGTGCTTTTGAAAGTTGTGGATCTTCCTATTTTTATGTTGGTCTGTTTAACATTTTTTTTGGGATATGTGTCTTGGCATTGTTTTGGGAAAAATTTTCAACAGAAATATTTTTTGCTTTAGTTCACAGATACAGTGGTACCAAAAGCTCTTATCTAACAGAACTGACCACCTCTAGCTCCTGTGTAACCCAGATTGAATGATTTTACCTATTTCTCGTGGGTGAAGCCCACTGGAATTGCATCATGAGCCCTTTTGATAGCAGCCAGCCTGTCATGTGCAAGTGGAAGGGTTGAAAACCAGACTTTTGGAGCTGTGGGGCAGACAGCGAGCTTATCCATTTAGTGGTGTCTGTCTAGTTGGCTCTTTTGTTTGTCATCTGTGGACTTTTTTATGGAGAGAAGCTGGAGCACTTCAATGAGGAAAGCCATCCAGAACCTGTATGCAGTGCATTCTGGGACTCAGATTCGTGTAGCTTCTTACCATTTTTTCCCCCTTCTGTATAATTTATTAAAGTTGTTATGGAATATCTGCTTAAGGCTAAGGAGTTTGAACTCTCACTTAGCCTCATTAAGGTCCTGGGCTTGGTGTTTACTACTTCTGCTTTCATCAAGGCCACTTCCTCAGAGGCTTTTGCAGAAGAGAACATATGTTCTTATGAATGACCTTCTTCATTTTCTGTCTCAAATCATGGTAGAATTATACTTTCTAATCAGCAGGTTTTATTTAATCTCCGAATTTTATTTCTGGTGTTCTGCCTCTAAAGGAGAATTTGGGGATTATGATTTTATGCTGGGGGTTGTCTGCTTTTATATTCACACATTCAAATGCTTCAGGCTATTCATTTGTGTTTTCTGAAAGGTTTAACAGTTCAGCCATTTCCCCACAGACTGTCAAAGTCAATTGGAGACTCTGTCAGAATTTGCTCTCAGACTGCTAAGATGAATCTCCTGCCGTTACTACAGAGCACTTGTCCATAGCACACCACATCGTTAAGAAATAGTTGAGATATTGAAGATAACACTGTCTAGAGCTCCATTCCTACCTTCACCATGTTCTGTATCATTACTCAAACCTATATATTGGTAAAGAAGTGCCAGAATGGTTTGTACAAATGACTCCAGCATCTTAGTGGCCAGGTGTAGTTGTTTACGTCACTATACTTGTGCGCTATCACTCAAAAAGAGAAAAAGAAGTCATTTACCAGTAGGCAATTTTTAAAAAATATGTATAGTTCAGATTTATGTTTTCTTTTTGATTACCCTGCTCTCCCTCAGAATTTTTGGAAGTTCCCTGGGTTTTATTTCTGTGGTTGGAAGGAGACTGAATGTGACACAGTCAGCCTTTGCCTTATATACTTATTTGTTGCAAAGATATAAGACTAGTCTTAAGTGAAAGGACATAAATGTAGCTCATTAGTTTGAATATACATGAAGAATTCATGTCTCA
Source organism: Patagioenas fasciata (assembly GCF_037038585.1). Classification (NCBI taxonomy): domain Eukaryota; kingdom Metazoa; phylum Chordata; class Aves; order Columbiformes; family Columbidae; genus Patagioenas; species Patagioenas fasciata. The sequence continues at coordinate 158,465,310 of NC_092521.1, read as the reverse complement.
AAGTATTCTGGTTACTGGTAAGAGACGTCTCTCTTTATTTTAACCATAAATTTAAACTTTGAACAATGAATGTGCTTAGACTAGTGATGTGCTTATTAGGTTAAAAAAAGAACAAGCTTTTAATAGGAAAAAATTACAGGGCAGACAGCACAGGATTTCATTAGCATTTATAGATTGCTAAACTGCAATTTAGAAGTCACATTTGTGTCTAAAAAAGTTTTCCACAACAGTCGTACAAGTGACATTAAACAATGTCTTTTTAGTTTGTTTACTTGGGGTCAGATTTTTAATGACTGAAGTGATTAAAGTTGCAGGAATGGTCTGTGAAGGCTGCACTACTTAGCTGCCATTGATTTTAGTGGGACTTTGAATAAATGTTAGTTCTGAAAATCCTACCATGTGTAGACCTCATGTGTCTTTGGACATCTTTGAAAACCTGGCCCTTAGGACAGCTAACAGCATTCCCCGTGGTGTTTCAGTGGATTTGCCGCACCAGTTCTCCATTTTACTCTGCTTATGATGGTCCAGCAATTATAAACAGCATTTTGTAGTAACTTCTGAGCTTAGGGTTCGTACCTGTCAAGAGGGATAGACTGACAGCAAAGACTTGGCCACGGCTTTCCACATAGTATTGTAGTTCTTTGCTCTAATAACATAAATAGTTCTTAGGTTAATTCTTTTCATCCAGAGCCATTTAGGTGCTGCACAAAGGGGATTAGTGTAATTAGTTTTGCATTTAGAAATGGTGATACAGAGATACTCAGTGACTTGCCTGAAGTTACCCAGCACAGGAGGAGTCTGTACCCAGTTAGGAGACCTGGTGCTCAGTTGACTCTTTTCAGCAAATGTAGTTCCAGAGTCCATGCAAAACGCTCAGACGAGAATCTTCTAAATGTAGTGACTTGGTACTTAAGCAGTGTGAGTCATGTTCTGGGATGCTGGCAGTGGTTTTTTGTGATATTTCCGTTCCACATTCAGCTTCGGGGGCTCAGCGGGGGCTTTTGGTCTGGTTGCCATATGAAGTTCATCAGGGGTGACAAGCGAAAGCGGCTTAATGTGCTCATGTTATTTTTGTCTATAGTAGAAATTTGTGATGGAGACTGCTTCTGTTTTGTATAAAGTCACCAAAATAATGCATGGAGTGGTAAACTAACTGGAGATGCCCAGGACTATTCACAGTAGAATAGCCTGGATAGTGTTAGTTGTTGGATGTAATTATTTTGATTTCACCGGGGGCAGAGGCTAGAAACCACTTGTCAGACTTCTGAAGTTGCATACCCTGGTAACTGTGATGCTGAAGTCAGGTGTGTCCACTGGGCCTTCCAAACGCAGCTTTTTGTGTATTGGTTCCCCAACTGTAAAATTGAAGAATAAATCCTACAAAGTGCTGTGAGCATAAATATGTTCAAGGTTACAAGATGCTCAGCCAACAAGGCTTGTGAAAAAAACATCCAGCTGCTCCTCACCACGGAGTACTTGTCCCTCTTCCCTCCTTGCTTTCTCAAAATGGGCTGTAGAGGAAAACGCTGGGAGCATGTCTGCTATAGGCACTACGGGAGCTCTCGGCCCAGCTTGTTTAGTTTCTCCATCGCTTAGAATGGATTACAATAAACTTTTCAGGCAGGAAGATAGATGTGATCTGTCTCCCTTAAATTAATTCTTGTAACTTGCTCAGCTGAGGTTTGTTCCTGAGCCCAAAGGCTAGTTACCATTCCTCCAAGGATTCAATTGGCCAACACTTAGCTTGAGAACCCCAGGCTTAGGACACATTTCTGCTTAGGATTCCTTCTCATGGACACAACAAAAAGCTCCCCAGGGAGGAGCCAGGATACTTCATGTTGTTTTCAAAGTAACAGATTCTCAAGATTCCTCATAGCATATTCAGTTCTTCTAGTCAGAGCTTGATTTAGAGACAGAACTGGTATTTGTGGGCCTTACAGGTGTGTTACATGGGAAGGCAACTGGTTCAATCTTGAATGTCTGTTTGCTTAGTCAGTAAAAATACCTGATATTTATTACTCTTATTTACAGTCCGCTTGTATTAATAGGATTTAGATTTGTTGTGAATTAGATGTTGACATTTCTCTAGCGTTATAACAGAGAGGCTGAAACTGTGCTGTTACCTGCGAATGTTGTTGTGAATTAGATGTTGACATTTCTCTAGCGTTCTAATAGAGAGACTGAAACTATGCTGTTACGTGCGTTACCTTCTCCATCTTTACATCATGAGTATTTGAGTAGCTGCATGCCATACTCAAGGCATCTAGTAAATGTCTTTGGTCAATCCCTGTGGTTCTCATGGTCTCTATAACTGTGTATAGAAAGAGGTGACTATGAAATAGAGTAAAAAGCCACTTAAGCCACAGACCAATATTGGTGTGAAGACAACTGTATACAGCCAGTCTGAGTAGATGCCGATTGGAAGCCAGGCTGTAGGTTATAATTAGCATTTCAGATGTCTGTATTAGACACATGTTGTGTCATGGCTGCTTTTTGGTTTTTGCTGTATAGGGCAAATATGGCCAAGCTTACCCTATGGATTACACACTAAAATTCCTATGTGAGTAAGAGCCAACCCCCCCCCCGTACCATATGCTTTGGAGGGCTGAGGGCTCCTAAAATACCGGTTGGGGCTTGTCTCAGTGCTCAGTGCTAGGATGATGTTTGCTTCAGCAGCCCTTGTTGACTTGTTGCTTCCAAATCCAATAATCCCAGTTTATTTAGCCACCACTGCCTTGGCATGGCCCTGGCAGCCTCACGGGAACCCCGTCTGAAGTATTTGGAGGCAGGAGTGGGTGAGGAGCTGTGCACTGGCCACCGCTGGCTTCGGCAGCTCTGGATGGGCAGCTCAGAATGACAGCTCAGGCTTCTGAAATGGTTTACTAGTCATGCTGTCTCACTTCTGTGCTTGTAACAGATTTTCGATGTAGTTCCCTATGGCAGGATTTCCTCCCCGTAAAGTACCAGTGTCAGCACTTTGCTGTAGTACTGGGCATTTGGAGAATAAATGAGAAGGGAACAGTTCTTAAGGCAAACACATTTCATTCTGGGGCAGGTCTGCTTCTAAGACCAGAAGCAGATGAAGATAATATGCCAATAATTCTAGCACTAGAAGAATAGAAAATTAGTAGGAAGAAATAGTGCATGTTATTTTTGTGGGAGCAACAGATGGAGAGAAAGTGATTTTGATAAAAATGAAAGCAAGTGCAAAAGTAAAAGGCAAGCAGATTAAATACAGTAAATTGTTTAATGACTCTAAAAATGGCTGGAACTTCAAGTTGATGGTACCCCTGTAGTAGCAGGAATTAAACTGTGCTTAAGCCATAGAAATCATAAAAAAAACCGCTTGCTGCTATGATTTTTGGATTAGTTTTAAAGAAGGCACCACATTAAGGGTAGCTAACATTGTACTTAGTAACTAAATGAATGTTATTTTGAAATTGAGAAACGGCTAATAACTTGGGAAAGAATGTCACAAGAAGTAGCATCATCTTCCTCAAGAGAAAGATATTCCTTAAAATTTTCACCAAAAGACAACAAATCTTGCTAGCGATTCCCTTACCAGTGCTCTGCTACTATTTCTTTGTTCAGAGTGTAGGTGTCTGCTCTGGAAAGACTGAAATAAATTTCAATTTACATTTGCTCATAGGCCATTCTTTACTTTTTGCCATGACATAAGAAGTTCTGTTGTCGTCAGCGAGCTGGGGCATTCACTGTGATAAAATCTGGAACTGCCCCCGTAGGTTTTTAGAGAACTGAATGTTGTTCTTTCAGGAATTGTCAGGTTTCAAACCTCAGCACGGAGGGCGCTTGTGCTGTAGGATGTGAGCCCTGCACTTGGAAACATCTTCTTGTATTTTGTTCTTGAGTGGAATTAAACAGGAATGGCTTCTTCAGTGTCACTCATTGAATCTGAATACTCTTATAATCAGAAGCTGTATGGTGGGGTTTTTTTTCCTTTTTACAAAAATTATGACAATGTATGAACTGCTAAGAATATAGATATATCTTTTTAAACTGAGGTTAAGAAACTTTCCTGGTGTCACAGCAAGTCTATAGCACTGGCAGAAATTGAACTTGGACATACCTGCAGGACAAGCCTTCTTAAACAAGTTTATTTGCTGTACTGCTGAAGCTGGCTGTCACAACGGGCCGTGCCTTGTCATTTCTGCTTAGAACAGATCGGAGTGGCACAGGAGACAGGAGACTTAGGACCAAAATAGTCAGCACAATCTTCCTGCAGTTCAGCTTTTCTACTTCTCTGACTTGTCGCGAATTCTTCCAGAGCGCTTATCAGGTCAGGCAGTATTTGGAATTCTTTCTCAAAAAATTCTTGTGCAGATTTTACACAACTCTTCCTTTTCTAAAGAAAAACAGTTAAAAGAAATATATCTTTTTAAGCTTGTAAATTATTAAAAATGTTGTGATTTATAAAAATAATAATAAATGGAGACGACATAATAACTTTTCATACTTCCTTGTCAAGTTTGCATGAAACAACAACTAAAACACTCCCAGTAAAAAGTATTACCATTTTAAATAATCAGTTGTGCTTTCCAGTATGTACTTCCACAGCTTGCTTGCTTCTAGCTGTTAGCTATGGCCAATTAAAAACACAAGTCAGTTTAATTTTTGTTCCTCATAATTACCATTTTAATGTTCACTATATGCACTAAACTTTCATAGCAGTTTTGGGGTGATCTTGAAAATATTTGTAATTTATTCATCAATGCTGCTTTTTGGGCTTTTGAGAAGCTGGCCAAGGAGCTTAATTTGATGCTTTGGTGGGATGAAGGACTTCTCTTACCTTTTCCTATCCTTCTACCCCCTGTATATCAAAAGCTGCTAAACAGGGAAATAGAATTAAGTAAGGACCTCTGAGAAAATGAGAGCATAGATGAAATGCCGCATGTTGCTTTCCCATGATAGCGGGAAACAAGATATAACGAGGAACAGGGAGGATGTCAGGGAAGTGGCCTTAAATCCAGGAAAATGTAGAGCAAATTGACTGGACACTGAAGAGGCTCCTGGTGTGGGAAATGACTGAAAGAACAGAAGTCACCAGGGAAGTACTAAGATATGGCTGAGAAGAACAGCAGTGAGCAGGTTGTCAACGTTAAGAGGCCTCATAGAACTAAGGGTACAAAATTTGTATCAACGTGATGGATTACCTGAAGGAAGTTTAGTGCCACTGGTGTTTACCTCGTTGGCTTTAGAAAGTAAAGATTTACCTAACTGAGTAGAAGAGAAAGATGACTTTTTTAATTACAAGAGAAAAAATTATCAAGTCCACTACTTCTGGACAAGATCCAGGAAAGGCAAATTTTCATAGCGATAATATATGTGCTGTGTAGCATTCTGAATGTCTTTATCATATTTGTAATTAAAGTAGATCTGCAGCTTGTAACATCCCCAAATTGTTAGGAAGGTGTTTCATAGTATGAGTTACATTTTAGCTGTTACTGTCTGCTACAGTCCCTTTCAGAATTACTAACAACATCCATCTAGTTACCCGGTACCAAACCGATATATTTCATTCAAGAGAAAAAATCAAGTGTCTCAGGGGTTTTTTTGTGTGTTTATCATATAAATGATAAGTCCAATGCAAAATACATATAATTCTTCATGCCATTATATTATTTTTTTGTTTCACTGTCTGCTACCTCCTTTGCTATAAAAGTGCAATCTCTTTGTAATACCCTTTGGATTTATTTATTTTTTTCAGATTGAGCGATTCAAAGATACCGTGTGAGGGAAAAGCAATTTATGTGATATGGCTACATTCTTAAGATGTAAGAATGATAAATTAGAAACACTGCTTTAGGAGTTTGCAGTCATTTTGCTTTTGATATGAAGAACTGTATTGCTTAAACCTGTTTCGTTCTTCACATGCCACAGAAATCTAATAGTATGGTTCTGTACAGATTCTTGGCTGAATTATGACTAGATTTGTTCCTTAGGCTGCTTTACTGGGATATATTAATGTATAGATATCAAAAATAATGTATTTCCTTGGCAGTGCTCTACATTTGTGTTTGATTTATATTTATAAAGCCAAAATCTTATAATAAATAAAATAACCAAACTACTTGCATAGCTTTCTTTTCAATCTTTTTTTTCTTATCTGCATAAAAATTACTGCGAGCTCGCAGGCTGATACCTGTGGTAAGCGGATGTTTCCCATTTGGTATTTCTCTGCCATCTTATCTGCCTGTTTATCCAGCCATGTAGTCCAGTGTGTCTTCCAGAACATTCTTATTCATAGCAGCATTATTGACTGTTGTCAGGATTGAGACCTGGGGGCTCTGGGCAGTGATGAAAGGTGAAACTTCAAACACGTATCTTTAAGATATCCAGCTACTTGATTTGCCGCTCTGCTGGAAAGAATGTTTGTCCATCTTGGTTATTTTGAAATTAATTCCTGGATTTTTAGGAGAGAGGATGTGACTGGAGCCGAGAATTAATCTGAAATTCTGTTTTTCTTGAAATGGAGTTCTAATTAATGCCAGAACTTTTGATTTATGTATTTTCCCCATATGGAGTCTTTTAAAATAATTTCTATAATCCCTGGGATAAAGCTCTGGTGGGGGATTATATCTGATTCATGATGGTGGAGTAAGGGAAGAACAGGAGGAGAGACAGAGCTTAGAGATTTGTCTTTGCTATTTACAGATCTTGGGCAAGCACTTTAACCTTTGAAAGCCTCAACTCCTCCTGCTTTAGATTGTGGGCAGGGTTTCAAAGCTCTTCAGAAGATCTAACAAAAAAATCCAGCTTCTTTTGGGTGCTGGGAACTACGTTACAGAAAACGAGTGACTCTGTCATCCAGTCGCAGTATTTTTTCTTGAAAGGCTGTCTATGAGCGTTGGAAATTAAATAGTTTTTAGAGAATGCTTAGTAACTTAGACCAACTCTGTATCCTATGGCAAGTCCAGTACTGAGTGTATTGGCCAAATACATCCAGCTGTGGTTTGAACTGTGGAATTTTGCAGTGGAATCAGCTTGTGGACGTGAGCTGACTGATACCGTGGTGGGGGATAATGTTTGCTCTTGGAATTAGCCTGAGTTATTCCACAGAATATTTCTTCCACCAGTCTCCATCTGTGTGCAGCTCCCATTACCATCCCCATCATGATGTTGCATTTTGAGGACAGTCATGCCATGATATCTCCAAGGGAAGCATTTTCCTTTCCCCTCTCATGGAGACCTGCTCGAGGAGCACCCACCATAGAATCATAGAACAGGTTGGGTTGGAAGGGACCTTCAAAGCTCCTCTACTCCAGCCCCCTGCAATGAGCAGGGACATATTCGACAATGTGACGTCCTGTCCTTGTGAGGCCTTCTCTTCGCCTTGTGAAGTTTCGTGTTTGTCTTCATGCTCTTGTCTTCATGTTTGTCTTCATGCTCTTTGAAGTTTTCATGTTTGTCTTCATGCTCTTGTGTGGTCGTGTTAAGCATCTCGTGACCATCTCCTGCTCGCTCAGACTGGTTTGGAAATGCCAACTTCTGCCCTGCTGTCATTCAAAACCACCGTATGCCATTTCCACCACTTTCTTACGGTACCATCGAAAGAATCATCACCTTTTGTATTTAAAATGTTTTGAATGAATGCCATTTACATTTTTACCTTTAACAACATATTTGAAGTATGGAAGAGTTGATAAGCTCATTAACTAATCCAGAGCTTTGTGTTAGTAATTAAAAAATGAGTGGTGCCAGTTTTTGTCAAAGCTGAAGGTCAATGTATTAAAAAAAATGTAGTACTAATTTCCGCTCTCCTGCTTCTTTTGTGAAAATTGAAATCTGTATGGTTTTTACAAATATCATTTTTTTATAAGAATTTTGCTTTCTTTGCTCAGCAAAAAAAAAAAAAATCGTAATCTTAATTCTTCCTTACTTTAGAGATGAGGAAGAATGAAATTCCAGGTGCAAACCAATGGACAATATCACAGCAATAAGAACATTTTCACTGGAGGTTAATATAGAGTTACTGTCTCTGGCCTGGTACGATCTGAAGCTTTTTGCATTTGATAGATAAATGAGGAACACAGACAGTGGGTTTGTAACCTTAGGGAGTGTACAGCTATCTAGGATTCAAGGGTTTGAATCACTTTAGAATAGATATTTAATTATTCATGCAAGTGTCCCTGCTCCATCAGAGCAGCAGAGTGCTCCTCGGCCTGGGCTGTCCACCAGCAGGTCCACTGTTGGTGGGGAGCATCTTCTTGCCATGGAGGGTCCTGCTGAGGCTTCTCCAAACTCCAGGTGAACCATGCGGTAGTCAAGTGCCCTGGTGAATCACACCTTTAGAACACAAATATCAAAAAGTCCTATTTTAACTCAGGTAAATGATTGTAAATACTAAGCCAGAGAGCTTAAAATATTTGTTTTGAGGTGTCAGTCTGTTGGTTTTCCTACAGCGATCTGTAAATGCTTGTACGGAACCTGGGTGAACATCACAGAATCACAGAATGTCAGGGATTGGAAGGGACCTCAAAAGATCATTCAGTAGAATTCCCCTGCTGGAGCAGGAACACCCAGCTGAGGTTACACAGGAAGGTGTCCAGGCGGGTTTTGAATGTCTGCAGAGAAGGAGACTCCACAACCCCCCTGGGCAGCCTGATCCAGTGTTCTGATACCCTTATTGAGAAGAAGTTTCTTCTCAAATTTAAGTGGAACCTTTTGTGTTCCAGTTTGAACCCATTACCCTTTGTCCTACCGTTGGTTGTCACCGAGAAGAGCCTGGCTTCATCTTTGTGACACTCACCCTTTATATATTTGTAAAGATTAATAAGATCACCCCTCAGTCTCCTCCAAGCTAAAGAGACCCAGCTCCCTCAGCCTTCCCTCACATGGGAGATGCTCCACTCCCTTCATCATCTTCGTTGCCCTGCGCTGGACTCTCTCCAGCAGTTCCCTGTCCTTCCTGAACTGAGGGGCCCAGAACTGGACACAATATTCCAGGTGTGGTCTCCCCAGGGCAGAGTAGAGGGGCAGGAGAACCTCTCTCGACCTACTGACCACCCCCCTTCTAATACACCCCAGGTACCATTGGCCTTCCTGTCCACGAGGGCTCATGGTCATCCTGCTGTTCCCAGGACCCCGAGGTCGCTTTCCCCTACACTGCTCTCTAACAGGTCTTTCCCCAATCTGTACTGGAACCTGGAGTTGTTCCTGCCCAAATGCAAGACTCCACACTTTCCCTTACAACATCTACAATTGTTAATCACATTGCATTGGGTATTTGCCAATAGAGTAATTCAGTTAATGAACTTAAAATGACTTGGGCTTTAAAAAAAAAAAATTAAAAAAATGTCAGCATGTTTAGCAGCATTGCTATCTACCTACAGACCCCTGAAACGTGACCCCAGCTCCCACTGTGCCAGGATCCACCTCAAGCAGTGGATAACTATCAAAACTCCAACTCTCTTTCTGACGCTGGCATTTTAATGAGTCTTTAAAATATGCTCTGTCCTCGATTCTAAAACATTAGCATGTTAACGGACTTCTACCATCCTGGCACCCTTTTTAATGGAGGGACAATAGTGTCTGTCTGAATTCACCACTTGTAAGGAAGATCTGCCCTGGTGGTGTGATTTGCTTAGCATTGCTGATGCAGAATATTTGTTTGCAAACAGGGCAGATTCTGTTTTTCAATGTTTTGTTGTTGTGCAGTACTTCAAAGAGTTGCCTTGTATCATTTCATGTATCACTTAATCATAAAAAACCTCCTTGAATATACGTTGTGGGAGCCTCAGAAGAGCATTAATGGTATTCTGCTGCAGTGGTAGCCAGAAGGTCGGGATCTAAAATTAATATTTTTTCTGAATAATTCCAATTTTGTATCAAGGTTGATTTTTCATGGTTACTACTCGAAGTATCATGCTAATTTATGGCTGTTACATATTTTTCCTTTGAAAATGAGGAGGGCTGTTCCCTTCTCCTCACAGATACAGGCATGCTATCTACACATTTCTGCATTAGGAATAATTAAACATGTTGGGAGATTCTTGGACTCATCTCATATGTGTGCAGAAACTCTATAAAATTAATTAAAACTTTATTTTGAAAGGAATCTACTGGACACTTTTAGGTGCGATTCATTAACTTTTGTCGATATCATCAACAGATGCATCTGAAAGCATTTTGAAAGAATATTTAAGTAATTTATTTCTTTAAGGGAGACATCACGTATTAGCAGAGTTCCGATACATTTTTATTCCTCTTTGGACAACAGTTGAATATAATTGTCTTTGGATTAATGAGTTTTTGAAGTCTTTTTCAGTGATATGTCTGGAGAGGATTAAGAAAGAGATTACTAAAGCATTAACATTTTTTCTGGTTGTTTTTAAGAAGGAATCCTTGCCTTAAGTCAATTACAAAATTATTTCCTTGTAAGAAACTGTTGAACAACCTAAAAAAAAATCAAATCACCTATAGCAGGTTTTGTGTGTCCTAGGACTTGAGAGAGATGTACAAACAGTGAAGTCCTATTTTGGTCATACATCTTCTTTTCTAACTCTTTCTTTCCTTGTTATATGGTAAAGCAGAGTTGTCTTTTTCTTTCCCCATAACAAATGTTGAAGCTCCTTTTCTCTGTGTTCTGTTAGATGAGCAGCAATAAAGGAGAGGAATAACATCCCTTCTCACATCTTCTGCTACCATTTTTCACTGGGGAATAGTTTTGTTTTTCTTGTGCTCATTTTTCATGAGTATTAACTTGCTCCATAGTGTTCTCCAGTTTGACCTTTATTTTATGTTTTGCTTTGGATTTCGTCAGTATGATGATGCATTTTAAGTGCAGTTCTGTAAGGGTACTTCAATTGAATGTTTGAGTAGCTGTGTTCCTCTCTAATTAATGAAATTAACTTGATCTGGAACTTGGAAAGACTGTCCTATGTATGATTTCATAATTTAAAAAAAATAATATGTTCTATTGAACAGATCTCAGGTCACAATTCATTTGCTTTTGGCTTTAGGGAACCAAAGTGCAGCAGTACCCTGAATTCCTGCTGCCGAAGGGTTCCTTCCAAACGTCCTGTTCTATCAAAAACGGTGTGTGACATAGTGCCAGCTCTGGGAATCACAAGCCAACCTTCTCCTGTAGGAATCTGATTTGGAGTCACAATTGCTTCTTTTTCTTGCCCGCCTACAGTAGTCCTGGTTTAGTTTTGGACTGCACTGCATCAGACTATATGGATATTGTTAAGTAGCTCTGTAATAATATCTCCATTACTTTCATACCTTCAGTGTTTCTTGTCTGGGTTGGCTTTTTGTTTTGTTGGTTGGGGGTGGGGGGGGTGGTTTTGTTTTGTTTGGGGGTGAGGGGAGTTGTTTTGGTTGGTTGGTTGGTTTTGGTTTTGTGGGGTTTTTTTCCCCTCATTTCAAATGTATTGGAGAGACTGAAGACGAAAGGGTTGAGATAAGCTTAGTCTGTGGTCTGTGTTGAGAACAGTTACACTGAGTCAGTGACACAGGTACAGGTGTGATCTGTTCACCACTGCGCTCCTCCCTCTGGTCCATCTGTACTGATATGTGTCCTGTGTGGAGGCTGTTCAGCGGGTCTGCTTTCACTTTGTCTCTATTTTATGTACTTAACAGAAAGAAGTTCTGCTTATCTAAGGCATTTTTGCCAGCAGGCGTGCATCCGCAGTTGTGCACGAGAAGGACCAAGCTTGTCATCTTCATTATACTTCCAAAGTGGCAAAAGTGTCTATTACAGATCAGTTTTTATTATAGCTGTCCAAGAGTTCTACTCTTTATATATCAAGGAAATACCACCCCCTAAATGACACAGTGTACTCAAGCAAAAACTATGTATATGTGAGTCCTAAAACCCATAAAGGCAGAAACAAAGAACAATCTGTCATTTGAGACCTCAACCAAGGCTGATTTTTTTCTAAAGGTCCGTTGGACTTTATTTTGAGATGTAGCTGATTGTGAGTCTTAGCCCTTGTCTGTAATTCATCGCTTGTGACAAGTGGAAGAGAAAAAGATCTGCTTTGGGTGAGGTTTGCCCATGGGTCTAGCCAAAACCTAGACGGAGCCAGCCAGGATGGTTAGCAAAAGGCAATATTTGAGCTGGGTCATAAACCTCGAAAAGGCAGTCATAAATCATAATTAAGGTTTTTGTTTCCTCGGTGGTGTAACTCCTCAGAGATGGAGGCTGAAACTGTTTACCAAAGCCCATTTTTTTGTCTTAGGAAAAGTGTTTAGGAAACCTGAACCGGGGTTTATTAAGCATATCTATGGGAGACAAAAGAGGGAATTGTTGGTTTCCAAGCAGCAAGAGCATTGACAGGCTGACCGGTGTGGTCAGAAAGGATATTTAATTTCAAAGGATAAACTACAGGATTCATTTTTTTTCTTTTTTTTTATCTCAAGTTAAGCTTATCTGGTATGCCTTATCTAATTTAACTTATGAGAATTGTAAATTCAGCTATGTTAAGAAAACAATTTATTTTGTTTTAATTCCATTTTCTCTTTGTTTTAATAAATCTTGCTTTTGTTAGGATTACTGTTTTGTGGGTAATTTCACACAGATGTCTTCAAAGGGTAAAGAAAAATCCATAACTTTTAAAGAGAATAGCTGAAGGGGAAAAAAAACCCAACTCTCTGGAAGGCTTTTACATTCCTTTGTGATCCTACTGGAGGGGTTGGGATTAAAGTGTTGTGTCAGGAAGTTGTCTTGCTGCAGTTGGCAACCATTAGAGACAACACAAAAACTGAAGCCGAGATAAAGAGTTAATGTTTTCAGCCTATAAAATTTAAATCTTAAATTTTTCAAAGCCCTATAAAGTGTAGGACTACTATACTAAAGGGAGTAAAAGGTCCTGTCTGTGAAATGGCAGTGGGTGAGGTGGGGATGTATTCTATTTGTTTTGGACATGCAATATTTAAATTTGTTTCAAGTTATATAGTAATATGAAATTTGATGAGAAATTATCAAGTTGTCTTGTTTTCTCCTTCTTTTCCAGCTTCATAAGATCAAGAAATTAGATATTTAAGAGTAGCTTGTAATTTTATAAGGTATAAATAATGTTTTTAGACAGCGTACATTTTGCCTGTGGAGTTCACCATGGAGGTCATATAGTTAAATATAGTGGTTCAGTTTTCAAAAAGGCTAATAACAGTGGCAACAAAGCATGCTTAGAGAAGGGTAATCAAATCTCATGATTTAACACATAAGCGCGTTACCTGCGAGCATCTGGAAACACCTCGTCCCTCTCTGTCACCTGCAAAGCCTTCTTCAATTAGTAAGGTTCATTGTGGGTATTTGTTGCATCTAATTTTCATGAAGCATTGCTACTAGCAATCGTTAGGGATAGGACACAGACTTCTGTTTGTCATCATATTGTACCATATTGTACCAAAGCCTTGCCTTTCTGTGCTGCTGTGTTGAATAACACCAGCATGGTCTGAAACAAAAGAACCTGATGATGTGCTGCTGGCTGCAAAAGCACAAAATTGCCTGATCCACCATCAAATAGAAGTGAACGTGCATGGGTTTTACATGTTACTTTGGGATTTAATTCGACTATTTATTTTGAAAATCAGTTGTTACAGTTCATGCAAAAAATCTCTGAATTTATAACCAGGAGTAAGATAAGAACTGAATGCATGAAGTAGGCAATTTCTTTTCTGATAAAAAATGGAATAGTATTTTATATCTGATTTTTGCTTTAATTTTTTTATTTCTGAAGTTTGGTCTAAACCGCAACTGCTGAATTGAAAATATTTTATTTAAATGCAATGAGGAGTATAAACAGATTTGAATCAAGTATGAGTTCCTCCTTTGTAAGTAAAACCTATCCAAAGGAATTTAGATACTGTTGCTTCTTACTTAGCAGGTTAGGAAAGAGTAACGTGTTCTAACAGGTAGAAGAACATGCCGTTAATCCTTAATAAATCACAGGAAGAGACAAAGACGGCTTCCGAGGCTGAAGGTTTGAATTATCGTGTCAGCTGGATCCTGAATGTTTCGAGCGGCTTTTCCGGCAGCGTCTCCAAAGGGGAGGCCTGGGGGGGTCTGGGGGCTCCTTGCCGGCCCACGGGCTGTGATTCCACGTAGAGCAGCTCCGGGACGGGACGTTGTACCCGTGGTTTCGACATTTTTCTCATTTATTTTACATTCCAGTTTAGAACTTGGGTGAACTCTGTAAAAGTCAAGATCACATTGAAGGAGCTCTTGTGAAGGAAGGGGGGCATTTATTTTAAATTGTTGAAGGCAGAGACATCAGTGTTGAAAATTTCCACTACTTACAGCTGCAGCTTTTTTTTTTTTAATTTAATTTAATTTTTTTTTTTAATTCTTACACGAGGTGGCTGCATGTGGTGCATCTAGAAATCAGAGCAACCAGATAAATTTGATTAGCTGAATGCTGACAAAGTCAGGAGGGTGAGGAGGGTGAGGTGATGGCTCCAGTAGCAACATGGTTGTGAGGTTGAAGGCTCAAAGTTATAAAAAGGGATGAAAAAGATGTAGTTTCATTTTACTGATTTGAAATAAACAGAACGCCTTGTGACCTAGGTGACAAAGTCAGCAAAATGTAACCTCCTGAAGTAAGGAAGGATATTAACTTCCTGTCTTAGTTCAATTTCTACTTGATCAAGGTACTGTTATAAAATAGTGAAGAAAGTTCTGCAGTTAGGCTTTTGCAGTTTCATTTTGTCTGGCTACATAGCCACATTTGTAGAAAATATGCTGCTTGCAAGAAAAATGAAAAGGTGTCTTGCACTGCAGTTTTTTCTTAATTAAAGACTCAGTCTGTCAAAAAAAAAATAAAATACCCATTATTCACATTTAAAATTATATATCAGATGTTGCCGTTAATCACCCATTTTATTAGAATTGCAATGATATTGTTAGGGTTATAATTGAAATTTCTCTTTATTTTTATTTTTGAGGAAAAAAATGCAGTTACTGAAGCCTTTCAACAACTGCATTTCTTGACTTTAAACAGATGGGGTAAAAAAGATACCTTCAGCTATTCAAATATGTCCATATGGAAACTGAAAACATATAGATGCCATTTTTCATCCAAAAAAGGCAAATAGCAGAGAAAAAACAAAAAAAGGTGGCTAGAGCCCTTAGCTGAGATGCAGGAAATTCAGTTTCTAGTAGGACTTTAAACTAGGTAAATGTAAGAGCTGGTTAAAGAGGGTGTCCTGAGTGGAGTGTGTGTGATTTAAGTCCAACCATATGAACTAGTCACCCTAATCTCGCTTCATCTTTCCTTGAGAGAAATGGTTAATTTTAGGGTTTAATTCATCTGACCTATTTGCGATGTCTGCCTCACAACAAGACGGATTGTTGCACTGAGCAGATTGTGTCAAGTGTGAAGGGAGCGTGGAGTGATTAGCTCAGAAATAGATGTCTGCATTTAATCCAGTTTTTCCAATCCCTCTCGCCTGTTGGAGGTTGCATTAACAAAATAACAGACTTACTATAATACACTGGCTATATAGCTGGAGCTTCTGCAGTGTTCACCTATGGTGCTGGCCACTCCAGGTGAGGTGAAGTGATCTAAGACATATTTCTACATATGTGGTTCCACAAACCATTTTGGTACCAGTAAAACAACATTTTTCGAAGGAGAGAGCTTTTTTAAGAAAGTTTTCTGCTCAGCGTTCATTTCCACTCCACTGTGACCGACTCCTTCACTGAAAGGATCATAAAAGGGTTGGACTAGAAGGAGGACATAAGCATTCAGCGGCCTTGCCAAAAGCAGAATAAACATTTATTGATGTGGGGAGCTGAAGTTTCAAATGTCCTCCTCTGAGCGGCCATGCTATGGAAAGAATATCGGTTTGTTTGTCAGTGTTATTTCCTGTTCTCGAGTTGCTTAATATGCTCTGGTTTTTGCAACACGGCACACAGGGAAAATAATTCTTGGTCTAGTGGCTTTACTCTTTCTTTACATCAGAAATCTGCTTTTTGCAGAAAACTAAAACCCCAACAAATGCAGTTACGGGTTGAAAATGCCTAGCTGAATGTTTCTGCAGATTAAGGTGAAAAATGGTTTTATCTTTAGAGAAGGTTTGCCTGTTCCCTTGTTTCCTGGCTCTAACTAGCAGGAGACACTGCTGGGCAAAAGAGAACTTTAATAAAGCTTATGCTTTTTCCTTTGAAAACCAGACTTTCCACCTTCCCAGCACATTTTGGGGGTAAATCGCTGCTTTCTTCTCCGAACAGGTTAGTTAACTTTTGTTGGCCACATTTTTTTCCCGAGTAATTATACTTTAGGGGCCCTGTGCTACAGCTTCTGCCTTGAATTGTTTTTATAGAGCAACTGGCAGTGCTGCTGAATGGGGTTTCGTGGTGCTTCCCATTCTCTGTTCTCAACTGCTTACGCTTTCGTGAAATGCTGCCTGTTTGGCTGTTACCTACCATAGATGAACACTATGTGTTGTCACGTGTTGGACGTTTTGCCTAATACAGAATTAATTTTTCTGTGCGAAAAGTGCTAGTGAGAAAGTACAGTAGTTCTTTAACTTGTATGAAGTGGTTGAAAGACTATTTGTAATGCGATTATTAAGTATATTCAAACCAGGAAGCACAAAGAAGGGGAAGAGAAATGGAAGTGCAAATGTAACTGCCTTCTTTTATTTTTGTCATCCTCTCATGGTATTATGTGGATCCCCAGCCAGATGGCTACTGGCTATAAGATATATGTGGATTCACAGGATTTTAACTCCTCTGTTGGTTTCCCATCTGTCATAAACTACGAAACTGCAATCCAGAGACTGACAGGAACGTCAGCGTCTTCTTTAGCGCACCGAGATTGTTACACTCAAAGGCTGCAGAAGGAGCAGGAGCCACAGGACGGTGTCTGTTTTAACAGCTGGGGAGTACAATTTCTTGTGGTCAGTTTAAAGTAGTGCTTGGAAGCACGGGTGACCACCGTGGTGGAAGCAGCCTCAGACAGACGTTGCCTGAAAAGTCTCCCCAGAAGGAGGGGTTTTTTTACTGTTGGTGGAGCTCAGTGAAGATTGTAAACCCACAATTGTCTCTGGTAGGAAATCTCATCTTTAAAAATAAAATAGCAGACTATCTTCAACAGAAGGTGATAGTAAAAGTTAAAATCTCTCAGCACTGGAAAAATAGATGTAAACAGCTAAAAAACCCCTACGGTCTTTCTTTGCTTTAAAATGGCCAGTCCGGCATTCCCTAGTTTTTTTTCCCTCAGCATATGTCTTCACTTGGACGGACGCATTCTGTTTCATTAAATGGAGGTGAAAAGAGTGGAAAACATCTCAGGTTTCACGGTATAGGGTAGAACGAGGCATTGGTCACTTTGTGGGCACCCCCCGGGGCTTTGGCATTGCTGAAACAAGGAACCTTGCTCCTCAAAGTAAAAGAAGCTCTCATAGTCTTGCTTTATGTCATGTCATACTCAAGAAAGCAAAATGAAAAATTGAATTAAATCTTTCTGAAACAGGCATGAACAAGTTGAATAGAAATAGGGGCTGAGCAGATTCTAAACCATTTTAGAATTAATTTTAGGAAGTAAGTGTATCTAAAAGAAATACATACATAAGCCTGTCAGGAAATCATTATTATGAGGTCTTCCCAAATTTAGACTTGGTTTTCTTAATTAGTGGATTTGACTTATGTGAGAATAAAAGTTACACCCGTGTGAGAAAATAACCCCTTTCCTAAGAAATAGCTGTCTGAAATCAAGCAATCTGTTAATTCAGCTTCAAAAACTCTTGTCTTGAACAAATTAATCTCTCAGTTTCAACTTTGGGCTCAGTTTTGCAGGACAAGTTGCAGATAAGAGGATCTTGAAGTGTCAGACGGTGCTCCAGGTGGTTTCCAGTCCTTGGTGCAGTGGCCCAGAGTTAAACGTCCCATTCAGCATCAGGCGTCACAGCTGGAGTCATTCTGGGCAGGTGCTTCAGCAGCACAGTGGAATCCAGGTCTTCTGCCTATGTTGGAAGAACATGACGTGACAAGATATTGATTGGAAAGGCTGCCAGAACTCTCGGATTTTATTTTATTTCCTCTCCAGCAGAATATTATATTGCGAAGCCAAGCTTCAAGTCAACAGGCTTGCCCTTTGTTGTGACACCATAATATTGTGATACTCTTGCAGTTCGCTTTCTTTGGGTTAGGCAGAGAAGGAAGAGGGGGGCTGTATTTCATGAATGGCAGTTTCTGAAATTTATGTTAGGCTGATGGTAGGATGTCCTGGTTTTCTTAAAAAACAAGTTTCTCTTTTAGTGAATTTGTCTGTCAGCTAAAGCCTTCATATTAGCTGCATTTTCCTGGAGAACCAGATACATGTTTTGGTAAACCTAGCAATGGGATGCAAACTTATTGATAAGCACAGATGGACATCTCTCAAGAGGGGCAACAAGAAACCGGTGACGAAGAAACTGACCAACTGTGTATAACATTCCACTCACTTGAATACTTCATATAAAAGTGGGAGATCACAAGGATCTCATCCCTTTTTCCTTATGGCCGACATTAGGAGAGGACTTTGCTAGTCATCCCTGCAAACTGAGGCCTAGTGAGAGACTGAATCCAGCTCCGGTTGGCTGCAGGGTCCAATCCAGGACTTTGGGTGCTGGCTCTGCAGTTGCTGAGACTTTCAAAATTGGTTTTGTATATTTTGTATTATTTTCTCTATTCTTATTCGTAGCATTAGTAAAACATCTTTAATTTTTCCAACTCTTCTCTCTGTCCTTCTTTTCCTCCCAATTGCCTGTCCTTAGTGGTAAGGGGGGAGAGGGAGGGCAAAAAGGGGAAGCGGGGGAGGAGAGGAGGTTAACAATACATCTGCCAGGGTTTGATTGTCACCCTGCAATCTAAACCCTCTACAGATAATTGGCGCCCAACGTGGGGCGAGAGAAAGGGGTAGATTTGGAGAGTTTTGGCTTTTCTACTGCTCTGAGGTACCTTTCAATTTTCTTGGCACGGTGCCAACTCATAGAGCTGTGATACTCGCGCGTCTTGTTTGCTTTGGATATTATTTAGTGGGATTAAGGCAAAGTGAATTACATTGATTTGAAGATGTTATGGCATCAGTTGTATCAGTTATTTTCTACATTGTGCTCACTGATTCCTTATCTGTGCTGGGCCTTCTTCCTAAATCGAAGTATTCATTATATAACAACAAGAAACTGGACAATGGTTCTGATGATATTGTGTGGTTTGGCACTGGTTTCTTTCGTTATACTGCAGCCGCTAAGGAATTTCTACTCGTTTCTGCTTTACCTTGAAAAGCCCCCGGGAGAGATAAGAGAGCAGTACGGCTATGTGTTTGCTAATTGGTCAAGCGAATCTTTAGAAAGGCCGACTAACAATACTTTCGTTTTTTTGCTAGGACAGTTTGCAAATGTTTTAGAGAGCTTTGAATATCCTTGGAGCTTTGATAGAACTGTGATGGTGTTACCTGGTTTGCTGAATGTGTGTCAGTTTGTGTTACTGTTAAGAGAAATGAGGTTCAATAGGAGGTTTGCATCTCTTTTTAGTCCTGAGATTTGCAGTGCATCTTCGGAAGCTTTAGCAAAAAGCACTCCGAGCCGCTCGAGAAGAAGCAAAGAAACAGCGAAAGCTGCCACTGCCCCCCCAACCACGGCTTCACAGGCTGAAGCTACAGCTCCTCCGCAGAGCTCCTCTGCCAGGGTCGCTGCAGATAACGTTACCTCTCCAGCCTCAAAGGCAGCCCCTCCATCTTCACACACTGGTCACTGTTGCTGCTGTAACCACAGCAATCACTGTGACAGTCATTCAGACTCTGGAAATGAAGCAAATGATGCTGAACCCATATCAGCATCAGTTGCCAGTTGTAAGAAAGTCACTAGAAAGACTACCCGTGCAGCAGGTGATGGCACAGGGCCAACATCAACCCAAGGGGCATCGTCAGCACAGGAAGGAGATGAAGTGACCAACACTCAGTCCTTTTCTCCAGGTGAGCTGAGCAATCTGCGAAAAGACTTCAGTCGTCGTGAAGGTGAGAATATTTTAACCTGGCTGCTCCGATGCTGGGACAATGGGGCAGAAACAATTGAGTTAGAAGGTGGTGAAGCCAGGCAGCTGGGATCTCTGTCAAAAGATTCCACCATTGATAGGGCAATTTCAAGAGAGTCTAATGCCGCTACTCTCTGGACCCGACTCCTGGCAGCTATGAAAGTAAGATTTCCCTACAAGGAAGATTGTATATCCAAGTTAGGGAAATGGAATACTATGGAGAGAGGTATCCAGTTCCTGAGAGAATTAGCTGTGCGAGAGATCATCTGTTTTGGACCAAACAGCCAAGAGGGGACAGATCCATATAGAATCAATTGTACACGACCTCTGTGGCACAGATTTGTACAAAGTGCACCACCTGCATATGCTAAGTCATTGGCAGGAATGGTCTGGTCAGCTGGAGGTGTACAAAATATTACTGAAGTGATTGAGCAGCTCTGAGACTTTGAGGACAGCCTTGCTGGTTCTCTACGGGCTTGTGTCTCTGCTGTGGAGAAACTGTATGAAAAATCTGATGACTGGTTTGAAAAGCTGTTGCAACAAATCAAAGAACTCAGAGAAGACACATACCGTTCAGGACCTGCACAAACGTATGTTTCAGCTATTAGGAAAAGGCGTTTCCAATCTCGAGAGAGAGGACAGAGGCAGCCCACAAAAAGAGGTTCACTGTGGTTCTCCCTACATGAGCAGGGAGAAAACATGAATAAGTGGCATGGGAGACCTACCTCAGAACTTCAAGAACGAGTACGTGAGATGAAAGGAAAAACAAAATTACTTACCTGCTTTTGAGGTATAAAAAACCCTGAAATGTCAATGGAAAAAAAAATATCAAAAAGAACCTTCAAAATGGATGGGGATTAAGGCTTCACTAAGGAGTGATGATAGACGTGGTTTGGGGCAGGATGAGAGGAAAGCTTTCTTGGAATGCATAGAATTAATGAGTTTGGGTACTACCTGTGAAGGACAGAGCATACCCTCCAAATATACTTCAGGGTATACTTTTAAGAGTGATGTCTATGCCCAGCCTAGGAAATACATTCTCTAAACAACAGAGAAAAGAAAACCAAGTGAGGTGAGGACTTGGGGAAGGGCTTCCAGTTCTACACGGTATTATTATTATTATTATTATTCCTGTTGCTCTTGTTTTGATGAACTGTCCCACAGCTGGGGGAGCATTGCACGAAACTTTCAGGTCCATTATTTCTGACATTCGCCTTGAATTTCAGAGGCAGGATCTAAAGCTCAGTTTTTACAATCTGATCCTCTCCCTGCCTTAAAGTTTCTTTTGATTAATGCTGTAAAAGCCGGTAAGCTTTGGCAGTGTTTATCTTTGGCTCATCTTACCTGCATTACAGATCTGTGTATTTTAACTCTGTAAGTTCTGAGCCTGTTTCTGAAAGTTTCCAAGGGTGAGCCCAGACATTTTGGGCTTCAGGGAGCCGTGGTTTGGAAACCTTAGTTGGTTCAGAATTGCACTTGTTTTCTTTATATAGTATCGGCTTTCCCTGAGATGACTGCTGACAAGAGAAAGTCTCTGGGTTAACATTGCTTGTGGTCTGACTTTTGGAGGAAAGTGGTCACGTCTGCATAACACACTGACTTTCAAATAATTCAATATCTGAGCAGTTTTAGAAGTTGTGTAGTTGTGCTTTTATTTATAGAGAGGGAGAGGCTAAAGAGAATACTTTTGAAAGAAACAAGTTCAGGCAGTCTTCTTTTTTGTTAAGGAGCAACAAAAATTGATTCAGCTGCCTTTTGTCAACAAAAATGCAGCCTGGTGGAGGAATAGTTTTTGCAAACATCTGAGGTTCAAGCCCTGTTGCTGACAGCAGAATCACAATTTGTACTTTAAAAATAGTGTCAGTGGTGTGTGGTTCAGAGAAAGAGAAGCTTGCCTTCGGAGAAAGAGCTACTCTTCTCGTTAACGTTTCTTAGCGTTTTCACAGAATCACAGGATTGACTGGGTTGGAAAAGACCTCAGAGATCATCCAGTCCAACCCTTGGTCCAACTCCAGTCCATTTACTAGATCATGGCACTAAGTGCCATGTCCAGTCTCAGTTTAAAAACCTCCAGGGTTTCAAAGATGTCTTCCACCTCTCACTTTTATTAGAGTTGCAGAATCAAAGTGGCATCTATTTAACATCCAAACGGAAATTCCAGCCCTCGCCGTCATCCTTCTTTGGCCATGATTTTTCCATTTTTATGACCAAGCGAGCGTTGGAGCCTGTCAGGATGCAGAGCTGCGTTAATCATCTCGGCACCCTACAGCCAAGCCAGTGGACGAGAAATGTCTGTTTGCTAAGGGCTTGTCTACATGGGGAAATATCTCAGACTGCTCATTAGGTGTTCACCCCTTCTGCGGAGACTCCTCAAGCATCTTCCCGTGGTTTAGGTTGCTTTGGAAAGTATGGAATTTGGTAGTGGGTGTATTTAAACCCCAGAAAGCCTGTATGAGCATGCAGCAGGGGTTCAGAACATGATCCTGTCTCCACGTGTCACTTAATCTTCTGTAACTGACTCTCTTCATGCTCTTAGTCTGTGGCAAATGGAAGGTAAAACATGTTAGTTCAAGCCTCTTAAGGCATGTGTGTGTGACTTGCTGGTGTGTCCATGCGTCTGCATTCATACAGGGGAGCCAGAGCATCGCTAGTAGCAATTTGGGTGCTAGTGTTATTTTTGATAAATCCCCAAATAAGCAAATCTGAAGAGAACTCGTTATTTTTCAGCCATGGCAGGGGACGAGAAATGTGTAGGATGACCTTCTACACCTCGTATGAGCCATCCATTATTTAGTGATGTTGAAGTTAGTCGTGTTGGACCCTCTTCTGTATGGAAAATTCCTTTGAACAAAGATGAGTAGTCTTCTGGAGATGAACAACTTAAAGGCTGCTTAATACCAGTATATCATCATCCTGGAAATAAGGGGCTTTGTTACTATGGCAGCTAAATCTTATCTTCTTGGGAAAGGTACATCACTTCACAAGAACTGTATTTTTAAAGCAAATTATACCAGTGTTATCTCCATTGTGGAAACTCTTTATTTAGTGTAGCTTAATTTCATTAACTAAGCCTTAGCCAGACCATGCTGAACTGTTTTTAACTGAAATTGCCTTCATTCAGAAGTTTGCTAAATGCGTTAACAGTGTATGCATTTCCAGTGGTGGTATTTTCTCACATAAACAAAAACTTGGGTGGTTCTGGGTATTCCCGTGTAACTGTTAATTTTGTTATAAAACAAAATAGAAACAACAACAAAAAATCCCCATGTATATCAAACCTATTAAAAATTGAAACATTAAGGAAAATACTGTCTATTTGAAAAGATTAATGTGGAACCTGTACACATGAAAAACTGTGTTGAGACAAATCTTTAGTAGAAACTGTATTATGTGCTTCAGCTTCCTTAGCACGTGATCTGGAGTAAAACGTGATGACCAAGTGAAGGGAGCTGATGTAGCTATATCGCTAGTAACAGGTTTAGCTCTTTGCTTTCAGCCCTTTCAACTATATTACTTTCACTGGTAGTTGTACCCTTTTCTTTTCCAAACATACTTAGCTAGATAAAGTTTTATTCAGTGATTTATGCCAGACGAGAACAAAGGATAATTTCCTTCCAATTTTTAGGATGGCATTTGCTATTGTCTGTGAAATTCCAGACTGGGATTGGCTGGGGGGCTGGCAGAATACAGGATTACATTTCAGTCCTGTATATATATTTCTATTAGGTAGCAAACAAAACCACCTTGACAGCCTTTTTTAGGGCGTATGGCTATTATTCTGTTTTTCTCAGTTGATGCATCGTCTCAGGTTTTGTTAAACTCTGTTTACACTGACTTACACTTTCTTAGAAAGCTGGGATGGAGTGTCAACATTTGTGTCAAGTTCTCTCTAGCAGAGTGAGTTAATCAAACAAGAATGTCCAGATTTGGTTTTAAAAGAAAAAGAGAGTTCTGTTATTCGTCCACTGATGATTCAGAATGCCTGAGTTTGTAATTCAAGTATCACATGCCTTAGCCTCAGTGAAGGACACGTATTTAATGATTTTGCATGAAATACAATACAAATTAAGTTAATGCAATGTCAGGGATTAAAGTAGAGCTTACATATATGTGCAGTAAAAGTATTCTTGGGGCCTTTAATTCCGTCCTGCCCTTGGCTCTGATTTCTGCAGTGGCTCCCTGCCATCTTGGAATGGCACAAGGTAGTAGCAAAAGCTTGCTTGTATTCTGCCTACTGAAGTTGGAAAAAAATTAATTTGCAGAGGGAAAGAAACAGAACACTACAGTTTTGTATTCATGTAGCCTTGCTTTCTGTCGTACTGCACGTTACGAAGCTACGCAGAGCCTCACTCAAAAAGTTGCATGATGTCAAGGTTACAAACCTCGCCATCGGGAAGTGCAAAAGGTGGGGTTGTGCATAACAGCAAAAGAATTTCATTTGCACATGTGAATTATTTAGGATAATTTGGCTAGTGTGCACCTTAATCTAACAATGAAATGAAAAGATTTTCATTAGGAATGACACACATTCAACATGCAAAAATCTTCTGTAGTTTAATAACTTCCCAAATGACAGCATTACAGCATGAACTCATCTCTTAATACAGAAAGGCACACTGAAGAATTTTATAACTTTTACTAATTTATGGTCTGATTTTCTAAGTTCGGTTTAATTAACAAAGAAATTTTGCCTACTTTAGCCACATGCCTTTTTTGCGTCTTTTCAGCATCACTAACGTTATTGAACGCCTCCCTATGTTTTTAATTGTGAGCATATGGAAGAGTGGTCAGCAGTTGAAAGTTTACTCCAAAACCCTGGAAAGTCAGTGGAAAGGCATTTGTTGTCTTTAGTGGATTGGGATTCAGTCCAGAATACATACCTAATGATACTAATTCTTAAACATTTGAAAATGAGTTCGTATGCAAAATCTGTATTTCTGATAACCTACACTCTTGAAAAACAGGGTCTCCTACTACCAGATGCCCAGATAATCCTTATCTTATACTGGTAATATTGCATACTCTGAGAGGCAAGTGAATTGTAAGCAAAATAGGGGCTTATTCTTGCCAAAAGCTTTGTCCTCACCCTAGCAGCTACTCCCCACACTTCTGGATTGTTGGATCTGGAAGGCAGACCTGAAATTAAACTTTCTCTTGTTTTTGCCCTCCATGCATGACCTTCACTGCTACTCAGTCTAAACATTTGCACATGCACTTTCCATATGTAAAAATAGGGTAGTTGTCACTTTTGCTCTAAGTTGTTCTAGGAGGAGAAGACTAAAGAGTTTACCCTCCCACTAAACTGGTGGTGAAAGATATGTTTTAACAGCAGTTTAAATTGTAAACTGTAAACTTGCAGAACTTCAGAGCACAACAAAGACTGGTATAAAGTCCAGGGAGCCAAACTCTGCCGTAACTCGTAAATTTGTAATCTGGATTTTAATAGGAAGCTCCTATTTAATACAAGAACAAAGCACTAAACATTTGGATCTACTTGTACTGCTTATATATACAGTTTTATGCTTACTATTAAAAGTTAAACTTTAAGATAAATACTAGAGCCCATATTATAATGTGCATATAAATATGAAGCTAAGTCTGTGTCCAAGTTTCCTAGCTGCCCAAACTCAGCCAGCCTCACAGCATGGAAGCCACAAAAACTAGGACTGAGCCTAGCTTCTCCCTCCCGTTAAGCCTGAAATCTTTTCACCACGTACTGTGGAAGAAATAATAGAAGCCCCAGGGATGCGGGACTGAAAGGCAGAAACCAGCAGCTGAGCAGTGGCAAGGATCAACTTATTAAACTGTCTTTCCGTTGCAATTAAGTGCATACCAAATCTCAGCCAAATGGTGGCTAATAGCAGGGGTGAAGTTTAACCTGTTCGACGTTGCGCTGAAAGGACCGAGCACCACAGGTAGCCTCACGTACTGCGAAGTACGAAGGGAAGATGTAACAAGCTACTACTTGTCAGCTCTTAATTAGCAGCTCCCATCAGAGCAGCAGCACCCAACTGCAGCACCGTCTGCTTCAGTGCGAAGTCCAATTCATCAGCTAAATTTTCAGAAGCATCCTGCTTTGTTTGGATGATGGTATTTAACAGCTAAAGCATGGCAAGGTTTGACTACCTTTCAGTTGTTTCTGTCTGTAGGGTCAGTTTCTAGCTAAACTTAGTACCGGATAGTATCTGCTAAATTGGATGCAAACAGCAGGTCAGGAGGTTCCTTGGGCTAAATCCCTAGACATGCAAGATATTTTTTTGTTTATTTTGTTTTGACTTTCAGTGCAGATTTCCATATCCACTGCTATTGCAACAGACAGCTGTAGAGCATTTGATTTGGCCAAGTGTGTGTCTAAGGACTAGTAGTAGCTTTGCTGTTTTGACAGTAAGCCTGGTTTGCCGCTGCGGTAACATTGCCACCGCATGGCAATGCACGCTTTGCTGTGGGCTGTGAGAAGATAAGCCGTGCTGTGTGTATTCACAAGATAAAGCGCAGTTTGTTAAGTGTGCTTGTTCACTGTTCCTCTTCCTGCGTAATATTAACTCTCGGGGAAAGTCGCGTACAGTAAAGCGGTATATTTTTTGAAATGTTGTACATCGGACATTCAAGAGGGATTTATAATACATAGTAAAACCTTACTCAGATTGCACTGAGGAACAGCTACAGAGTTGAAAATTGAGAAGATAAATTATTTGCTTTGGGCCCTGTGTGAGTGAGCATGTGATGGAAGTGTGTGAGCTGGCATGTCAGCCACACAAAACTTCCTTTATTAGGAGAATCCTTCTTATATTCTGCAGGTCCCATGGATGTCTACAACACCTAAGACACATCCTGCTGGATTTTTTTCTTGGAGTTTTAGCCGTCTTCTGTTTGCCAGTCTTTCTCTAAGAAGCTGTATCCTACCATAAACCTGCTAGCAGAATGTGTCAGAAATGGCATGAAGCAATTAGTTTTGTATGGACTGGGAAAACCATAGCTAGACAAGCATGGTGGCCAGCAAATCACAAGTGGAAAGTTGGTGTTTATTTCAGCTTTTAGTTTTTCCTTCCAGGATGTTGAAATGAATGCTATAAAGAAAGAGGGGAATGAGACACATCTTCAAGCATTTATGTGTAAATACACATTTCAGTATTGTGGTTTTAAAGAGCCTCTGGAGTTCTAACATCTTTAAAACACTGCACGGATGAATCGGCCTCTTTTGGTATTTAACCTCTAAGCCATAGATTCTTACACATGCTCACACGCATTGGATGTTTATGCTTGTTCTCTTGTGTGTGTGTGTGTGTCTTTGCACCCACACCTAAGCAAATAATCAGGAGTGATAAATATAAATTTAAGAATCTAATATGTCTCCCATTAAACTTTCAACTATTGTTTGCATGAATAAGTTGTGCATGTTGAAGAACTGCGAGCATTTTCTGTTGCTTGGAAGTAGCACTCCAAAGCATTTTATGAACTATTAACAGTCTGATAGAAGTTATTTTTAGGATTTTATAATAATTTAGAAACCTGCTTATATTTTTGCAGGAATGCAGGGAGTAGTCTACTGTGGTTAGCTTTACCATGAAGAGTGACTGGAAGGAACAGCAAGGAATATGCCACAATCTTTTAATCTTTTTCTTTAATGCAAAAGGGCTCTATATTTCTTCTACAACACACAATTAAAAGATTAAAATAATGTTAAAGTGGTCTGGGAATTGTGGAAAAAATCTATTTTTGTATTTTTGGAAGTGTGGTGCATCAGAATTGCTGTTTCAATGGTGCAGCGTCAACTGTGCCCTTAAATAGTAAACCAAAGCTATAAAAATGAAGCGTGCATTCTTTGAAGGCAGAACACCTGCTAAAATTATTGTACCCTACAAAAACCAAAAAGGTACACAACAGAACATGTGTGATTGCTGTGTCGCATGTGTGAGAATTGTTACGGCTTTTCTTTCCAAAGAAGCAGGAGGGCAGAGCCTGGCTGTGCCTGTGTGAGCAATGGTGGGGAGCAGGGTGCCTAGCAGGCGGAGCAGTTTGGGCGGGCATCTGCTCCACCTGCACTTTGGGGTGTTACTTCACACCAGGTCCAACCTGATCCCTTGGAGCGACCTCCCTGTTGTGGATGTGGCCTGAGAGGTGTGTGCCTGTACCGTGGGTTGGGGTTGGTCATAGAATCACAGGATCATTCTGGTTGGAAGAGACCCTCAGGATCATCGAGTCCAACCATAACCTGACTTCAGCACTAAAACATGTTCATAAGAACCTCCTCTATGCACCTTTTAAACACCTCCAGGGATGGTGACTCTACCACTGCCCTGGGCAGCCATGGCACAGGACATAGCATTTGCATGCTCCAAACCCACGAAGTGTGGTAAAGATGGAGCAAAGGGATGGTCAGGAGATTCAGTGTCCAGTGCAGAGCCACAAAGATGATGAAGGGAGTGGAGCATCTCCCTTATGAGGAAAGGCTGAGGGAGGTGGGGCTCTTTAGCTTGGAGAAGAGGAGACTGAGGGGTGACCTCATTAATGTTGATAAATATGTAAAGGGTGCGTGTCACGAGGATGGAGCCAGGCTCTTCTCGGTGACAACCAATGATAGGACAAGGGCCAATGGATATAAGCTGGAACACAGGAGGTTCCACTTAAATTTGAGAAGAAACTTCTTCACAGTGAGGGTGACAGAGCCTGGTCCAGGCTGCCCAGGGGGGTTGTGGAGTCTCCTTCTCTGCAGACATTCAAACCCACCTGGACACCTTCCTGTGTAACCTCAGCTGGGTGTTCCTGCTCCGGCAGGGGGATTGGACTGGATGATATTTCGAGGTCCCTTTCAATCCCTGACATTCTGTGATTCATTCCAAAGGAAACAGGGAGCCCGTAGGGTCTTTGCCAGGAAACACTGTCCTGTGCCCACTGGCGGCCATCTGAGGTGCAACTCTGCAACCACAGGGCTTCAGGATCCTGTAATTACAGCTTCAGTCTCCCTGTCTCAGACATGGACTTGTTCTCCCTCTCAGAAGAAACAAGAGGGAATTCCTGGCCCCAGAGGTCAGCCTTTGCTCCAGCTGCACAGCAAGGGCCGTGCTGAGGTGGCAGATGGGTTCCCCAGGGCGCTGCCCTGTGCCCTTGGGCCCAGGCGTCCCAGGGGTGTGAGGGGAAACCAGCTCCTTCCCTGCGCCAGGCACGCCGAGCGCAGCTTCCATGCGGGCAGCCATATGCCAGCCTGCCAAAAATAGCGGTTATTTTTAAAGTACTTGGGATAACAGGACCCACTTCGTTTATTACGAAATAAACTGAGAACTGGTGTGTTGGTTCACACTGTGACAGGGTTGAGAAGGATGAGTGTTTCCTCCTTCATCCTCACATGTGGACGCGGTTCTGTGTAAGAGGCTCCGTGTCCAGCCTGTCGACTGCTATATTGGCTGACAGATTTTAAAGCAGATACTTCGTAAAGAGGTAGAATAAAAAGAACAATATCACTTCTAGTCAATTTTGCATTACGAACGGAGTTTTATGCTAAGATAGTCAGGTTGTAAAAATTGTTGTGCTGACCTCTAATCCCGTTTTGTATTTTACGGGTCTGTTTTCCTTAAAAGTTAAATTCTACAAATAATCATATGTTTATAATTTTTTATTTGTAACGTCCCCATGTTCTGTGGAGTGAAGGCCAAGGAGCTCACAGGGGTGCAGGGTCTCTCCCCGCTATTCCCAACAGGGACGTTCTTTCTCTGAACCATTCTTAGGTGATGCTATCTACTGCTGTCACTCTCAGCTGTATGTCTGTCATATTCTCTCTTATCCTTCTCAAAAATGTATTCTTGGACCTTCTTTTCTGGAAGATCCATCCAGTTGCCCTTGCTTAAATCCCAGTGGGAAGAGATTTCTAAAGCAGCAATGTGGGGTTGATGTGTGATCACCCCTTTCCCCACCAGTGCTGCCCTGTTCTGCCCTTCCCTGCTATCTCCAGCATCCAGAGGTGCCTCACACATGAGATACAATTGCACATATCACTTCACATCATCTTTTGTTCTTTTTTTTTTTTTTAAAAAGGGACTATGTAATGTTAAGTACAACGCTGTTAAATAATTTCTTCTTTATAACAGAATATTGCACTTTGTTTCATTACAGCTGTAGAGTCAGTGAGAGTTGCTGAGCTAATACCAGATCTAAAACGTGGCAGTCCTCTTAGACCTGTAGGTCCTCTGGACTTGGAAATGGCATTGCTGCAACTGGTGGAGTGCTTGAATCTATTGAATGTTTGTGAATTTGAGAGGAGGGACGCCTTTAATACTTAAACTGCCATCTTTAACATTGCACAGATGGTGTAGTGTTTTTGCATTTTTTATGTTATTTTGGGTTACAGAAACTATTATTCTGCTGGTTACAAGTATCCGCGTGCATACCACAGAGTTCATTTTGAGGACAGAGCTCTAAAATCATAGACCTTGGCAGCAGTCATAAATCAGTCATTTTGTTCATTGAGAAAGTGATGGCACTGGAAGAAAGTTATTTAGTGATCAAAATGCATCGTTAAGCTTTTAAAAAGGGATTCTGTGCCTGTAGGAGAGCTGTAGGCGATTTATGGCTTATCTGTACTCATTGCCTTGAGCTTTTGGAAAATTTGTAAACAAAGCCAGATTGCTCATTATGTTCCCATTCAGGGTTGGTTAGATGGGTAAATGCCATCAGAAGCACTTTGGTCCTGTTGGGTTTTAGTATATTACAGGAAATGGAATTGCTCCAAAATATTTCTTTAAATATTTATCATCCATGAAAATATACTTATCGTTTCTGCTCATATAATTGATTTTTTTGAATAATTGTAAATAATAAAAAATATGAAAGTAGTACTCTGAGAGCTATTCTGTATCCAGCTTTGTGTGTGTGTCAGAGTTCGTGCTTACACCGTGTAATGTCTTCAAGCACTGCTCACCCTTTCTAAGGTTTTGGACAGAGCAGGAGGCTGGGGAAGCTTCAGGCTGGGGTAGCTTCTGCTATTTACCAAATCGTAGGGAGCTGAGATGTGAACTAAGTGACTTTTCATAACCAGTTTGATAAGTTATTTGCTATTGATACAATAATTTTTATTGCTCACCTTTTGTCTTCTGTATAGATTATGTGATGTGGAAGGGGTTCTTGTAAGCTACTTTTTTTTTTTTTGCTTTTTACTGCTCTTTAAGCATAAGAAAATGCGCTGCTATATACAGATTTAACTGCTATAGGTTAACGCAATTTTCCTTGTAATCATATTTATTGCAATATGATCATAATGTTATCCATTTCATAATTCATGAATAACTTTCTGGTGTATTTTTTTTTCATTTATTGGCTGCAGCTGACCAAGTAAACAGGTCATGGCACGCCTAACGAAGAGACGACAGGCAGATACAAAGGCTATCCAGCATCTTTGGGCAGCTATAGAAATAATCCGGAACCAGAAGCAAATTGCTAACATTGACCGTATTACAAAGTAAGTGATCTGTTCTAAAAAAAGTCTTGATGAGGGGGAAGGTTGATGCTATTAAAAGCCCTGGGAAACAGAGACAGTAAAAGTTGTGAGAGACTGTGACACAGTTACATGCACTTCTGTGTTACGAATTATCTAATCGTAAAAAAACTTACGGAACTGAACACCTGAAGATCCTAGAATGAGGTTTAAGCTGTTGAATTGAGATCTTACTCACTCTACATTTGTTTCGTATAGGCATCTTTAGGAAACATGCAATATTTATAGTGCTTGAACTGAGTTTAGCACATCAGGGTTATGCTCACTTGGTAGCTTGGTCAAAATACACGAAGTGGATGTAACAGTTAAGGGGAAAAGGGCAATAAAATCTCTAAATAAACTGATTCTTCAGGAAAATGTGATAGGCCAGGGGGGAACTCTTTTCTAGAAGGCAAAGTTAAACCTGGAGTGTTAGGTAGCTCAAATAAGCCGTATTTCCTGAGATGAGCATAGGATGCTATTAAAGAACACATGAAATGATTGCCACTTATGCCTAATACTATTGTTAGTATTAAAATATTCTTTAAAATATATTAGGTGCTGTATACATGGAGAAATATATATTCTTTGTTCTGTGGAGCTTGCAATGCGTGAAAAGGTCTACAATGTTAAAGTACCTTTTAAGATAACTTGGAGTAGCCACTGTAATAAAAACGGAGGGAGGTTTTGTGCTCCTCTCTACTTTGTCTGCATTTCCAGACCAGCATGTACGTCACATTTGTCAAAGTAATCAATATGAATAATTTAAAAGAGCAAAAGTAACCAGTTGGCAACTCTTCAGTTGCCAGAACCAATGTGAACTGATAACGAGGCCAGAGACCACTAAGGGAGAGAGTTATAAACAGTGCAGTTACTAACGAAGTGAACAGCATCATAATATGGTCCACTGACAAAGTTTGGAAGGTCTGGCGTAGAAGTGACAGGCTAAACTGGCTTCATAAGTGGAAGATGTGTAACAGTTCAGGTTCTCCAAACATAGTGAACAATAAACAGGAAAAGGAAAAGAAATTATGTCCCCAATGAATTTGTGTGTACCTGGCTCGTACAACGAGGAAAAATGCACTATTAAGCCAAAAAGCACCTTCCCGTAGATAGAGAGTTCCAAGCAGGCTTGAGAGGAAGATTGTAATTTCATTTTTGAGGTTGTGATGGGCTGACCCTGGCTGGACACCAGGTGCTCACCAAAGCAGGTTCGACTTGGGGAAGATTAATTGCATTTATGGCCAATCAAAGCTGAGTAGGATAACGAAGAAATAAAAACTAAATCTTAAAATACCTTTCCCCCCACCTCCCTTCTTCCCAAGCTCAACTTTACTCCCAAATTCTCTACCTTCTCCTCTGGCCCTAGCAGCACAGGGGTGTGAGGAATGGGGGTTGTGGTCAGTCCATCACACATTGTCTCTGCAGCTCCTTCCTCCTCAAGGGGAGGACTCCTCACACTCTTCCACTGCTCCATCATGGGGTCCCTCCCATGGGAGACAGACCTTCCCAAGCTTCCCCAGTGTGAGTCCTTCCCACAGCCTACCGGTCTTTATGGACTGCTCTAGCCTGGGTCCCTTCCATGGGGTGAAGTCCTTCAGGCATCCCCCTGCTCTGGCATGGGGTCCTCCCCAGGCTGAAGGTGGATCTCTGCTCAACCGTGGACTTCCCTGGGCTGCGGGTGGATCTCTGCTCCATTGTGCATCTCCATGGGCTGCAGGGGAATCTCTGTTCTGGTGCCTGGAGCACCTCCTCCCCTCCTTCACTGGCCTTGGTGTCTGCAGAGTTGTTTCTCTCACATGTTCTCACTCCTCTGACTACTGCTGGCACTGTGCAGGATTTTTCCCCTTAAATACATTATCCCAGAGGTGCTGCCATTGTCACTGCTGGGCTCGACCTTGGCCAGCAGCAGGTCCATCTTGGAGCTGGCTTGAACTGGCTCCATGGGACATGGGGGAAGCTTCTAGCAGCTTCTCACAGAAGCCACCCCTGTAGTACCCCTGCTACCAAAACCTTGCCATGTCAACCCAATAGAAGGTTGCACTTGAGTTTCAGAGTCCTTTAAAGTGTATATATTTGCATCATGTCACCAAGGAGATAAGTGGGTAAACTAGAGCTATAGCTCTTTCCATTTTAACATTTCTAATTACTCCAGTCCATGTATTAGCTGAGTTTGTTAGCTGTTTATGCTCTTTTTATATGTAATACAGGTAGACAGGCACGTCAAGCTGGGGCTTCATCCCACTCTATGAGATGCCTATTTTAAGATAGTGCGAATAGCATTTAGCTGTGTAAAGTTAGGTAAGACAAATCCTATTGTTGCAAACAAGGTTGAGAAAACAAGCAATTAAATACTAGAAAAAGAAATACTGCTCTTGGTAACTGAAGAGTGGTTTCATTTTTTAAAAAACAATCTAGATCCAGATTGCATGATTCATCTCTAATCAGAAAAAAAATAGGTGACTAAACACAAATCCAAGCAGACTTGGTACTTTGTCAAAGATGTGCAAGGTGTTAGTGGTGAAGAGTAATGTAAAAACTGCTTGGACATTGTAAATACTCCACATGCACATCAGTGACAAGAGTGATGAACATTGATCTAGTTTCTATTATTGAAGGTGATAACTTTTGACAAGGAAAACATAAATGTCTTTGAGTTGCTTTGAAGTACTAGTCTGATCAGTAAACACAGATGACTTAGTAAATGAGTACACATGTTGCATAATATTCAAAATAAAGTTCTGAAATAAGCATGGCATCAGAGTATCTCTTCTGATGAAAACTGAACACTTGGTGTGTTCTTCCAAGCTCAAAGGTCATTTGGCCAAGTACAACTGCAATTCTTTAAAAGAGAAATTGGTATATAGATATAGATGTATAGATAATTAAAAAGCAAAACCAAACAGTGGTCAAAAGTGAAAATTACGACCATATATTCAAATGTGTGCTTTCAGAGAACTTCACAAGTTGAAAAGGTCATTCATTATTTGATTTTTGATTTTAGTTTCTTTTTGCCATAGGATGAAGGTTCGTTTGTGACCTGTTAGACCAAACACCTTCATAGCAGAATCTCTGTTGCTGCTATCTTCATGGGATGGTTTGCTACTTTTAGGCAAATCTATTTGCTGGCTTTTCTCCTAACCAGCAGCTCAGCACGGTTGTCTCCCTTTTCCTAACATATTCCTGATGATGTCATTTACTTCTTGCTTTTCTTAGTCTTCTGGTGCTGAGTAGAAGCCACTGTCCATATCAAGAACTATTTACTTTTTATGACCAGGGAGGAAATGTTAGTAATGTAAAAAGAGAATTAATTGTTTATGAACTGTTTCAACTCAATATGTAAAAAAACCCAGATTTATATAACACATAAAAATATGTGTACTTTTTGTGCAATTGTTAAAAAATATCTGGCATAAAGAAAGACTTCCAGAAGATACTGGCAATGGAAAGTATGCAGAAAAATCTATAGAATTAGCCACGTGTTTTCTGTGGAGAATATAAGAGTAGGAGGATAGTGTAGGAGGAGCCAAGAGCACTAGAAGGTACTTCTAATATTATCAGGAAAAACCTGTACGAAAAGACTCCCTTTAATTGAAAGTAGACTAAATCAAGTACGATCTGCTTTTTAAATTGATGAGGGGAAAAAACAAGAATAGAAAAATGCATGATTAGAAAGCGATTGAAAACTGTCTTACATTGAGGAAAGAGTCTCTTAGAAAATTTGAATGCACGTTAGAGTTTTTAAGAAGTTAGCAAGCTTAGTGAACAAACGGCAATTATTATAAAAAATTATTGCATGCAGAGTATTAGGAAACGCAACAAAGGTGTCTATTTTTGAAAGAAATAAAAATGTGTGGAAAATGGCAAAAATATGACACTGTTAATTGGAGTATTATGTAAATGCTTAAATAAAGACTTTGGTAGGGAAGAGACAACACTGCACAGATTTTATGCCTCAAAAAACCAAAATCAACAAATCATTATATGAAAGGGAATCTTCCATTTTAGTGATGATATGTGGGGGTACATTATAGTTGGAAAGGTCCTTTCCAGTGGTTGGAGATAAGTATTCTTTGGACTGAAAACCAGTACTGACAAGAAGTAACAAGGTAGTGAATTTAAAGGAATTACTACTAAAAGTGCGAACTGCCTTTTGAAGAGAACTTAAAAATAGATATTTACGTTCCTGTCTTTGTACATGGGCTTCAGTGTGTTCACTGCATTTCTATTTAACAGAGAAACCCATTTGAAGGCACTGGTGACATTTCTGTAAAGGAATGCAAAATAAATATTCTCACCCAGTTTATGTTGTCACAGTGTATCTCAAGTCAATGGATTACAGTCATTTAAAATCTAACTGCTAGGAATATCTAACATTTCTAAACAACTAAATTACTGAAGAACAAAATGATATTTCTAAGAGGTATTTATCAAGAAATAAGACTTATTTTTCTGTCCAGACTTGATGTTGGGATAATTTGACCCTAATATGTCAATTATTTAGATGAGTGTTATTGGTATTAGTTATGCTGTAAACACTAGTGGAGAAGTGACTTCCCATATCTTGTGAGTTCTCTGTCGAGAGTGCAGCTTGATAAATTGTTCATACCTAAAATTGTGTTAAAATTTTTAATTAGGCTTGGACTTTCTGGGTTTTTTTCCTCATTATCTTCCATCTGTTTTGGCTTTGGGGTAACCTTAAAAATTGATTCTATGGAATAAAATGCCTTAAAATACACTGGAAAAAAGACATGCATATTTAAATGAGTGGGATAAATTATTGACATTCAGCTGCACAGCAGATTGTTCAGTATGCCTGTACAGCCGTGTTTTTAAAGTTCTCTTTCTTTGGCTACTCCAGTCTTCCAGTTTCTTTTATAGTGTTTTCTTTGTAACTCCCTTACAGGTAATTGGGCTCCTAAGATTTAATCAACTATTAATTACATTTTTACCCTTTTTCTCTCAAGGTATTGGGTTACCTTTAGAGCAATTTATGAACATTATATGATCATTATGATTAGTTCAGAGTTCATTATCTATTAAATTAATGTTACTAACATACCCAGTTGGCAATTGCGGTATTCTAGAACTATTACTGTCCGCTTTCAAGGTTTTGTCATTGTAAACAGGTAATGTTTCTGGTTTGTTTAGAAGCCAGAAGACAAATGTGAAAAATCAAAATATAATTATTTCCTTCTATACTTCCTTCCTTGTATTTTTATCTCTCTCCCTTGGATGTCTTTCATGATTTATTTAGTTGATTGGCTTCTCTGCCTGTCTCTTATAAAGGCTTTGTATATGCTGTGTGTGTGGACTGTGGCAGGGAATGCCTAGGCACCATCTGGAGCAGATCTGCTGTGACCACACCACATTGCCTTTGGCTCATGGAGTGTTTCTTTGGCCCTGACATATTCTTCCTTTGTTTTCTATGTGTGTGTGGTTCTTCAGTTCTAAGTGCCAAAAATAATACAGCCCACAGCAACGCTATTCTTGCAACTCAAAGCTAGAGGCATGATAGTTTGCCATCGGGCATGGTGTGAAGGCATCTGAGGACACACTGCATGCTGGAACAGTGTTGGAGTGCCCTGGGCAGGAGGAGCCAGTGTTGGCGTAGTTTACATCCATGTTCTCTCTCCGGAGCAAACCGACCTCTTGGCCGTGCTCGGCCTTTTTCCAGGAGGAACAAGTTGGCTTTCTCCAGAATGGAGCCTGAGAGTGAGTCAGTTTGGGAATGAAACCAAGATTGCTCATAGTCCACAGGGTAGAGGTATCTAGAGTTATCCCAGCTTTTTTGGGGATGAAGCTGATGGAACGACTATTAGCTAGGATAAAACTGGTGTGCTATAATTTGTGTATTTTCAAAGAGAGCAAAACTGAAACTAACAGTTTCATTATTAAGAAAACTGTTTTACAACATTGATGATACAAGAAAATGTCTTTTTTTTTTTCATCAATAGGTACAAAAACTCTCATATTTTTTAATTAACTTTCAAATGAGATGATCCAGTACTAGGTCTGCAAATGGTCATAACGATTTTTCCCATATTTGTTCTGTGAGCTTACTTTTGTTATGTTCTAATTTAATCTAAGTGCAGCGAAGTCCAATCATCTAAGAGAAATGAACAGATCCCAAGCCTCTATAGAGTAGACTCTATCAGTCCCCTGTTAGCTTTGTTTGGACTGACATTAATCAGCATTGATGGGATAGGATGCCAGAGAAGAATTACTCGGTATGAAAGATTACTGATAAAATGATGGGATTTTCTGATCCCCCAGTTGAGGTGGAGCAGCTGGCAGTTGTAGATTGAGCCTGTGACCCTCTCAGTTTGACATTTAGTCATAGGAGGGGGATTTCTTCTCCAAATACCACTCTAAGGAATTTCTCTGGTCAACCTTTGAAAATAGTTGAAGTTAAGGGACTCTCCCATCCATGAATCCGTTGTTGCCTTAGATCTTCTGTGGTTCTCTTGTTAGACTGTTTTAACAGAAAACGATTTCTAGAAGCGCTGATTAAAGCAAAGATGAGAATGAGCAATTTGAACAGGTAGAAAATATTCACAAGAGAGTATGAATAAGAAAACGAGCAATTTGAACGGGTAGTGAATAATCACATACATCTATAAATAAGCATATGCAATGCCGTGGTAAGAAAAAAGAATTGAAAGAACAAGATTGTTACAGTGTTGCTTATTTGAAGCTTGGAAACATGTTAGAAAAAGTTGTCACTATTTATAGTACCTTTGATGAAGATTTAAATCTTCCTAGTATTTTCATGTTGCAACTAAATAGTCACGTGTAAACAAAAATAGTAAGCTGTAAGAATGATTAGGAGAGCAGATGACTCTGGATTTATAACTAAATAATCCTGTTGTTTAGCTGCACATGAGCAGAAGTATTGAAGCACCTGGCATTCCTTTCACTGAAATTAAAACTTAGAAATGTTTTTCTGCTCCGTTGGTTTCTTAACCTCTGTCAAGCCATTCCCCTAAAATGTCTTTCTGTTACTGGAGAGTAGGCTTATCTGAAAACAGTTGTTTGAGGTAAAACATCATCCTGTTACACAGAATAATGCAGTAGTTGCTTGAGTTAACTTAACCAGTGTTACTGGTTCCTTTTCCACATCTTTACATCACCCTCATGTATGTCTTAAATGTGACCACGTGAAGCAAATGGTGTTACTAAAAGCAACTCTTCAGAATCTGGTAGATGTTCCTCAAACCCTGGTCAGTTGTACTGTGGTAGAACAGGTCGGTGTTGAGGGAGGTGCTCGTGAAATCTCACATTTTGCCAGTTGGGAAAGGATGAGGAAGAACAATACAGTGCAGTTTTTTCCATGCCATGCAGTGTAATAGCAGTTTGTAATTATGCAAGGGTAAGCACAAATGAGGAGTACAAGGTCCTGCAATGAGAAGCAGGATAGTGCTGCCTCGGCAGGCCACGGTGCTGCTCCTAGGGACAGCCTGTCTAGCCAGTGTTCTCCTCTGAGGAAAATGAATTCCATTTGCATTGAATTGGCTTAATTATGGATATATTCATTACCGAAAACAAACACAGAAAGACATTACCAGTTACTATAGGATGTAGGATGCTGCAGGTGGCTGTGCAACCATTATACCTGTAGGGATTTAGGATAAAAGGCTGTTTTGTTGAGGACTGGATCTTGAGGTGGGGTTAAATTCTTTGTCTGTTTGCTTTGATCAGAAATATTAATGTATATACATCTAGTTCCTACAGTTCATTTTGCAAAAAGTGAATAGAAAGATGCTCAAATGTTCTAACAAATTGGGCTTGATCAATTTTCCTTATCTAATAATTCTCTTCAGAATGCTCTTATGCAGTATTGCTAGTAAGGCGGGTTTTTTTATCACAAAGGTCAATGTTCCTCATTGATTCAGTAGGTGAAGTCATCTCTGGGCTGAGCATGAGTATGGCTGGTAAATAAAATGATCCACACTAGCAGCACAAACACGTGGTTATTGACAACAGCCATGCTCCTTGTTTGATGTTTGCTAATGAGTGCAAAATCATTTAAACTCTCTTTACTGTGTATTACTATCAAAACTGTAATATTCGATGTTTAATACTTTCCATGGATAATCCATGCAAACTGTGAACTCCAGTATAAATATTGAGAAGGAAAGTGGTGGAAGTGTAACTGACTTGAAAATTATTATCCCAGTTTTCATTCTAATGAATGTTCTCATGTACTCCATACTTCTATTAATATTTGTGTTAAAGGTGTGTAAGTTTTCACAGAAATTTATGTAACGGGCTATTTTTATTTCTAATTACTGAAAGCAAACCGATTTACTTTCTATGTCACCACCAGTATTGCTTTTTGCTCGAATCATAATATCTTAATAACATTTTAAAGTGAAACTTCTAGCTTATATTTGGTTACTTTGCTGTAAATAAAAGCGGCTTTCTGTTAGAACTAAAAGATAAAAATGGGTGCGACGTGGCCATTTAACAGGTTGTTATCTGGCCTTAAGTGCTCTTCAAGGCTTTCTCTCTAATTGGTGAAGAGAGGAAGATCTCCAAAGCACTACTCACACCATCTATTTTAGGCTACGGTTTCGTATTCCCATTCATATAAACAATAGCAGGACCCAAAGCAGCAGCCCTGCCCCAGTGGCTTTTCCAGCCATTGTGCTGTTCCCTAGCTGGTGTTTAGGTGAACGTTTCTGTGACACTACGATCATATTGAAACACAGCCAAGCTAAAACTAATCTGGGGAAAAAAACAAAACAAAACAAACTTTAAAAGTTACTTTTAACCCAGATAAGAATGGAAATTAAATTAGGAAACTAAAAAACTGTATATGAAAGTGCTTGAATGTGTATTTTTTTAAGCATGTTTTGAATCAAGATGCTAGATGAGAACTGCCTGAAAGTTTAATTTGCAAGGTACTAGCCAGGATGTTATTATATATTCTGAGTCATATATTACTTGTTTGCCTCTTCAGTACATCCACAGAGAAGTGCTGTGTGGAACAGTGGCTCTCCATAGACACAAGCTATTGTACCTAAGCCAACAATCAGTGCTGCTGTTCGCCACAAGCTCAGTGCACGTACACGTATATTATCAGTAGTATCACACAACTTTTTAGGTCAGAAAAATGGGATTAGAGCCCTTTCTTAGAGAAGTTCCTCCTTAAGAGGGTGGTAGTAGTTCTGAGAGGGATATTTTTTTGTAGATAAGGATTGAATAGCTTAGTACCTTAATTACTTGCTTTTCATGGTCACATTGGCGGGTTACACAGTATTAAGTGTATAGCAAAGTTATATGACTGAGAATTTAACTTACTGAAACAAGGAATTATCTGAGTTAAAATTACTGTGTTTTGACAGAAAGGACACAGTGATTAACATTATAGGAAACTGCTGTGGTGCCTGGAGGTATCTAAAGCACACACAAATGAGGTTGCTCCTCGGTTTGTTTTAGCAGCAGAAGAAACATCAGGCAGGTCTGAGTTTCACTGAACTGACGGATCTCACTGTTTCACGAGTGTATGTGTTATTTTGTTTTATAAAAACACTGCACAAAATTAGATTCTGAAATCATGCAAATGCTGCATTTCTAGACTACAAAGGATTAAACTAATTTAAAAAACATTTCCTGCTTGGTGTAGATACTGATGTCAGAGAGCAAAGAAAATTCATAGTTCCTCTGTGATTCAGCTTCTCTGTGTCCCCTACTTGGAATTTTGGACTGCACAAAGTGTAGATCATAAAATCAGTGTCTCACTGCACAATCAACAGTGTGTCACTGCCTGCGTGGTCTGTGCAGCGGCCATCAAATGCAGCCTGTTCATATACGTGCGTCTCTCTTTGTGAAGTATAAGTACAGAGGAAGAATGTTACGCTTTGGTTGTCTTTATCTTAGTGAATTTAATCCATAATTGAAACTTGAGAAACTGTAAACATATCAAAAAGTATATTAGAAAGTGGAAGTGTTTGGCTGCATCCCCACTGTGAACGCTTTTGTTTTCTCTGTGTGTGTGTTGTCTTCAGCTCTCAGACCAGCTCTCAGTTTCTTATGAATGGGGAATATATATTTCAAATATATTGATTTGAAAGACAAATACCCATCATGTTTAGCCTGTGTTTTGTGAAAGTTGATTTGTACCACAGTGCTACATCTGGTGGGAGCAGGGGGCCTACGTTTCTGAGTTGAGACCTTGAGATACAGCTGGGAGCACAAATCTTCACCTGGCTCTCCACAGGGGTAGCTAGTGGATTCCTGAGGTTTGAGCCTGCGTGTTTTAAGTTTTTATGCTTTGTAGCTCTATTTGTTAAAAAAAAAGATAAATCACAGCCATCTCTGCCATTTTTGCTTTCAGTATGACCAAGTGACCTATTCTTTGCAAATTAAAAAAGTCTTAAAAGAAGTGTTTGCATCTTTTATAAAACTGCCGTCATGCCCTGAATCTAAAGCAAAAGGCATCATTTCTCAACAGAGGTAGGAACCCAGTATAAAACTCAAGAACAGATTTTTGGCTGCTTTCCTTCCATTTTATGTATTATTCCTTAAGGTCTGTCCCTGAATCTAGGACATTTTTA
Source organism: Patagioenas fasciata (assembly GCF_037038585.1). Lineage (NCBI taxonomy): Eukaryota > Metazoa > Chordata > Aves > Columbiformes > Columbidae > Patagioenas > Patagioenas fasciata. The sequence continues at coordinate 158,423,303 of NC_092521.1, read as the reverse complement.
TATACCTGTAGGTAACATTTAAAATTAATGGTAGTCTTTCAGTTGAGTTTAATGGGATCTGCTGTATTTTATCTGCTCTCAATTGTGAGATGGGTTATAGGTACAAGGAAATCTTGAGCCCCCTCTTTGCCCCTGGATGAGCTGCTGAGCAGACACTCTGCTGCTGCTTCCCCTCGTGTCGCAGAGGGTGGAGGCATCCAGCATAGGCAGAGGTAATTGATCAGACCAAGATTACAGTATTTGCTACTAAAATTAGCACCTACCTACACTTGTCACACTCGTATTTTATGTAAGGCAGCTATTTGCTATATGTATTTTGCTTTAGTCTTTTACAGAGATACTTGCTGTAGGATTTTATCAGTGTTTTCCTCTTAATGAGTTCAGGTGACTGGAAATTCAGTTCTCTATGAGTCCTGATTTTCTTTCTTTCTTTATTTTTTAAATACCTCTGTCAACTTTCTACCTTAAGTAACTTTCCTTCCTTTCTTCCTTTCTTGACCAGCTTTCTTTTTGGGTCATAACACAGCTGCACCCATGTAAACCATTTGCTGCATCTCAGTAGACCACAGTTGCCTTCAGGAGGGCTCACTGGGGACAGAGTTAGATATTTTTGTGCATTATTTTGTGACCATAGATATTAAGGTCTTTGGGACAGGGTTTGGCTTCGTGTTGTGTCTTCCACAGCACCCAGCAGAAGAGTTGTGAGCTGCGTGACAGCTGTAGGTGGAAAGTTCACCATCTGATCCCCTGCAAGTGCCAGCTACTTGTGTATCTGTTTTGCTCCCATGGTGATGGCAGCTTCAGCGTCCGCTTCCTCCACACACCTTACATCTCAACAAACTCTTTTCTTGAGTTTCAACGTATGTTATGAAGCACATGTATATAACATGTAGTTTTGAATAGAACAACAACCTGAACACTGGCTTGTTTGAGAACATTTTTTTTAAGTTTTAGGTTTGAATTGCTCCTATGCAGACAAACTTTGGTGCTTCTATAATGTCTCCTGTTTATTGGGCAGACAAGCAGTTTAGGAGTGGATTAAGGTACTCCCGTGGTCCAGCTGAGTTTAGCAAAGGTTGTCACTTAGTAGTGACTTGAGTTATAGGACTCTGCGAGGGCACGTCCCAGGTTTCCCTGCGTATCGTCCCTCCCTGTCCCTGCATTGTGGGGTGAGCAGGGCCATGTGGCTCCTAGACGCTGTGAGCCCTGTGAGAAGTGCTCGGTTCTCATCTCCAGCTGTGCTGACCCCTTGGGCTGTCCCCGTGGTGTCCGAGAGCGGTCACGGTTTTAACACGAGTAACAAGAATAAGGTGTATCAGCAGAAGAATATGGTGATATTCCATTTCTGTTGAATTTGAAAGACCTGACTACTTTTTGTGTGCAGTCCCGATTGTTTTTCTGATCAGTACTGAATACAGATGAGCGTGCACACACACATACAATCTACAGATCTATTAATTATTATCCCCTGTTATTCTCCTTGGAATTTTTTCATTTGCTGTCAGACAGGTGTGCACATCTGTGTGCACATGTGTGTTTTCCTGATTCTGTTGATAGTATCTTGTTTCTGAAGGAGGGCACATCTTCCTATACATTTGATGGTGTGACAATGCTGTGTTTTGTTTAAGGGTGGTAATGAACAACCTACCTCCTAAACTTTCTTATTCCTTACTTTCCAAGTGGTGTTGCAATAATTGAAAACATGCTTTAGTAGGCTCTTAGATTACAAAAACCGCAACTTTGCTAGATTTTCTAGATTCGTCCATGCTAATGTCAAGGAGATTTAACACTGCCAGTTTTTAAATGGAGGAGATACTGACCTATAAATACTGTAATATAAAGCAAGAGCGTAGTTACTTCTGTGTCCTGCAGACAGGCAGCCTCATTTGGTGAGATTTGGAATTTGACATGCAGATTATCAGGCCAAACCTCCTCTTTTCATCAGGCAGACCCTCATTTTGTAGAGTAGGGATTAGTATGGTTGAATTATATTTTGAAACGGTTGTTTCAGCCCCCTACCTGATTAGGGCCGGTTTTCTGACTTAGGGGAGCTTACTTTGTCTCCATGCCTTATTCTCACCCATTTTAAAGTGTATTTGCTTTACTTCTTGTGGCTGGCAACATAATAGCAGAATAGGGATTGTATTACACTTCCCAATCTGTCCATACGGAGGACTAGGCAAGAGCATAACAAACCAGTATTGCTTCATCTCCCTGTTTCCTAGGTAAGGCTAATCAGCTTTTGTTGAAAACAGCAGTTGGGAATGGCTTTATCTCTCCTACTTGTTTTTTAACTCCTTGGTGCCAGATGCTTCAGTGCATGCAGTGCCAGGAGAGGACTTGTGCTCCCTGGATTAGTAATGGCGCTTCTGCACAAAGACATTTTGATATTCTTTTCCCTGGTCTAGTATTGAGTCTGATGTGATAGTTAGGACTCCAAACATGATGCTTTCTGTCTCTAGGCTGGAGTTTAACTTATTTTGTGTTTCCAGCATCTTTCACATGTTGTGATAGTTTTTCACATTTTGTTATTAAAGAACTTTAACGATCTTTTCTGGTTCAAATCCTGTGCCTTAACATCTTCTTACTTTAGCTGCCGTCCTGGCTGGAAAGAAACAAGATAGGATTTCATCCAGACCCTGCTGGTGGTTTATAGTTGTTGTGAATATCTAGCCATGTACACTTCACAGCTTTTAATATAAGTAAAAATTTTGGGGGAACTTTCTAACAGCAATTTTCCTCTTCAAAGTAAAAACATTCTATGTGTGTGCTTTACTGTGAAAGCTGACAGCATTTTATTTTGAAAATGGAAAACTTTGCCCTTGTGGATCTCCAGACTGCACAGTCTGAACGTGGACTAAAGTATTCTTCAAAGAGCCGCTGGGGATTTATTACTCCTGATTTATATCTGGAGAAAATGAGGAGATTGTTTAGTTGGTGACAGTACTTTCTCTCAGGTTGAGAACACGGGTTGGATTTGAGAGGTGGGAGATTCTGAGCCTTGTGCTGCTTTTCATTAGTGCACACCCTGCCACAGCTGAAATAGGCACATTAAACCTCTCAGCTGATTAGAGTTGGTGTAAGGCTTTTTGGTTTGTGTTATATATCTGTTCTCTTAAGAGGTGTGAGTGAGAAATAATCATGAAACATGTAGTTTACATTCAGGAGTTTTGCTGGACTGTGTTTCTGCATCTGGGGATGGTGCAATGCAAAGTATGTGGTTTCTTCAGCAGGATGCACTGAAGATTATGGAACTGGGTTAATACTTGATTTCTGTTCTCAGACCTGTGCAGCCTGCTGTGTAACCGTAGGGAAATCACTTGCCCAGTACCTGATTTTTTCTATCAGAAAAATGGGAAGAATGATAGTCAGCAGCTGTGCTATGCATTTTGAGACCTATTAAAGACTTAAAGAAATTGCAGAAGACATGAATGCCGTGCTTCTGATGGGGAGGGTGTTAGTACAGAGTTAAAATGGAAATGTGATGAAAACCCAATAAAGTCAGCCAATGTTGACAAAGATAATTTGCACTTTAAAAAGCCAGTTGAGTTTGCATAAATATGTGAATAATATGTGCACACACAGATGAAATGCATGGAACATTAGTATATAAACAAATTAGGTTTTCCCCCTATTTCAGGCACTTTTAAAGCCTCAGCACTTCATGCCTCGGCAAACTAATGGTGTTCACTTGCACTCTGTTTGAAAGCGAAGTAATGGATATGAGTCTCTGCCTGTTTAAGTAGTACTTGGAGTTTGAAGAACTTGCAAAACTCATTTGTAGTGTTTAATATCACTTGAACAGGTTCCTGTGTTGAGTTTTGGTTTCTACAGAAGTAGAGGGATCAGGTTGGGCAGATGATCATCCACTCGTGTGATACAAAACCAAACTGCTATGTCTGTCTTCTGAGTCGTTGCTTGGCCCTGGCTCCTCTTTGCTAGCGAGCATGAGATTGCTATATGTTAGCTTGGATCACAGACTTGCACTGAATTTTGTTCTTTCTCTAGTAATTTCATTTGTTATTACTTTTTATGCATTGGTAGCATGCACAAACCAAACAGACTTGGGCCATGTTGTGGTAGCCAATGTGAAATATAGTAAATGGCAACTTTGGCCTGTAGGAGTTTTTACCCTAAAAAAACCCCCCAAGATTCTGCAAACATGCTGCTTTTACATAAGTGCTTCTGATACCAGGCAGCAATTTATAAATATTCTGTGTTGCTCTGATTATTGTATAATTTACTACACAAATACATAGTTCCACTCAAAAATTTACTATATGATTATATGCATTTAGTTTCCTTTAGAGCAAATGAAAAATATTAGATTAGAGTGAACTAGTTCTAGCAAAAGCTTGAGAGAGAATGCAGGATTGGAAAAGACCTTAATGCATCCAAAACAATAAGAAGTTCAAAAGGCATTTGTCTTCAAAGAGAAGGGTTAATTGGAGGGTTGACTGCTAGATTGATCTTCATCTTTTATTGAAGGTTTATGGCTTCTAAGTCATTAAATGTTCTTGTCAGCCATGTTATTAAAAAAATCTGAACTGATGTAACTTTTTAAATGTAATGCTACTGCTTTAAATTTTTTTTCCTCAAGTTTGCTCCTGATAATAATTATATTTTTTGTGAAGATGTTTGTGATTACAGTCACGGAAGAATCACGGTTGCTGGAATTCATTATAAAGCATGAAACAGAGGCTACTAGAGCTGTCAGTTTTGTCTTAAAGCAGACAAATTAGAGATTTCTCTCCTAGAGAAACCAAAAGGGAGAGAAATGTAGTTAGCCCTTTAACTGCAAGAGAGCTGTAACAAGAAAAATGCATCCACAAAACAATTGGTTCAAAGTCAGTTCACTTCTGTCCTGATTGCATGTGATTGCAGCTCTCTTCACTTCTCCACGTGCAGTGACTCATAGATATGTTCTTGGAATTCTGCTAAAACATTCTGAAGTGCAATGATCCTAGAACAGGGAGGTTTTCTTTATTTGAGGGAAGATGTTTTTATGGTTTTTGCTCTAAGTTAATATTTGGTGTTGATCTAGAAGTATATTTTACTGGGTAAAGGTCCTTATTACACAACTGAATCTCATGTATATACACAGTTTAGGCTATATATGTTTTGTTCTCACTAGTGCAGCTCATCATAGTGGTTATCTCAAGAAAAGGGGAAAAAACAGTTAGTACTATAACTCTAGCTGTTAAGTTTTCGTATCCGATGCATAAATTTCACATATTTTATGAATGTGTTAAGTGTGTTGTACTCATGAGCATCACATATTCTATAGTACGTACACTATAGGAAGTATTACAAAAATGTAAGTTTCAGTTAATTTAATGAAGTCTCTTTAGGGGCACAAATGGATGTGAAGTTTAGCAGAGACAAGCTCAAGCAGTGTGCATGTTGGTTTTGTGGTGTGGTAATTATTTGGGGTAGAATATTAGTGTGCTACTACTCACCTAAGTGTGTACATGATGATGTCAAAGGGAAGAAAAGATTTGGGATGGAGGGGGAAATTGTATAAATTTAGTTTAAAAACAAACTAAAACTTAGGCTGTATTAGTTTAAATAATGTGGAAAAGAGTATTTTTTTGCTGATGCATTTTATAGTTTCACATTAACACTTAAAGACTTTTGTGCTTTGTGTGCAGGTATATGTCTCGAGTCCATGGTATGCATCCAAAAGAAACCACACGTCAGCTGAGTTTAGCAGTCAAGGATGGTCTTATTGTTGAAACCCTGACGGTGGGGTGTAAAGGGTCTAAAGCTGGTATTGAACAAGAAGGATATTGGTTGCCAGGAGATGAGATTGTGAGTATAAAGTCTTTGAGAAAATAAATCACAGTTTCTGGTATCTTAGCATGAAACTTGTTTTAATTTATATTTAAAGTTATTTATAGATGTCGTGTTGGTGCTTGTGAACAGGGAAGTAATGCACTCTTAAACTTTTTTAACCTTCTCTATTCCATAGAAGCTCTTTCTTTTCGAATTCAGAGTTTTCTGCTATGAAACGTTGGCAAAGTCCTTTGCTCAGTCATCCCTTGCTTTTATGTAGCATTCTCGTCTACAGCTGTACACAAAGACAGTAAATACTATTGATATTACTTGAAATCCTCAGATGTCCTCAAATCCCAAAGACAGTATCTTTAAAAACAAACAAACAAAAAAAAGAAGACAAGATTTTTTTATTAATCTTGCTTTAACCTGAATCTGAAGAAGGAAGAACTCCTCCCTCTCAAAAGTGAAACAAGAAGTTGTACGTTTATATACACATGAAAATATGTGTTTTACAGATATTTGTGAACACCAGGGCATTTAGTTAGGAGGGATTTACGTAGCAAATTAGTTACAGGTGTCCAGACATTGTTCCACTGAATGTGTAAAATAAGTATTTAAATTGAGTTAAACAGGTTGAAAGTTACATGAAGGGAAGAAAAGCATGTTTGCTCTATCTCTCCATAGTTGACATGGAATGCACTCACAAATTTAACTGGGCATAGTCCCATAGAGTAGGAAAAAGCTCGCACTATTGCTTTGCCTTGTTCAGGAGCCCAGTCTCTGTATTTACAAAATGATGTTTTCATAATTTAAAGAAAAAAAAAGTTTGGCAAAGCCTTGAAATACTTGAACTCGGAACTGTTGCTTTGGAATATAAATTGCATTAAATACTGGTAAAATGGACAGCATTGTCTCAGACACAGATAATTACATTTTGAGGAAAACCAGAAAGACTCTACAGGAAAAAATACCAAAATAGTCACTGCGTTATTGCAGCCATCAGTAAGGTCCTGAAAGTGAAATAACAGATTGTTTTTTTGTTTTTAAGTGAGAGAAATAAAAAGTGGAAACAAGCAGTATCCATAACAGAAAACATTATGGTTAAAATTAGCCCAGTTAAACTCATTTAGAGTATTGAAACATGTATATAATGTACATTATGTCACTGTTAAGATTCTCGTTCTAATTTCATTAGAAATGCCCAAGGGAGCCTTTAGAGGGTATGTCGCTTTGTTTTTACTATTCTCCCTGAGAATAAACATTTCAAAATTCCAGCTTAGCTCTTTTAGGTATTTCTTATGTCAGTTTTATCTGTTTAGAGGTGGTGTTAACTGTGTAGACTCAACATGACATAAAGTCTGAGATCTGTAGTTATCTCAAGTACTCAGTATGTTTGTTTCCTCTATTGCTAAGAGAAACAAAACAAAACAAAGCAATCAAAATGCCTCGCAATAGCCAATCTCTTACACGGTCATTCAAAAAATGTTCCTGCTACTTATTAGCAACATTTGTCTAACAAAACTTGTAAGATAAACAGCATGTAAATACCCCATGAGTTATTACAATTATATAATTATTTTATCTTAGAATGAAAAGAGTTGTCTTTAACTTGACTGAAGATGCTGCTGAAGTCACATTATGAATAGCCCTTTGGTGAGAAGTATTGACTGTATTTTCAGCTTGACTGCTGATCGCTGCATTGAGCTGTGTCTGTATGTCTGATGGCCACCTCAGTTGTTCAGAAAACCAGTGTGCACTTAACAGTTTTATGCAAAAAACAGCTTCTGATCCAGGCCATGTTTCAACAGTACCCAACCTCTTAACTTCTTGATCCTAATCCTGAATCAAAATGGTGCAGACGGATGAAGCAAAACACATTGACTTGGTATAAAGTCATTCTCTTTGTTCTTTCATTGAAAAGAATTTTAACGAGCAACAAAGTGTCACTGTCATCACTCGTCATCAGATCAAGTATTTTCCATTCCCCAACAATTGGGGCAAAACCATGAAGCTTGGTATGTTCTCTACATTGGGCACACTGGACAGTTTTAGGGATGCTTTGTCTGCACTTGATCAAGATGCAGTTTGTAGTTCTTTGTAATTCAGTGCTGCTCAGATCTGGTACTAATGACTGTTGAGCCGTGAGCTCAAGTTACATTTCAGTGAGGACAAACACACTGAAGTCTTGCAGGAGATCCACTTGTAGGAGTTAGGACTCTATGAAATAGGGCTATTAATGTTGGAACAGGGATTTCAGGCTCATCAAGCTGCAGCTCTTACAGACAGACCCTTGACCCAATTGTCAAACTCGGTTTGACTGATACTACAGGAACTCAGCTCATGATGTGGAAGACTTGAGAGCTATTGCCATCAGTACAAGAACAGCCTTGGATTTTAGCTTGTTTTCTGGCACCACAGTGGAGGTCAGCAAGAACCAGCTGTTTCAAGGAGTTAGCAAAGGGACACATCCCTGTCGTCCCTCCATTTTTTTTATTTGAGTATTTGCTTGATGTTTCTTTATATTTTTGAAGTTTTGTATCTCAATCTCAGCATTTTAAATCCATATTCAAGTAAATAAATTACTGGCCTGGGCCACAGAACTGCTGAGCACCTGTATCCATTACTTCTACAGGTGCCTGACTAGAGGCTGCTACAAGGCCTGGAAGTGCTGGTTTTACTGATGACCATGGACTGATTGCTAAATGCTGACAAAAACTGAAAGTCTACAGATTAGGAAAACACAGCTCTATTTTGAAAAGATTAATTAGATAAGCTGTGGTGCTTACTTACGTGTTTCCAAACATTTGCCCTTTCCAATAGGTTGACATAATGATAGATCGGTGCGGTGAGGACGCCATCTCTGATAGGGTTACTCTCCTCCTTCAGAGGAATGTGTTAAAAAATTATACTATTTTGCTATCATTGTTCTGTCAGTATATTGAAGCTGTGATAAAACAGTGAAGCAAAATATCATGTATTTAGAGATATCACACAAGAGAACAAGCTGAGGTGCAAAGACAAAACCAGTTGGAGGGCATCAGGAGGCCCTTCCAGAAAGGGCAAGTCATGTGAAAGTGAATATTCTGAAAAACTGGGAAAAAGAATGGTCAGATTTTAAAAAGTATAAAGGTCTTCTCTTCTTCTCTCTGATATATGTAGGAGAAATATTTTTATATAAGTTACTAAATTTAAAATATGGAGGTAGTTGCCAAGCATACTGTATTCCAGCTGATTGGTACCTATACAATAACTTTGCTGCAAATACTATACCTCCAAGGCTTGTGCAGATTTTCATTTTGTTTGCTCACTTGCCATCTATACAGATGTTTTGCACATTTTCAGAATGTGTTCTCATCTTACAGGCTTTCTAACCTTGCAGATGATTAATGCATTTGACACAAAATAAGTGAGAGAAGAAATTGTTTTCTATTGTTATCCAGAACTTTAGTTAGGAATTTTGCATTTCCACTGTTTGTTGATGCCATTGTTACGCAATTCAGCAAAATCTCTGCAGCTTCTTGCCTTGCAAGGAAAATGCTGTACCTGAAATCTGGTAATGGAAGTTTACTTTTTCTTTCTAAAAGCTTTATTTCTATATCTCACAGAACTTGTGGAACTTGGAAGTGTTACTTATTATCAATACGAAAGAAATTCTCTCTTTGCTCTCTGGGTTCAGAAAAAAAACATTCAAATCAGTTTTGTTAATTATATTTTCAATACAGTTGATAAATGGAAGGGGAATGTAGTTCTTGAAGAAAAGAACCATGAATCTCCTTACCTATTCATTTCTATTTTCAGTTATGCCATGATGTCTATGTACTTTTATCTGTGTAAAATAGTGTTCAGTCTAATCCCAATGAAAGAAATCAAATCAAAGCACCAATGCCATGCAGCTTTGTGGGGGGTTAGATGTAGATCTTAGAGCTAGTTTGTCTTACTCATTTACGTCTTTTGTGATTTTTCTACAGACAGTGTGCATGGAGCTGTTTTGAGCGTTTAACGTGCTAATTCTTCTCCTCATGATTAAAGTCATAAAACTGCGCTGACCCAAAGGAGAGGCATTATGAATGTATAATGTCAATCTACATGTGTTCATTAAGCCAAACAATATTGTGCTCTTCTAAAATGGAGATGTTAGTCATATGGGTTCATTGTTTGCATCTGAATGCGACACATCTTACAGCACTGCTGTGGTTTAAAGTCAGTTCATAGTGGGCAAGTTCTCTAATGAGGTGTGAAGAGTGAGGCTTCACACTTAGTTAAGGCACTTTGAGCTATTTCTTTGCTGACAAAATACATACAAGGAAATTACGTTTTCAAGAAGTTACTCTTTTACAGAGTTTCATTTTCTGATCACTTAATTGATTGCTTATAGAAAGAGCCAGCAACTCTTCTGGCCAGTTAAGTCTGACTTGGGGATTTAGTTGCAGTCATTTTCCTGTGCATTTAGTCCTCTCCATATCTAAATTATTGCCTTTCCAATTCTTCCCTATAAAGATCTTTTAGTTTAGTGGAAAGAATGCTGTTTGGAGGGGCAGTTTGCTTGCTTTCCTGTTTTCAGAAAACATTAGCAGTAGAATGTTCTTTTCCCCAACACACCCCTGTACTCATAACCCGCTAACACATTACTGGGCATCTTCTTATATTTTATATCTAGAAAGTACTGGTGCTTGCTTGAAGTGACTCCAGATACTTTCAGGTCTCAAGGCTGCCTAAATAATTCATCTCTCTCCCATCATGTTAACCTTTGTTGTAACCCACTGCCAGCACTGTGAGTTTTGAAGGTGATTTTGTTAGCCCTGCTGACCTTAGACACACACCCAGTGATTATTGTGATTTGATGTATTGCAGGCTCAGTTTTGCTAGGATCAATCTATGAGCAAGGAGTATTTTGGCTGTTATGTTTGTGTTAACCTAAATTGCTTTAGATTGAGCAAAGGCTGGGTTCCTTGCTTGCCATCCTTAATTGCTTTTGTAATTATATTGATTTTTCCATGCCAGGTCAATATTGGTAGCCAGAAGCTGGTTTTTGAACTGGCTGTGTCATCTTGAGTCTCCATAAATATGAAGATAATTGTAAAAAGCTTAAGAACGGTCACGGTGAGGGTTTGAATCTTTTCTGTAGGCAAAATACACTTTAAATTAAAACAAACCAAAAAACCCAACCAACCAAAAAAAGCAAAAACACAAAACAAGCAAAACACCAACAACCCCCCCATTTGAAAGACAACAACAACAACCAAAACCAACCTACGTAGCTACCAGTTATTGCTAGCAAGCTAGGGGCTTCAGACTAACTAGTTTGAGGAATAGTTTTAATGTTCATCCCATTCATTTCACTTAGGAGCAGAAGGATAATTTGAAGTAGCAATAATGACAGCCAGTGCCTTCATCATGAAAACTCTTCCAACTAGAGAGCACAGAGAGGAAGAACATGTCAGACCAAATGAAGAAACATTTCCTTCAGTGTTTAAAAAATTCTCCATTTGTCTTATCCATCCATATTGACTTGAATCTGAAGTCCTGTGTGAATTCACTGATCCAAAGCCAAACCTAGCCCAAAACACGAGAGTTACTCTTTCTCACGTATTGTAACAAATTGAGGACTTTCCAGGCTGGAATGTTCCAGGTAGATGCCTAATTATAAGTTCAGACCGGCTTCCACCTTTTCTTCCACACCCCAGGGACAGTTTGAGGTGGCTTTGAAGGTCAGGCCACATAACAGTCTGGTCACACGAGAGCACTCAAGGGAAATGGGGTTCTGGAACTCTTCGAATCTTTCTTTTCTGTCTTTCCATCCTATAACATTCCATCATTCAGAGCTTGTTTTGCCAAGAGGCTGCCACTATATCACTCCACTGTGTGCTAAAAGCAATGATTATTTTTTCTTGCAAATTATTACCACAAAGGGTATTAGTGTAAAATTCTGTTCATTAATGAACCAAAAATTATAGTCCACTGGTGTAATATCCTGCTGTGGATCTGTGAAAGTACAGAAAGGCAAATATCTTCAAAACGCCAAGTCAAAGCATAGACTGTTTTGTCCTTGAGAAGCAAATCAGAATTCTCAGCTCTCACCACATGGACAAGAAATTCCTGCTGTATTAAAGCCAAGACCCTCCTTTGCACTAAGGCTGCTGGCATGTGGCTTATGAGAATGGCCTTGCTGCCCTTCCAGTGGCTCTGCCTGTCTCCAAATGGGTTGGGAATCACGAACAATTCTCTGCATTCCTTTTCCAGTGGTGTTTTTTGCTTCCCATCTGTTCAGGAGTATTTCTTCCCTCTCCTCGCAGTTCACTCTATTTGGAGGATCTGCATATTACTGAACATGACTCTAGTAGAGTCCCTATTATTGCATACCTAAGAGATGATGCTTTTAAACTGGTAAAACAACCTCATCAGCATCTGCACTTGCCTCTCTCAGCTTTCCCAACTTGACTTTTGAAAATTCAGCCAGTATAATGCTGTATTCTTCTTCGAGGCTTTCACTCACTGTTCTGGAGTTGAGATACTGATGATGTTGTTCACAGATTTCACAAAATGTTCAGGGTTTTTTTGTCTGATTGAAAGGGTGTTTTGAAGCATGGTAATGTACTTATGGGTTTGAAGTAAACTAGTCCTTATAAAGCTTCCATCGTGGGACTTACATTATGTTAATGGACTAGATTACATAGATCAGTCCATCTTGAGTTTGCTCTGAAAATATGCATCTTGTTTTTTTTCTACCTCTTTTGTGCCATCCCAGACCTAGTAGTGTTGTTTTTATTAACTTTGTGTGTTCAAAATGCTCAGCGTCACTGGAAACTGTTTTGAATCTTTTATTATTATGTCATGCTGATCACTGAATGAAACTTCATTGAAGCTGATGGGCTCATTAATATTCATGCTTCATTCACAATAAATGCAGCCCGCATGCCTGTAAATCACTGACAGCTGAAACAACACCAACCACACCTACAGCATGGGGACGTGGACAAGAAGTTGGAGATTTAAGCAAAGTGTGTAGGAGGCTCTGCTGTTGGTTCAGATAAAGTGTTTCTGAATGTGCAGAAATGACAACCTAGTAAAACATTACAAACTTCCATGGAGAAGATAAGGCCAGAAAGCAATGTAAACATATTTTAAGAAAAAAAGAAAGGAGCAAGACCTGTTCTGTGCACAATTCTTCTTGGAAGGAAACTTGGAACCACAAGCAAAGAGCTGGTTTCTTTCTGGTCTGGATTCATCCTCTTTCTAGGGGAACAAAACCTTCACATATGTAATGTGGAAATAAAAGGCCTTGCACCTAATAAATACTTCACTCCGTCGCTGATTTATCTCCTTAATGAAAATAGCCTACAAACTTCATCTTGGCTCAACGTAAGTAAAAAATGGTGACGTTAATAGCAGAAGCAGCTCCAGTTTCTGAGGAGATAGGTTGAAAATTTCTATTAACCTTGAACTCACTTGGAACATGAAGAAAGAAAAGAAATATTTTTGTTTGAAACTATTTTCTATTTCTAATGTCCTGGAGGAGAATACTTGCGTTGTCTTAAGTACTGTAAACTACTGCTACCCAAACGTGATCTTCTTGGGAGAGAAACTGAGATTTGTACTTTACTTCAGCACCACAGCTCATGGGCTCAGAATCATAGAATCATTTCAGTTGGAGGAGACCCTCAGGATCATCGAGTCCAAACATAACTTACCTCTAGCACTAAACCATGGCCCTAAGAACCTCATCTAAACACCTTTTAAACCGCTCCAGGGATGGTGACTCCACCACTTCCCTGGGCAGCCTGTTCCAATGCCTGACAACCCTTTCCAGGAAGAATTTTTTCCTAATACCCAATCTGAACCACCCCTGGTGCAACTTGAGGCCATTTCCTCTTGTCCTATCGCTTGTTACTTGGGAGAAGAGACCAACCCCCTCCATGCTCCTACCTCATTTCAGGCAGTTGTAGACAGCGATAAGGTCTCCCCTCAGCCTCCTTTGCTCAAGAAGATGAGCACGACAGGGATTTCAGCAATTTTGGCTGCTGCCACGCTACCACACTTCTTGAGAAAACTTCTTTAGCTCTGGGAACTGGATACTGGCCCTTTACTTTGGAGCCTGTCACCCTGAATTGTCCATAATGTAACTACAAGGTAGGAGAGGGAATAAAAATCTACCTGTCGTGGCAGAAATCCAGGGAAAACTTTGGTGGTTTCTGCCAGAAACAGAAGACTTCTAAGACAAACTGGCAACGAATTAATTAGACAAACTTAGGCTAGCAGGTTAAACTCAAGGAAAGAAAGCCAAAAGTGTTCTGAGAGGCTGTGGAATTCACTGCAGAACCTGAGTCTTCTTGCATCAGAAGAGGAAGCAGTTATCAATGAAGAAAATGGAAATGGATTATCATGAGCCTATAAATATGTTTAATATGCACTATAGAGAAGGAGATTTTGGTCTGTCTTCTGACAGATGGTTCTGTATTCATTCTTTTTAGAATAAAACTGATTTCTAGAATGAGCGAAATTAAAAATAGTGAAATAAAAAAGAAAAACAGTTAATTGTTGAGATTATGAAAATCTTGGCCATAATAGATAGGTAGGTAGGTAGATAGACAGATAGAAAGAAAGGAAGACAGATAGATAGATACATAGATAAAAGTACTTGAAATTAAGCCAGGTGCCAAGGTAGTTATACAGACATATGAACTCATAATTGCTTTGGATTTATTTGTGATAAAATATGAAAAATGAATACCTGCAAAGTGTCCTACAGTGTCAGCTTATGGAAATCCATTTTAAAAAATGAAGCACATGTCATCAAAGGGAAGGATCTATAAAGGCAACTGATTGCGATGGACAGATTATCCTGTCTGTAAAAGCACACATCATTGTAGCTACCTGCTGTGGTAGTTTTCTAGAAAACGAAGGAGAAGATAAAGTGAAACAATTTTAATAAAGGGTTTCTAGCTGCTGTGGTGGTTTTGGCTTTGAAGGAGAGATGGATGCTTGCTTATTTGCTGAGCACTTTTGATGAGCAAAAGCAGTACGAAAAAAATAGATGCAAAACAGGAGGCAATGTATCTAGTGAAAACATATATACAAGGAAACTAGTGGGGAGAAAATAAGCTTATTTTGATGTTGAATTTACTCTAATGCATTACTCTAACTGTAAATGTAAAACATGGGATGATCTAAGAAGCTTTGTCATTGTAAAGCAATCATCCTGATCAAGTACGGATCCTGTACAGCAGTGATAAAAGGAAAATACTTTATTAAACAGCTAGCTCACCATTTACCTGCTGCAAAGATGGGGTAAGTCCTCTGAGCCATCAAGGAATTAATCACACCCTCCTCAGTTTGGAGCCTAACCTGCCGTTCTGATGGAGAGATAAAAGCCGATTCAGTGGGTTACTGAAAACAAGTTTACAGGAGGATTCCTGCTTGCTAAGGAGCAAAAGGAGCCGGAGCTGTTGTGGCATGAGAAGGCTGAGCCACAGGGCAGGAGGAGGCCAAAAACACACACAGTGTCCCCACCGCGGTGGAAAAAATACGGGGAATGGTGTTCCATGACACACGGTTTGTTCGACCCAGGTAGTGTGTGATGCACGCTGGTGTCTGTGGAAACCACTGCATCTGCCAGAGATCCATGACATGCTGAAGGTTTCTCACTGTACCCAAGGAGATACAGCCTGTTTAAGAAAGAGTCCAGCACGCATGGAAAAGGTGTGCAATGCTAGTCTGTTCCTCTGAAAAAAAAGGAGTAAGGCTCCAATCTGTCCACCTCTACAGATAAACTGCTGCATTATGTAAAACTCCTCTTACTACAGAGCAGTTCCTCGGGAGTTCAATGGTATTGCCAAAGCAGTGGATAGATGGGCAAGCAGAGACATTTCAAAGCTGAGCACAGTTTAGCATTTCCACAGTTCTTAAGGGCTCTTACAACTGCTCTTGTCCAAGCCCATTTCAGACTGCCTTTTCTGTGGGGCACAGATCCTGATATTTATACTTTGAGACAAATATTAGTGAACAGACAAATAATGTCAACGTGGAGTAGCTATTTACAGCAAATGCGTAAGAAGCATTTCAGTCAGGTTTTGTACTGGAGGACAGGAGTGCATAGGTAGTGTGTCCCCGCAGTGCTTTGTTATATTTGTGAGTCATAAAGGCTGCAAAATGCACTGCACAGTTTTAACAACTATCTGTAGTAAAGCTCATGTCTAATCGAGAAAGCTTTGATGGGAACAGATGCTGCCTGAAGAAGACAGAAAGGAACTGATTGATTAAGAATGGAGAAAGTGTTTAGAAATAGAGAGATGTTGTTTTGTTTAATGTGAATGGGGGCATAGGTTCCTGCCAAAACTCTGAGCCCTCCTGAGGACGGGACTCGGATACCAGAGGAGATTGGTGGTATGGTAGATACACCTGTCCTAGAATGTGGTACCACCACTTGTTATTATAATAAAGGCTTTTCATTTGCAGCAGAAAGTTTGAAATACGAAAAATTCAGAATAGAACATAGGAATGACTTCCCAGCAGTAGATGATGATGGATGCAGGTTGCAAAACCTAAAGCAGAAGGAAAGACGTGAAAAAAGTAACGTGTAATTCTTGTGGGGGGCATTTCTTTCAGTGCATTCTGCCTACTTGATATTGACTGGTAGTCAACTTGGTTGGGTTACAGTGAGGAGTTACTGAAAGCCAACAAAGAAATCTTAATACAAGAATCAAAGATTTTAAAAGTTTCTCTCTTAGCTGAAGGTGGGGAAATTGAAAGAACTTACATGTTAAAGCTGATGGAGGTAGGGAGAAGGGAAAGGAGTGTTCCTTATGGCTCTTCCTGAGGCCTAAAATACTGGAATCCAGACATGGCCTGTCTCAGTAGATATCAAAGAAATGCGAATCTGAGAAATGACAGGAACTCATTCATTGAGATCTTTTACAGTTTTCTAAAGGGTTGTGAAATAGTCAGGAAAAGATGACACTTCTGGGTTGGTGATTTGAAAATGTCTTGAGATAAATGTAGCATGCAAATATTACTATTTTTAAA
This sequence comes from Patagioenas fasciata, assembly GCF_037038585.1. NCBI lineage: Eukaryota > Metazoa > Chordata > Aves > Columbiformes > Columbidae > Patagioenas > Patagioenas fasciata. The sequence goes on along the minus strand of NC_092521.1, from coordinate 158,406,506 downwards.
TAGTTTCTATTTCATAAACAACTTCTTTCTGCTGGCACGGACCTTGTTGCCATTCTAGATTTCACCGCTGTGACAGACAAAAAGCATTGTTACGATACGAAGTGGGTGAAATCTATTGTGTATCTACTAATACTCCTCCGTTAGACTAAATGTTTTAAGTTCTTCATCCGCTAGGCAGCTGCAGCTCTAGGGACTGTTAAAGCATAGACACTACACAGGGCTGACCATGAGTTTGTGCACAGGTGGGTCTAGATGAAAATCCAGTGATCTGGAAGGAGCTTTGTGTGCATGAGTGTGGATGAGAGATGCAGAGAAACACCACAGCAGCCTGTAGGTAAGCAGCAAAGAAACTCTGCAGAAGCACTTGAAACAGAACACCTGGGGGAAAAAAAACCCAAAGAGTGCTATGGAACAAGTGCCACACAGGAAATACTGGGAACCATGAGCCGCGAGGAAAATGCTTTCCTTCATTTGCATCATATTGAATTTAGGACAACGGAACTGTATGTATACTATTCATAAATAAACATGGCTGTGCCAAAGAGATAACTGACTTACAACTGTTTTTCCCCACCCATGTGACCTTTTCTTTTTTTTAGCTTTCTGGTTGGGTCCAAAGGATATCCATAATTTGGATGCTTTGGGAAATAGTTCAACAGTGTGAAATGAGCAAATCCCCATAAAGGGGAGTTTCGTGAATAGAGTTTTGCCTTTTTTCCCCCCACCCTTTTCCTCTCTTCACCTGATAGTAGAGTGACTTAATACCGAGTATCGGGGCTACCATTAAGGGACTTGGAGAAAACAGATTAACAGGTAAGAAATGAGCTATGTTAATGGAATATGCATTATAAAAGAGCAAAGTAGATCTTTTAGACAAAGTCTAAGAAAGGAAGTTATATTGTTTTCATGTGCTGTGCCTACATATAATTTATAGGAAAATAAAAATTTACTAATTGTTTTTACACTTTTTTTTTTTCAACAATTATGGGCTTGCTAAGGTATGGAAGTGACCTAATAGTTACAATTGTGACCTCTAAGTTATTGTTAATTTTACTGTCAGTATATGCTTCATGTCTGCTACTTAATGGTATGCTAATTGTACAGCAGGGTGTCACATTCTCCAACATACAGATTCCCTATTTCAATTACAGCTAAGTAAATCTCCATTACTAATGAGTAAGCATTTCTTTTCCATGTACATTTGCATTATAATGGACATTTTCTTTATGCACTAAAATTATTCTTTCCTTGACAACAACTATATATTTTATTCTACAGTAAAGGCTACGACGTGATGATTCATTCCTTTCTGTTGGGTTTATCTGTATTTAAATTGTCAAATTTCTTGATAGCCTGACATTTTATGTCCCATGTTATTTTTTTGCACTTCTAGAATAAATTTATGTATTTGCTTTAAGACAACCTACTTAAGACAAATCACAAAACCAGTAAGCTTACATGTCGGTCATAAATTAAACTACATTTTCAAAATGGTTGCATTGTTTCATTCGTGTTACTGAGAAATCTCAACTATTTATGTCAATGCAAAGTGACCTTTATGATATAATGTTTGAGTGTAAAGAACAAGTGACCACAAGTGACCTGTATCACTGCAAGATCCCACTCTGCCTAACAGAGCACAGCTCTTTGGCTGTTAAATACAATCCCCCAAACAAAGTTTGCTGCCCTGCTGATGCAGATCCCCACACATGCAACAGGCAGCTGAGCACAATGAAGGGGCAAGGCCTCTGTTACACCTTTGCTGCCGGATCCGCGCCCCGGGGGGTTGTGGCTGGTCCCTGGGTGCCGCTGAGCCCTTGGGATTCTCTTTGTCTGCCCACACGGTGACCCAAGGCCTCCCCTGCCCTGCCTCAGGAATTAAGGCTGTTGGCCCATGGAATCCCATGCCAGAGATCCTTCCTGCATTCCGCACGGCCCCTGGAAAACGCATCAGCTTTTACACGCAAATAAGGACTGTGAGTTTGATTGGTGAAGGTGTTGCTTTGATTTTGGCGGGGCCAACACTCCATATGTAGTAAATGATGTTACATGGATCTTTTTTAGATGCCCAAAGAAGGTTTATATATCAAAGAGAGTGCATTAATTAGCAATCATTAATATTCCTGACAATTTTTAAGTTGGCCTGGTGGTGGGTGTGTATATGGGGAAGAAGATGGGAGCTGGGTTCTTTTAATGATATAAGTACATGGGATGTTTTAAAGAAACAAAAAGTGGTGAAAGCGTTAGTTAGCATTCCAGAAATGCAGGAGGAAATATATGCAACCAGGTGTTAGAAATAACAAATTGATTTCCTGGTCACTGTGCATGATTTCTTTCTAGCCTTGTGTATATCCTGATAATCGGATGGCTTACAATATAGATACAAAGTTTGTTTTGTTTTTATTTTGAAAGGCCTACGGTATGCAGCCTTTTTCCCAGACAGCAGCAAAAAACAAGGTGAACAATTTTTGCACTATGTGGTTTTGAATTCTGTCATATTTTCTATTGCGTTTCTGTCTTCCATTAGGATAGCTTAGTTTACTATATTAACCACCCGCATCATCCATATCACTTCCAATTCTTAGTCCGCATTCTGTATGTATGTAGTTGGATGATTCTCCTCTCTGCTGGGGCTGAGCGGTGGCTCACACGGTACGTGCGGCTGGAGGCGGTGGTAGGATGGTTGTCCTCTCGTCGGGCCTTTTCGGGGTGGCTCCTGACACCTGGTGGTGGATTTTCCAAGTGCAGACTTAACCGTGTTTGCAGCTGGCGGAGAATTTTGACCTGTCCTACCCCGAGCACTGACAGGCAGAGTTTGAGCTGTTTAAAAGAAAATGCATGAAAACAAACCGAAACAAAACAAAAGTGTCGGGAGCACATTCTCCTCCCGTTCAAACTTACGTTAAACCAAGAGAAGCAATACATTTAATTGCTGTTGGAGTAAAACTAATGCCTCTGCCCTTGCTGTTGAGGTCACTAGCGTAGTGTTGTTCACAAGGGCTATGTACCTTTTTATTTATTAACTTCTCAAATATATTGCATAAATGAATGTTTTATAGATACCTATGCACTAAACATACTGCATTAAACTAAAAAGCTTTTCTGTGAAAAACCTCGGTGATTATATTTAGTAATAATGATGTTTTCAAAACTTTACAGTGTGAATACTGACGGAAACTTCTGGTGTTTTATTTAACAGCATGGTTTCTGGCTTAAGTGTATGATTTTTCTTGCCAGCAAGTATATTTCTTTATGTTTATGAAATTCTGCATCTCTTTGCCAGCATAATTCCTAACAATGGAATATCTGGGATATATCAGTAATTAACTAGCATGAATAAAAATTAAGAATCCTGATTCGGTGGTGAAATTCCGCAGTAGCTGGGACCTATTGGGGTCTTCTCTGATTTTTACCTGGCTAGATCTTTAATCAAAACTGATTCTTTTTCTCGCTTAATTGGCCCTTTACTACCATCTGATTATTTTTTAAGTTTCATAAAGAAGTATTATGGTTAATATGAAAGAAATACAAAGCAATGCTTTATCCTGATTTTTCTTCGTCTACAGGCAAATAAAGTACATCAACAATGCAGTATCTTTAGTTGTTTCTAAAATATCATAAAGAAAGGGCCCCCAGGGTGCACTGCCACCGGACTTTGTGGAAGGGGAAAGATTTGGTGAAATAAGAATGCGTTCATGTAGCCAAATTTAGTGCTGTTATTGTGCTGTTCTGAGATATACGGAATTGGCAAGTAAAATTAAATGAGGGGAAACAATAGAAGAGTCAAGTTACACTGTTAATCTGAACAACAAAGGAGGGCAAATTTCTGAATTCTAAAATAATTGTTTAAGGGTTATTTGAGTTTTTTCCCCTAAACTTACTGCTCCGCATTCCAACATCCACAGTCTATAAACTTCAGTGTAGGCAATCTGGGTTGAGGCTGTTCCTAAATGTCTTATATTTGTGGGAGCTCTGGTCAGACGAATTACGTCCACACACAACACAGCTGCTCTTCAGCGTAAGGGACTGAAGTGCCACTTTGTGCAGCACTTGTGACGCTGCCCCGTTGGAGGAGACCTCTCACACAAGGGCTGTAATGACCGCAGTTCCCAGGCACGGCAAAGTGGAAATCGGACAAATGCCAGTTCTGGCACTTGGTGGGAATTGCTAAGTCCACCTTCACAATATGATGTTAAAAACAGCTTGATCAGATTTTTTATCAAGATCATTTTTTGAAGAGTAGGAATAATTTTTTTCAGAGATCTGAACCCATTGAAAAGTGTCATTTGACATGGAAAGGCATTGAGAGTCTTACCTAGGATATGACAACTATTTTGTCATCTAAGCGTAGGGAAAAGTGTGGCATTTCATATAACAAACATAAACATTTAACGGTGGCCACTGGCAATTCTGCTTGGTTTTAGTACTGTAGATTCCTAGAGCAAAATTCTGCCTCCAAATTATATGCATGCCGCTCTCATTTACTTCAGCAAAGCTTGTGCGCATATTTCAAAGGTCAAAATTTGGCCGTTGGGGCTGAATTTTCAAGGAAGAGTGTATTAAAGACATCTGTGCATCAGCAGAACCATATCCTTTGTCTTCTCTAGAACATTTCAGGAATAAGCCTGGTGCTATATGGCACTGCAAGTGAAACATTTGCTATTTTTTGAATTGCATTGGGATTGCATAGCAGAAATATTTCTTTCAGTAATAAGTTCATGACTTCTTTTTATTTCTTGTAGCTTCAATGCTGAAAAGTTTTCAGTTTTAAGAGAATAAAGACTGGAGGGGACCACCCTTCTGAAAATTACAGTTGCAAATGTACCGTAACAATCAAAACAAGGGGAAATAGTCCAAGGAAATAGGTATGGTCTGTCGAGGTGCACAAACTTTTGTTTGTACTCTAATACAGAGAGGTCAACAAGTGTTTTACACAAAAGTAGAAAACAAACCCACTTTTCATTGTGGACAGAGCTCATATTTGAAATTGTTACTAATCGGACACTTGAAAAAGCTAAAAGTTGGCATTCATATTCTATTGGAGTTAGTATGTATTAAACTGATGAAGATCTTTAAACGTGTAGGTTTTCCCCTGTTTTTTAAACATTATACACTTCTTAAAATGTTTATAATGTCTAATTGCTGCTGGATTTCAAGACATATCAATTTTGTTCTTAGTTCCTGCAGATTTTGACAGAATGTCATACCAAAATATTTTGTATTTTTTGTAGGACTGGGAAACAGAAAATCATGACTGGTATTGTTTTGAATGCCATTTGCCTGGAGAGGTGTTGATATGTGACCTGTGTTTTCGTGTGTATCATTCCAAGTGTTTGTCTGATGAGTTCAGGCTTAGAGACAGCAGTAGTCACTGGCAGTGCCCAGTTTGCAGGGTGAGTACCTCTGAGATTTCATGTGCTGATTAGAGGATTGATATTCATTAATAGATTCATTAAGGTGTCCAGATGGTGTGGCCAGGTTAATGGATAAAGAACTGAATATTGAAACTATGGTACATACCTAGAGCATCTATACAGAGATACCAAAATATGGTGCATGTAGCAGATGATCATTTTTGAAGAGCCCGGCAAGTTTTACCTATGCCTTTGAACACACACAGTATACTGTGTGGGAATGTGTGTACGTATGTATGCCACGTGTGAATGCAGTATATTGTGGAAATCTTCAACATGAGTAAACAAATTGCTGTATAAGATGCTACTGTTTTTATTGAACATCATTTTAATGAATCATAATGTATTTTTTTGTATTTTGGTGACTGCATTCTTAATATTTTATTGGAATCATATTTTACTTTATAAAGCCACAATCATGTTACTGATGAGGGCAGTTTCAAAAAATACAGAGTGAAATCCTGCTTCTCATTTACTTTTATGTATTTGATTGGTGCAAAAAGGCCAAGATGGATTTCACCTATAGCATCCATAAGTATATTGCTTTTTCTTTAAAACTGCTATTTTAATGAGTATAGTAGGGAGACAGCAAAGAGTATTTTTCATATAATTTCCAAGAATGAGCAGGTGTGTTGTCTACATGTCATTAGAATTCCAAACATTCTAGTCAGGATGCTTACTGGTACCTGGCCTTGAACCAGCCCGATACACCTTCCTGTTCTCATCTCTGCATCGCCTCCCCAACGGAGAACATTCCTAGATTTCCGTAAATTGAGGGAATAATGCATATAAATGTTTAAGATAAAATTAATGCTATAGAAAAGGATAAAACTGCCAGTCACGCTGTGCCTTGGCTTGCAGGAGGGAGAGGGAATTCCCTTGCTGCAGGGCAGCAGACTGATGGTGCTGCAGGGAGCCGGAGGCTTCAGGCGCTTCCGAGTTCAGAGAAGCAGGTTTTGAGAACACGTGGATGATTTAGTGTCTAAACAGCACTTTCTGACTGCTGTTACCTTAGAACCAGCTGTGAAAAACCTGTTGCCTCAGATTGGGTTTAGGGAAATAGCAGGAAAATCGAGCCTGCCTCAAAAGAGTGGGAAGGAATGAAAAAGAAGGAGTGGCAGGGAAATGAGGACGTGTACTGGATTTCTCCATATTGACTTATTAGCATTTAATTTAGCTGCTCAATATTACCTCTGTTAAAAACAAAAAATGTCCATGTATAGGTGAACTGCTTTCAGATTTTTATATAATTATCTCTAATAATTGCCTGTTCTCGTAGTATGTACTGCTATTTCTTATAAATAGTTACAATTAGATAAACTGGCTCCAGTCTCCGCTTTAGTTTACCAATAATTTTAGATGACACCTGGCGAGAGTAGGGGAAGTAAATGGTTTAAGCTACCTTGTGTAAGAGGGTGCATATAACATCTATCTTGTAACAGGGATGTCGTCAGAGTGGAAATGCTGAATCATTGCCTGAAATATGCACAGATACGTAGGGTGGTCAGCTGTGAGAACAGTTTGTCTTTCGTCCTGGAGCCTTGAAATCCTTTATGGCAATAATATTAAACAAATGTTTATCTTGAAAACAGTCCCATGAAACTCAGACCACGTGCACTGTGTCTGTCTTTCTGCATATCGGTTCCCTTTTTGTTATACAAAGACTAAGGAAAGATTTTGGGGGGCTCTTAAATACTTCTTGCCCCAGAGATCTTTGGCTTGCTTGATGCCTCAGATGATCAGCCTGTTTTAATGAATATTGCCATTTTTTCCCCTATGCTGGCAGCTCCTATTTTCCTTGTAACTAATCCGAATTCCTTCAGCCCTAATTCTGCAAACATGGACTAAGCAGGCTTGCACAGCCCCTGTAAGCGAAGGAGACCTAGTCTGGCATGGGAGTTAGCATCCCTGTGTATTCAGTATTCTTCCACTGCTTTCTCCCCACCTTCCTCGGAAACAACTGCTCTAATTTGCTTTTAAAAGCAAGAGAGAGGCCTATATTCAAAAAAACATGGTAATTTGGAGAGCCCTGGCTGATGTCCAGAGGACATAACAGAGCTTAACTATCTTGCATAAGGGCAATGGGATTTAGTTTGCATTATCACCAGTAAATATGCATGTTCAAGCAAAGTAATAGCTGGGACAAAGAGAAGCATATATTTTCATACTTTATTCTTGTAACTGGACATAGCACTTTTCGCCTGGGGATTTCAAAGCTCTTTACAAATGTGAAGTAGAAGTCTGTTTGAAACCTCATATATTGGGAGAAATAATCTAAGAACACTTCATTCTTATGTAAAGATTGCTTCTGTAACGCTGCCAAGGTCAGCAAGCCTTTGGATTATTAATTTCACAATTGTTGGTTGTACTAGTTCAATCAACCTGTGCAGCTTTATCTTGCACACTTGACTACTCAGAAACATTTTATAAAGGACATTGCCAAGGATTTGTTCATAACTTTAAAATATTTTTCCTCCCGTAACGTTGATAGCAGTCCCTTGCAAACCTTACTCTGAACTCTGTTTCCCTGCTGGTGGTTTTTTTCCACTGCATCCATAAGCAAGAATGTCCAGTTCCTGGTGCTTTTTGTTTTAATTTGACAGTACTAGTCTGAATGTTTTGTACCCTACATAATTCTCAGCAGGACTCAAGAGTCAAAGAAAGTTCAATGCAAAACACATTGCAGAGAGTGAAAATTTTCCCGGGCTGCTGACTAATCATTGTCTTAAGTGAAATAAATTGGTATTATCAGCAAAATTCCTCATATAGAGGTCACAAGACTCAATACTGAAGGAACTTAGGGATTACACTCCCCACTCATGGAATGGCCCATTCAAGACAGGGTTAGTCAACTTCATGTCTAAAGAATGCAGAAGACTTGTACCTTTATTGCCACTCTTTGGTTAGATAAAAGGAGGAAATTAATTTTCTCCAGCTGTTAATTTAGCACCTAAAGACTGCCAAAAGTGCTGCAAAATTACTAGTGTTTTTTGGGAGGGAAAATAGATATATCCAAAAATCTGAACAGGAGAATATTGATCACATATTGAGGTAACCGGCTAGTATTATTTATTTTTTAAAAAATTCAGGTTTTAAGATAATTTTATAGAAAGGCAAAATTATGCATGATGACGTATAGTTCGTCCCAGAGGAATAGATTTTGAATTGTGAAACAGAAAGAATTATTCATATGGTTTCACTTGACATCAAAATTTTTACAGTCATCTGATCAGAGATTGATCTTCCATGCGTGTGCCTTGCAAAGAATTATAACCAATTTACCTATCATAGTGGGTGTTTCAGTATTTCTGGGTTTTATATATAGGAGAGTAAAGTAAACTTTAGAGCTTAAGATATTAACTGCTTTGCTGATAAGTATTCTATAAATAGGCTATTTCTGAGTTCTGGTACTGTCCTCAGTATTTCATAGAGTACATAAAAATACACCATCATGCAGCTCACAATCAACTTCAGACAAAATTTGACAAGTGAGAATGACAAACAGTAGAAAGTCAAAAGCACAGGAAGATGAAGGTTACTTAAGTAACTCAAGGGCTTAGATCAGGGGGTTTTAGGTATGAGTTGTCAGTCAAGATGGTTAATGTAGAATATGAGGAAGGAAGAAAGAATGTGGCTCTATTGACTGACTTAATGGGGTGTAACGGTAGGAGTTTGTTAGGTAACTGTATGATGAAACATATTCTATAAGCAGGATTTGGCACAATCACACATAACAGCCATGGGTTGGTGGGTAAAGGTCCTCGTGTAGGACTGATATTGGGAGCACACAGTGCAGAACCTGTGCCTGAGAGGTGTCAGTGCTCCGCAGGTCCCTCCCGTTCCCCTTGCAGCCACGTGCACCCTGGAGTAAGTCAGGGAGCCGGCAGAACTGGGCATATGGAATAAAGTCTAAAAGAATTTGTCCACAGCAGTGAGAAGCCTGGGAAACCCCCACTTAGAGCTTCCTACCGCCTTCTCTGTGCACATAAAAGCGTATTTAATTCATATGATGCTTCATATTCAGAAGGTGCTTAATGCACCGTATGAGTGCAAACTGACTTACAGATTCAGCTGTAACATTTCCAAAAGCACCTAATGCTTTTGGAAAGTCTAGTTTAACTGTAGATGGTCTTGAAAGAGGCAGGTTTTAGGCCATATTTTGCTCGTGCAGGTGCTTTTCCACGTGCTGCTTTGGGCATACCACACACTGGTGGCTCTGAGACCCATCCCATGGGCCTACAGACCTTTCTTAATGGCACAGGAAACCTGAGGACCTGTGGGCTGGAAGTTTGAGAGGGCAGCAGAAGGAGTAAAGCTTTCCACATGTAGCACCTAATTCCTCTGGAAATTTAAGCCCTCAAAAGATCCAAAGCCAGTGGGTAAAGCGAGGAACTCCTAAACAGCAGTGGGGAAATGTGTGTTAGACTCATGCACGTAGTTCCCCTCTGCACATATACCCCTGGAAACCTGAATTGCTTCTGAAAATGGAACTGATGCCTTAGAAACATGAATCTGTCATTGAGCAGCCTTCACCTAATCTGTCACTGAACTGCAGTTCTTTGATGTGTGTATACATGTGACAGTTGAGAGAGGAAGGGAAAAAATATATTAGTTAAGGGAGTTTACAGGGAAACCTCTTTACGTGGAGAAAATTTAAGTTAAATTCTTGCAGCTAGACGGAATGCTGGCACTAACCCCTTGCATTTCTCAGAGTTTCTCTATTTTTTTCTCTTCAAATGAAACATTGCAACAGCTGCAGCATCGTGACCATTGCCACCCTGGGGGCTGAGAGCTACATGCTAAGTTGGGGTGCAAAGGATAGTCACTGCCATCGCAAACGGTGCTGCCGCAGGATGGAGTGCTGCTTGGCAGGATCCTTGTGTGGTTCCTCAAGTCTTGTGGTGAACTCCTGCACTAGGAGCATGTCAGAATTACTAAAGAAGTCACACCTGCACACTGCTATGTATTACTACCCTCTTTTAACAGCTAACCAGTGTTATTAATCTGGAATATTGAATATAAACAACAGTGTAAATCCAGCCTTCAGGTACTAGCTTCTAAGAAATAGCTGTGCCGCAGAGAATATATATAAGGTGTTTCCTACGCCCACAGGCAAAGCGTGAGGTTGTGGCCTTGGCCTTCCACCTACCAAATCTCATTAATCTTCTACACAAGGACTGCTATTGTGGAGTTCATTACTTTGACTCCTGCATCCTCTATGTAAACAAGTATGTCCGACCAAGCCTCTCAGTTTACCATAATTCAAAGCAGAAGGGTTGCAGATTTCTCTAAAACTTGATGTGACCTAAGAATCATCCTTGTCACAACAAGGTTAACCCCAGTGGGCAGCTAAGCACCACACAGCCGCTCTCTCACTTCTCCCACACTCCCAGTGGGATAGAGGGAAAATATGAGTAAAAGCAAGAAAACTTTTGGTTTGAGATAAAAATCATTTAATAAGTGAAGAAAAGGAAGAAGAGAGAAAGAAAACAGAACAAAACAAGTGATGCAAAGGCAATTACTCACTACCCTCCATGGGTAGACTGATGCCCATCCAGTTGCTGAGCAAAAGATGGCTAATCCCCTTAAACTGCCTCCTCTCCCTTACTGTTGCTGAACATGATGTTACATGGCAGGGACTATCTCTTTGGGTAGCTTGGGTCATCCGCCTGGTTGTGTCTCCTCCCAACCTCTTGCATACCCCCGGTCTATTCACTTTGGGAGCAGAGTGAGAAAAACAAAGACCGTGACACTGTGCAAACACTGTTCAGTAAGAGCTTAAAACATTGATGTGTTATCAACACTGTTTTGGTCACAAATCCAAACCACAACGCCATGTGAGCTGCTATGAAGACAATTAACTTCCTCCCAGCCAGACCTAGTACAATCCTATATTAATATCCTAGCAATAGGGTATCTATACTATAAAGATCCTGGTAATCTTTTGGGGCTGGATGGAATCATAGCAATTTCCTCAAAACACACTTGTACTTAAATAAGGTTTGCAGTAGGGTATCTTATTAGATCTGACTGTGGGAAAAGATACACAGGGCATCTTGTCACTTTTACAGATTCACAAGCCACCATCATTGTTTTCATTTCCCCAAAGCAGAAAACTGAAAGACCCAGTTTTCATTTATACTTGCTTCTATATCACTCTGGCTATAAAGGGACCTGAAGGAGGGTATGGGTTTTTTTGTGTCAGAGCAATATGAATAGGTGTTATGCAAATTGTACCCCCAATCTAGTATTATCTACTTCCTCACTTTAAGTGGCTTTAAGTTGACTTCTCTGTGAACACTTCACATCTTCAAAATACATAATTGGGCTTTTTTAAATTAAAAAATTACACATATTCCGCTATAGCTTCTAAAGAATTTGTGAGTGGTACCTCCTAAAGATCTAATCTTTGTTGGAAAGTGAATGAAGCAGCTGGATTATAACTTGCTTTCTACAAAGGGTGAGCAGCCTTGCCGTAAAAAGACATTTTGCTGGCACATAGTCTCCGATTCTCTAAATTCATTACCTTTCAACATTTAGTAGAGGAAACTGGAGATCAAATTTTTCTTAAAATAAATCAATGTAGAGAACTGAAGGAAAAGTGGATAAATTAAAGTTTGCCTGAATTGTCAGGTTAATGATATCATTTTCATTGATGCTTAAGATGATATTAATTGCTGACATCAGTAATGATACAAAGCCAGCTATCTATCTTCTCTCACGATCTGAAGGATTAGACTGTAAACCATCTATCTTAACACAGTCCCTTACGAACTGTCTTGCCCAGGAGGGCATGAAGAACGGTTCGCATGAATTCTGAAATACTTTCAAAGGATGATAAATTCAGAACCACGTCAGAAAAGGAGGTCTAGAAGGACCAGTCAGTGCACGTGCATTTTATTGTGTCCTGCTAAGTTTCAGTCTTCTAAAATGCTGTGTCATTCGCAAGCATACAGCACTCCACTGCCTAAAAGCAGCGTTTCATAATGCAGATTATTTAATGCATGTTTGGGTTTGCCTTTGCAGTAGCAATGTTGGTTTATGCAAAACTGAATGAGTGAATTAAATTCCATCAGAATTCATGTTCTCACAGCAGATAAAGTAACACATGTATATAAAGAAGGTGGTTCAGACATATATTGTAGCATAAAATCCTGTCTTGTTCCAGAGTTCAGAAGGGAGGTCTGGGAACCGTTAATGTTATTAAGAGAATGCTTAAATGCACTGTAAGTGTTAGAAAGACCTAGTGCTGGCCCTTTTCACAATAATGAGTTTTACCCAAAAGTGGCAGTGCCCCGTCAAGAAAAAGCTACAGTGGTGTTATGCATACTGTAGTATCTCTATAGATTCATGATTGAATGGATATTTCAGTACAGTTTTTAATGATTCTATGCATAATGCTAAGCAATTAAATAAGCACCTTCATTGATACTGCTGTGTACAATTTTGATTTAAGAAGGAGGTAGTAAGTACAGTCCTGAGATGTATAGGTTGCACACTTATTGTAGCAGAAGGGACAGCCTGTGATTTTCTATGTCTTCAGTGTTTTGTAGGAGGGATATAAGCAGAGGAGACACAATCAAATCACCTTTTTTTTGCACTAAGGTGTAATTTATACTCTTGCTCTGTACTCAATGTGTCTGCTCCCTCTATATGTTCAGAGTCATATATAAGTAATTTGGTAAAACATAGCACACTTCTAGTGATCAATAGTTCATAAGCCTAATACCTCTTTTCACTACCTATTAGGACATAGATTCTGTTTTTTTTCTTGTGTATGCTAAGCAACAGTCATGTGCACAATTACGTGGATCTTGCTAAAGCCCGCCAGAATTTGAAGACAAATGTAACTGAGCCGGTTTGGTCCACACAGTTTGCACAGGGGTGGTGACATGAGGCTTGAAAAGGGGAGAACTCAGCTTGCCACTCGGTGCATTCAGAGGTGGGAGGAGGAATAAACATTTTTGCAGGAGATGTGAGCAGTTAGAAATCAGTTCAGGATAGTAAACCTGGAAGCCGTGGTGTTGTTTGACTGTGCTTTTGTTTGGGAGAGCTCCTGCAGGCTGGAGCGAGAGGAGAGGGCGCGTTGCAGGCAGCTGCTGTAAGGCACAGCTGCTGAGCTGGGACTGGAGAGGCCGGCTCATAGGAGCATTCGCAGGAGCCACCTTCTCTTCAGCAGAACATTTTCTGCATGCAGCGCTTCCCACGGGCCTGGATTGACTTTGGAGGGTGGGGAGAAGTCTCTAGACTAGTCTAAGGTGAGGGGGAGGACTCTGGATCCTGACCTGCTAAAAAGAAGCAGTCTGTGTTCCAGAATCTGGATTAGGCTTTTTGAAGGAAGAAGGACAAAAATCAACAGTTGCTGTGTTTCTTGAGCAGTAAAAAGTGCTTTGAGTTTTTACTGGCTAGGGCCTATTTGACCTCCTCCTAAATGGTGTCATTTTACCTACTAGCACATAATTTGTAGATGGTACAGGGTATTAATTTTAAAATAATTTCTTATTTTACTGAAAATATTAATGCCTTGCTAATAAAAAGACCATTAAATAAATTTTAAACTGCTCCCTAAAAATACCTTTCTTTATTGCTTTATTCTAATTAGACACTTTTTCATGAGAGGTTTTGACAAAGTATTATGGATACAAGTGGAAATAAAACCAGTAATTCTTCTGTAGCTGAAGTCCTCAGCCCAGATATAATTCAAAGCAACCAATATAGTTGTTGTGATGTGTTAGTGTTACTGATTTCTCAGGAAATATTTTCCCTAAAAATTGTGTGATATGTGATTCAAAGTTACCTTTTAACATAACGCGATGCAGAGAAAATTTTTATTGGATGAATTTTCAAGTCGAGTTTAAAATAATAATATGATCCTGTTTTTCTTTGGCAGAGTATCAAGAAGAAAAACACAAGTAAGCAAGAGATGAGCACATACCTGCGATTCATAGTGTCTCGTATGAAGGAGCGGGTGAGTCTGAAATGGGACAGTTTATCCAAGTGTTGGGTTGCACTGCAGAGGATGGAGGGGGAGGAGGGCGGCATTTTATTTCCCCTGTCGTGAGCGGCATGTGTATTTCAACGTACACTTAACCATGTCTCATTGCTCGAATTAGTACCATTCTGGCAGCAGCAGTTTATGCCATGGGCCTGTGGCTCCCCTGAAATGGACATTTTTCAGGTTTGAGACACGTGTAATCTGTCTGATTGTGGATCTACACTTTGGCCTTGTGTATTTCCCATCTGAAATATTCCAAACTATTTCATTTGAATCTGTTTTGTGTTTCAAGCAGAGTCTAAATGCAATAACTTACACAGTCTCATGGTCCTTTCAGGCTATAGATCTAAACAAGAAAGGGAAGGACAACAAACACCCAATGTATAGAAGGCTGGTGCACTCAGCTGTTGATGTTCCTACTATACAGGAGGTAGAGTGACTTCCTTTCTAAATTCCATACTGTTTATGGTGTCTTTTAACAGTGAAGATAAACCTTAAGCACTAATCCTGTTTAATTCTCCATATGATCAGTATTTCAGCATTGTGTCCAGTGTTGGAAATGGGAGCTTAAAAGTCAAACTGTTCCTCATAAATGGGTAACCAAATGAAACCATTCTGAGTGGTGCCTAGTTTTCAGACACAGCATCCTCAGTTCCTTTTGTGTGAAGGTTTTACTGGGAGCTGTAGGTAGCTGAAATCTTCAGAGAAAGTACCCTTGAATCTAAGTCATTGAATGTGGACTTAAGTGCCCATGTTTGCACATCTGGCCCGATGTTTTTGATCATATTCCAATTTTAGTCGTTAAGGCCTTGCGTAGGCGGCATCTTGATAAACATCTAAATGATTCATAAAGAACCAATTGTTCTGTTGATCATGAAAAAAAGAGACCCACTTAAAACATCTGTTTTGCATTAATTGTTCCAAAAATAAAGTACTAGTAAATATGTCCTTTTTTCCTGAACCAGAGTCTGACCATGACTCATGTAAATCAACTGCACATGACCTAAATGAACAGCATATTAATCTGTATTCATTGCTGCAACTGGATTGCTGTGCAGTGCTGTAATATATATTGCCCTTTACAGCCATAGGTGTGAAAAGCCTTTGTTTTATTGTTGTTATTGAAACAGATGGATAAACAAGAGCTTCACCGGCAGTTTTGGAGACCAGCACTACTGGCTGGCTTGAAGTACTGACAGCAGTGGTTGAGCCTGAAAATAGGTCAGGCCTTCCTTTCACTCTGTCACCTTCACCAGCTTCCACAGAAGGTCTTTTGACCTTTGGACCTTAACATCCCAGTAGCTTGATGATTTGTTTGATGATTGAAGTTCTCATAGGTGTTCTTGACAGAGCTCAGCTGAAAATGCCGCATTCTTTATCAGACAAAAGACCATAGTAGGTATTAATAAATGAGCTGCGTGGCTCCATGTAGGCATTTGTTAGGAATTTCGAAGACTTTTAAGACAATCAGCCTTCATCAGGAAACACGCACTGTCAAGTGAAGATCCTGGAAGTGTAAAGGCAGTCAACATTCATTTGAAACTAGCTGGTTTTTTAAGGTACAAAATTTTCACCTCAGGGAGTATATTTTAATTTCAACAAGTGTTCTGGGCCACTTGATGCAGCTATGATGCAGCTACCCCAGATTTACTGTGTTATAACCAAGAGATTTTTCTTTTCAAACTTAGTTGAGTATTAAAGCACCTGTTTTACTTCTGGGCATTGCATAAAGGGACCAGTGCAGCCAGTGTTCAGGTACTAACAAACCGTGTCAGAGTTGTAAGTATTCCTTCTGTATGCAGGAAAGGCAGCGTTGGTCTGTGTTGCATAACACAGATTTCTGTGGAAGCTGCTCTGCATAGAACAGCTACAGCACTTCTAGCAGTTTTTTCACAGTCCTGTGTTTTCTTTTGTGTAGAAAGTAAATGAAGGAAAGTACAGGAGTTATGAGGAGTTCAAAGCAGATGCTCAGCTGCTCCTACACAACACAGTGATTTTCTATGGAGGTAAAGTACTGCATTTACTGCTTGCTTTATTTGATTTATCTTTATCTGTAGGAAACTCACTGCTTCAGGATTGCATCTGGTATTCATAATCTTAAGTGTGGATGAGGTCATTTGAGAGCCCTTAAAAATCAAAGTAAGCTGTAAGAGGACTTTGCAGGGTCTTTTCTAGACCACCTACTATGTAACTATTTTCATATTCTCTGACTGAACTTGTTAGTGGGAATTGGTACGTTTGCTATCCTGTTTTATCTGCAGCCTAAGTCATAAGTCAGATATACTGCAGATTTCTGCCAGTATACATGTGGTGTTCTAGGGTGGAAAGAAGTCTGATCTCTGATGTGCTTTGTCAGCAGAAATATGTATTATAGACACATATTTTTCACTCATGGGCTATATCAGCCATATTGTGACAGCAAATCCAGCTACATCCACACTAGGAGTGTCCTGCTGGTGCAGTGTGTGGAGGTACAGACATCAGACAAGCTGCCAGCCACGGGGGAAGTAAAAAGTGAGTGTTTGATATGGCGGGACAGTCTGATTGGAAGTGGAAAAACACCACCACTATGTCCAGAAGCCATAGCCAGGTGCTGCAGAGCCATCCTCTGAGGAAGGACATGGTTCTCCCCGCAGACATGGTTCACATCAGGGAGACTGGGAGGAGACTGGGACCTATCTGCAGCATCAGAAGATTCACACTGGTTTTGGTAGGGAGAGATGTGAATGTGCTAATAGAGAAATACAGAGGTATAAAGAAAGGCAAACACATAGTGATAAATGGTCGGTGAAGCATTACTCTGAGCAGAAATACTTACGTGATTGTACCTGTGTTCCTATCAAGTGGTGATAGCAGAGAGCTGTGTTTTAGGAAAATTGCAGTGTGTCATTAAGCCACCACCAGAGAAAGAAACAGGATCCATGTTAAGAGCAACTCTGTCTCCCTGCTGCTACTCCCCAGATATGTACTTGTATTGTTCAGTTTAAAAGCTCCCAACAGTATTTTTGCATATGGATACAAAAGAGAAAACAAATATAGAACTGATTGTTAGAAAATTTTAAATGGAAGGGTTATCCAAGTGACTAAATTATGTTTTGTATTCTTAAGCAAGACAATTATAGCATGAAAGTCATAGCAATGACAGCTGCAAATCTTTGTGAGCACTGTGATTATACTGTGATTGTTCATACCATTTATTTTTAATTCATAGCGGACAGTGAACAAGCCGATATAGCAAGGATGCTTTACAAAGACACATGTCATGAAGTAAGTAGTACCAAGGAACCAAGATGTAGACAAGATACTTGATTGCCATTTCAGAATCTAAGGCAATGTTTCTTCATATTATAAAAACAAAAAGGGCGTGAAGTTTGTTATAGATTTCCCCCAAACCTTCTAACAGCTGATTCAGATTTCATTTTTTGTTTTCTGCAAATAGACTGTCATTTGGAGAATACCAATACTCAAATTTTAGTTTTGAAAATAATCTAGTGATACATAATTGGACTAGAAATAATTGTACTTGCTAATATTAATTAAACCTGAGGTGAGATTCCTACCAAATTCTGCAATTTGCATTGGAATATTTCCCAACATTCAGAGGACACCAAAAACTAAAGCAAGAGAAACTGTCACACTTTCTCCGTTTGTACAATTAAATTACTTCTTTCGGAATGTACTCTAAGTATTTGATGAATTTAAGGAACTGTTCTTTGCATTTTAGCTATAATAAATCATTAAGAGTTGAATTAGTCTCCTTCCTCTGCCTTGTTTTTCTAAAGTATGAATAACGTTTCTGCAGGTTGTCTTTCATCCACTCTCATCTCACCTCAGGTTCACACCTCTAGTTTGCACAAACAGTAGTAACTCCACCAAAATAGCAAGCAGGGCTGAAAAATTCAAGTACTTAAGAGAGAGGGATACTACTGCAGTCAGATAAATAGGAATTTTTTGGCTTATTTACCTTTTTTTTTGTTTTTCAGCTGGATGAACTGCAGCTTTGCAAGAACTGTTTCTATTTGTCGAATGCGCGACCTGACAATTGGTTCTGCTATCCTTGTGTATGTTGCTGACACAGATTTTTATTTGTTTGCTTTTCTGTCTAAAAGTTTCGGTGTCATTAATTCATTGAATATTCCATTGCAGTAGACTTGTTTCGAATGCATGTTTAGGAGTCTGTAAGCCTAGGTGCTTTACACAAGTGAAATGTTGATTGAAGTTCAAAGCTGTAACAATATAGGTTATAAAACTTGGTTATCAGCCAGTTACAACAGTCTCACAGGAAAATAGGGAACTTACAGAAATAAAACTTTGCTCGTGGATGAAGCTAAAAAGACAAGTTTAATTTTCCAGCTGCTTAAGATCTCTGTTTCAGATAGACAGTTACACCCTTTTCAGACTTTGTATTTTTTTCTTTGATCCAGGCAATACATCTAACAGGGAAATACGTATCATAAGAAACTAAAATGAAAATAGCACTAGGCATAAATAGCAGCCATATTCTTAAGACACTAGCATAGTATTACAGCAAAATATTTGTGGAAAAGTCAACACTTCATACCCATTAATAAATACAACATTTTTTCCAGATACCTAATCATGAGCTGGTTTGGGCCAAAATGAAAGGCTTTGGGTTTTGGCCAGCCAAAGTCATGCAGAAAGAGGACAATCAAGTTGATGTTCGCTTTTTTGGCCATCACCACCAAAGGTAATTTATTAATTCTGTGGGCTGCTTTTTTACAAACAATACTTAAAAGAATTTATCTCATCTATCATGTTGTAAATCCTGGCTCAGCTAGTTGCCAGCATTAGAAAGATGGAGTACTTTGCCATAATTGTTCCAGAAAATTTAAAACTCAGTTGAAAAAAACCTGAAGTTGCTGGATTCTCTTTCCACAGTTGCCATAGGGATGTTACTTAATGCCATTTTAATTAAAGCAAGCAAGTGAACTTTAGCTGTTACTTCAAATCAGTAGCAAGCTGCTAATCCAGGCCAAGGTGGAAATTGGACAGAAATGTACTATCAGCAGTATTTTCTTTTCTGAGCAGGCAGGTTGTAATTCTGTGTTTTAGTAACATAATGTACATCACAAACGTTGGTGTTTCACTGCTAGAACATTGACGGAGCTCCTGCTGTGAGCCAGTGTGCAATTTTGGAGAATGACTCTACATTGGAAGCGTCACTCTTAGAGATCAGCTTTTACTTCCATCTCTAGTTGTTTGTTCAGCAGTTGGGGAGGATTATAGTAATGTTACCACAGTGGTTGAACTGATTTTTATTTTTTCTTTCTGTTTGATTTATATGCCTAGAATGTAAGGAGAGGAGACGTTTGCAAAATAATTCATGGTTGTTAGGAGGGTGGTGTATTTTGGTGCATCCCAAAAGGGCCTAGACAATTCAGGAACAGAGATTTATGAGGCTGTTTACTTAAATTACTTTCAGTATAACTTGCACAGCGTATAACATGTTTTCATTTGTTCTGTGGTCTACCAAGATTTTCTAATAGCCATAAAATGGGTAAAGGATCTTTATTTGTGTTGCAATCACAGAATTATTTACCTCAAATCTGTTTGCAAATGCAGCTTATCTCATTAGTAGTTTTGGTATTAAATTCAGCCTCAAACTATTTAATAAAGTAACATGGCACTTGTGGGATGAGGTGCTTGCAACTTCATAAATGTGTGCTGATAGAATAGGCAAAATACATTTTACTGTGCTGGACTTGGACGAAAGGCCAAATTCCTGGTTGGTGTAAATCAGCACTGTTTCCTTGACTTCACTGTAAGGAAATTTATACTGTGAGAATCGAGAATCTGGCTGCAGACATTTAATTTGTTACAGTATTTACTCCGTTATGTAGATGTGTGTGGCAGTTGACTCTCTTCAGTGTCCAAGGCTCCTTGGTGTAACCTTTCAAAATGTCAGGAGCTGCCCATCTAGCTCTATGAGGACTCTCTGAAAATATTTAAGAGGACAAAGTACCTTTGCAACCAAGTCACTGCCATGAATTCAGTCCAAAAGAGCCTGACAGACCCCACATGAGTTCAGTCCTGATAGACAGGGGTCCAAACTAAAAAATGGTTCTATTCAAGGTGATGTTTTGGCACATTCCTTGACAGTTTTAGCAAAGAGGTCAAGGGCTAGATCAGATTAACATGTGAACCTTCAATAAAGATGGTTCTGTGTCTGATTCAGGGCATTTAGCAAGAGAGCGGGTAGGAAATGCGGCTGCTCTTGGTGCAGGGGGAGGTTTGTGGCTCACCAAAAATGAAAGAGCCATAGCACCCACAGCTAACGAGTGCTTCTAGTAATGCAAATGTCTAATGGTATGCAGTCCATTTTTTTTTCTTCAAATATATTGAATATACAAAAATTCTGAGTAAAAAGGAATTGTCAGCCATCAGTCACTGTGAAAACTGCTTTTGGAAGTCAGATTTTCAGATCAAGATCCTTCATCTGTATTTAAAGTTTCTGAATCTGCCTGTGCTGTGTATTCGAAAGGGCCTGGATCCCCTCTGAAAACATTCAAGACATCACAGTTAACGTCCATCGGCTGCATGTGAAGCGCAGTATGGGCTGGAAGAAGGCCTGTGACGAGCTGGAACTGCACCAGCGTTTTCTTCGCGAGGGAAGATTCTGGAAATCAAAGAATGAGGATAAAGGAGAAGAGGAGGCAGAGTCAAGTATCTCTTCCACCAGCAATGAGCAGGTGAGTGCTACTGCAATGTTAGCAGTCACGGCAATTTATTAAAGGGTACAAAGATGCTGTATTTTTATTAATCTGCTACTAAATTAGCCTTTTGCTCTGCCTGTGGTTTTGCGGTGACAAGAAGAGGGTTCAAAGGCTCAATTTCCCTATGTTTTGTGGTTCAGGAATAGCAAGAATATAGAGAGTTTTCCTCTTCCCTCCATTTCTTGGATGACCTCTGGGAAGCTTTCAAGTGTTTGTCACCTGCAGCACCTTGATGAGACAGAGCAAGACTTCTAAAGTTAAACAGGAATGTTCAAGTTAAATGTCATGGATATCAGATAGACTGCAGCACTGCCTCCTTGGACTCCCCTCAAGGGACAGCCCTGTGGCTGCTCAGCCTTCTCACAGCTGGACTGTGTTCACTTTGGACTATATTCTGCGTTACAGATCCCTAAGTAACGCCAACCAGGGCATTTTCGGCAAGTCCGACTAAAGTTAGGTGCAAACGTTGCACTTGAGAACCATATGACCAGCAACTGATTCAAGTCATTAAAAATAATTCTGCAAAACAAGAAAAATTATACCGCTTTAACAAAGGTGAAAAGCACGAAGAGCCAAGATAAAAAACTTTGCATTGCCATATGGAAATTCCCTTATCACAGCTGAACCTTGCTAGTCATTCATTGTCCAAGAGGGTGTTACGTATTCACTATTACTGACTTGGCAATAAGATTTTTGTAGCTTGCAGGATGCTTCTCTGTATTTTTGGCAGCCTTTTCTCTGGCAACGTATTTTTTCCTCATTAAAAACCACCATCCTCTCTCTCAGTCTCTGTTTTAAAAAACCAGTGTGTTCTGACCATTTGCACTTTATGTCAAACAGCTCTGTGATCCAATTTGTAGATAAAAACTTAAAGCTTTTAAAACTGGATGTTGCTTTAAGGTGTCATCCCTTATCAAAGTGATTTTAAGCTTTTTTAACCTGGTTTGCTTAGCTAACTACTTGTGACCCCTTTATTTAATGTTGTGTAGCCAGTCATGCAACACTGGATGATGAAACAGGAAAATGGTCACAAATAGTATTTAGGAAAGATAACAGAGGCGTTTTCCCAGTTTTTCAGAAGTGTCAGTCACAGGGTTTAAAGTGTCCATTTGCATATTTTCTATTCCACCCCAGCTGTTCATCTTTCTCCTGGTTATTGCTTATACCCGTTTCACTGGTATCCCAGGTACAGGAGCATAAGCGTGGCCATCGAACTCGATGCTCTGCACTAATCTGCAGTATCCTGCCACGCCAACTAGTACTGGATGCTTAAAAGGCAGGAGTAAGAATTTTACTGTAAGCCAGTGTAAGATAATATACCATCCGCTTAGATCTCACCCTTGTTTCTTGTGCAGGAGATTGGCTTTTATTCTAAAGCACGAAGTTTCATACCCCTTTGAGCATACAGTTATAATCAATTATAGCGAGTCTGGATGATCTTGTTACCTTTACATATATACATTCTCTTTATAACTATTGGGTTTTTTTGTGACTTGCAACAATTATGCCTAATTATGGGTCACTGATAGCAGAAATTTCCTGAAAACAAGTGTTTGAACTTGTATGTGAAATGAAGAAAATAATGGTTAAGGGTGTTTTAACAAATATATATTAAATGTTGGAACAGTATTCAAATTTCTGTTTGCTAAATTAAATAACTGAAAATAATTGAAAATAAAAGGTACATCAGTCGTGTTGCAATGAATGCTACTTTTATGAACTGTTTTTTGAATGACTCAGTATGCTTTTCTTAATGTTCACAGCTGAAGGTTACTCAGGAACCAAGAGCAAAGAAAGGACGACGTAACCAGAGTATGGAACTCAAGAAAGAAGTAAGTAACCTCAGTTACCATGTTTGTGGAGACAGCAAGGTACAAAAAGACTGAAATTGTAATAGACACTTGAGTTTCTGCCGCCTTTTACTGATTTTACAATATTAATATTGCAGATGACAGCGCCATAGCTTGATCCTCCTTGCTAACAAGTGTAATCACACCTGGTAAATGCATGCCAGTGGGCTACTGTGGTAATGTTCTGTGTCATGAATAAATCGACAGCTTACGACATTTTTTTTTTAATGACAAATTCAGGCTAATTAGTAAAGCTATAAACAGCGGAAATTGTAAAGTATTTTGCACGATTGAGAATATTAAGTTTATAAAATGTCGTTTTCACCTTTGTGTGTGGAGTTTCCTTCTTTGTTTATCCACCTTGCACACTGAACGAAGTGGGGGAAACAAACCTGCGCTCGTGTAACCGAGGGATTGTATTATTGTGCTTGTACACAAGGGGGCGGTTGCTGAGACAGCCATGAAGCTTAGCTTTCCTCACTTTTGAGTACTTCTTCCTGGCCTTGTTTCAGCTGCATATTAACACTGAGGAAAAGCTGCACACATGCACAATCCTCGGAAGAGGACTCAGGACTCCGTTCCAGGGGAGGGTTCAGGTATTTTAGTGGTAGAGTTATATGGGATGGCCCTGGTGCCTGAAATACAAACATTGCCACTCCTAATCTCTGGGCACCTGCCTCCCTGTTGTACCTGATAGCGCAGGACCAGCTCTGTGGGCTCCTGCAGTGATGGGGGCAATGAGTGACATACAGTTTGTGCTCCCTGAGGCACAAACTATATTTGAGTGCAGGATAGCGAGGCTACAGTTTAGGATGTCACATCATTTTTATTGTGTTTTCTGTCAAGCAAATGCTGTAATTTGCTTCATATATTTATGTCTTAACATTTGCCTTCTTAGCTCTGCTCTTATATGATCAGTGAGCCAGAAGTCAATCGCAGTGACCTATTGGAGAGTAATTGGTTGCAAAAGGGAATACAGAGTCAGCCTTTTGATTGGTGTGAGCAGTGCCCCATCACGCAGGCAAGCGCAGAGTCCAGTCCTCAGCAAGTCTGGTATTGCAAGGACTGTATGTTTGCCTATACACTGTTAAATGAGCTTTAAAAAAAAGCTAAGTTAAAAAAATAATGTTCATCCGTGTCTTCAGACACTTCAAATACCAATAAGAGTTTGCAAGGATGCTATTTCTATCTGTTCTAAAGAGCAGGAACAATTGGTGTTACAGCGTAATAACACAGGCTGCTAAATTCAGTACAGTACACTCCAGTAACTATGATTTCTTTCTTGATAATTGTGTAATTACAGAAAGCTTCTGTGGCCATCCAAGTCAGTTCTGTATTATTGGAAGAAAGACTTAGATGCTCGTTAGCCTTTCATCTTCAAAGCACCTTTGAAGTACTAATCAATCTTTGCAGCAGTTCTGTAAAACCAGTGGAATACAAGAGGCTCCAGTGGAGCCTGTTGGGCCGGAGTAGGCCCCGTTTGCCAAAATAATTCAGGTACTTTGGTCAGGCAGCTACAGGGAAAACAGTAGGGAGAAAAATATATAGCAACCCTTTAGTAACCCCAAGGGATCTGCAGTGATTCAGCAGAGTCTCCGATGGTGGTGGTACTTTTTGGAAAGCGAGGCTGGTGAGTGTGGCGTACTGATGAGTGCTTCCATCTGCAGGGCTCCTGACGTCAGAAAAGCCCGGCCAAAGAGCCTATGGCTGTCATGCTGGTTTTCCTCAGGGATCCCGTGTCCCATTTGTGCTAAAAGTCATTGACAGGCACCTTTCACATTAATTGTGCTGGCATTAGTCATATAGCATTTTTTCCCCCAGGGGAAGCTGAAAGTTAACTTGTTCTGTTTCGATATCTGGATTACAAGTTTTTTCTTTCTCGGTAGGAGCCAGAACCTGAAACTGAAGCAGTAAGTTCAAGCCAGGAAATTCCCACAATGCCTCAGCCCATTGAAAAAGTCTCAGTCTCAACTCAGACCAAGAAGTTAAGTGCCTCGTCTCCAAAAATGCTGCATCGGAGCACCCAGACCAGTAATGATGGAGTATGTCAGAACATGTGCCATGACAAATACACCAAAATCTTTAATGATTTCAAGGACAGGATGAAAGCCGATCACAAAAGAGAAACTGAGAGAGTTGTGCGAGAGGCAGTGGAAAAGGTAACGCTTGTTGAACCCCACCTACACTCTGGTTTGAGGAGAGAAGTGTGGGGTTTTTTCACATTCTTTTCTAACATTCGCCCTTAAGAAAATGAATTAAAAACCTTTTCAAAGAAAGCACATAAAAATAGTCTCCGTTATTGCTTTTTAGACCATTTCTATACCAACAGGCATTAGTTTAAACAGAAAACTCCTGCTTTTTTGGTTCTTATCCAGTGAAACCAGTTTGTGATCCAAAAATGAAACTAATTGTTCATTCATGAGTATCTGTTTCCAAAGCCTTTGTCTCCATTGTCAAGTGTGGTTGTAATCAATGGCATTGTTTAAATGCTATTCATAAATAATTCTTTTTTTGTCAGTCTCCTGACCCAAACATTTAATGCATTTGCTGAAATTTGTTCAGATTTTCTTATCTGATGATAACCTGTTTAAAATTCAATATCTAAGCCTGAGCTGGTCACTTCTGGCTGGAGAGAGCAGGACAAGTTCGAGGATGATTTGTCTGACCTCTCTGAAATACCTTTCTTAAGAGAAGGTGAATTTCCTTCTGGATGGACCACAGAATGAACCCAGGGAGTTTAAGTGTTAATCCTGTAGGATTAAGACACCAAACTTTGAGATAACTGAGCAAGGGCAAAGGAATCCCACCGACAATGAATACTAAAAGGTACCTCTTACTGCACTCATCACATTCTATTTTGTATTTTCCATTGTGCCCTTGCGTAGATTTATATGCAGTTGTAGCTTTGGAAAAGACAAAAACTTTGTCTAAGGTAAATTGACAAATTTGTAAACTGATCATTGACAAAATATACGTGGAACCTATTTAGCTGTTTTTGTAGAGATAGAATAGAAATACTGTGACATTTTTATTTTGATTGTTTCTTACTGGATGAAGGTTTTGTTATGACTCTAAAGGAGATAACTTTTTGTTTTCTAAATAGAAGAAACTTCTAACTATGGGACCTCCGCCCCCATCAGTAATAGAGATTTAAAGAGTAGAGTTTCAAAGAAGATACTTTTATTCCAATAGCTGTCCATTGACTTGTTTTGCTGACTTTCTTATGGCAGCTGCGTACAGAGATGGAAGAAGAGAAAAGGCAGGCTGTGAATAAAGCTGTGGCCAACGCACAAGGAGAGATGGACAGAAAATGTAAGCAGGTAAAGGAGAAGTGCAAAGAAGAATTTTTAGAAGAAATCAAGAAGCTAGCAGGCCAGCACAAGCAACTGATTTCCCAGACCAAGAAGAAGCAGTGGGTAAGTGTCAAAAATCTATTACAAGGCAATAAATGGACATGTATAATTCATACTGCAGGCCAACCGAAGGTGGTTTCTTCCTTACTTTTAACTGCACCACTCTTTCTCTGGTCTTTCAGCTTTAACATTTTCTCCTTCATATTAACTGCTTTCAAATTTTCTTAACCGCCAAATTTCTAACTGGAAGTTCTGATTACTTTCCATCTTAATTATGTAGTGTTAACAGCACCGTCTTCCTGAGTCTGATCAGATGTTAGTATCAAACCTTTTCTTTCTAAATGCAATTTTTCTCCGTATGAGACATGCTTTGCATTATGTTCACACTCCTTTGATCTAAAGGCCCCAGAGGGTACAATATCTGGCTGTATCAGTTTGGATTCCCCTGCTAATAATGTGATATAATTCCCCTGCTAATAGTGATATACTTTTGGCCTTTTCCTCCCCTGGCTTTTTCTGCAGCTCTTTTATGTTCTTTTATATTTAAGACTTGACTTTCTGAAATAAATTCCTCTCCCTTGTTCATTCCTTAAGCCCAGATCTACAGCACTACCAACAAAAGATGTATTTGTATGCCCTTTAGAAAAGTGAAAACAGACATCTAACTCACCATTCTGTTACATGCTGCAAACTTTTCCCTGTTTTTGTTTGGTTTGTGTCTCGTGTTTTCTTTTTGAGCCAGAAGTGTGTTTTCCCAGAGGTCCATGCAGCATCTACTCAAACATGGCAAGACTGTAATACTGCACTGCTGGCAGGTCCCAGAGGGCAGGTGGATGCTGTTGGGCTGGGGCACAGTGAGCCTGGCACACGTACAAACTTTGCTATTTCTTTGCTAATTTTCATAGAGCGAGGAGATGAAAGCCGTCGTTCAGGAAATCACACTGCAATAGCTATCTGTAACATAGAGGAGGGTGGGTACAAGATTTTCTCCGCGCCTCCTTTGGAGCTTTGATGCTGCCAGGTGCGGCTGAGAAGCTTGCGGGTGCCTTGCACAGGGTGGGCTGAGGGGTGATGGACAGCTGTCATCCCACTGCCACTGCCGCATGGGGACAGCCAGCCCTGGCCCCGTCCCCAGCTCCCGTTTGTCTGCCGCAGGAATGGGCTGTTTGTTTATGTTCAGCCTCATTAGTCCTTGTTCTTACAGATGAAACGACGGTCCCTGCAGAGAAAACTCTGCTCTGTAGAAGAGTGAAATAAATACTAAGGCGAGACAATCGGTTGCTGACTATCACTGTTACGAGTTTGCTTTTTTGTAAAGAGAAGAATTACTTCAAATGCCAGAGCTCCTGTAGAGTCTTCGTTTCAGTTCCTAGCAGAGGTTTTCCTGTGGGTGTTACGACACTGCAGTGATGGGTCTGTGTCAGTCAGAATTCCTCCCGGTCTGCCTGTCTCTGCAGACCAGAGCAGTTATGTAGGTCTCGGACTTGATCAAGTTACTGTGTCTAATGAGTCCCCAGCTGCTGGTGGCTGCCTGCGCGCTCTGCCTGTGGCACTTGAGAGGGAATCGGAATTGCCTTTGCCTGCTGTACAACTGTGTCAAATTAGCTCTCTTCTGTCAAAAGCTAAGAGTGCACGTGTGAACTGTTGCCAGCATTCAGCTGGTACGCAATAACTCAGTCCCAGTAACTTGATTGTGAGTCTGTACTCTTACCTGTAGCTGCTTTTTGGGTTTTTTGAAGGCAAAATTTGTGAAAAAGAGTCCCAGGACTTACTTTCATCTGCTCCCAAGCACCTTTACCATATCCTTTAGCCTAATCAGAGAATGCCCTGGTACCACATCCCTGCATTTTATGATCATGTCCGTAAAGCCTCTTTCCCAGCAAGATGATTAAAGATATAAAGAGCATTTGACAGTCTTACCTATTTCTGTGGCCCCAGACTTATCTGTCAATCACCACCTTAAATGAAGGCATCATCCAGGCAGCTGGTTTGCATGTGGTAGGAGAGGGAGGGAATTGAAAAACACCTTTGCATTGAAGCTGATGGATCCACCTGCCAACACACAGCCTCGGGCAGCTGGAGATGGGCCAATTACACAACTCCCCAGCGGTTTTTCCTTCCGTGGTGCTAATGACAGTCCCTGGTGTGTAGTACAGCTCTTCTATGCTGCTATTATAATGATACCTCCTTACCAAAATCTCATGTAATTAACACACACACTAAGTGACTTTTGGTGGCTTTGCTTTTTAATTAGAAGCAGAGACCTCTGCTTTTGCGTAATGCAGATGTCTAGGCTTGGGAATACAGCTGCTGTTATTCACGCTGCATTTGTCTTTATCTCATACCTAAAAAAGAATCCGTTCAGGACAAAGGGATCATTCTGCTGGTGGTGTACAGGCACATGAGAAGATGCACTCGCAGCCCTCAGGAGCCTAAAGAACACATTTTCTGTTGCTCTAACTGATTACAGTCCCTTTGGCTTAAGCCAGTTTCATTTTTAGACCTCCAGAAAATGTGGGTATAATACAGATACCCCAAGTAAATAGCAAATGAAAGGAAGAAGTGTAAAGGCAGGGATAATGATCATAAGATTTCACAGTCTGATGGCCTCCAGAATACAGGCTAGCGTGCCGGTCATGACAGTGTTTCTTTTTTGATTTCTCCCAGTTCTTTTGTTTGCATAGCAGCCTCGTTTAAATTGGTGCATAGTTCATTTTTCTAGGTAATTTTCAACTTCCATCTCTTTCAATTAAGTTTACATGTGCATTTATTCTAACTTGCAGTAGGTTGTTTTTAAGTGGATGAGCATTGCCCATGATGTGTACTGCCTGAAACAAAACCCCAAGTGACTGATGAAAGTTAGAAAGAGGAAAATACAAAGGAAAGAGGAGGCCTGAGGCCAGCTGGCATTCTGCCTTCTCTGCCACACGTGCTGAGACCAGCTTAGATGATGCTGTTTTCCTTTAAGTGGAGACTTACATCCCACACTTATGGCCAGCATATGTAAAGGAAAGCGCAGGACCCACAGATCACTTGTCCTCTCCTGTCGTAGCTTTTTGCGGTGTCTCCAAGGAAGCTGATGTGAAGCTGTTCTCTGGGCTGAGGCCCAGGCTGTACCTAATGCAGGGACACAGCTGTTTCCTGCACCTTTCCAGAGGATGATCCTAATGGTTCCCACAGGCTTGTGGGCAGCCAGCAACATGAAAAACCAGGAAAAACAGCTCTCCAGAGGACACTTGTTTGAAGACATTTCTACAAATAAACTTCCCTGGAGCTGAGTTATAAAAGGAAAATGGAGAGGTTCCCTTCTCGTGCAGCTAGGGCAGTCACTTTCTTGCTGATGTAAATAAATAGTTATCTGTTTAGCGAATGCAAGTGTTCTTGGATCTCTCTTTTAGTAGTGTGTAGGGTTGCTGTGTTTTTGTTTTGTTTTCAGGCAGCTGGGTTTGTTTGCTTTGTAATTCTGTTTTATTAACAATGCTGTAGCTAGACAGGACGTAAAAAGTAAATTGTGTGTTATTCTGAGGCTTGATAGCAGCCTGCACAGGCTGTGTGGAATCTCCTCTCTGTTCCCCATCATGCAATAAGCATTTCAGACGGGATCCATGAAGATACTCTCTGATTTTGAGCAGACCCAATTCAGAAAGACAAATCTGAGATCCTTAGAACCTGGCTCTCAGGGGTGCTGAGTAGAAGTGGTTCCTTTAGCAGCAGTGCCACCCTATTTTACCAGATTTTGTCAGAGTGATAGTTCAAGACTTTGCTACTCTCCTTTAAGGGGTACAAAACCACCTGGGGACAAGGGCCCATTGCCCATCTGAGTGCTGTACCTCCTTGTTTACCACTTGTAGTGCTGACCAGCGTGTTGTTTCCTTTTCTATTTAGTTCCTCAGAGGCCACAGGGTTATTTTCCAGGTGGGTCTTCCAGCTGCTGGAAAACTGAGGGCATTCTGTGTGTTCTGGGGTGGAAATCCTCTTTGCTGCAGCGCTCCCCAGAGCCAAGTGTTTCTGCAGAAATCACGGGCTGTGCAGCATCTCTTTCTTTCAGGGGTTTTGTGCTGTCCTGGCAGGCGTGACCAAGGACAAGAGCCCCTGTAGCCACCCTGTGTACAACAGGCCTTCTCTGGTCTCTGGAAGACTTGAAGGAAAACGCACTTTCTTGCTCTTCTCAGTATCACTGATGTAGCACTTGGTTTTCTTGTCACGAGATGGCAGCGCTGTCTGGCTGTCAGCAAACCCCAGTGACAGCAGCTGTTCTGCACACCTGCCCGAAATTGGCTGTAAAAACCACTTGGTAACGAATTATTTTCTTCTCCGATGATGTTATTGTGACTTTTGAGATTTTCCTAGCCCAAAAGGATCTTCCCCAGCAACCTCTGACCACATCAGGCTTAGAAAGAAGCCTCAGAAATGCCCATTTTCAAGCTTGTCCAGAAGCTGTTCACGCCAGAAGAGCCTGTTGATTTATCGTAGCTTTTAAGCCATAGATCAGGCTGCTGTTATACAAATGTAGGGGAAAAGATGGTTCCTGTGCCGTGTGGCTGAAAAACATCAGTCCACTGTGTTGTACAGATTTAACTAAAGATCGCCGCTTTACTTGGTGGAAAATGCCCTCCTGGCTCTGGATGCCCCAAGGGTAAATCAAAGTGAAGCTGTGCTGGAGCTTCCAGGAGAGGGGAGAAGCTTGGTAAGGAGGGATCCTGCCGGGGGGGTAACCTCGTCTCCTTTGTTCTCCCCAGTGCTACAACTGTGAGGAGGAGGCCATGTACCACTGCTGCTGGAACACATCCTACTGCTCCATCAAGTGTCAGCAGGAGCACTGGCACGCCGAACATAAACGTACCTGCCGCAGGAAAAGATGAGAGAGTCGCTCTTCCCCTAGAAAACCACCCCGATGATTGCTATTCTCAGACACAGCGGTTTTTGTTTCCAAGAAGCCAAAATTGTTTAGAATTTGCTTCCCATTTTGCACCAGCCTTTAAACACTTTTCGTAAAAGAAATTTTGCACAGCAACTTCAAGCTTCTGTTTAAAGCTCCTCCAAAATTTTGTCTGTGAAATGAATTTAACATCCGTGGGAGCAGGTTACTTTAAATAATTTTAAACTAGAGGATTTGTTGCATTTTCAGCAAATTTTAAAACATTTTTAGGTTTTACAGAGATTTTAACCTTTAAAAGCTGCAGATCTAAAAATTGAAAAAAAATCATGCAAGTTTAACAGAAGGAACATTTAAAAACTAGATCTGAATGTAAGGAATATAGAACTGTTTCAGAAAAACGAAGCATACTACCTTGATGTAACATTTATTTCTTAACCTTGTTGAGCTGGTTTTGTTCAGCTTAATTTTACTGTTTAAAGGCATTATCTATTGGTTATACCAGTGGGTACATGATTGAATTTAGGGAACAGGGTTGACACGGCAGGTGCTAGTCCTGCGTATTTTTTCTTAAATATTTCCCAACTGTGTTTTATTTTCATTATTTCTTTTCAATATATAACTTTTATAACAAAATACTAGCTTTGATCTTGTAGTTTGAAATCACAGGGAACTGGGGTTGTCTTTTACTGAGCTGGATCTTAGACAAAAATGAATATTTAAATTTTGAAGTTTGCACATTTCATCTTTGTCCTGACATGAGTGCTTGTAACAAGAATAAGAAAAGCCAAAAAAAAACAATGAAAAAACCCAACTACCTTTATTCACATGCGGAATTACGAGGCATACCAATTTTTTTGCGCCCCCTTCAGCCTCCCCAATCCAACCGTTTGATCTGGTGTCACCTGGTCCATTGTAACTTGATAAAAAGGAGAAAAAGCACTTAAGTTTCACAGAAGCCGTTATGTTTGTAGTAATGGGTCATTGCCTACTAATGAGCTCCATCACTGTACTCAGAATGAAGAATAATGCATGTTAATTTTCTTGTATTAAAGATGCCGTGATTTGTAAAAAGTCTGTATTTTGCCGAATGTCTGGATTAAGAAGCATTACCAATAGGAATGGATCGATAGTTGAAAAATGAGTTTCTTTTTGTTTGTTTTATATATAGATATATGAATTGCATCCATGTTCAGAGACAATTTTTTAAATAGATGTAAAGCTTACTTAAATAGCTTTTCTTTTGAAGTGTCTCCACATTTTAGTTTTTTTCAAAGATTGGTCTTAGACTCAGTCATGCTCCCATTCATCATCCAGCTATTTTTTGAGAAGTTAGAGGAATAATTTGTAAATATTTATTTAGATCTTTGATATTTATTGAAAGCAATTACATGATGGAACGATGGAAGCTGAAGAATCAGGAGGGAAGCCTTTAAAAAAGTTTTCTCTAGAATTTGTCAGGGTCATTATCAAGACAAAAATATAACTAAGACTTCTGTGAACTACCACTGAAATCCTGATCTTTTTTACGTACAGTGGTGATTTAAGTTAATTGACTAGATACTGCCAAATAATGCCCAATATGTTGCAGAAATTAAGTGGTAAGTTGATTGGAAAACATAGCGAGTAGATGGTAACTTGTATTACCACAGCTACATTATTGCCTGATAAATGTGTAATTAACTTTTGTCGCCTCTGTGTTGTGACTGTAAAACACTTCACAACTAAAACTCAATCTTGTTCGATTACTTTACAAGTTCCAAAACTTCGATCCACCCCTATGAAAGCAAGTTATTGTGGAAATATTTTTGGTGTAAAATCATTCCAGAATATGTAATATTTAACTGATAGCTGCATGAAAGTAAGATTCGTGTTACTTTGGCTTTTTTGTCTCTGTTGACACGGTTGCACATTTCCAAGTTACTACAGCGTGAAAACTGTGTGTTTTAAAGAAAAAAAAAAAAAAGAAAAAAACACAAAAAAAAAGATTGTGGCCTGGTTTTGTATAAGTTTTAGGTAAAATTACAATTGATTGTTTTAGGAATCATGATTTAAAATTAATTTTTCTGCAAATCATAAAGCTATATTAAAGTGTTGAGCTTAGCCACTATGCACATTGTAATTATTCATTGTGGCTGTCCAGTTTATGATGCATTCTGGCATTTTGTAAGCTGCTCTGACTAGCAATATATAGAGTCATTTAATGTGTTAACATTGGTTAATAAATGTATTTAAAAAAAAAAAACAACTCACTGCGAGTGTTGGTGTTGACTTGGCCAGTTGTCCTCCCATTGGCTGCTGGTGTCACTTGTCCTCACTGAGGGACAGGGCTGGGGGGGCACCTGGTTCCGTGCAAGGCCTTGAGCATCCAGCACGGCTCTCGGCACCAAAAGTGAATATTTCAGCCCATTCCGGGCCAGCAGCCTCTGAGGGTTGTGGCCGTCATCTTTGGGATTTAATACTGGATCCTGCACTGCTGGCACCAGGGTGGGACTTGCAGCCCCTTAAGAATCATAGAATAGTTTGGGTTGGAAGAGACCTTCAAGGCTCATCTCGTCCAACCCCCTGCAATGAGCAGGGACATCTTCACCAGCTCAGGTTGCTCAGAGCCCCGTCCAGCCTGGCCTGGGATGTCTCCAGGGATGGGGCATCCACCACCTCTCTGTGCAACCTGGGTCAGGGTTTCACCAGCCTCGGTGTAAAAATTTCTTCCTCATGTCTAACCTGAATTTCCCCTCTTTTACTTTAAAACCATCACCCCTTTTCCTCTCGTAACTGGCTCTGCTAAAAAGTCTGACCCATCTTTTTTACAGGCCCCTTTAAAGCACTGAATTGGTTTCTCTGTGGCAATTAAGAATTTCCCTGTGGGAACTGAGACCTGGCAAGAAACTTGTCCTGAGGCTGGGCGGGGAGGGTTAAATATTTAAAGATCCCTCAAAAACTCTTTTTTTCTTAGTTTGCTATCCAAACTTTTCTGTGCTCACATGAGTCAAAGTATTTTACCTGAGCGTGCAAATTTTATTCATTCTTCTTGATGCAACTCAATTAAATACAAATAACCAGCACAGCACATGGATTGCAAATGAATTACTTATCCTATTTATAATTATTATTATTATATGATTTTTAACTCTGGCTATTAGTTTATTTTACTGAGGACAAGCAGTGGTTTCTTCCTCCTGCTTCCTTTAGGGGGAGTGAGCTGCCCAGCTCAGGGCTTCTTTGCTTTTCCAGATCTTAAATGACCGAGTATGTGAAATATGTTTGGGATTTGTTAGCGGTAGTTAGGGGCTACCCAGCCAATTTTAGCCTCACCGAGTGAGAGCACATATGCGATCTGTGCATATGTTTTCATAAATCAAATTGGGAGGGGAAGGGGGTATCAGAACCAGAAACGCCCTTCTTGTGTTGTTTCATGTGAAGGGAATTGAATTGCAAGTGGAAAGATCCATCCATTTGTGAGAATAATAGAGCATTTTTGGTTTTAAGTGGATGTATATAGGAAATGTGAAAGGAAAAAAAAAAATCAATATATTGGACCTTTCAAAATCCTGAGAAAAATGTGATATTTTATCTTAATAAAACCTACTTCCAGACATCGAAAAGCTCAAAAGCACATTAGACTCTGAGTAATGCTCTTTAAAAAAGAAATGTTGGGTTGCTGAAGGTTCAAAATTGTAAAATCAGAAAGAGAAGCCAGAGAAAACCAACTCTGAATTGCCCCTCGCGCTCCCCACGGGCACGTCTGCCCCAGGGCCTCTGCAGTCCCACCGCCCTGGAGCGGGTGCTGAGGTGCGGAGAGGCAAACGGCGATGGAGGGGCTGAAATTAAATACAGCATCTGCTTTGCAGATAATTTTTACGTCAAAGGGGACTAATAATTGAAGATAATACAGCAGAAAGGCCGAGAGAGCGAGAATGGGCCTTGCTGAAAGGCAGAGCAATGTGTTTGTTTACGAAGCCAATGACCAGTTCCTGTTAAGTCCCTAGAAATGAAAACTAAGCTGGCGTAAAGCTTCAATGGAAATAGGATTTGCCCCAGAGAGGTACCTAAAAATAAACTCGAGTTCTGCGTAGAGAAGACACAGTGAAGCTGGTTATACGAAATGCTTTACTAGTGTTTGGAAAAGGACTGCTGCAGCAGAAAGCAGTGTTTATTAATAAAGCCAGAGCGCTATTTTAAACCACTTCCCTAAAGGGAAAAGCGTCTCTTGCAGCCGTGGGTGCTCGGGACCCCACGCTGCCCTGCGAGGTTCTGCTCCCCGGGAACTGAGCTGCCATCCGCTGCCTCGGCCTCGGCACTGAGCTGCTGTCCCTTGGAGCGGGTGAAAAACGGCTTCGTTGAAAGCAGAAAGGGAACCGGTGCCTTGCGCAGCAGCTCTGAAGTCCCTGTCATCAGGGTGGTGTGGGTGGTGTGGGCCACCCACACAGGCTCAGCTGATCAGGACACCCCAGTAACTGTCCTCCTTAGGAGGAACAGCAGCTGTTTTCACGTGGGAGAGCCGTGTGGGCCTGACGTGCCCTCGGGAGGGACAGAACGCGGCGTCCGAGCTCCAGCGGTGGGGCAGAGCCGGCCGCAGCTCCTCTGCAGCTCGGCTGAGGAGCGACGCTGGATCCTTCCCGAAGGAAAAGCACTGCTAGGAGCTCTGCCATGCGTGGCTTATGCACCACAGACAGAGAGAGAGAGAAAATTTCTTTGGCTGGCACAACACTTGTCCAAGCGACAGAGCCTGTCTCTGTCTTTTCACAAGTCTGTAAAGATCACGAGTGCCAGAAAGCCTTTTATTTTTTCCCCTGAAGAAATGAAAGACGTGCAACTCGGTAATGCAATTGCTCGTTGTTTTTTTCTTGTGGACGCTGGAGCCAGCAGCATTTTAACTCCCTGATGGCAGTGGCCGTCGTGGCAATGAGCAAACTGCTCCGTGCCAGCCAAGCCGCTGGAGCTGGAGCCCAGGACCACCCACCCCTCCCCAGCAGCATGGTCACTGTGTCCCTGTGCAGTATTTGTATGGGCGCAAAAAAAGACCCCAAGCTTTGGAGTCTGTGTTTCACTCTGGTCGATCAGGGCAACGTTGGGGTTTTGGAGGCTGGAAAGGGAGCAGGAGGCAGCTCGCACAGCCGGTCCCTGCCACACCGACACTCGGAGACACCTGAAGCCTGGCCCAGTGCAGGAGCCTCCTTTCAAAAGCTGTTGACAAAAACAGGCATCAACTGTTGCAGGAAAGGCCTTTGCAGGGAAGGAGCAGCCAGGAATTCAAGCTTCAGAGCTATTGACCTCCCTGAAATAGGCAAGGCCTGGCACAGCCTAGTCTGGCAAAGCCCAGACTGGCACAGCCTGGCCTGGCAGCCTTTTTCCCTCCCAAGCCGCCTGGCAAGGCCCAACCTGCGCCTGCAGCACGTCCCTGCCCAGCACCACAGCGGGGTGGCTGGCTCGGCAGTCCCGGGATTGACTGGGGAATTGCACATACCCACATCTCAAAAATCATCAGTGCCACCCCTGCTTCCCTCAAAACTTGGTGCCTTTCACTGGCAGACCCTGGGGAAGGCTTAACCGTGGTGCCCTCACAGCCACACAGACAGACCTGCCACCCCTGGGGGGCTCCATGGCCTGGCAGGAGCTTCTCCCCAGGCATGGCACCCCTGACAAACCTCTCCTTTTAGCAGGAGTCTCCTTGGGGAGGGGGGAAACACTCTGTACAGAATGCACTGCAGAGATATAACCTCTTTACAGGCTTTTCTTGTAACTGTTTGTTCAGAATTTTCCAATTCAGCATTTCCGAATGAAAACTGGATAAATAGAACAACTATAGTTTACTCAAAATGAAGTCAAACTGCCAGTGAGAGCAATTGTAACCTGCATTTCTGGTTGCTTTCTCTGACACTTTGGCATGTCCGGGACTGATGCTGCATCCTGACTTTGTCTCCTGCAGATGCGCTGGAGAACGAAACGGTGCTGTTGGTTTTAAGTGACGTGCAATGGAGGCACACGGGTCTGCACGGAAAAAATGCAGCCGCACCGTTTCTGCAGTGAGGCTACAACCTTGTCCTGTGAGCCACCGGAAAGGGGAGCGTCTGAGTGTAGATTTTAAAATCTGGGTTTTGTTAGAAAATTTTCAAAATTGGGTGATCTCTAATAGTCATTTTATTATGGCTTAAACCATTGGCTAAAACCTCTTCTTTCACTGAAAGGCTTTGCCCCCAGATGAAAAATACTTCCATCCTTTGAACAAAAAAATAATGATGACTGAGACCACCCTTCATTTGCTTTTCTCTTTCCTAAGGAAAGAGCTGTAAGAAAGAAGAACATAAACGTTCCCCATTCAGTTTTTGCTGGCCCTACACGCTGCGTTGGCAGGGTGTGCTGTGGCTGAGCGGTTCCATCATTGCTCCCTGGGGCCGAGCACGGCTGTGAGACCCTGCAAACCGCCCCAGAGAGTGTTCTCCCCCGGCCTGAGCTGTGTGCGGTGGGGACAGAAGGGACATTAAAAAAAGCATATCCTCAGGAAATATTTCCTCAGGAAAGTATCCCAAACCTAATGTCTGCAAGCGGCATCCTCGAAATGTTAATGAGCAAGTGTGTCTGCAATGGGAAGTTTAATGCCTTTGTATCTCCTCAGCCACTAGTTTCCATTGGTCAGTTGTTGGCTCGAATTCTCATCTTGTGAATACTGGCCATGCCATACTCTGCTCTTGACCTTGCTTCATGAAACATTATTTTCTTCTTGTATGCAGCTGCTATTCTTACTCTAGTCTTCACACTGCCCTGCTTTGGTCCTGCCTTTTCCCTGACACAGACCTTTTTTCCATCTTTAGTTTCCTGAACCTTTTTGGTTGGGATAACACAGACTGGTTGGGCTTGGAAGGGACCTCTGGAGATCATCCAGTCCAACCCACCTGCTAAAGCAGGTTCACCAGAGCAGATCACACAGGAAGGTGTCCAGGCGGGTTTGAATGTCTCCAGAGAAGGAGACTCCACAGCCTCTCTGGGCAGCCTGGTCCAGGGCTCTGGCACCTCCAAGTAAAGAAGTTTCTCATGTTTAGATGGAAAAAAATTAAGGTGCAGGCACCTAAAATTAGGTGCCTGATAACCACTGGGTTAGATGACAGTCTCAGTTGCTTGACCTGCACCTCCACATGCACAACCTTCTTCTTTCTGGCCTCACCTCCATTCTACAACAAATGTTTTTCCTCAACCTGCCCCTCACTTACAGCTTCCCCCATGGTCTCCTCTTCAGCAACAGCTCAGCACAGTTCCCTCTCATTGTCTCTCCCTGGCATGTCCAACCCTTGCCCACGTCCTTCCACCAGCATCATCCCCTCCTTCAGGCCCCTCTGCAGGACACTGCCTTGTGTGCCGCCTATCAGCATCCATCTGCCAAAGCGTGAAATTAAAACAAGATTAACTTTGTGCCTTTAGGATCAGCCCATTAACTGGCCGTAACTGTCTATTTTGCAATAGTTTTTTAATATTTTTATTAGATGTATTGTAGGATCCCTGGGGCAAAGACTGTTCCCCCCCACCCCATGGATCACACAGATAAAGCAGTGCCTTGGTTTTGAAGAAATCCCGTCCATGCAGAGCAGACAGGAGCGTTAAGAGCACCCCCGGTGCTGACTTTGACTGACATGTTGTGGCACAACCTGCTTCAGGAACCTGTGGTTGATCTCGAATGCTGTGCAGTTCCCAGCAGCAGGACACCTGCCAAAAATGTGCAGAAACGGGCCGATGTTGGTTTGCTGGTTAAGAAAGGGAAAGCCGCCAGTTCACAGACATTGATCTCATGAGGAACAGCAAAAATTGGGCAAACCCTGAGAGGATTTTTGGACCAGCTTTAAGGCAACATCCCTCAAGAGCAAACATAAAAACTCTGGAAAGGATAAACCTGTTTATCTAAGTCACGGTGAGAGTTTTGGGAAAGGTGGGCTGCCAAACGAAGCACTCCGAATACCAAAAAATAACCCAGGTTGAACTTTTATATTTTATCCCCAAAGGAAATGATTCATTTCTTCTTTCAGAATGTAGAACCTGTTTACCTCTTCCTTCCTCTTGAAATCTCAAGACAGTTTTAAACAGAAAGTTTTTCTATTAAAACAAACAAACAATCGGGACTGACTCTTACCCTGGGAGAGTGGTGTCCATCCCCACCAAGATGATCTGTCTGGGCTTTTCCTCTCCCCACCTGCCCATCCAGCCCTGGCCCAGGCCAGCGCCCAGCCCAGCCCCCTAAATCCACCCACACGCCCCCCAGAGCCCAGCGCCGGGATCTGTATCCCCGAGGCTGCAGAGACGGGTCTGCAACTGCTCGGTGGCTGCAAAAACCTGCGCTGGAAAAAGCCACCAGTTCCCCCAGACCCGGCTCTCCTGGGGGTTCGTTCACAAGGTGACTGGTGAGAATTTGTTGATCTCCACTCATGTTACCCCTTCTCCGCCTTAGACATGGTGCATACAGCAAATATCTTGTGTTGAAAAACACAGACAAAAAAAGCTGCTAGGTCTTTTATCAAGCCTTTTTCCAGTTCTTACCTTATTAATATCCACCTGATAATGAATAAATGATACTGTTCTTATTGTGCATGGTATTATTCTTCTAACCCTACATTTTTCAGCAGTTGAGTCCCCGCCAGCTTTTCATCATTATAGTCACCATTTGTCAAAACAATTTTTAAAATGTGTACTTGAAATATTTTGACCTTTTAAAAGTCCTCATCACCATTAGCATAAGATGACAAAAGCTTTAATTTTTTTTTAAAGGAAATGATTTGTAAAACAGAATCAGAAACTATTGCCATTCTGCCTTCCTGTTCCTTCTGCCACCCCTAACTTGCCCTCTCCCTCCCACACCTTCTGGGTTACACTCTCTGCTCTGGAAAACTGTGGGTCCTCCAAAGCTGCACCCACCTCTTGTGATGAGCAACCTGAAATTCAAGCCATTGGAGACAGGATTTTATACCCTGAACTTCTCAGATGGGCTACCAAAGAAATGAGGACTCAGAATGTCACCCCTTAAAATCACATTTGGAAAATCAGATCTACGGCCAAACCTCTTCCCTGGGGATGGTGCTGCTCAGCGTGCGGCAGCCAGCTCTGAAATCACAGCATTTTTGGAGTAGGCCAATGGAAATCGGCAGATCCCATTTCCTGGGGGGTTTATCTGGTCGTCCAAGGCTTCCGAATTGCTATGGAGGTTCTACCCCTCACGTGTGACCAAGCAGGTACCCATACGTTCCCCTGGCAGGAAGCGCCAGCAGGGACGTGACACCTGGATCAATACCTGAAGCGACTGGTTCGCAACGTGTCGGCAGCAAGACCTTGCAACAAAAGTGATAAGTGACAAATTTGAGGAGTTTTACAGTACTAATGCTTGTTATTGCTTCTCACAAAATGTTACCAAGCTTACAATAATCTTTACACTTTCAGCAAAAATGTGAACAGTATATTTGAATATATTAAAAAGAATTAAAAAAACATTTCACAAAAAACATTTGTTGCCATATGAAAGTCTTTCAGCAGTAAATGCCCACACCAGTATTTAAACATTGTTAAAAGTATAATGATTTGTACTAATAAATTATGCAACAAGAGAGGTAAACAAAATAAAATTACAGTATAGCTCTCCATGTTCCTCCACTGAGCGTCCGCAGCTCTCAGAAACTCCATTTTTGATGACTAATTAAGAAACTGATATTTTCAGAGCAACAAAAATAAAAGCTTTTATTTGTTCATTTGAATATAAAACAGGCGTTATCACAGATGTACAAAGCGTACTGGTGGTTTAACATACAAGAAAGTCGCTGTCCTTTGCACATAAAAATTTTTGTTTGAAACTGTGATTGGCTGAGTTACATGAATTTCTCTAACCAGTCACCACACTCTATGAAATAACGCTGCTAACATTCAACTGATAAAAGGGACAGTCCTCCCTTGGGTAAAGTGTCAAGCAGGATTAAATATATATAATAAACAAGCACCATGAGGAATCTGCTCCTGTTTGATTAGTTTTGTGTTTAAATGTTCATTGTGTACCCTCTTCTTTTGTGCATGTGCATCAAGTTGATTACATGATTTTGTCTGACTCCAAAAGCACAAGGTCACAAGACAAACATTTTATACATTCTCATGAATGGTTTATCTACAGTACAATTTCTAATACAGAACAATCCTTCTTTATTGCTCAGTCTGATGGTGCTTAAATGCTTCCTTCTTTTTGCTTGCACAACAAAACCAAAAACTCAGTTTCTCATTTCTCTTAACTCAGGATTTAACCACCACGGATGACAGGTTGCAGAAGAGAGCTGTTATTAACTGCATTTCACAACTGCATTGCAGCTCTTTTATTCTCTACAAATGCAAAGTTGACTTCGTGAAGGTTAAAGCGATGCTTTGAACGACAGCGAGATTCGTTTTGCAGTACTGAGATCAGCGATAGCCGGACTTCACAAGTTAGTTCACACACTGCAATTATGGTTGTAATCAATCGACATCTTGTCTGAAACCTTACAACAACTTGCCATTAAGAACAGATTTTATTCTTTTTTAGGGAGCAGAAAATGAACTTGACAAAATATAGGATTGGTCTGCAGAGCATGGATAGGGCTATTCACAGGACGGTGAAGGCGGAAAGGATGGTCCGAAAGAAAACGCGTCTGACATGGCAAGATGCTCTGTACTGTACATGCAGACTAAAACCTCCCTACCTTTTAAAAAGATTTTACACACCCAGCATCGAGACTCCCTTAAACGTGATATAAACATGATTACATGTGCCCTGCACCAATCTTCGTCATGCATACCTGGTAATGAGAGCCAGCACATGAACGTCGTTTGGGACAATAAGAAAAGCATTCTTGGACTGCAGCTGGTCAATCCCACTCCTGATCACAAACAGGTCAGTTCAGTTACAACCACGGGAAGGAAGGGCACGGGCTTAAAAAAAGGGGCAGGGACTGCGGGGAAGACAACAGAACAGGGGGATCGAACCTCTCTTTTATCCAAAGGTAGTAAAATGAAGGCAGCTGTGATGCATGTTTTCCTACTCGTCTCCCAGGATGGCCTCAGGTCGGAGACCGCGGGACTCCTCCGTTCTTTCAACAGGCAGATCGGTTCCTCAGATGTTTTATTCATTTAGGGACTAGTTAGCAGACGCACGATTCGTGCTAAATGGGTTGTAGTGACTGTACGCTCCTCTCTGTTAAGGAATAAATTAAAGACCATCGAAACAATCGTTTCCTGTAAATGTAAACTGGATGCATTGGCCACCGAGCTACGTGTCCTAGCTGAGAGGCAAATCGATAACTCTGTGCAAACAACCCCGAAACTTTTAGCAAAAAAACCCATCAACTAAAACAATGAAAATAATTGTGCAACAAAGTTCTGCAGCTAGACAACAGTGCTATTCCTCAACCTGCCTTTTCTAAGTCTAACAAGTGTATGCACATGCCAGCACGAATATTTATTGTTGCCTCCATGGCAAAGAAAAGAAAATTATTGTAGTGCATTTTTAGTCTTAAATTCATTCACTGCCTTAAAGGCAGCAATAATTCCACTTGCTGGTATCTAGAGGATTCTTTTCGACAGGGATACTTAGCAATCCAGGATTGCTTTTTTTCTTCCAAAAATTTGTGAGTAACATCTGATTATCTACAGTGGGAGACACCATGCAAGTGACAAGTACTGCATTTTAAACTTTAAAATCTTTTGTCATTAGTGAATTTATATTTCATATATATATATTTGATGTGATACTATCCACTCAAGATAATACAACACTTTGTTTTTATATTAGCAAACATTTCAAGAGTTTAATATTCTTGAATGTTTTTTCTCTTTTATAGTTCTAAAGAGATCAAAATAAATTAAACGTTTTGTACATAATTACAGAAGAAGTAGTTAACTTATTCTATCTTTTTAGTTTAGTACAAAGATATTTGCAAGTTCATTGCCGAAATACACCTTATTTATAAATTTCTTCCATTCTTATGCTAACAGCAAAGGCTCTTTGGCCTTTGGGCTTCCAGCACCTCCGACAGAAAGCTGCAAGATTTCTAACTGAAAGGTGCTACTTTGGGTATTCTCCTCGTACCACTACATAGTTTCCTAAGATGTGGGATCTAAAATGGCTTAAGTTAGTGATGGATCTGTATTCATCAGCTTTTTATGACATATTAAAACCAATGAAGAAAATAATTATTTGTATTACTATGCAAATTGTTTTAAAAGAATCCATTTGGAGGGCAGAATTGAAAAAAAAATCTACTTCAGCTTACTTAATGTAAAATACAAAGCCACATTTACTCAAAAAGCATTATTGTCCAATAAGCAAAAAAAAAAACAGTTTAAAATGGGCTTTTCCAACACACTGAAGGGCCTTACCCCATAGTCCTTCTTTTCTAAAATTTAGTGGTAAAAGAAAACATTTCACATTTTATTTCCTGCCAATCGTGACTGCTTTGAAAAGTCATAATAGAAACAGTTCCATTCTGATGAGTGTCAGCATCTTATCTGCACACTTTTTTAGTGGACACCAAAAAATTTTATACATCTATAATAAAGTCCATGGAAGCTTTAAGGTACAAGACTACATGTTGTAGGCCACATAGATGGGATCTAGCTGGTCTGCCAAAAATCCATCTCGTAGGTGCATACGTTGTTTCTCTCCACGGGAGTTGATAGGAATTACACCAATGTCCACAACCACCACCACCCCTACAATCAGATAATGTTCCTCCAGGACCACGTTGGTGACCAAAGGAACCAGGTCCAAAGCTTCTTGCTCCGATCCGTCCAGCTCAACTACGACGACCAATAAATTTGTCCAGGTAAACACCGCGCTGCAACGGAGGAAAAAATTAATATTAGTGGGGAGGCTTTTTACCCATTTAGTTTCTTACCCTTTTAATTCCACCTTGGTTACCTTTTCTTTCAACTCCTAGGGCTCCCTCTGCACGCTCACCACAGAGCAGAAGTAGCGAGAGAGAACACGTCTGCAGGCAGGGCCAGAAGAACAGCCCCACCAGCTCTCACTTCAATATTGTTGCAATACTCAGTACTTGGCTAAACTTTACAGAAACTTGCGTCTAATCCTTGTCTGTCATGTAAGAAGGCTGGAAGACACCGTGTGGTTCCCTCTGCAGCCAGAGAACTGTCACAGCACTGCAGTGTCCATGATGGTGTGAGTCATGTGTGGGTAGAGGTGTCTTTGGGTTTTCTGAAGAGCCGCCCAGAAGAGCAAAGGAGGTTAAAAGACGAGGCACCAAAAGGAGCGG
The DNA here is from genome assembly GCF_037038585.1 of Patagioenas fasciata. NCBI lineage: Eukaryota > Metazoa > Chordata > Aves > Columbiformes > Columbidae > Patagioenas > Patagioenas fasciata. The sequence continues at coordinate 158,362,022 of NC_092521.1, read as the reverse complement.
CAGGAGCCTAGTCTGAGCTGAAAGACTTTTGGGCTAGACGCTGCCCAGCGCAGCGGTGCGGAGCACTGGGAACGCCGGCACGGCGCACTGCAGTTGCACTGATCCCTGCCGCCGTGGTGGGGGCTTCCTCACCCACACAGCTACAAGCTGTCTGGCCGGGGCTGGCTGCTGGCCAGGTACCTCAGAGCTCAGCGCAAGAGAGCTGCGATTCTTCTGGACCAGTTGCTTTACTCAGAAATAAGCAGTGTCTCCATCTGTTTTATTTCAGCTGCGTTTGATTTCTGTTGGGTTGAAGGGACAGGAGTTTTTACATTCCCTACTAACAGGTGAGATGGTCAAGGGAACACCATTCTCATCACTATCGTTTCTTTAGTAAGAGAACTTTGTAAGACTCCACAATTGTGGTTAAGCCCTTGGCTGAAGCAGGTAAATTTTGGTTTCTGCTACTGGGCATCTTTTCTGGCTAAGGATAAAGCATTTATCCTTCCAAATACGGAGGCTGGGAGGGTACAAAGGCCTGGCATCTGCTTCCCTCCATCCTCCTCCCCACCTCTCAAACATCTCCAAAGCCTCTCAAGTCTCACAGGAGGTCAGCAGGACTGAGGCTTCACAAAGAGCAATCTCATTCTTCTTCTAACTCTTCCACAGCATAAATAATAATATTCTACACATGTAACTCATACATCAAGCCCTGTGCTTTGCCCTCCTTTACCTTATAAAATCAAGAGATAATTTCCCAGAACTGTCTTTCGTATAAGCATGTGAAAGTTAGAATATATTATATATATAAGTCAACTTCAAAAAGAGCTGTGTACCCTAAGGTCAGCACTTGATCGAGATGGAAGTGCACTCTTTTAGTCTACTAAGACAATTCTGAAAATCCCCGTTCTTCGGAAGCCTATCTTACTTCGCCCAAAAGCCAGCTGGGAAAACGTGCACTATATTGATGCTTAACAGAATGGATTTTAGGGAAAAAATGCACTTACCATTTAAGAAAATTTCATTTTTGGATCCTGCCAAAGTACTATTTGATTGAATTCTTATGTGCTTATTGATCTGGAAAACTAATGGGTAGCCAAAGCAAGGCTGTGGAGGCTGCTTTTGACTTAGTACCGCTATGAAATGAATTTTAATTTGTAATTCTGTTTTCACAGACTTTCTATTAAGTTTTGATCGATGCTGAATATTAATGAAGTGATGTATCACTCTGCACAGGTGACCATCTCCAGAGAGGTCCTAGAAGTTTTACAGATTGCTGTACAAACATCTAAATTAGTATGACACGTATCCTAACAAAAAAGCCCAAGGAAGTCTTATTAAAATATAAGTTAGCACTTGAAACCATGTCTTAAACCTACTGTTAGCTTGTTACTTGAGAAAGCAATTAATGGCAACGTTCAGGAGCAGGTCCCTAATAGCTTAGGAGAAGTTAGTTTGAGTTCAGAAGATGAATATCCAAAACCTTTGTGAAGCTTGGATGAAGTGATTTGAGCCAGTGACACTCCTAAGAGGGTTTCAGCTTAATTTAAAACTCATTTCCTATGTCACGATTTTAACCCACTGTAAGCAAAAGGAAATATCGCCCTTTATGTTCTCACCAGTTGAGATGAAGATATATTGCCCAGCCTGTATCACCTATGAATAAACTAACTTTCTAGCCCTGATTAATAAAAACAAAGAAACAAAAAAAATAGGGACCCAGGAAGGCTGCACTTTCTTAAGAAACAGGGAGTCCTACACAACAGATGCAACACAGCCAATGCACTGAGCTGGGAACGGCCCCTCCTGCTGCTTCCAACCCAACAAATGCTTCAGGAAAAGCCAGGAGGTTGTTGAAACACCTCAGAGAAAGAGGCCCTTTCTTCTCCAAATGTCTCATGTAGCTTTACCCATTTGTCATTACGCAGAGAGAGAAAACCACTTCTTAGAAAACTCCAGGAAGCTACGCGCTGTTCCTCCTTCAAGGGTTTGAAGTATAAACGAGCCAACTATGTGCTTTAATTAAAACACATACACACACATTATTTCTTAAGATGTTGTGCAGTATTAATAACACTTTCAAAATTGCCTGGTGTGGTAATACATCACAATAAAACCAGACTGTGCCACTCTTTTGCTTGTTACGTATTAAGACACAGGAGGTCCAGATCCAGAGGCTGTTGATTTTCCGCTAAAATTTCTTAAGAGACAAGAATAATTTTAAATGACCTTTTAGATCTGATCCTCAATGACAGAAGTTGCACAGCAGGATCACGTTGGTCAGCAAGTCACCACTTCCCTCAACAGTCTTAAATGTGACAAAATGAACATGTGACAAAATGAACTTTGGTTTGCGACAGGTATAGATGCAGTTAAATTCTTAATGGGTCACTGTAGTGGAAATAACAGCTGCCTCGACAAGAACAGAGGCTTGTGCCCCCATCCAAAGAAAGGCATATACAAAGTACATACATTATAAAAAGAAGATTTAACTGGTTATTATTTTGTCAAGGAGTGTTTCACAAAGACAAGGGAAGTTAAGTGAGAAAAACCAAGGATGGTCAGGACTAGGACTACGAATGAAAACTTCATGAAGGTGGCTTGAGAGAACAGAGCACCAGTTGGGAACAGGTTGGGAACTGTGAGGAAACCAGGTGCTGTCCCTCTGAATTGCTGTGTGTCCATTTTCTGCAGGGCCAACATCAGAGAAACATCGAAATCATCAGCAATCTCTCTTCTTCTTCGAGAAAAAAACAACACTGAAGACTTTCAATTTTGGCCTTTGGACAAAGGGTAGCAGCAGTACAGCATGTTTTCTGAAATCTCACTCAGGTGCCTTGTGCATTATCACCCTGCTACTGGGAAGGGTGAAGGCACCGAGAATTACTTACATGTACTTCTACCTTCTCACAAAAATTCAGTGGTCTTTTTCTTTGGTCCTCCCAGCTTAACCCTTTCCCAAATGCCACTGTCCCACTCAGGATTTCCAAGATAATGGCAGGAAAATTATTCTCAAAGTGCTTACAGTGGTATTGAAAAAAGGAACATAATTTAAGCATTTTTGGCCACTAAACCCCATGATTTCTGCAGTGTGACATGGCTACATTCACTGCCCATGACTTCCCACTTTGAGGACACGCAAATCTCTGACAAACAGGTACTGCTGAACACACCGATGTATGCATCTGTGGCCATCTTATAATACAGCTGTCCCTAAATAGCTTGATCTGAAAACTTTCCATCCATTCCTGCTATCGATCTGACACATTTTCAAGGAGAATTTCACAGCATCCTTAAAGTGTTCACACTGGTGTGTATGAGGACCCAGAATGTGTCACCCTGTGCAATGGCTCGCTGGCACAAGACCACACCAGCAGGGATGGTGCTCTAGGGAGGAGGCAATCAGACAAAAACCTCGGTTACAGTCAGCCACACAATTAACTGCCTTAATTTTAACAGATAGTTAAGAAAAAAGCAAGGTGTTTCGACTAAAGAAACCAGTCTGGGTGCTGTGCTTCACTATTAAGTTTATTGCTCCAGGTCACTCTTTTGCAGACAGGACTGAAAAGAAAAATGGAGACTCAGATCTTACACTCACTAAATTGCTCTGGGTGTTGCGACAGGTTCATTTTGGTTGAAAGGAGAAGAGCTGAGCTGAGGTTATATCAAAACAAACAACTACCTGACTCAGCCTCTGATGCAAGAATAATGAAAAGCAATTTGTTCTTATGTCAGCCTCAAGAAATTATTACCTGCTGTATGCATTTGATGATGTGATACATTGATTATGACAACATCATTATTAACTCCTTGATTTACTGCTTCAATATCCATTGCGACCTTGATTTGATCACCGCTTGACTTATTAATAACCAATTCAAAAGTAACAGTGTGTTCACTAATAAAGTTTATTAGTGTGTTCATTTATTTGAAATGTTCGCTTGCTTACTCCTTCTAATAGCAACACTCCTGAAGCCTGAACTGACAGCAGCTTGCTTTTCCTGGTTAGAATATAAATCTCAAACTCCAAGAAACAGCTACTGACCTACCTGAGAGCTGCTTGGGTATCTCAAATTAAAAGTTTAATCCTTCACTTGAACTTAAAACTACACACAAAAAATAAACATACTGAATGATCTTAGAAGAAAACAGTCGTTCTTGATCAAATCTGTTCATGAAAAGTTTCATCCTAAGGATGTATTTACAGCTGGGTTATAAATCCTGTAACCATCCTGACGGGTTACTTCCTGTACCAATTGCAACATCCAAGAAAAAACCCCAGACATTATAGATATTTCAGCTTTATACAAGGGCCCTGGTGTTACATAATCCTTACCATTCCGTGATGCTCTTGTGTGCTCTAATTACAGAGGTTTCAATATCGATCGGATGGTATCTCATCCCTCGCAACTCCATGGCTTCATCTAATGCACCCACAACATAAAGTGCATCATGGCGTTCTGGGTGTAAGGAAAAACAAAATTAATGATTCTGTTCTCCTGTACATTAAATTACAAAAATGTTCACATTCATAAAAGAGTAAAATAAGTATAACATTTGTAAGTTGTCCTCAAATTTCTGAAACCCCAAAGTGATTTCTGAACTAATGAGAATTTTCCATTACTGCAGTGCAACGCAGAGCAGAAAGCAGAAGCACTATTCCCATTTGAAGAAGAGAAAGCTGTCCAGAGACAGTGGCATAAATTCCTGTTTTCCCCGTGGAAGCAGAACAGACTCATTCTTTTTTAAGGTGCCCTAAATAGACAATAAACTCCTTATTTCTCTTTCTTCTGACAGAGAAAGTATAGATTTGACCCTAACAGTATGTTCTTCCAGTAGCTTTGAGCTGATCTGTACTGATATTTAAGGTGTCTTACAAAGGTGTTTATCAATAAACTAGAAATACATGCTATATGCCAGATAGTAAATTGCTCACTCAGACAAATGGCACACTCTGAAGCGCTGTGCTCTTATAGCACAAATTTGTACTGACTGAAGAAATAAATGAGGCTGAAATGACACTTTTTAAAATGTATTGGGCTGATAATAAATGACTGCATGTTATCCATAAAAAAATAATATTCACTAATAGACTTAAAAGCAGATAACTGGCTCTTTTTACATTAATTAAGGTAGTTGCATGGTGGTAATGTAATGGCAATATAACCTCTACCAGTAATAAAGGGCAGAGAACTTTCTGCACTGGGAGCTAAAAGCAGGAGAGTCGAGACTTAGTAACTGTTTGTCAGGGGAAGATTTAAGCCATTTCGATGCTGAAGCTGCAATACCCTCAGAAAATCCTGAATTTTCTCAGTGCTGGGCTATCATTATGAAATGAAAAAAAGCCTGTGTAACCAAAAGTAAAATCTCTTCAGGAGATGCTAACATAAGGACACGGGCAGCAGCCGTAATCCACAGTGATTACTAAAATCCTTTCAGATTTGATGAATTCACTCCTTGGCTGAATAGCCGCTACTCTAATTGCAGTGACACCGGGGCACTGGGATCGCTCCCGGAGGTGCTCACAGCGTTGCTTCCAGTGCCACCTCATCCAGCCACCACTCGTGGCACCGTGCTCTGCAAAAATCACAGGAAAGGAACGTTTTCCCAAGCAGAGAGGTTGTGTGCCTGGCAGGGCTGTTTGCTCACAGTGTACGTGAGATAAGGAATGTCATAAAAACAAATAATGAAATCCTGTGCATTCCCAACAGAAACCCAAACACCCTGTAGCTTCTCCTGCAGCCTACTGCTTGTATCATGTTCCAGGAACCATCGCTGCAGGTTTAAAGACAGGGAAATTTGAGAAAAGGACAGCTTCTGTAAGTTTAAAACAGAGGAATTATCAAGGAAGGTGGTCACAGGAGGGACAGAGCTCAGTCTCACAACAAGGGTTTTCCTACTTGCACAAATCCGTTCCTGCGGATAAGGCTGCGAGAGCAAATGATGCCATTTAAACTGCAGCTCCTATTTTTCAAGCTGAAGCACTTGACACATTAACAGTGCCTAAAAGTCCCTGATGGAGGGGACTTATAGTATCCGAGGTACAGCAAAGGACAACCAACCATCTCAGCAGAGAAACCCTGTCCTCTGATTTATTTTCTGATTAACTAAGGCTTTCTTTGCCATTCTATAGGTTTCACAGACTGAACAAGTTGGATAGCACAGGTCAAGAGACATGGTGTCAACCTCAAAATAACCCAAATTATGTGCACGGACATAGATGATGAGAAACCTCTTACCTCCGTTTGCATCAGTGAGTTCTGTTCTTCTCAGGAAACCCAGATAGCCAGTTCGAGCCCAAATAGTCTGTGTGTCTCCAAAGCTGAGTCTTGAATTAAAATGATCTGATTGCAAAGATTCATCTCCATAGATGGTAAAATACCCACTGGCATTGTGAGTGCTGTGAACCCATATCTAAGTCAAAAGCAATTACACTGGTATTAATTAAAATAGCTTTCCGCAATGAAGCATTATTGAAAATTCTTGATGCAAATATTTTCAGTCGTAGCTACAGAATACTACAATGCCTTTTAGCATTGTAGCTGAAGAACATATAGAGCACTGGGGTCTTTCCATAGTTCTCCCCTCCCAGTTCTGCGTATTTGCTCCAGCAGAGCGTCTTCCATGAGCACCAAACAGATTATTTTTAAGGGTGAGGCCAAGGACCTTCACCTATGGTAAAGGATTCATTTCATCTAACTCAGGCATCATGGAAGTATTTATGATTTTATAGTAATGAAATCTTACAGATGAATCGCACAAATTAGATTGTAGTTTTAATTATGACTAAGCAAATTCTTCATTTAGTTAATTAGATCTTTAACTGCTTATTGAAAACATTTTTTCCCTCTCTAGAAACATAAAATAAATTGGAAAAACTGATAGCCTTGCTCAACTCAGCTAATGAGAGCACTTCAATGCGTTGAAGCACAATGATTATAAAGAGAATAGCACTAGAAAACTATGTAGCTGTATCAGATTCATCCACAAACTTATTTTTTCATGTAAGTTTTCATCAGAATTAGCAAAGCATCAAGTAGAAAATAGTTAGAAAAAGCAATTTTTTTTTCATGTTTTAACAAACTTATCAAGTATGCCACTAACAATATCGATAAGAATACAAATACCATGTAACACACCAAATCTGTATAATTCATAATTTTCCTATCCAGGTATTTGATAAGACACGTTATCATAAGCCATTGGCATACACATAGCTTTATCTCTGCAATTTAGTTCAGAGCATACAAAGGTGAAGTTTTCATGCCTTACCTCACCAAGATGAGAATCTCCTAAGGGTCCTTTTGTTTCTGGATTAGCAATAATGATACGTACTCCTGGGAGAATCTATTGAAAAAAAGACACGAGGCAGTAAGAAAACAGATCCTGGCTTGTGCAGTTGTACGCTGACTCTTCATCCCCAAAATAACTGCATTAGCAACTAGAAGAAATCCCAGAAGAAATCCTCGGAAAGTTAAAGCACACTTATACATTGAAATAGCCCATTGATTAAATAAATTCTGATATAGCTAGGAAATGCTACAAAACCTCTTCTCTTTGTGAAAGCTGTTCCATCATTAAAAACTCTTGAGAAATAAAATGTCCACCTACGATACAGAAATCCTACCAAATGGCCCAAGTCTCTTTGAGAGTTTATACTAGAAGATTAAAAAAAACCCATAAAACAAACACGTGAACCCCATGAAACTTTGGCCTGTACCAAAAGAAAGCCAGAGGCACCCCGCAGCCTCCCCAGGACAAGGGCCTGCCAGTGACTTCATGTAATGGACACACAACCAAACCGAGGTGGGCAGATGTTGAACCCCCAAATGGTAGAAGGAGCGTCCTCTGCCCACGAGTGCTGGTAAAGCCGCGGTTAGAACGCTTGAGAGGAGCATCCGCAGCGTCACGGGCAGCGCGTGAGCAGCGAGGGCCTCGGTGGCTTCAGCCTGCACAGCTGATAAACCTCCCTCAACACTCAACTAACGTAAGAATTATCAGAAATGGAAAAGTACTGGAAATATTTACCATAAAAGGTATGTATAACTCTTTCGGTACTTACTTTTCCTGACTCCATGAGGGGCAAACTATGTGGAGATCCTCTTTCAACTAAACGAACTCTGTAAATACATGTAAAAATAATATGCATAATACATGGTTGCATTTATTTGCTTTTCATTAGCATTTTTTTCTAAAAGGAATGGTTAACCATCACAGAGAATAATGTTATTTTTGGAACAGATGAAGATTACATCCTGTAGAACATAATTGGTCCCAATATTTAATCTTAGTCAAGACTCACGACTGGGAAAATAATGAAAAAAAGATGTGTGTGAATGTTTTCTTAAATAAGAAATTCTTCAAATGTAGCTGGTGCCTTTTATTTGTTTTTGATAGACTTTTGTAAATGAAATTCCATGCACAAATCTATTCACAACAAGAGCCGTCTAAAATATTGATTTCCCACAAGAACATGATAAATGCTGGGGCATAGACACAGAAGTGTGTGAGCTGAGTGAGCAACCACATTCCGCAAGCAGCTAACAGTTAAAATCAAACTCAGATTGAAATAACTCATAACCTGGCCTCAGCTTCAAATCTGCATTTGCAATCTTTTAATTATTTTCAATGGACAGTGGTTGATCAACATTTTAATATAATCAAAAATCATTTAATGAAAAATGTTATTGCTGCTGAGGTCAGACCCCTTCTCTGCGTGTGGCTTTCTGCTCCTCTCTCTTCCTTTCTTAGATAACTTGTTTTCCCACTAAAGGAGCAAAAATGGCAGCTCTCTTTCAATGGTATGATAGTCTGGAAGGAGATTCCTCATTTAACCTTAAAAAAGTACTCAGGAGGTTAGAATGAAAGAGATTTTAAAGTCCTAAAATAGCTGATGATCTCAGGCAGTAGATGGTGAAGAAATTTTGGCAATATCTAGGTATTCCTCTGTCCTCAGTGAGATAACTTGAAAGTTCTAACAGCCCATGAAAACCTTAAACTTCCCACTCCTGAACATTTTCCATAATCCACTTAACCAAGGCAAATCTGTACTTGTGTCAAAAGAGCTGTTCAAACCCCTTTCCTCCCCTCAGCTCTGTGATTGGAGAGGCAGAAAAAAACAGCACAAGATGCCTAAAAACCAACGCTGTAAAAGGTAAAGATGAAACACAGGAGAGAGGCAGACAACACTGGGAGCAGACGGGTGGAGAACTGGATCCAGTTAAACCGATCATAAAACTGCAGTCTGCTAGCAGCCATCACGAGAGATCATTTTCGGACTGTTTTGAGGTCTTTTTATAGACAGAGTATCACAGTGCTCAGCTTGGGAAAGGAGAGATGAGACACACAGACACCTCAGTGAGAGGTCCCTTTGGAGAAGAACAAAGCTTTGGCAAGTTCAGCCCTTAAACATAAAGGAGATGGAAAAAGATATGTATTTTTTTCTTTTTACTATTTCTTTGCTCCAAAAGTCCTCCATAAAAGCTGGGACTGTCGAGGCCAAGGCAGAATAGTGAATAATGTTTTACCTGCAGCTCTGGGAAGTCTCTCAGCCTTGATGGTCAGGGCAGGGCTAAGCCCTGCGGTATTGCCCATCGGTGGGATCAGTTGCTGGCACTAACAGAAAGAGATACACCCCAGATACCCAGCAATTTCAGGTTGCTTTTCCAAGCCATTCTGAGAGGAAAATCATGTGAAGTTCCCTACGAGGGGCACTGCTGGGAGCAAGCCTGGTTAGGTCACTGCAGCCTGACCTGCTCTCCTGCAAGGAATGTAACAGGAACGCTTGTTCAACTGCAACAAAATTCCCCAACAGAGCCTGAAGCACCAATTACCACTTCTGTGTGCTACCTTTAATGTTATACTGTCCTTGTCTCACACTGTATCGCCCTCCTAAACCTCTGTTGTGTTACAGGCGTGCACCTGTGTTTTCTACAACAGCTTCTGTTGAGCCTCCCACAGGCTGAAGAGCAGAAGGGCCACCACTGGATTCCGAGCAAGAGCAGTGAAGCTACAACATCCATCTGTTCAACAACGGACACAGATATGGTGCAGCAGAGACCAAGGCCACAGGAGCTTCGCTGTAAGGTGTGCATGCAAGGCTAAATTAATTAACTCTAATAAAGGGTATTTCTACATAAGCCACACTTGCATTGCTGTTCAAACTGGCAAGCCAAATCATAGGTATTTAGGAGCATGCAGCAAAGGCTTTAAAAATAAATCTGTGCATATGGAAACAAAATCACATATTTAAAAAAAATGGTTAATAATGCCTATAATTCTGCCTTTTTTATATATGGGGCGTTTCAAAAAGATGGATCCCATTTCAAAGACGTAGTGATTTCAAATTGGGTCTATCTTTTTGAAACATCCTCTATATCTTTGTTCCATAAAAGCTGTATTAGTGCAGAAACAGAAAATGACTTTAACTGAGTTCTTCCAAACAACTAACATCTCCAATCTTTACATACGTATTTGCAGACACGTTCTTAGAACTAGTCATCATCTCAACCACTTGGCATCTCTTTTAACAGACAGAGTTACCTTATTTATTATTTACCAACATTTGTCAAATAGAGAAAATCTTTAAAAGGGACAATTTAAAAAACCTCAGCCATAAGCACTGCTAAGAGTGATGGTGTAACAAAGGTCAGGAAGTACTTTATTCAAATTTAGGATCGGTTTAAAATTAATTCAATTTGGATAACAGTAGCAAAAAACATCTGGGGCAGGAGAAGTGTATGTCAGAGCTTCCAGCTGCCCAGAGATACTGCTGGCCTTTGCTCCCTTCCCGTTATTAAAACATGCCTCAGTGAAGTGTTGCTGAACTCCAGGCCTAGCAGACATCACATATAATAAAGCTATATATTGAACAGCGAGTTAGATGACTACTGGAAATGAATCAATGTTCATAAATCTGACCATCTCTTTCCTCTTTGCTTTCAGCATCTGGGCTCTCCACCTTGTTCTTATTATCACTACCATATTCTTCTAGTTCCCTTCTCCACCTGTTCCCTTTAACCTCGTCTGATTTAGCACATGACGATCCAGAAGGCGCGATTTCTCGGTTTCCAGTTCTGTTAAACCTCTCCCACTCTGTGCTTTCTACCGGTTATCAAGGGACTGCACTAAACACAGAAACGGCATTTCCTGGAGGTTTTCTGCGAGGGCCCTGTTATCACTCAAAAATTTGGACTCCTTTTCAAAAAGTTTCTGCTAAGCTCACAATCCATTTGGGAATATGCTGTTAAACCTCTAACAACTCTGAAATAATAAAAGATATTTTGCCACAAAGATATTTCAGAAAAACAGAACTAAAACATTGGATTCTGATGTTACTGACTCCTATGTGCATACTTAAGTGTGTAATAGTCATATTAAATCTGCTGGGAGTAGCACTGTGAATAAATTATGGTCATAAGGCAATAGCTTTTAAAATGAGTTTTACTGTGCCTCAGCATAAAATAACTCAATTGTTCCCACTCCTCCCGAAGAGATTTCTGTTTTTCCACTGACATACACAGACAGCAGACACGACTGAAAACTTCTTAGCTTTCCCCTTGAGTGAGCAGCATCCCTCTCCGGGCTGGGCTGGTAAAACGGCAGAGCACAGGGCACATCAGAGCCTTGGAAAACAACTCCTCTGAGCCAACCAGGTGACACTGGCAAAGAAACCCAGGGCTCCTTACAGCCTTCCTAGGACAACGCTAATAAACCTTCTCCACATTCACAAATAATCACAACGTGCTCCCAGACAGCAGAGGTCCAGAAAGGGCAAGTCCTGTTTCTCTGCAGTGCTCCAGCTGCTCTTTGTTGGGAATGAAAACAATCTCTTATAAAGCAAGTCCAGTGTCTCCCCGCCGCGTTCTGCTGCCTCCGAGTCGTACTGGGACGGGCAGAGGAGAACACGGTAGGACAGCCAGCCCGGGAAAAGAGCCTGAAAATCAAGTGGATGGGAGAAAAATGCTGCTCTTGGGTGTGAAAGCGACTTGGGCAACTTCTGGCGGTTTGCAGCCAAGCTGAGAGGGAAAATATAAATGAGTGACCCCATGCAGGGCAGACACAGAGCGTCTCTCCCACCAAAATGTCTCACTGGAGGAGAGAGGCAGAAGATGTTTAAGAATCTTTGCACTGCTACAAAGCTATAAGCAATGACGATATGCAATGAGTCTGTAGTATTTACATACTATAGTATAGGAGAGTATAATTTTTAGAATTTTTTTCACTGGTTCCTAAGTCTCTTAAGAAAATCTCTAACTGGAGCTCTGGAGTTGAGAAAGTGCCCATGTTTTGAGGTCTGGCTACTGGGATTTACTAGGGAATGAAGCTACAACACCTATATGTACTAAACTTGAAGTTACAATTTAATACATTAGACAGATTGCATCTCCTTTAAATCATACACTACAGGAAAGCAGGACTGAAGTCTGACTTCGGGATGAAAACCGGCAAGCTTTAACGAATTGGGCACTGTAATCACTGCACAGCAAAGGGGATATCGAAAGACAGTAACAATGTCTTTCTGCTCAACTATCTTACATGAAACCACAAATTCTGTTTATGTTCTTTTTTAGATCTGATCCCTTAGGTGGCGAAGTCTCCAAAATACATTTCACGGCTTGCTAGTATTTCGCACTAATCAGAGAGTTTGTCAGCAGAGCTATTAACTACGGCTTTGGGAATCTGCAGAGTGGTACTAACCAACACTGCGATGCCCAAACTGGGCAAACCTCCACAGCCGGCTGTGCTGTTGCTCTGAGAAAGACTTTGGACTCTGTGATTCTAATAGAGACGGAAAGAAGCTATAAGGTCATCCAAGTCTCGCTCTCTGCCAAAAAAAGACCGTTCCCTGCAGTGCACTCGAGTGCTTTGTCTACTCCTGTTACAGTATTTCAAATGATGGGGCTTCTTCCACTTCCCTTCAGAGTTTATTTCTCAGCTGAATGTATTTCAGAGTGTGGAACCTTTTTACTCTGCAACGCTTGGCATGAACCATTCTTAGCTTCCTCTTGTTATTTCCAACTAGCTCTCCACGTCCAATTCAAAGGAGTTTTTCCCACTGAGTTGTATTTAAGAACAAAGACTTTGCCTTTTACCCTAACACTTGGCCAAACCCCACGTCTCGAACTTTTTTCTTTCCTTTATAGCCATTCCCAGGAGCCAAGCCATGGTAACTGCCCTCCTCCTCCTCCTCCTCGCCAGTGTGTGTGCCAGCATCTTCAGCCAGGCTTGGGCACCTTCCATCACCTCCAGCTCCTGTTCCCCCGTCTCTCCTCCCTCCTGTCCTGGGTGTTCTGTTCTCACACCATGTCGCTTTGCAGTCCTGCCAGCCCAGCTTCTCGGTTTCTTTAACACTAGCTATTTGGCACACTGATTTCTTTCGGTAGCTGTTTTGGAATGCTGCCACTCCTGAAAACCTTCAGCAAGAAAACCAGAGAGGATGTGATGGACATATAACCTAATATATATCGAAAATACACTGTATATAAGTCCCCTCCTTGTCCATAGCTTTTCTGAAGAAACAGCCAATGGTCTCTCTGGTTTCATTCCAGTCCTATTTCTGAAGTTTTCGTGCTGATTGTCATCTTACATTAGAAACTGAGTTTGTGGGGAAAAAGTGGATATTTTCTTATCCTGCAAGAAATTGATGTTTTGAATATTTTTGTGTATTAAACTGAAAAAAAAAAAAAAGTGAAATATGGAAAGAAGCTGTAAACAGAATGTGAGAAAAAAATGCTGCAGGTCAGAAAAAGAGGTTATTTATGTTTAGTGTTTCAGTCTTTTTGCTTTGTTTTGAAATGTAAGTTAATTAACTCTCCAAACTGAAAATGCTTTTCATAAGCAAAAATTCAAAAGCTAAAGTCAGGTATTTTGACCACTTTGAGAGTCCTATATCTTTTTCCTTAAGCTGAAAATGATCTGTCAAAACTGACTCATTTGATTTTAACACAATGGTCTCTCTTCTAGTGAAAAAAGACAACCATCTAATTCATCAGAAATTTTAACCAAAATGCAATTGTAAGGCATTTAATGATGGAGAACACATATGCTGTTATGTAGTTATATCCACAGCACACCCATTTCCCAGTTCTGACTGAAATGGCTCTGAACTACTGCCATCCTCACCACCTTTCAGTTCTATATCGCTGTTTAACACAGAGATGGTGCCTGGATGCCAGGGGGATCCTGGACTGGGGTCAGGGCTCTCGGACACTCAAGACTTTCAGTGCATCTTCTCTTTAATCAAATAATAAAATGTTTCTCCTTAAGCTATTCCAGAATTTACAAGTCAACAGGCTATTCTACCAAAAATGGAAATACAGATCAAAGAACATAAGCTCTGCCTTCCAAAATTACACACACAATTCAAATACTCGATCAGAAAAGCAGGAAAATGGCATGGCTGAAGGGGGAATCTGGATAATGAAGAAGAATTTCCCTGCATCATCCTGGTTTCCTCAGAGCACTTTTCCTCCCATCACATGGCAAATTCAGATACTGGATAAATACAACTGAGACTGAAAAAGGGAGTTTTGGATTGAGGCAAACATCAGCCAACGAAATGAACAGCCATTACATCTTCCATATGTCTAGGACATATTTTAATCCTGTTAATTTGATAATCAACGAGTTCAGTTAGAGAATTAGCACTAAATCACTTCCTTTAAGGTAAAGACTTCTTCACTATAAACCTAAATTCCACTTCATGTCCTGAATTCCCTGAGGTTAAAAACAAACAGCTTCCAGTCCTTGAGATGGCTGAACAAAGAAGCTGAAAAGGTTACACAAGGATTTAAGACAGTTCAGAAAGTTGCAAAGGGATCAAAATGAGGCAGGAACTCTGGTTCAGGAAGGGAATATTCAGAGCTTCAGAGATTAAAAATGTAGTAGCAATTTTATCATATGAGACTATTGGAATATGTAAAAAGCAAAGCCATGTCTGTTTTCAACCTTGGAGTATTTTTAAACGTTCAGCTTTCGTTACACCTCAACTACATTAGACTTGTTTAAATTCACTTTGCACGTTGTGTAGAGCACAACACACAGCTATTTCAGGGGAAGGCAGTGCTCCAGGACTCAGAAGAACGTGTTCTGTGTGCTGGCCCCACCTCACTCCTGCTGTGCTCCCCCAGGCACAGCATCACCCTTCTCTGTGCTTCGGGTTCATATTTGCAAAATAGGCATAATACTGCTCTCGGTTGTTACCTTTTTGTTCAGATTACAAACCTCCCAGGACACGTGTTTGTTACTAATTCTTTTTAAAGCACTTTCCATAAACACAATTGTGTTCTGATGATCGTGTTTAATGCAACATGCTGCTTCTATTTTGGAACCCTTTATCTTCCCAGCTCTGTTTGAGAAAAAGAGACTCCACACACAGGGAGAAGTTTCATTATAATAAACTTTGAGATCTGAAAACGTCCTCATCTCATTGAATGAGTTTATTTGTTGTTAACAAATAATGGAAATAGTTTTAGCTTCACCTTCCCCCTTATCTTGCTACAAACTTCAAAATTCACACCACCTGCATTTTTGGGGAAGAACTGGCAGGAAGTTCCCTCTCCTTAACAACCACCAGGGGCATTTCCTGTGCCTGCAAAACTTCAGCACACAGAACTATTTTTTCAGTTGAATGAAAAGTGCAGATTATTGCTCTGAAGAAAAGGTCACGGTGCCATGAGCAGCAGTGCTTTGTACACCTGAAGGCACTGAAAAGGGACTGTCCTTTTCACAGAAGACTTATGGGGAGCCACGGCTGAGCATCACGAGACTTTTCCCACAAGTAAGCTCATCTTCTGTAAACAGACACTTCCAGTACATGCAATATTAAGGACACGTGAGGCTTGAAGCGACATATTAAGGGCTATTGAAAAGAGCCATGTAAGAGGATACTACATCTCTAACCAAGTTAGTGACAGAATCTTATATAAATATAGGATGTTTTTACTTTTTTCAGAGTTTTCCTTCCTAATCCTAACCATTCAGTCTTCCCTGGGGCTAGAAAAGCCAGAGTGGGTTCCAAAGGTGACACAGCTCATTTCCCAGAGGTAACCGCCAGCACAGAACCCTTTGCTGAATTATTTGCCACAAAAACCTGTCAGCGTGTGGGACAGCAAAGGCCCCGTCCTCCCACAGAGGCTGGCAAGAGAACAGGGGAGAAGAAGGAGGGGTGGAAAGCCCTTGGGAAGCTCCATCTCTTGCAGCACACCACAGTCTGTGGCCAGGTCTGCAGAAGCTGCAAAGGTTCGCTCCAGGTTTTACATGTCCTCATTAAGTATTTTTCCTTCCAAAGCAGACGTCTCTATTGTGAAATGCACTCCAAGGTAGCAGCACATTTTCCTCCACACTAAAATGGTAAATATACACTGTGTTGATCACTCTTGGCATTTTTAAAGGACCACTGCTCAGTGCTCTGTTAATAGTATGTACCAAAATGAGGGAAACAAGGCAAATTGTGCTTCAGAATACACTGTCTGTAAAAATCAAATACATAAAACATTTTCTCTGTAAAGAAAATGGATGAACAGAATTTCCATTTTTGAAGACATTCCTGTATTTGTATGGTTAGACTAATGGCAAATTCAGGGAGAAAGAAAGAGGTATGGCTTCTAAGGACAAAAAAGGAAGAATTTTTAATAAATCTTCCTCAGAAATGTGAACAGCCAGCTTGCTCTATCAATTCCCAGCTTCTAATCAAAGGAGAAGGACCTGTAACACCAACGAAGCTCAGTATACTCTGAAATGGGAAATGCCCCTTTTTTTAGCAGCATCAGACATTCTTCAAGAATAAAAATGTTGGCACACAATAAGCTGGAATATTATTGGCAAATTCCAAACCAGTTTGCAAGTTTGTAGTTCTTCCACTCATGTTTGTAGTTCTTCTACTCATGTTTGTAGTTCTTCTACTCATGTTTGAAGAATCACACGCAAATGGCATTTGCAAACCATCACACAAATGTACAACTGCAGTACACCTACCTTCCTAGAAAGCTACGCCTTTTTGTTTTCCCTTTATCTTACTTGGTACATAACAGTATTCTCTTTCCCCTAAGCCCTCCAGGGAAATACAACCGGAATTTTGTGATTTGTAGTCAAAGTATGCTAAACCACATCCTCTTTCAAAAACCACATGTAGAGCCATCTCTTATTGTCCCGTTCGACTAAAATCATAACATTCTGATCCCTTGAAGATGACTTTATCAAGGAATAAATAAGACTTTTTTCAAGGGAGGAAATACCTCAAGAGGCAGTAATCCTGCCTTGGAAAGCATAGAAATGGTTTGCAGGGCTCCCATCCCCCTGGTTTAGCTCAGCCTGATTGGGACAAGAGGGGGTGACTTCCCATCTGAAAGTTACTGGATATTCCTCCCTTTCTCCTGCTCTGCAACACAAGTTGCTTTATGCTTGGAAACATGAAGCATCTTTCTAAAGTCTTAAAATAGGTGCATTTACAAATTTTGTTATAACTCTGGATCCTCAACACCTAAACAGTGCAATTCCTTGGACCATATTTGCTCCTCTTCAGCTCCGCAGGTCATCGGCTTTATTCCTGATCACTGACCATCCAGCGCACAGAGGTTGAACAAGTCTCTTGGTTCATCCCAGATGCAGGATTGGCAAGAGAACTTTTCCTCCTGTCTGGACAGATGGGGACTTTTTGAAGTCAGAATCGGGAGTGTTGATATGATGCTTATCAGCCCAAATTATCTTTTCTTTCTGGGAGATTTGTTTCCCATACATCAGAAGCAGTGCCAAGGGGATTTTTGAGACAGCAGTGTTTGCATGGCAGAAAGAAAACACAATGCTAAAAGGCCAAGGCTGCACTTCCTGAGCAAAATCACGAAGAATGAGGAGGGTTTTGCCAGTACCATGACAGACAGCTTAAACTCACTAATGGGATTCTGAAAGTTAATAGGCAAAATGCATAAAAGCCAGACATTTCTACAAAGACTCCTTAAAATCATACTGCATCATTACTTATCATACTGAAAACTTTGAGAGACTAAGGTTTTATTTTAAAGACCTCAACCCCTCCTCCTTTCAATTGAGTTACCTCTTCCACTGACTTCACAGGGGTAAAAGGCTTTTCATTCTTCCATGAAAAACCTGCTTCTGTGACAACACAAAAAAACCCAAACAGCTAAAGCAACAGACAATCTAAAAATAGAAAACATGGGTGATGTGTGAAACTGGGAATTGGAGCCACCCACACGAGAAGATCCTCGGAGCTTGGGATGACGAGAATGGTTCTGCTGGCAGTACCTGACAATCCGATTTGCAAACGAGCTTATTGCGTACAGAGCACTGGTGCCGTTCTGAGGCCAACGACTCATCAGGTCTATGTTTTGAACAGTTCAGCAGGTATATAGCACTTAAAACCTCAAAATACTCTACACACTTCACCTACCGAATCTCATTGCAATGGAAAAGGTGGTTGGCTGTCCAAGAGGGCAATAAAGGATTCTGACTACCCCTCTGGACCCCACACAGAGTGAAAAATCAAGGACTGGGATTTCCTGTAGCCTGTGACTGGGCTCTGTGCACTGAGCCATTGCAAGGGCTGGAGAAAGCTCTGCTCCCCGGTGCGGCAGCGAGCGCGCTTCCAACTTTCTCCTTTGCTGCCATTGGCAAATGGCTTTCAAGTATGATTAATCAATTAAAGTTTCACAAAGGTAACTATTTTACTGTCACTTGGCATTAGTGTGTCTCCCTCTGACATGTTTCCCCCCCGTCCCTTTTCCCTGCTACATGATTATAAAATGGTTATTCTCCATGCCGTGACTGCGACACAGAGCACTGCTGCGGTTACAGCTTAGGTCATAATTTAGTTAAGTAGTTCTTTTGTCTGGTAACCCTATAATAAGAGTATTTTTCAAGGTAGATGGAGTAGAAGTCTTTGAGAATTAGAAAAAAAGCTCCTGTGGCTTTGTTGCTTGGTATTACCCAAAACAATGTATACACAACGTGAAAGTTTCGGTAAAATACGGAGGAGAAGGAAAAACAATTGACAGCCAGAATAAAAGGCTATTTCTTTCCCCTGCATGAAGTCTGAAATGTTGGAATATATTAAAATGAAGCCAAAGCCTTAACTGATTCTTTTTGACAGAGCCTGCATTTGTAACTGGGTTCAGCGTATAAGCGACCCATAAAAATAAATCCCAAGTAACTGTTCTCACATATCTTTGAAATGCTACAACTGTTCTCTTCTTTGCTTAGGGAATGATATTCAGAATTCCCACCCCCTGAAATCACGTTTGTCAAGCAGACAATGTCTGAGCAAGTCTGATGGAAGCTCAGAGACCTCCGAAGACCCCAAAAGTCCAAAACAAAAAATAAGATTTAGCACAACATACAAATGACTTCCTAAGAAATCAAGTCTGGTAATGACGTAAGTATACTTCTTTTTAAGAGATACACTAATTTTTATAACTCCAAGAAGATGCCGGTGACCACATATGAAAAGAAGACACTTATTTGTACAGCTTCACAAACTGCTTGTTTAATAAACACCAAGGTTAATCAGATTAAAATAATTGTTCTAATGATGGAGTGGGAGTATTTCAACGAGAGACTATGGATACCACAAGCCACACATTGATTGACAGTCAGACTAAAAAAATTAGTAACTTGAAACCAAATGTATCTTTTAGCTTCTAATGTATGTGGCACATCCTACATCTGGATTTGGCTCCCTCTTTGGTGCCACCTGCCTCACCATGTCTGTGACCACCATACTGTCCAGGCAGCTCACCATCACATGGAGCTCAAAAGCGAATCTAGTAAACCACAAAAAGGTTTAATAAATTAAATTCTCCATTTTTGTAATGCTACTGAAAAAATAAAGACTTAACTAGATTAAATTAAACAATTTAAATGAGCATTGAATGCACCCATTATTTCACCAAAGGGAATAATGGAATTTAAAGACAGGAACGAAAGGATATGAGGGGTAAGGACACCTGCATACATGAAACTTGAGTTGGTATCAAATGAAATTGAGAAGAGTGGTTACTAACACTGCTTGAAAGTCTTCATTCTTGCCTGGTTTGGTACAAAATGTGGATGCAGTTCAATAGTCAGGTGGTGTCAAAAAAGGAGAAACTGTATTACAAGTGCATGCAAAATGATAATATCAAAATCTTCATCAACGCGAATAGGACCTGATGAGTGGCTCTCCCTCCTAGAAGTCTTCACTCCACCAGAGCCACTGAGTTGTCCCCACCTTCTGCTGAACAAGAACACTGGTGACATTTTTACCTGCTGTTGGGGTTACACATGCATGGCAATGCGTTTGTTTCCTTTTTCTTTTTTGTCCTTTTAAAATAAACTCCAACACTGAAGTAGATCTTCTCCATTTGTTCCCTTGCTCCATTTTGGGTAGAACAGTGATTTTCATAAGCTTTTTTTCTTTATGGATGAAGATTTGCTATAGAAGAGAATATAAGGATGCAGGGGGATGTTCATCTTTCCAGGATTTGCAGGAAGTTTTGACTTTAGAAGATCAATGATCTCCCTCAGCCATCACCAGATGGATCCTTCAGCTCACTAACTAAAAGTTCTGAGGAAATCCTCTATACAATATTTTAAATATGAAAGATACAGAAATGCAGGAAAAAAATTCTTATGTTAAAAATTTGGGGAAAGAATTTAAAGAAGTCAAAATATTCCAATTCAACATTTTTCATATTTAATTTTTTATTCATACCAGATTAGTTTCAAATTTAAGGTAATTTCAAAATCAAAAATATCAGGTTAAAACAGTAACGTTTTGAAAAGAGTTTTGGATAATTATTTAAAAAAAATTAGAATATTTGCTTATATATTGAAACATTTGAAAATCCAGCCTGACCTCCTAAAGAAAACTTAATTTTCGCCTTGTCTATGTGAAGGGAAGATTTATTTGGGAATACACATGAGGTTTATTCTCAGTTTGATTAAGTGGCTCATTTTGCCAATAAATGATTTTTCTACCAAGAACTAAGCTGCTGTTAAGCATGAGAAGGCTGTGAAATTATCATGCTAATCTCAGATATGTATTTTCTGTTAGACATTTTAAATTTCATAAACACATGTGGATATTGTTTCAGAACATCCTGGATAAAAGGAATGCTTGGGCTTTAAATTTAAATCTTTACTGCTAAAGCATGCAAGTAAGTGTTATAAAACCCAACATCTTTCAAGTATATGGTGTTTTGATATGATGAGAAAAGGACCTTCCTCTTTTCATTCTTCCAAGCACTTCTCAACTTTTAGCATATTTAGGTGTCTTGTGCTTAACCACCTGAAAAAGCTTTCTGAGGAGAACATGACTGTTCTGAAGTGACGATGGAGTGATCTGAAAACCAGCAGTTTAGACGGTGAGGTGAGAATATATGTATTTTGTCTGTTTGTTTGTTTTTTTGAGGTGGAGCGGAGAGGATAAAGTTGTTTTCCCAGAGGCATCAGCAGAGACCTGGAGCCAAGGACTGGCCAGGGTGCTCATGCCCGGGGCTGTGCTGCCTCTGCCCTCCCACTGGTGCCCACAGGCACGTTCACAGGACCTGAGTTACAAAGTCCTGTACCAGGACCAGCCGTGTCAGCTCCTGCATGGCAAAGCACTAATAATTCAACTCTTTCGCCTTTTGGATCTGAGTTAACTTCTCTAAACCGCATAGCACTGCAGTGCAGGGGCATTATCAGCCATTTGGTTCTAACTCGGGAGTCTTCTCCTGGTTTTTTTAATTAAACAGCCCAGGTGGGATCTGCCTGTCTTTGCTCATTCTTTCTTGGCCAGCCTGAGGATGCTCTGATTTTTAGATAATCAATATAGAATCATAGAATCATTTTGGTTGGAAGAGACCCTCAGGATCATCAAGTCCAACGATAACCTAACCTAACTCTAGCACTAAACCATGTCCATAAGAATGTTGTCTAACCACCTTTTAAACACCTCCAGGAATGGTGATTCCACCAGTTCCCTGGGCAGCCTGTTCCAATGCCTGACAACCCTCTCCATGGAGAAATTGTTCCCAATATCCAATCTGAACCTCCCCTGGGGCAACTTGAGGCCATTTCCTCTTGTCCTATCACTTGTCACTTGGGACAAGAGACCAACCCCCACCATGCTACAGCCTCCTTTCAGGTAGTTGTAGACAGAGATAGGGTCTCCCCTCAGCCTCCTTTGATGATACCGAATACAACAATAGTGATGTATTGTCACCGAGAGCAAGCCAGAGCTGTATGTTCTGGCTATGAGGATGCTACTCAGTTTTCCAAAACAGGTGCCTGGTGCCACCTGAGGCAGCACGGGGTGCCTGGGACATTCGTGAGTGCCAGCAAATCCAACATAGGCTCTATTGGAGGACCTCCTGGGGTAGATGTAGCATCTACAACTGCACTAGGTGCTCTCAGCTGGGCAATCACACCTTCTTCCAGCATCAGAACCGGTGCCAGGCACTGACCAAGTGGTTGCACCCCTTGGTGCAAGTTCCCTGGAGCTCCAGGTGAGCCCAGTCCCAGGCACTGCCCTTGGCTGGCAGCTGTGGGAGCTCCCAGGAGCTGAACCAGTGGGCTGGTGGCTTAAACACACACAAAAAAGTGCTTGAGAACCTCCGACCTGACATAAAGAGCAAATCATCCAAATCCAGTGAGAGCTGGGAGGAAATGTCTTGTCTGGTTGACTGACCATCCCTAGACCTCTACCCAGATTGTACATCACACCATTATTTTGATACAAACTCCTATCAAACAACATTTTCATAAACTGTGAAGTGTGCAAACACATAGTTATCTGATGAGCTTGAAACAGTTGTTTTCAAACTGTTTATTAATTCTTCTAGATGTGAACAGGATTTGAATAACCTCAAAAAGGTTAACCACAGCTGCTTTTTGCAGCAACCAGAAAGTGTTATGCCAAGAAAAAAAAAAACAGCCTTTTTCAAATTCTAGAAAATAGCTTCTAAAATATAAAATTTAAAGAAAAATTTCTCACATTATGTGTATAGTGTAAATTTTTCATCTTGTTGGAGGACAGGCTGACCTGCAAAGGCTCAGTGGGCTGTTACTCTACAGCCTCACAGCTACGTACAGCAATCTTTCAGTCACCGTTACGCAATAGTGACATTCAGTCCCACTGAAATCGTCAGAAACAGCAAGTGTGAAGAGACTATGTCAAATAAAGTTGTTTTCTCCCCTAATTTATGACCCATGAATCTAACTCTAAATTCCACAGCATTGAGTAAATGAGGCACAGCTTTAATCTATCAAATTAAAATCTGCATTACCACAATCTGAGAAGCCAACTCTAAAGATCATCTTTCATCTTCGTAGAACTAGTGACTAAATATAAATTAATACACTGCCAGATCCGATCTCAATAATGATGCCTACTTCTCAGTGATATTCTAAGGCAGGGAAATCGTATACTCATGGATTATGCAGCTTTTATGAACAGTAAATCTCATTTCCTCTGTACAAATATATACAAATTTATTTTTTATGTTTATAATTTTTATTAACTGTGAATGTTTTGTTTTCTTTCTAGATATATTTGCTTCTATATACTTGCCTTCCAATGAATATTCTATAAATTTCTTTCTCCTCTCAGAAAAAATAATTCCAAAAAAGGAATTAATCTACATTTGCTTTTTTTCTTTCTTCTCTATAATTACAATTTTATTTTTAATGATTCATCAGCTCTTTCTCCTGCACTTGAATGATGCTTACACATACCTATCTATACTGTGTTCAACCATTTTAGAGAGCTGAGATTAGAGCAAACACTATGGGTAAATAAGTCTCAGCTTACTGTGTCTATTAAAAAAGAAACATTTGGTTTAGCCATTTAAGCTTCCCTCCTCTAAGTACAGCAAGAAAGGTACCTCAAAGGTCAGTTTAGGTCAGAGAAAGGTACCTTAAAGGACAGTAGCATCCCAAAGAATGCATCAAACATAAGCACTATTGTTGGTAACGTGTGCAAAAGGAATAAAGAAATGGTGAGTCAAGTATATTGCAGCTCCTTCCTTCCTCCTGCCAAAATCCATGTGCTACAACAAAATACCTATATCTGTATCTGACTTAACTATCCAGAGGAGAATTTGGGCCTGCAGTGACCTGCAGTCTGCACCCTGCAAGCTGAGCCAGTCACTTCGATACAGCCAAAGCTGGTATTCAGCTAAGGGAACGAATTCTCTGTTAAGCTTTTAAGAAGGATGAAAGAAAAAGAATAAAAACCCCAACCAAATAAACAAAAAAACCCAATCAACCAAAAATCAACAACAAAAAACCAACCCTGTTTGGATAATGGTGTTTTTAAGGAACCAGGCCTGGTGAACACTGTCAATTAAATGTTCACCTTCCCCAGAGCTAACAGAAAACTTTTTAGTTTGTTAAAATTCCGTAAACAGACTACCTGCTAGCCTTTTGACCAGAGTATTAAGAACATGAAATACATATGCATGTTTATTTCCTAAAATTACACCTAAAATCACAAGTTTCCCTCCAATCATAAGATTTCAGACATCTCCTTAATACTGCTAGTGGCAAATTTTAGTTCTCACTTCTTGTACATGTATCTGACATTAAAGATGGAACCAGAAAATATCCAGTTACAGAATGTGGTTGCTCACAATGTTGAAGTCAATAATCCATTCCCTCCTAGTCTTGCAGCATTAAGAACTGCAACAGCTCCCTGCCATGGTCTCCCCACTGATCAATGCAGGAGAAACATTTCTGTGAAGCCAGAGAGCCCCAAGAGGACTCAATTGCTGAGGGACCTGAATACAGGTGTCATGAAATCCTGAAGGCAATAAAAGCCGTCAATCTCATTAGTCATTGTGGTGATGTCAGATGCTTCAGTTTTATCAATGGTAAAATTAATTAACCAACTAATAAAAATGTCTGTGTCACTACGCAGGAGTTAGCACAAATTATTTCTGAGGATTATAAAGGTTTTCAGAGACTGTGAGGTGTGCTGAAGTAGCTTTCTTGGTAGAAACTCTGTTAATTGTGTGCAATAAAGAAAAAGAAAAAGGTGGTTCCGACCTGTCATGCCTCAGTGCCCTCATATCAACATACACTGTGGTGGGATCTGGTCCAGATGTTCCCTGTAAACAACAACATCAGCTAATCAGAACCTGAAGGCTGGAAAGAAAAACAGAGTTTTACCCCCCAAATAACTGAACATTCATTTCACTGCTAATTACACCGATCAATTGACAAGTTATATTTAAGCTATTCATCAAAGCTCAGCTTTACAGAATCAGAAAGAGCACTGGAAAACATACCTACCGTCAGGTACTTGTTACCTTGGGGGTGGGAAAAACATCAAGCGGCCATACTACTTAATCAAACACATGTCAACATAGGTTTTATTTGCTACAAAAGGCCAAGTAATCAGCACATGGATACATACAAAAAATGTTAAACACGTTTTGCCATATAAAGGAATGCGGAAATTGCTGAGGAGACACAGCTTAATGGCAGAAGCACATGGTCAGGAACGTGAAGCATGGTTTACTGAGAGTCTTCCATACATGCAACAGAGAACATACTTGAAGCTAAAGATAGTAAAGGTAGCACGCATGACATGGACCGATGTGGACTGAAGGTCTGTAAACAACTATTCTGTTCCTTTCCACTCTTCCACTGCGTAATTTAAATCTTTGCTTTATGTCACAGCATTTAGTCACTGGAAAAGCAGTAATTTTAGTTTCCTTTCATGCAGAGACGATGCAGTCTTTTAGGCCTTTCCACCCACAGCTCTGCTGCAGTTTTGTAATCTGCAACGATCTTCCCTTATCCGAGACTTCAAACTCCTCACCACTGCACATGGTGTGAATTCTCAGTGCCCTAGTCTAGGGCTCTCTGCTGCAAACCTCACGTCACTGCTAAGCAGAAAGACAGAACACTGAACTTTCAAAAGGTTGGTTTTGGGATATAAAATCACCTATCCCTGGTAATCTACAGGTGCAGGAACTCCTTTATCAGATATTTAGATGCTTACTACTCAAAACAACAGGCAACATCAACTCCCGGTGGTTTCTGTCCTGTTTGGGATATATTCCAGAGTATTACTCTTCACATCAGGAATGTCTAGGGCTACATTTTGCATTTCTGCAACGCTGGCTGGTAGTTCCACACAATTTGTTGAGCGCTAACAATTGTGCTGGAGTTCCACAAATCGATAGTTTTTGTATCTAAAGGAGAAAAGAGTTACCACTACCAATTGATACTTACTGTACAGATAACGATAGTGACCCACCACCAGAGGAGAAAAAGAGTAAGAGAACTGCACATGCATGTTAGCCTCTTTAGCTTGTTATACACAATACAAGATACAATATCCTCTCTAGCTACTAACAACACAGTTTTCATTCTACTAGTAAACTCAGCAGTGTAACAGACTAGTGCTGAGTGGAGAACTCATTTGAAACATATGCAATGACATTAAAAGAAAAAACAAAATAACAAAAAAACTAAATCAAGTAAAAATTTGCTATATTTAAAAATAAAACTAAACCTGAATTGATTTATAAAATAATGGAAACAGTCAAGTTGAAAATCAAAGACAACCACTATAGTATTTGTTATTTTCAGTGTGAATGAAATAGTTACAACAGAGAGCTAATATTTGATGAAACCTGCATCCAGATAAAGCTATACTGGACTTCTTTGTAATTTCATAGAAGGATCTGAAAATCCCCAAATCTCCAGACTCAATTTCTAGTCTGTCCCACTGTTGGAAGCTGATAGGTGGGTATTGAGGGAACATGAAAATCCCCTACCTGCTCGGCCAGCTTCCCCAGCCTGTGAGGCTATAGCAGCAGGAATAGCAGGGACGAGGGAGAGAAGGAAAGAAGGTAACACAAGACAAAAATAATAATAAAAGAATGGGAATGAAGGGTGGGAGAAAAAAAAAAGAGGAAAATGCAAAAAGCAGGGAGTAAAATAAAAAGAAAAACAATGTCAAATACAGGAATTTTACAAATTAACCATTATACCATTAAAGGTTAAAAAAAGTAAAAAATGAGGTGTCAACATTTTAGTAGAGCAACAGAAGAGACAGCTGTAGACTGCTAACCTTGGACAAACAGACTTAAATGGTTTTAGGACACTACAGACAATGTTGTTAGTGGAAAACATGTGTCTAGCATACTGATATCTTTTTGTTGGTTTTGGTGAAGAAGTCAGTAAACATTGCGGCTCTGCTATTTTAATGCACATCCATTGAGACAGGAATTCAGGTCTGCCACTTCACTACTAAAAGAAGCTTGCAAGCAATGCCCTCTGAAAATCAAAAGTATACAATGGAGAAAAATACTTACACCTTGTTTCATCAAGATTAACCTGCTCCTAAACGGAAATAATCAAGGGTTTGTGCACAACCTAATTACGAGAAGACCATAACTAAATGGAGTAACTTCATAGTTCAAGAATTCATTCTTAGTCTATTTGATATGATAAACAGTAAAATTAGAAGTCAAAAAAACCCCACCAGTTTTCCAGCACAGTCAGTAACACAGCAATAGATAACACACAGTGGTGACTTGTACTAAGTCACTGCTGTCATGTGGAGCAGCGAACACCACATTGCTGCAGCGGGACTTGCCCCACAGCGTCTGAAGATAAACAGCTCTCAGAGCACTGGTGTCCGTATCCCTCCCATCAACCTGATGAATTCCAGCAAAGTTAAAGACTACAGGAAACTGCCACAGCTGCATCTTAAAACAGGTTTAATTTGGATGTGGGGTGAGATGGAGCATTTTAAAAAAAAAAAAAAAGAATTTGCTTATTATATTGTTGTCCCAAAGTAGAGATATTACTAATATCATATATTACTAATGATCCAGGTTTGGACTGTGAACTGGCTGAAGGGAAGAAGTCAGAGAGGAGTGGTCAATGGGGCAGAGTCCAGTTGGAGGCCTGGATCTAGTGGAGTGCCTCAAGGGTCAGTACTTGGACCAGTACTGTTCAATATATTAATCAATGACTTAGATGAGGGAACAGAGTGCACTGACACAAGTTTGCTGATGACACCAAGCTGGGAGGAGTGGCTGACACGCCAGAGGCTGTGCTGCCATCCAGAGACCTGGACAGGCTGGAGAGTTGGGTGGGCAAAAATTTAATGAAATATAACAAGGGCAAGTGTAGAGTCTTGCATCTGGGCAGGAACAACCCCAGGTTCCAGTATAAGTTGGGGAATGACCTGTTAGAGAGCAGTGTAGGGGAAAGGGACCTGGGGGTCCTGGTGGACAGTAGGATGAGCATGAGCCAGCACTGGGCCCTTGTGGCCAGGAAGGCCAATGGTACCTGGGGTGGATTAGAAGGGGGGTGGTTAGTAGGTCAGAGAGGTTCTCCTGCCGCTCTACTCTGCCCTGGTGAGACCACACCTAGAATATTGTGTCCAGTTCTGGGCCCCTCAGTTCCAGAAGGACAGGGAACTGCTGGAGAGAGTCCAGCGCAGGGCAATGAAGATGATGGAGTGGAGCATCTCCCGTGTGAGGAAAGGCTGAGGGAGCTGGGGCTCTTTAGCTTGGAGAAGAGGAGACTGAGGGGTGACCTCATTAATGTTTATAAATATGTAAAGGGTGAGTGTCAGGAGGATGGAGCCAGGCTCTTCTTGGTGACAACCAATGATAGGACAAGGGGCAGTGGATACAAACTGGAACACAGGAGGTTCCACTTAAATATGAGAAGAAACTTCTTCACAGTGATGGTAACAGAGCCTGGCCCAGGCTGCCCAGGGGGGTTATGGAGTCTCCTTCTCTGCAGACATTCAAACCCGCCTGGACACCTTCCTGTGTAACCTCATCTGGGTGTTCCTGCTCCGGCAGGGGGATTGGACTGGATGATCTTTCGAGGTCCCTTCCAATCCCTGACATTCTGTGATTCTGTGATTCTGTGAACACTGCAAAAAAGCAGGAAAATTGCTGAAACCCATCAGTTACATAATTCATTGCCTGTGACTATACTGGAGGTCCAGAGAGGACTTTGAGGATACCAGAGCCTCACATGGCTTTTAACTAATGAAGGGTTTGAGAAACAGCAAATGAAGTCTCAGCATGGTCCTTCCATGGCCAGCTGCAGCTGAGATACTCAGAGTGTTTCAAAAGAAGCAGTCTTAGCCAAAACCAGAGAGACTGACTCCATTTGCCTGTGCACATTTATTTGGCGAGATGTATAGAGAACATCTCTCATGCTGGTAACAGGAAATAATGCGACTTCTATTGGATCTGGTATCCCTAGGGACATGTTAGGTAGTGTTCAAAGAGATAAAATGGGCCAAACATCATTTTCTGTCTGAAAACTGGTACACCCTAAGTCACATCTCTTGGACTAAATAAATGTCCTGCCCTTCAAGCCTCTGCAGCACACCAGGCTTTTATTTGCTGGGAAAACGTCACAGGTCACAACTGCAGGGAGGAGCAGCCCAGCAAGGCAGCAGTAGGGATGACCGTGTGCCAGCACTCGGCCTGTACCTCATTTCCACTGAAGTCAAAAGGCAAGCTACTTGCTCTCTCCTGCTTCCATCCCCATAGTAAGGAACTAGGCAATCAGAAGTCCTAAGAACTGAAAAATAACTGTTGTTCTGGGTTTTGTTTTGCTATCGAAGGATGTGGCTGCAGTGTTTACTCTGAGTCTACTTCTGCTCCAGTGATGCTCAGAAATGGAATTTTTGATGCACCCTTGACAATCTCACGTACGCAAGCACAGCCGCTGGAGCTGTGAAAAGAACTTCATGGCATGACTCACAGCAAAGGTGGGAAAACGGAATCTGAGGGAGCTCAGCCAGCACCGCACTGCAGCGCTAAGTGTGAATCATCCCTCTGATAAAGTGCATGGCCTCCATCGCACTCTTTGCAGAGCCGTCCCCGATTACTTTTAATATGGAAGATCCTCAGGAAGTATCATCTATCACTCAGTAAAAAGAAACATTAACTTTAAGCCCAACATCTACTAACAAAGTTCGCTTTGCTAGACAGTGAGGGAAAGATCCCTTTCACAGAACTCCAGCCACCAAGGAGGTAGGAAGTATCTCCTGATGGTGATGAATCCTATCCCAAGACGGACACCTGAGACAGTCCGAATGAATTGCACTCTTCAAGTATTTATTTGATTCTACTGACTAGAGATGGATATGGGATAACTCAACCCTGCTGTCTCACTTAAGAGGTGACACAAAAGCTGCTGCCCCAGCTTGGGCAGAGTTGTTAGTACATTTTCAGGGTTAACTAAGGAAAATGAACAACTTCTAGAAGTTTTGCCTCAACTGAAATCAAGTAGTAGGTTGAATAAAATGAAAATATTTATTTCAAGTGTTCAAACGGAAATTAGATAAATCCTAGAGAACCATCTGTGCTGTTGTAAGAAGCAGGCTACTTTTCATATCTATTTTTCTCTCTCTCTTGAGAATGCTAAGACGCTAGTTAATGAGAATTCAAATATGCTGGATACAATCTTTTCATCTCAGAAATCCCTGGACCATTATCTGTGACTATACAGCCATAAAAGGTCAGATATTAATGGTACTTAAGTGCCTAAAGATGGAGAAAATTATTTATTTTCAAAAGCATGTTTCTAAAAATCTAGTCCAAAATGACTACCACAAAAGAAACATAGTAAATTTGCTTTAAATTTGAGAGCAAATTAATACATATGACAATGCATTAGTCTGTCAGTGATCTTAATTCTAAAATTAAGATCATTTGGTAGACTAAGGCTCTTCTGTACCAAAGGGATTATCACAATGTTTTCCTTTTTAAACTAATCTTTAATAAAAGGTCAAATTCTGCTATGATTTCTTTATACACACACACATACATGTACACACACGTCCCTCTCCTTTTTGGAGGGGGGAACAACAGTAAAAGAAAAATAAGGATAATAAGGATAATAAGAAAAATCAGGATACCTTTCCCTTGGAACTGCTGGAGTCTTAAATTTGCCCCCAAAATTGGAAATGAAGTGAAAAAGGTAGCGAAGATCACACTTAAGTGGTGTTAGAAGCAGCCCATAGAGAAGCAAGCCCTGGTCAGGGTCAATCGCTGAATATTGAGATATGTTTAGAAAGGTGATCAGTAGATACATATTTTAGAAAGACCATAGAATAGGCTGGATCACAGTTATCCCCATGGAAGACTGTGTTCCACGAATGACACGCTGATCTCATGGACGACACAACTTGGAAGAAAAAAAGCAAAGGCAGATGCTATTGACTCAAACATCTTCAGAAGTATTTTTATGCAGTGTGAAAAATCCAGAAGTCATGACCTATTTCTGGGACATATTGGAGACAATGTTAATTTCAGGAACATTATTGATCAAGGATTAAAATTAATTCTGTTCTTCAGCCTAGAAAATAGAATGGCACACAAGCTAGGCTGGAATATCACTAGCCATACACTTTCAGACAGTTTG
This sequence comes from Patagioenas fasciata, assembly GCF_037038585.1. Taxonomy (NCBI): domain Eukaryota; kingdom Metazoa; phylum Chordata; class Aves; order Columbiformes; family Columbidae; genus Patagioenas; species Patagioenas fasciata. The sequence continues at coordinate 158,330,648 of NC_092521.1, read as the reverse complement.
GAAAGAGCATTCAGTCTAATTCAGTATCCAGTCTTTGGCAGTGTCTCCTACCAGACGCAATCCTGTATCTTCATATTTGCTATCAAAATTACATGTTTTGCAGGGATGCTTGTAAGTAACATATTTGGTAATTTTTCAAACCCCTTTAAAACTTGCCAAACTATCCTCAGCTTAAATGCTTCAAAAACCGTTCCACTTGGAAGGGTAACGTTACCAAATATAGCCTGTTCCGAAATAGCTTTTCTTCATTCCAGCCACATCGCTCTTTAGACAGTGTATGGCTTTTAGTTTGTCCTACAGACTGAGGTGTAACGTCTCAGCAGAACTCACTGAAGCCTGACGCTAAGCTCTGTGATCAGCCAGGCTGTTAATCACCTCACTCAGAGCTCTCATTCTGTGCTGTTCTTAAATTCATAGTCAGTATCATTAATAACATTCCTTCAGAGAGTTATCCACTTTCACATTTTGATTCAATAACTCTTTCACGAATTTCTGTAAAGAACTACCTAAGAAGCAAATTTCAACTAAGGACTTAACACAATCAAAAGGCAGATATACAGAATCAAGCAGAAATCCAGCCTAACCCCATGATGATGAGAACCTCCAGTTTCTCTGACTGTGTTCAGCTTTCCTGCACATTTGTAGTGGGGTGACCCAGACAGCAGTGAAGTGCCCACCCAGCCGCTCGCTCACTCCCCTCCCAGTGGGACAAGGGACAACAAAAGCAAGAAAACCCATGGGTCAAGATGAAGACAGTTTAATGAATGAAGGAAAGAGAAAACAATCCCAAGTGACTCAAAAGCAATCACTCATCACCTCCTACAAGCAGAATGATGCCCAGCCAGTCTCTGAGCAATGGATACTTTGGAAGGCCAACCCCCTCTCTTTCAACCCTGGGCATGACATTATATGGTCGGGGAGATCCCAGGTCAGCTTGGGACAGCTTTCCTGGCTGTGTCCCCTCCCAGCCTCTTGCTGTCCCCCAGTCTCCTTGCTGGGGGCAGAGTGAGAAACAGAGAAAGCCTTGACACTGTGCAGCACTGTTCAGCAAAAGCTAAACCACTGGTCTGCTATCAACACTGACTCAGTCACAAATCCAAAACAGTTTCATATGGGCTGCTATGAAAAACGTTAACTTCATCCCAGTACAATATTACTTCCAACAAGGCGTACTTGGGCACTGAACCTGGCTTACTGCTGCTTAGTGTCATTCCCTGGTTTTATTATTTGTCCTGAACAAATGACTTATCTCTTAAGTGAAGCAGCCACGACAAACAGTCCTGAGATCACTGCAAGCCTGAAATGCAAGTTTTCATTAGCAGCAAGCAAACTCCTGCAGCTAACTTGTTATCTACAGCATCCTTCATGTCTGGTCCCTCCATGGATCAGAAGCCAGAGAAGTTCAATGATTTTTCAGAACTAGCTTCACCACAGCTGCAGGGAGAGCCGATGGGCCCCATTCTGATCTGTCAGGAAAGTCAGAGCCATGAAGGTGTCCCATCACATCCCTCCTTTCCCTCCTCTGTAAAAGACATCCCATCAGCACTTCAAAATGGCTAAAGACACAGGAGCAAATTAAAAAATGATTGCTACCAAGTAGCCCCCTCGTCTCTTTCTTCTCTGCTTTTCCATTCTACTTAAGGGAAGGCAGAGTCCTTGCTGCCTCCTGTGCCCCTCACAGCCAAGTGTTGAAGCTTGGCTGGGCTGCTGACTGGGAAGGCCAACCAACCTGCACCTGCTAACTGGCCTAAACTGGTACTCTTTAAATTGGGCTGAGCCAAGCAGGAGTGCCTAAAGATTTTTTAGATGTTTTCTGAGTTGTTCTTTGCCATGTCATCACTCAGGACTCTAGACAGGGAGAAAGAAACACAGGCATATTGGTCCGTGCTGAGCCCATAACCTGTATTTGTTATGCTTTTTTGATAAAATAATTAAAAAATATATTTACAATCTGGAAAAGAATAGTAAAAGTCTTATTTGCAGTGTCAATGAGAAGATCTGTTCTGGCTTCCATGCCTAAGCAATTCTGCGTGTTACATGCACGACAAATCCTTTAATGTATGCTAGGGGTAACTGCCAGATTTGAAATGTGGAATGCAGCATATAGAGTACAGGCAAGTTCTACTGGGGAGATAATGACTTTGAGAGGTTAGAGACATAGTAGGTGATCAAATGGATACTGAACTTCCCAGCCAATGCAGCTGCCACTCTAGAAGGTGATTCTTGTATTATTTAAAAAGATTATTAAGTGTGAAATCATATTACATCTGAATAGGACACCTGTGGCATTATTACAGCAAGAATATGTGAAGTTATGATACCAGATTTGGAAGGACAGAAAGAGATCAAGAGTCATAAAAATGAGACACAGATCGGGAAAGCATGTCTTAAGGTTCTTTATCTATTTATCAAAGACTAAGATGTGTATTAGAGTCAAGATAGAAATGAGATTCTTTATTCTAGATTAGAAAGATGTAATAAACTAAAAAATGACTGAATCTAATGTCAGGAAAATTTAAACTAGAAATAAGGCAAAATTAATTAAAAATTGAACACCTTATAAAAAGCCAAGTTAACTTTCATCACCCGAAGTCCTGAAAGATAATATACTACAGATCAGTCTAAAACTATTTGCTTGGTGTAGCTATCATTGGGTGAAAACCTAGAGGCTATTCAGAAACTCAGACCAGACAGCTACAATGCTCCATCTGTCCTTAATATCGTGACTCAATACAGATTCCTGGAGAATGCAAGTTAAATCCTGTATTATCCCTGGGTACTTCCTTCTGATTAGTGGATCAAAGCAGAATGAAAGACATGTAGCAAAATAATCTTCCATTGTAAGCAATAAACTGTGTGCAGAAAATATCTATCTAGTTAAGTAACGGTTAGAATTATTTTACAAACAAAAGGAATCCATTTTGTAACATACTAAAGTAAGCACTTGGAAACTGGATTTTACATTACATGACAAAATACTATTTTTGGAGTACAGATTACGCATTCTGTCACTACCACGCTCTTTTCTGAATTACTGTATTCATGGGCAGAATAAATGCTATGATTGCAACATGAGAGGGATGAATAGTTGACAGAGTAACAGAAATTTACTACCTGTATATGCAAGAACATTAAGTACCACATGCATTTTCTTAATATGTCTACAACCAAGCAGCCAAAGGAAATATAATGAATGCTCCTTACTGAAATTTCCTTAAAACAACTTCGCACTTAAGGAGTGAAAAATCTTACCTGCAAACATATTGCCAGGTTAACTCTACAGCCAAGTGATGTGCTGACAGCCCGTGGATGGAGACCAAGGTCTTTAAATAATTTTGAAAACGACTGAGTAAGAGCTATCCGAGGTCGTTCTTCAGCCACTACCACACATGTCCGAACACGTGAAAGGTCCAGTCCCCTTGCCTAAAAAGAAGTTAAAATGTAACAAAGGCCACAAATGGGCAGATTAAATGAAAAACAGTATTTAAGTGTATTATGTAGGTAGCATGATTCAAGAGGAATAAGGGAATAGAGGCTAAGGCGCCAGTATAACTCCCATCTCTCCTGAAGGCCAGATGACAGTCTAATAGTTGTAGAAGAGCAGGCACACTTGCTTGTCATCCCGGCGTTAGCACACAGGAAAAGATGGGTATGCTAATTCTGAAGGGGGGGAATACTATTTTCCAGTATCAATTCAGAAGGCCAGTGAATAATAGCAAAGAGGAAGTAGTGGCTAGCCGCGGAAAAACTGATTAGGAAATTAAACGAGGATGGTAAGGGCTGGAGACATCATAAATATCAGTATCCCAAGATTTAATTTCTTTCATTTGCATACCGGAAATTCTGGATGATTTCAGAAATGTAACTGGCTACCTGGCTTTTAATTCTGGGGAGAAGAAAAATAACATATGTCCCTTTCTCCATTCAATGAGGACAATCCAGTTAGAAAAATACAGTACTTTAAAATATGTGATTATTTAACTACAGGGGCCAAAATCCAACTAGTACTTCATCTAATCAGGGAATTCATAAAACATAATATACAATATAATATTCCTTGGGCCTCTTGGACATTTACACCTCTGTTTTCCAACACTTGCCTATGAACACAGGCTGCAACACAGATCAGAAAGCCTAGGTAAATAAAAACCTTTCCTTGATGTTTAAAAGCCTTGTGATCTGAAAAAGAACGACTGATATTCATATGTAGCCTTTGGCAGAGAATAACAGGGGTTCTGTGGAAGCTGCCCTCACCCTCTGATGATTTTCTGCCCGCTGCAGACACTGAGCGCGGCTGTTCCTGGCGGGGAAGGCTCTGAAACACCCTGTGCAGACGACAGGGTGTGCGGGACGGCAGAACCACTCACCTTCAGCGACTCTGTTTGTGAACCGAGTCCCTTAGTACAGAGCTCCATGACCGAATAGGAACAAAAAGTGTCTCTGACTTTGTACTGACTCACGGCAAGAAGCCACAGGGCAGGATTGGTCTCCAGCTCCGAGGGAGGAATCAGGATAGACTGGTGTCCTGAATAAACGCTGTGAAGACACAAGATTCATTAACACATGCTCAACGTTGGCGTCTGCAGATACAAGCTATGTGGTACTAGAACATAAAATTTATCGAGGCACTGGGTGAACCATGGGATGTCTTACAGTGCTCTACAGGTCCTGTAGTTTAACATGAAGTTTAACTCGTTTTTTGCTATACCTTCAGAGTCAGTGACGAATCATGAGGAATGTGGCCAGAACATGCTCCTAAATTACTAATTTACTCAAAATGTCTGTAGACTTTGCTGCTAGAACTGTACCGAAGAGAGCAAAATAGCTTGGTTATTAATGGCGCTAATAAACAGTATTAAAATATCAATAAAAATTATATGCTGCTGACAAATAATTAAGATTGAGTAATTACCATTTTAAGATACCTTGATTAAAAGAGTACTTGATTGCTTAATATGGAAATAACCTCTTTCCTGCTGAGGCAAGCAAGAGGTTTGCAATCATTTTGAAGGGACTAAATCTGGCCTTGATTTAACAATCATTGTGGCTTTAACTTTCTTCTGCGAAAGTTTTATGAATTTTTAAAGCCCAAACATACTACATCTCCTGTTTATTGGATACCCAGTGAGCATAAGTATTGAGAAAAGACACTTCTCAGGGTCCCTGAAGGAAACAATTGTGTCAGAGCTAATTTCTCTAGGACCCAAGATTCTCCCCAAGGGAAAAAAAATATATTCCCAGTTTAATGTCTTTATTTCCCATGGGCCCTATGTTATTCACTCATCTCCGACAAGCAGATTTACCACCAATTTTACAGTCCCCTCACATCTTAATTTGTGATTTGTAGATACGTCAAATTGGAACGGTCATAGCATAAAACCCCCAAATCATGGAAGTTCTGAGAAAGGGCCATAAAGCCCCAGAGATTTATGATACACATGAGACAAATTCATCTGTGACTTGAAACTTGAAATGCCAACTTGGTAAAGTATAGCTGACGTTTTCAAATCCAAGTGCCCGAGGTAAGACAAGAATGGAACTCTATTTTCAGGAATATGTAACATTTGACATTAGGAAGAAGAAACACGCCTTTAAAATTCTTGAAGATGGGCTGCTCACACAGCTTCCCTCCTTGGAGAGTGAGGTCCCCCACTCCTCCAAACCCAGACGGGAGGGCTTTCAAAAGCTGTGCAATTTAGAACCAGGTTTGTGTGACCTGTATGTCTTTACTTGGTAAAATAAAGGCATAAAAGGTGTACAAGTCCAGCCACAATGGCAGTTAATAATCCAAACAGTTTAGGTCTCCGCTGGAGTATGAGCCAGAGGATGTCATGGAATATGTATGAACTACAGCTCAAAAAATTTCATTCATCATACAGTAAAAATTTTATCTTTGACCGCTTGTCCACATTTACGACATTCTTGAGGATTCACGACCGGTGACTTGCCACGAAGCGACGTGTTCTCGGATACAGCTGACATAACGACTACAGCACAGGACGGTCAAATGAAGCATTATGCTTTGATGTTGCTTTTATGGAATCAGAATAAAGTATGACTGAACCTTGTGCTTGTGCTTCATAAACATGTGAAAAGAGATGTTGGCAAAGTCACACAACTGAAAGGAGTACGCCCTGAGCTCAAGTGACAGATCAAACCCAGCTAGGGAGCAGTAACAGTTTTTACTATAAATATTACTTCACTCTTTCTTTCTCAGCCAATTCTATTAAGCTTTTCATAGAAGACCAAAAGCTCTTAGTTCTTTGCAAATTTAATGTAAGGGCCCCATAAACAATCAAGTTGTGTGATCTGTTTGGTAAATACGTAATTGTTACACACAGGAATCTGTAACCACTCGAGTAAGAACCTGAGATGGGCTCCAATCTGTATGAACACAGTATATAGAGATTCAGCATCAAAACCTTCCCCCATATCTGAACTCCTCTAGTGGATGCAACCAATATCAGGTAAAGAAAATCAAACATCTGTGCAATAATAAACAAGCTGTCAGGGGGTCAAATGTGGGAAAACTATTACCCAGAACTACATTAAGATCCCCCAAGTGACATTTATTCAACAGGGCAGAACGTCCCAAAATATAAACAAAATTAAAAGAACAAACTCTATCCCTGTACTGAAAAGTGACCACACAAACTCCACAGTAATAAGGGAGGAAAAAGCTGCATGGCTTTCAGAAGAACAGAAAATTGATTCCAAGTGCATTTTACCAGGAAATAGTCCATAATGGTGGAAACTGGGAAAACACAATTTACACCAAAGAAAAATCCTTCCCCCCCCAGCAACATCGGTGAGTGCAGGTGAACTGCCTCCCTCTCTTGATCAACTTATGCTGGACAAGAAAGACCCTTGTGTTTGCTCTTAACCTCCCACCCACAGCCATGCAGCCAAGCACAGGATGTGGATGCAAAATAACCCCATCTTCTCCAGACTGAGGGCAACACAAACTCCTGTCATCAGACTGTGATTAAAAATAAGTATCACTCTGATTAGACAGAAACAAATAAAGATGTTGCTAGTACCTTTTCTGAGTTTTCTAATCCCTCAGAAATACTGAGGAGTTCAGAAATAAACTGTAGAGTAGCAGGAAATATCTTGCAGGATGGCAACTTTCTGTGGTGCAGAACCTCAGACAGATTATACTGTGCCTGGGAACTTGATAACCAACACAGGCTTTGCCTACTGAGCTGTGGTTTGATAACCCAAGCATATAATCCGATTTGCTAGAGCAGTTGGTAGAGCTAGGAGAGGAATTACAAAGATATAAAGCTGTGGTGAACGGGCCAGTTCCACAGCTGAGGTGGTTTATGCAGCACCTGGCCACCACAATGTCAGTCACAACTTGGCTCACCTCCCCAAATCAATCTCAGAAACATTATACGGGTTTTGTGCATCACTCCAAGCAACAAAACATTCCTGGTGGCCACTTAACCTTGCAAATTCACAAACTTTATTCTTGTATGTTAACCTCTGAGAAGCTGTATGTCACCAATATTTTGATGGAGAGAAGCTGAGAAAAAAAAGACACTCCCTCAAATCACCGTGAGATGTTAGAGGGTGGTTACTCAGTATGGATGCCAAGAACCGAGCAGAGCACCATGTGCTTGAACGGTCTGCAGTTGTGGAAGGCTCCTCTGGAGATGATGGATAAAACTAGATATGGTGCCAAACCCATAGGAAGTTCTGTCAGTGCTGCCTCCATGCAATTCTAGGTACAGTAGAGATGTTTGGCAGGTACACCTAGGTATGGCACATTACAAATATGGTAGAGTTAATGCTGAAGCTGAGACATTGACTGTTCCATCTCACTTTGGAACACGACAGTCATCAAGAGATGGTTAAGCAGTCAGCTTTGCTATTCTCATACGGAAAGCAACAAGTGTGGTGAACACTGTGGCACTGGGGGATCAGATGGGCTATTAGGAAAAGTTTGGAATTTAAATATAAATTGTAGAAGCTAAAATTAGCATTCTAAAGTTACAACAATATGTGTTACGCTGAAGTAGGCACAATAATTTAGTTACACAAATACTGGGATGGAACAGAAATAAAATAGTTTCTTCCACTGCTGTAGAAATCTGTTGTCACAAACCTAACTCTGTCTCCTGATGTAAATCTTATACCAGGAGCAGACACAGTGCAGAACTGCAGAGACAAGCTGACAGCCCTGGACACCTGTCTGTCAGTCTGCACCATCTTTAGCAAATGCAAAAGGAGTAGGTACAAAAGAGGACAAAAAAGGAGAGTGACTACAGAGCATCCCCACATCATCTTGTGACAATAACTTCTGGGACGCAGATGCAGAGTGAAATGCAGCGGTAGCTGAGGTGGGAGATCACTTTTGAGAAATGCTGGGTTCCTTTAGGGGACTGCAAAGCAATCTGAGGAAAAGAGTATTCATATGGTGGACAAAGCCTTGAAACCTGGCAGTAAGTGAGGAGCCTTGTCTGCCTGCACAAGCAAGGGCTGCCCAAGGACAGGAATACTCCGTTAAACACACCAGGATGTATTTTGGTATGACGGCGCCATCTGATCACAACACCGGTTCCACTGCCTGGCAGGTTGTTTTGGCAGCACACGGAGATGGCTGGAAGGACATCTTGGCAATTAACTGTTGCACTGAATCAAAGATTTACCCCGTGTTGTGCTGAGGGAGATTAACAGTAAGGTCTGAGTTTTTATTATAGTTCCAGAAATTTCAACAGGGCAACAAATGCTAACAAATGACAACTGCAATTTCAATTGCATTCTGACAGGCTACTGACCCACTGCTGCCCTTACTCCTGGTGTCACTCTCAGGTGATATGAGCTGCTTTCACACTGAACTGCAGGAGGCAGGTAGGTACTGTTGAGTGTTATAAATATATGCATTTAGTTTCTGCATTTCTACAGGTGATATTTGGCATTTGGCGACAAGAGACAGGTAAGGGAACTGGGCAGCTGGTAGAGCCTGGAATAACCGAGTTGCTATGCTCACAATTCAAAGTGTGAAAAGAGTCTGCATGCTGAGGGAACCTGAACAGGACTGAGCAAAAGCCTTCACAATCATCTAGACCGGAGCTTGTAGGACAGTATAGGCCACAGGGGAGAGTGTCTGGACATATGTCTGACTTAGGCTTCACAGGACTTGGGCCAAAACTACATCATAGAATCATAGAATGTCTTGAGTCAAAAGGGACCCACAAGGATCATTGAGTCCAACTCCTGTCCCTGCACACGACAACCCCACAGTTCACACATTGTGTCTGGGGGTGTTGTCCAGTCTCTTCTTGAACACTGTCAGGCTTGGGGCTGTGACACCTCCCTGGGGAGCCTGTTCCAGCATCCAGCACCCTCTGGGTGAAGAACCTTTTCCTCATGTCCAACCTAAACCTCCTCTGGCACATCGCTTTTGGAGAACAAGTAAAGGACTCCACACCACCTGCAGAGTCCAAAGATACCCATCTGGCACAGAGTGCACCAGCAGCACGACTGCACACGGTAAGCAGATAAGCATTCAGTACTGGAGGGACAGATAGAACTCACAAATTAGTTTAACTAACATACAGAAAAAGGATCATTGTGCAGGGCATGCAGATTTTCCCAGAAAGTAAAAGATCTCACCCACAAACCTTGATAGGCTTCTGGTGCTGAGACTAGGTCCAGTATTTACAATGTCCGCATCAGGGTACTGAGAGCTGGCGAGACCGTTGCCATAGCCCACCACTTTGCTATAGCTCATGCTCTGGTGTTGGTACCCCAGCTGGATACCTGTCTTTAGTTAACACTGAAATGCCAGTATTTTGTTCCTGTAGTGCCTGCACCACTTGCTGGGACAGTGTTTGGCCAGAATGAGGGCCAGAGCTTAACTAGGACTTCTTGGTACTGGCATGGCTTCAAAAGGCTTTAACGGCCCCCTTTCAGAGACGTGTCTGAGCAATGTCTGAGCCTCACTCGGGAAGCTTTCTAACACGGCTCCAGGTTGCTCCTGGGCTCTTCTGAACTGATAGATAACTTCTCATGGGGAAGCATGTTGCTAATGGTTCCTGAGCACAAACACATCACCTGGCAGCACCAGGAGTGGGAATCATACACCTGGTGGAACTTGGACTGCTCGGGGCCGTTTCAACACTAAGTCCCTTTATCTAAATACTTAAAGCAGGTGAGCAGGTTTTAAAAATTTGGCCACTGTTTCTATCTTGTGTGGAAGATAAAAGAGATGACCATCTTGTTCTGCATAGAGAACGTTCAGCCTGAGGTTAATTGGGGGCTGCACACGGAAGTGTCATTTCTGTTGGCATTGGCAGCAGAGATGTCCTAAGGCGTGTACAGGCAGGTCTACACATCCAGTGGAGTTAAGTCAGTCAAGGCACTGCAGAACTTGCCTATCAGGTAACTTGAGGCCTTCGGCTGCCCTTGAACCTTGTAGACTTGAGGCAGGTTGAACAGACCTATTGTAATGTGGAAGAAATGCGAACTGCCTCTTCCACAAATTGCCCCTGGCCAAAGACTCCCTAGGAAATGGGTACATGGCAGGACGTCGGCAGACACACCTTGATGTTCCTCCTGCCCCAGTTATGCACTTCGCAAAACAAAGGGGAGATGGTTATGTTCATATCCTTCACTTTCCATTTCAGAATTATCCTTTTCTGATGTGGCATTTAGGTTTCTTTAGGCAGTCTCCCCTTAATTTGCTATAAATGGGCTGGAAATTGGGTGAAATGCTCACGCCTGCCAGATTTCTTCAAGTTACCCTAAAAAACATGACAATAATTAATGAGTCCTAGCACACCCTGTCCCAGAGATTAATGCTTATTACATGGGCTGTGTCTGAAGATATTACTATAAATAAGGGGGAAAATGCATGCATAACTGGTAATACTCTTAAATAAATGGCAGTATTCTAAAATGTATATTACTGACATTTTGATAAGGGAAAAATTACTGTTCACTTTACAATGCATGCAGTTGGTAGTGCACTGTTCCTCTACATATAATAATTAAATAGAACAAACTAAGTACCATTTGTCTGCCATCTAGGCTAGAATAGGAAGAGGTCAGGACTTGTAGTATTAGAATCTCTGCTTCTGAACATATATATCTAAAATTATCAAGGAACTTGATTTTATTTTCAGCAAGGACAATTCTATCTTGCAGTAGTAAAAGCAGAATGGTAAAATGGGTTGGCTTAGCTGGGCTAAAATGGAGGAAAAATTCTTATTCTATAGCATCACTCAGCAACTATCAATGAAGTAAACCCTCACTAACAAACTGTAGAATGCTCTATTCTGCCCCACAGTGAGAAGCATTAAGACAGTGACAACTTAATTTCAGGAAGCGTTTTTGAAGAATGGGATTTAGTACTGATTCTTTTTTTTCTTTTAAAGAATGTAATAAATTCTAAAATGTAATGTAATGCAAGTCAGAATACTGGGAAAAAAACCCAAAATAATGTATTATTTTATTCTTTTATTGAGTCATTAGTAAGAACCTGGTAAAATAGGGAAGTTTGGGATTTGTGAACTCACATGGGGCTGATGATGGTCGCCACAGTCAGGACGTGCTGTTCTACAACAAATGTTCCAAGGAAACCCTGCTGGAGCATGCAGCCAGTTTAGATGGAATGTAGACTTCTATTTTTTTTTAATGTATTGCTCTGCTTTGCAAGGTTTCTTTTCTTTATTATTTTATACCATTCAGGCCATAAAATAATAAATATTCAAAAATAAAAACTTTGCAAAACTATGCAATATATTCCAAACTTACCAAAGGGCTGGCTCCATGCTCCAGCAGCTTTCCTAAGTAGCTTTGACCTCACAGAATGGAGCATTCTGGGGCACCGCACTGGAGCGGGCCAGCACAACATTTAATCACCTACAACGGGGATAAAACACTAGTTTTTCTTTCATTCCTTAGTCAATGCTTCCTTTGGTCTAGTTAATAAAGGGATTACAATGTACTTGCCATTTTAACCGCAGCATGCACAGGAGGTTGCTCTCTCTTCCTGCTGGGGTCCTAAACCGAAGAATTCCTACTTAACTCTCAAAACCCCCTGACTGATGAAAAATGAAGATCTAACTTCATTTCCATATGCCATTAGAAGTATTAATTTAGCTAATGGGAGTGGTGACAGACAATCATAACCTCACAGTAGAATCCTCTGAGGTAGCGATCTGGGCTGTAAAGTGTTGGGGGGGATGTTGGTCTGCTAAACTACAAAGAGTAAAATGCAAAGTTGCAAAGTTTCATGTTATGAAGAGTAAGAGTCTAATAGCCTCCAGGATGTATTTTTTGCTATCACATCAAATAATACTCATTTCTAAAATAGTAATGAAATGGAAATTCATTTTGTAAGTGGAATTAATGAAGCTGTATCCGATGTCAGCTTTCTCTAAATGACAAGTCACAATTCAAGCAGCCTGCAATTTTTCTGGTCTTATAGGAACAGGAGATCAGTGGCAAGGAAGAGACTGACATGATGGTTCATAAGATTAGAGTGTTGCTGGCCTGATCTCAGTTCCTTCAACTCCTTTGTTTCGTTTCTTTTCTTTGAAAATGGTATTACATTTTCTATTCCTTCTACAAGCTGCAGAGAGGCACAGACCTTGATTGCTTTATTGCAAAGGTTTGCTGCCTCATTCACCTGTCAATCATAAACAACCTTCTCCTCCTAAACGTCTGAATATTATCAGTAAGGGCAGCAAATGCTCATCCGTTGCAAACAGAGTTCAGGAAGAAACAAACATTTCTGCATTCAGCAGAGTCACGGGCACCACAAATTACTTGGGTTTGGGACAGGTCAACTCTATCTGTATTTTATGGCTCTATCATGATATTGTATAGAAGTTATTCTTGGATGCTCCATGCCCCAGCATTATCCCAGACAGTAACACAGTCCTCAGCTGGACTCTCTGTGTCCTCCCCTGGTCTCACTGGATGCATCATGGCAGATTTGGTTCAGCCTCCAGCAGAACAAAGGCCTAACGGTGTTGACACCAGGGAATGTTGGAACACGTAAGTCTACGTAAGAAATATTCAACCAAAGAATCAACATTTAAAAGACTAGAACAGTGGTTTAATCTAAATATCAACATTTCTGAAAGGTTTTCTGAATTTTTTTGCAGCCCCAATATTTTTATTTCTTGTGTTGGGAAAATATGATATAGAAACAAAATGATTTTTCAAAACAAAAAAGCTCCGATCTCTGAGTAAAATCTTAAATAATATTTAAAAAGTATAGTTTAAATCAAGAAAGATGGATCAAGAACGTATAACACTGTTAATCTTTGGCTCATTTAATATTTAATAACAAGTATTTTAAAAGGGCAACAAAACAGGCCAACAGCCTACTTTTAAATAAATGTTACTTGCTGAAAACAAATTGTCACAGTTGTTAATAAATAATGCTTTCTTCAGGTATTCAGTAAATGGGTAAAAAGTTTATCCAGAGTATTTTTATTACCTTGGGTTATCTTCATTTTAATAACTAAAAATAGTAGTACTGCTAACATCGAAACAGAGCAAAAATGTCAGACTACTGTGACTCTAAGATGTCTTCAGAAAAATGTCCTCCATTAACATGCCCACAGCTCTTCTCCTTCGCCTCTGCGTCAACCCCGCCAACTTAAAAAAAAAAAGTAAGAAAAAAATCGATGGAAGTGCTCTGAATGCTGAACCGTAACGTCCCTGGGGTATAGAGATTGACAGAATTGTTAACTTTCTAAACTTTATTAACAAAAAAAGCTGATTTGCTTTTTTCACTAGAAATGTTTTTTTCTCTGACGGCTTTGCTACTGCCATAGAAGCATCATTCTGCAAGAAAACACACTTCCAAGTCTGCATAAATCACATCCATTAGTCCCACAAATGAGGGAGTCCCTGATTATCCATTTGTGCTTTCAGTTTAGAGAATGAAAAAGAGGACACCAGGAAACCACTTCCTTAAATTAATTGCCTTAAGGTGTTGCCTTCATCAGATAAAGCAACCAGGCTCTGCAGACACAGCAGTAAAGCAGCAGGAGGTCAAGGAGCAGCCAGTTGAAGCCCCGCTCAAACACAGCGTATCCTCCCTACAGCACTCTCCGTATAGCTTCCGGCAATACCTATTGCCTGTGACAGTCCCACGGGTATTGCCTGTTCTTCCCATCCTTTTATCACTCACATCATCTGGTTTGTTGTGTTATAATACAATAGAAATAGTATTTTAAAAGGCTGAGGAGTAAGCTCACCTGCAGAGGCACCAGAGGACAAAACCCAGTCCACAGTAGGGGTCCAAGCAGATAGCGACTTCTCTGGAGGGATAAAGCTCACACTGCAGCTTAATAGAACGACAAAAGGCACTAGTGGCTGCATGAGACATCTGAAAGACAACAGCACAGTAATTAAAATGATCAACTATGTCATTCGAGAGGCTCATCCCCAAACTGCGCCAAGTGCTTAAGTCAGTTATGGGATAAAGAAAACAAACAAATATTGACTTTGTGCTCAGTGTGAACACACACGTAATTTACATCTAAGAAACCATAACTTTCCTTCAGGAAGGCATCTAAATAACCGTGAAAGGAGAGGGGAGACAGAATGAATAACAAGTTTGAAGTGATTTAGGGAGAAAGCCGAGAGTGGTTTAAAGATGTGCTCCAAGCTGTATGCAAAGCTAATGATAACAAGGTAAACTTTCTGGAAGAATAAAGGGATGAATGACTGCAGGATCTGAATGTAACTTGAAGCTTTTGTTGATCATCAGTAACATATTTCTAAATACAAATTTCTTAATACAATAAAGTGCCAATGCACTTTTAAATTGAAGAGGATTTTGCATGCAAAACAGTATTAGGGACCTAATCACTCAGAGATAAACATCCCCAATAAACTTAGTAAAGGTTCTGTAAAACAGGGTCAGAACTGGTCTCATTCTGTGAATTTTTACATCATACTGGTGCAAACTAATGAAAGAGTTGAGAAAAACTTAAGTGTAATCTACTACTTTCAGAGTGATTACAAAACATTTATCAACTTTTCAGAACCCGCATAGGTTGTTTAGCTTTTCTTTAAATTTAGCACCACTGCATTATGAGCATAAACCTTGTGGCCTCTTATGATCCTTCTGTAATTGATCAATCACTACTGATGTTCTAGTAGATGGGAACTATTTACATAAACCTGCTGAGTCAGTGCTCGAGGTTTTGTGACCCAGATACCAGAAGATAATCCAGAATTCCTTGAGAGATTTAATTAGACTTCCCTTTAGTGACATTAAGAAAAGTTTCTTTGACTTGCCCTGCCTTTGAAGCTCTCCAAATACCAACTCTGCATAGGTAGTAGTCATTTCTGCAAGTCCAATAAGGTAGAATTCAGACCTGACTCAATATGGATGACTGCATCTGAAACAATCAGTCGAGGCTCCCTTTAGAAGAAATGAAGACTTATGTGATGTTCACCCCATTCAAAAATAGATGCTTCATATAAGTCAGATAAATTACACTCTAGAAGTCCTCGCTTCTCTCTGGTGATTATTGAGGAGTCCAATGACTAATCCACATCTGTAGGCATTGTAGTTATTTTGAGTCAGATTACATGAATCTTCCAGGAGTGTCTGATACTTGACCATCAGCCAGCTCAGCCTCTTAACCACCAGTCACCCTTCAGCTGGTCACTTCACTGCTCTGTGCTTTAAAGTCTCCATCTGAAAACTGCGGAAATGATACTTTCTTTGTTTATAAAGTATGTTGACGGCTTCTGAAAACAGATGATGCTGAAGAGTATGAGGGACTCAACATAGGCTATAAGTGTGATATATCAGCAGAAAAAATTCTTGCATATGCAACAGATAGGAATAAGAAAGTAACAGGTAAGAATAAGAGAGTGATTTTACCGCTGTTTGCGTGTTGGTGAAACCAACTAGACAAAACATCTTTGGTGAAGTGTGGGTAGAGGGTTGGAGAAAACAGCAGAATAGAGATTTCAAGAGCTCAAGATGCCTAAGCTTATCAAACAATTCATCAATGACTTTTTTGCTGATTATTCTAGTATTGTGCCAGGTTACTATACCAGAGACATCAGCAGTTCCCTTAATTGTATGAAAAAGAGAATACTGAAAACTCATGGCCAGCAGCTGAGTTGCAATAAGGAGGAAACAACGAATGGGCACTTAACAAGTAGAAAAAAGGTGACTGAGTCTCATTTCCTTCATAAAACGGAAATAATGGATGCTTCAGTTGAAAAATGCTTCAGGCAGATGAGTTACTGGGCTATCTGCAGGCGTATCGAAATGAAATTTTCAGTCTGAGGAGGAGGAGATGGGCTCAACTTGCCACACACAGTACTGTAGTGAGTATAGAGGAACTAATTTCATGTTAATGGAATCAAATAATGACTGCAAAGGAGGAAGCAATTCAATTTCTATTACCGAAAATCAAGAGGAGTAACAAATCGAGAGCAATGTACGACCAGCCAGGCAGGTGTGATGGCAGGAAAGGAGCTTCCACAAGTCCCTACCTTTACCCCTGCCAGCATGCCAGTTGTGGAGACACTGAAGTCAAGGTAAGCAAGCGTTTCAGGGTTAGAAGGTTTGTAGATCTGTGCGGGTCGCTTCTTTGGCAAATCGTCTAGTGAAAATAGAGAAAGAAAATATGTGTATCTTAATCCCCTGACAGATTCACCTCTGAGTGCCCAACAAATACAATGATAGAAGAAGACACAGAGCTCCCCCAGCCTTAGTACTCACCTGTATCTAGTACCGGAGGCCACGTTCTGACATCCACTGCTGCTGCCGCCTCTCGCGACCGTAACAATTTACATATTAATTGCGTAGTCATTAAGCAGGCAGAGCGGCTCACCTAGGAATTTAAAAAATAAATAATAACGCAATGGGATACTGATTAACTCTCCCCCGAAAATGAGCAAGACAATGATTTATTTTCTGCCAGAACAGGACACAGGTATATTAGTCCTATTTTTTTCCAATCAGGAGGTGGAAAGGTGCACAAAAAATGCAGCTCACAAAGCAGACAGAGTCATGTGAGTTTTACAAATGACATGAAAATTGCACTTTGACAACAGTGTTGTCATGAAACTAAAGACACTTTAATAGTGAGAATATGACTTTTCCAACAGATTATATCAGCTATCAACCCAGAATGCCAGTGCAGAAGACCGTGACCAAAACATTTCCTATGTGGCGGTGATATTTCTTGGTGTATAAACAGTATTTTCACATAAAGGAAAACCTAGCCTGACATTTATATGAATAATTTTACTATCTTAAGTTAATTTTATGTTAGCCATATATTTCAAATTCCTGTGCTAGTGATAAACCACTGGAACTCTTCTGATATCAGCAAAAGTAGCTCTAGAGCAGAAATTGTGCAAGTGGCACTAAGAAATGAAATGGTGAGTTTACAGCAAATATCGTCTGCACTGAATTTAGATGACACATGCTGAAGGTACCCTCCTTTTAGATTTGCTATTTTAAAAAATACACAAGTAGCAACTACAAGGATATTTCTTACTGATTATAAAAACTAATGTATTTCAGGCAATATTCAGACAATATGCAGCGCTGAGCACAAATCACCATCAGGTCAAGCTAAGCTTTCCATTGGGATTTTTCTCAATAATCAGTGCAGCGTTGCCAGGTGAGGAATCCTACTGTTCTTGGCACGTGGCAGAACACAAGAAAGCACTTCAAATATATTTCCTGTGAAGAGTAGCGCAACTGTGGCAAAATGTGACAGTGGAAGTCAGAAGGCTGTGTGCTCTCAAGCAGCGTTGACCCTACATCACACTGAAGTCCTGGATTTTGGAAGGAATACAACTCTCCAGCCTACCCCACCATTCCCATAAGTTACCGTTCTTAAAAGACCACACAAATCCATCGCCTGTCTAATCTACTTGAGCACTTTCAGGTGGCTGCTCACCTCCACAATCATCTTCACGGTAGGTAACGTGGTTGCTATGTTCTGGGGATGTGGAGGTCGAACCGTTATTGGCACACAGCCTGCATACAGGCATCCGTAAAATGCCGCAATCAGGTCTATTCCTGCATGAAGAACAAAACAAAAATCCTCCCCTGAAAATCAAATCGTTTAATCACAGACGCTTATGTCAGCATAAATATTACTTGGAACTCAACACAGAAGGTTAAATGAGCGACTAAGCCCTTTAACAGACTTCTTTTTCAGCCCCTTGTCAGTATTTGTTCAGCTTCACTGATTCCTTTCAATTGTACTGTTCTTCTGAGCATGAAAAACCAAAGGCGACACACAAAGCTGCAGCCAGATATGATCATTTAGGTGAATTCCACTTTTATCATCGGGAAGTACCCTGTTAAAAAGACTGATTTCTACAGATTAATTATCTTCTGAAATTTACATTTACAGACAAAGGAGAGCCTACAAGAAGAGGAGGGATGCCACAGCAAAAGGATCAGGCAGGATGATGCCTGCGCCTATGAGCCACAGGAGTATCTGGAGGTTTCATTAAATAATTTCCCATGTCATCTTAAAACTCAGATATGCAGCTTTGACTTTTCTACCTGAAGTTTTTGAGTAAAAAAGGAAGCAATGATTTCGAAATCCTGCTTCCAACAGAAAACTAGGTGTTATTCTATATAAACATTGACTGCAGATTGTGGACAGCATACTTCAGGACATCTAAGGAGGCTGAACAGACAACAGCATCAAAGTCCCATGAATATTGTTGTTTGAGAGCACCCTGGCACTGTACACAGGCTGTGATGACCAGGGGGGCTGTTTTATCCTTCAGTGGAAAAGGGTTTGGAGTACTGGTGGGTTATTCTTCCCTCAATAAAATGCTTTATTCAGGGGAAGTGAAATACAGAAAAACCAAAACTTAAATTTAAAACACTAATCTTGTTTTGTGGAAAAGTTTTTATCGTATTAACCACTAAGAAATTACTCCTATCAAGATTTAACCAGTATCCTGCAGACCTTACAAACCAAATATCACAATATAGACCTTAAATCAGACAGTTTATTTTGCCAACATACATGAAATGCTAAAGATAAAACAGCAGCACTAGATCAGAAATAATTTCAAGCAAATGTCGAACATGGTACCGGTAACAGAAGCTTAAAAGCCCTTATGTCAGAGGATGAAAATCCAAGCCACAGAGAGCTGTCTAGGTTGAAGATCTACAGAGAAAATGGTGATTCCGATTTTGTATTTCTTAATAATCGGCTCTTTATTCATATTTCTACACCAAAAACACACTGATTACTTCATAATTATTGCTGCTTTACCCCCATGAAATGCAGCACTTCCAAGAGGGAATTCAACAGGCGAGACTAAGAACACTCAGCAGATGGAATATTTTAGCAGAACTGTGTGCTCATAAAATTGTATATTTCCAGTAAATTAAAAGAAAAGCAGTAATTAAATTTGACTGCTTATAAGGGACAGGATTTAAAAACACAGGTCAATCTTAATCTGAACCCAAAGAAATAATAACGAGGCACACATGCAAAGAGAAATTCTTTTAAATATGTATAATTAAGTTCAAAGAAATATACGTAAGGCAAATATTTTGTGTTTTGCCAATTAACATGGTTTACAGGTTGGTAACACAACCAATGCAGCACTGTTCTAAAGGATCTTGATGGACTTTTGGGATTACTGAGGTACCGAACATGGCAGTTCTTTACCTGGTGGGTAAACCAAAGCCACATGGTCTCCATCTTGTAGATGTCCCCTTTCCATCAACATGACAGCTATCTTCTCAGCTCGTTTATGTAGTTGGACACACGTTAGCGAGTTGGCTATTGTTCCCTGCATGGGCAGAAAGATAAATGTCACAGAAGGTAATGCAATATGCTGAAAATCAATTTTCCTCTGCACCTTAGAAGTTACTGGATGAGGAGCAGCCACAGTATCATGCAACCAACTCAAATATGGAAAACTTCGGCCAAACCGCAGTTGGAAGAAAAAAGATCTCTGTAAAGCAGAGGAACATTCTCTATTCCCTTCTTTGTACCTTCTGCCCTCACCAGTGTTTTCCCTTTAACCAAGGGAGTACAGCAGTGCGCTGACACCTGCCCATGTAACCTGTGCTCCGTGCCTCCCCACACGGGCAGCGTTCCTGCGACAGGCAGAGAAGTGCCTTCATGTTCTCGACAGCAATCTGGAGAATCTGTGGAGAGCAATCCTGAAAATTGCACTTCACTGTCTGCTCGCTGGAGCGAAGCCAAATGGTGCAGCAGAAATACTTTCAAAGACAAGAGACAAAAGGCACAGAAGAAAACAATACTTTGTGACAGGGGAAAAGAATAAGTCTGGAACAAAAGCTAAGCAAATGCATATAAATGAAAGAGAGAAGAAAGGCATTTGTTGAATTTGAGTAACTCCGGTCAGCATGAAAAAAAAAGAGAGGAGTAATGACAATACGATGGAGAATTTTTTTTGAAGCACTTCAGGTAGCACTAACCCCAAAACATCAAACACATACACTGTCTAAAATTGCATAAGTGTTACGGTGCTTGCATTCACTAAAAATATATATGTGTGTATATATACACACACAAATACACATTTAGAGAAATACAGACATCCGTATCACAAAATTCGCTACCACAGCTGACACCTCAGAAGAGAAACCTGAAGATGAATGTGTAAGACAGACCAACTGCACTTCTGCTTGTGTACCTGTTCTGTGGAAATATAGATTTCAATCTCCAGTGATGCTATGATATACCCGGCATCTATTGGAAGTACTAAGGTCACTTAAAAACAGGGAGTCAAAAAAAAATCGGGGGGGAAAAAGGTAAGGAAAAAAAAATATATACACTTCAAAAGCACAGTGTATCAAAAATACAGTGCAATGCAATTAAACCTTGTCTTTATTAACAGAGAAAGCAAGAAGGTCTAATGTTTTAAAGAAATATTCTTTATACTCTACTTTAACAACACAAGGAGTGATAAACATTTGGCCTGACTGTGGGTTTCTATCCGCCATCACCATCCCACACATCACTACAGTATTTATTGATCATAAGTTTCAGAGAGGAGAGGGCAGTTTGAGAAAATTTCGTATCTTTATGAATTGTCAAGAAAGAGGACAACATAATCACGGAATGTCAGGGATTGGAAGGGACCTCGAAAGCTCATCCAGTCCAATCCCCCCGCCGGAGCAGGAACACCCAGATGAGGTTACACAGGAAGGTGTCCAGGCGGGTTTGAATGTCTGCAGAGAAGGAGACTCCACAACCCCCCTGGGCAGCCTGGTCCAGGCTCTGGCACCCTCACTGAGAAGAAGTTTCTTCTCAAATTTAAGTGGAACCTCTTGTGTTCCAGTTTGCACCCATTGCCCCTTGTCCTATCATTGGTTGTCACCAAGAAGAGCCTGGCTCCATCCTCCTGACACTCACCCTTTACATATTTATAAACATTAATGAGGTCACCCCTCAGTCTCCTCATCTCCAAGCTAAAGAGACCCAGCTCCCTCAGCCTTTCCTCACACGGGAGATGCTCCGCTCCCTTCATCATCTTCACTGCCCTGCGCTGGACTCTCTCCAGCAGTTCCCTGTCCTTCTGGAACTGAGGGACCCAGAACTGGACACAATATTCTAGGTGTGGTCTCACCAGGGCAGAGTAGAGGGGCAGGAGAACCTCTCTGACCTACTGACCACCCCCCTTCTAATATACCCCAGGTATCATTGGCCTTCCTGGCCACAAGGGCCCAGTGCTGGCTCATGGTCATCCTGCTGTCCACCAGGACCCCCAGGTCCCTTTCCCCTACACTGCTCTCTAACAGGTCATTCCCCAACTTATACTGGAACCTGGGGTTGTTCCTGCCCAGATGCAAGACTCTACTGAAAATGAAACAGACAATTCAGAGCTTGGCATTCCTCTTCACCATCTTCAGCAACCACATTTACTGAAATGCACTTCAGGCAGTTTTAATAAGTCTTCTGAGCAATGCAGAGATCATTTCGCTAAGAAAGTTTCCTCTAAAGACACATGCAGCTATAGGGATGCTGTACTAGAGATGGCTTCCACCTGTCCAGCCCTAAATATGGCCAAAGTGATCTGAGGTCTGGGTGTCCTTGTCACTGCAGACCTGCCAGTAGGAATCTGCTTAAACCCATCACTCTTTCTTTCAAGAACAACCCCTTATATCCCTACATACATCGGAAGCACAGGCCCTACTGATACAGAAAGTGAATTGCTGCAAATCATGTGAATGTGGGCAAAATTTGTTCATATTCAAGACTTCTATCACTTGCTGCACATGAACCAGCAGAAACACAGTGTTTATAGGAAGTGCAGGGAAGGAGAATCCTTTTGTTGGACAAGAATCATTGGCAAGCACCAGGCAATTATTCCCTTTGGGTCTTTTACATCAGGTGTCCTGGAATGTCAAGGTGTTGCAATGCTCTATGACATGCACTAAAAACAATGTACTGTGCTAATTTTGAAATATTGCAAATTCTCAGGAAGCTTGGGTTACAGGAAAACACTAATCTCAGTGGATTTCTATTAGTCATACTCTGCAAGACGCCTGGATGTTTTAGAACAAAGTGTACAGACAATGTGCAAGGAAGACAAAAAGGGAAAAACTACAAACCAGAACTAAAATTCAAGATGGATAATAAAACTTGCCTAGGCTAAAGCCCACCAAACCTGTAACTCCTTTCCATGAAACATTAAATCTCTCCACAAAGCATTACATCTCTCAGACAAATTTCATGCAATAAGATAACTCCAAATTGAGAGCAGAGCAACTGAATTTCAAAATACAACAATTTTTTCACATTTATGGAACAACAAATTATTTTGTTAATGCTTTTTTTCCACATGGCATCCTTCCCTCCCACTGCTTGAACCTTTCTGCCAGCATGGGCGTTCTGGCTTTATTTAAAGCCCAAAAGCAAGAGCCTGTGTGGAGGAGATTGGACAGGACATATCAATGTCTTTCTCACAGCATCTTTGCTCCCAGCTTACAGGACAGAACAGTGCATTATTTTAATGGTGTAATATTGACGCTATAAACAGCGTTGCCTCTCAAGTTTTCTGTTTTGCCACAGACAACTACATTATTACTTCACCATTATCTACCAGTACTGTAATATGGGCTGGAGAAGGATATCCTGTAAATACAACAAGTGATCATTTCACAGAGGTTCACAAATTACTGGAGGTTTAAGAATCCACCCCAGCTGTAGGCACCACATGGGCTGAGACAAGACCAGCTGCTCCAGGTGGCCCAGGGCAGCAGCACCACCCCAGACCCCTCCTCTCCTGGAGACCCTCACAAGCTGCACATTCCCTGCTTTTGACAGATATGTCTCAATGGACTGTGGTGGGATGGCTTGAAATCAGACTTGCATTCTCTACAGTGGAATTATTGGTTTGCCATCTACGATCAGCCACGGAGTCTGTAAACACACACTCTTAGTAAAGCAAATTTCTGTACCACGTGCCATGCATTAATTAATTTTTGACAAGCAATGAAATGCTGTGCCAAGCTGGCACCTCATGTAGCCTTTGCAGAGATTTAGGAGTGGTCCTCTGCAGACCTGGTTGGATTCTAGACATAACTCTTCTCTCTTACACCCTTTACCCATTCTCACATCTCCCTGAGATGGTCCAGTCTCAAAACCAACAATCACTGTTTTATTTAGGGAAAATCCTCTGGTTTTGCCAAGCCTGTGCTTTTCAAATTGGAAATCAGGATGGTGAGCAGCATTAAATACTACTCTTTGGTACAGGAATGGTCAGTATTGAAATAGATTTGCAGTGCCAGCTCAGCCACAACATAGATGTGGTAGAAAAATCAATGAGAAATGTGTAAGGCGTGATACAAAAGCAATCTATATTTTGATGGCTGGCAATGATTCTCTTTTCTTCTCTGCCTCAGTGAACATTAAATATAACATCTGAGTATTAATGGGAAGAGAAACAGAAAGGTCGCGTTCAGCCACAGCGCAAGCAGGTGTGGCTGAAATACCAGTGTGCGGTTTTCCACGCCGGAGAAAGGGTCTGAGCTTCTTACCCTGCAGTTGAGTAGAGTGTAAAGCACGTGGTCAGGAGTGGTCTGAGCTCTCCACTGCAACACTTCGGAGAGGAAGAGGAACTAAAATAAAGCAGTGTGATAGTCATGACACCAAATAACTTTTTTGCTTTAAAAACCACATAACTATTTTTGCTAGTTTAGCTCTGTCTTTCTTACTTATATGCTACATTTTACATGAATGCCCAGAAGCAGTAAACATGAATTAATTCTCTTGTCATCACACATATTTACAGCAAGGTGCTCTTGCACAGTAGCAGAGACCTCTCTGGAACTGAATAGTATATCACTACATATACTTTCAAAACAATACACTAATTCTTACTGATCTCTGAACTTAAGTACAATTTTAATTCTCTAGTTTCCTCTCTTTTTCTTACTATAAATATATAAATACTTATACAGATAGAAATTACTTATTTCCTCACTCACATAAGCCCCTAAAAGACACGAATTTCAACTCAATTGTACAGGATCAAAATAACAACAAATAAGGTCAGGACCATGTACGCAAACAAAATTCCCTGAACTCCACTCGAACTATTAAAAAAGATACAATAGAAGGTGATTTCTGGTAGAAGCCCCATTAACACTTTCCAGCATGTTTGTTCTGTTGTCCCACGTACGCTTATAGAAAAATCCATATAAATGAAATTCAGTGATCCCCCCTCATGTCTATTTTCTATTTCTTTGTAAAGACAGTTCCGAAATATTTGTGTGAATTTAAAAAAGCAATCAACAAATTCTGCAATAATAATAGTACAATCTATGTACTGCTAAGTGTCCTGATACTAACTAGCAAAATATAAGCCGTATCAGAAAAGTTTAGCTTACCTTTCTGGCTTGATCATTATCTTCTATTTGCCCCAGATCTCTACCACTGGCCTGTGCAATTCTTTTTCCAGAGACCAAGTTCCCCACCATCACGGAGGCAGGGCCAATTTCTGGAATAAATCAGAAATGTGCTAAGTGCAATAAAAATCCTTTGCTTGTGGATCAAAATTCTTTTTATTTCTTTTGCATTTCATGGCATCTTCCTCACTGCTGTCCACAACACCAAACCTTGAGCACCTCTCTGTTGACACACACTTTGCTTGATGGACCAGAAGTAACTGGAAGATATGCAGGCTTGGATTTCTCCTCTCTAAACATACCATTGCTTCTCTCCGAACATTTAGCATGGGCTCTCTACAGCCAGAGGTGCATCCTGTCTGCCTTGATATGAGGAATCCTTGGAAAATTCAGCTCCTAATTTAGGCATGCCCATTTGAGTGCCTAAAACCAGATGATAAGTATCAAAGCTTCAGGGACAATGTTCCTATTTCTCTCTTCTGTTCCCTGCGCTAAGCTGTAATTAGTAATTCTGTAATGCCATAAAGACAAAATGACAAGGATTAGAAAGGCGGATGGTGCAAATGATAAAATATAAGCAAGCCTTTTAGCACAAGGTGGAGACTGAAGAAAAATAATTTAATTTAACTTTAGAAAAAAGGAAGACGTCACGGTTGATACCTTCCCATGAGGAGCATGTCACTGATGTTATGTTGCTGCAATTAGGGAAATACACAGGTCTCACAGATACCATTTATGCTCATGTTAACATTTTCTGCTTCCCCAGCACGGATTACTGATCAGCTCCAACTGATACCGGGCTTTATTTCTAGCCTATGTTGTCCAAGCTTCATCTCAGTGATGGTATGTGGTATAGTTGTCAAAATATGAGATGGGTAAGTAACCAGATAATGTACAATAGACAACATCTACAGACTACTCTGCTTTAAAAAGATGAAAGCAATATGTCAAAGCCACGCAAAATGGGAGAATGTGATACTATCAGTTTGGTTTCTGCGTTCCTGGCATTGCTTTTACCACAGTGACATACAATGTATACCTCTTGTATCTGTAATATCTCCACTGCGCTGATCCTAATTCAGTGATTACTTTGTGAAGCAGCAACAAGGAAATACCAAAGTGAGCACTGCAGTTAAAGGCTTCATCGCTTTTGTTCGGTTAGTGGGGGTCACTGTTAATATCTGACATTCCCTGTATCTGCAAACTGAGGTTATGGTTTTGATTTCTGAGGTGTTTGCCCAAAGATTTTAAAAAAGAAAATGCTGACAGTTTTGGCAAACTTGCACTGCATTCATGATGCATAGTGCCTACATTCCAAATCCAGAGGGTAAAACCACTTCATATCCCAACCTGGTTTCCAAAGTGGAAAGTAACCAATTTAGCCTAATGTAGCTGAATTCAGGTCTTAAGACAGAGGCTACAGATCCAGAAATCCTTGAAATTAATCTGAGTACTTAAATTTGCAGTTGGATTCAAAGTCAAAAATTTGCTAAAGTTTGCTCATTCATTGGGCACAAGTCACCAGCAACTGGACTATAGCAGCCTACAAGGGCTTTCTCGGACTCTTGAATCAGTACCTTGCTGCACCAATTCATCCAATATTCTCCATAACGTGTGGCAGAACTTCCGAATAGCCATTTTAAACCTAGTTAGGGTTTCCTCTCAAATATACCTGCTGTAAGAATTATCCAGGACCTCCCTACTCAGGTAAAAACCTTTAACCTCGTTCTTGGGTTTAATTCATTCATGACCAGTTTTTAAGTATTTGATCTTCTCCAAAACTGTTTTTTAGTGTTAACAATTCTCTTCCTCTCTATTCTCTCACACACACACACATACACAATGTTAGGGGAAGGGACCTCAAAAGATCATCTAGTCCAATCCTATTCCTAATTTACACACTCAGTCTTCAAACAAAACAAGATTCTATTCTCTGTTTTGGCCTCAGTCCTTCCTCTTTAGACAATATCGACCAGGAATTTACAAAAAATTCCAGCTGTGATCTCAGCAGTGCCTTGTGGAGTGCTAAAAATGTTTTCACCTTTACTGAACTTATGTTCTTGGAGTGTTTTTCCTTAAACTCTTTGTGAAGGTACTTCTAGTTTCTGCCAAATCCATGATTTTCTCAACACACCTGGAATGTTTAATAGGAACAGCTGATCGAGCTGATCAGTAACAGTTACTTGATTTTGCTCCATACAGTACCATGATCATACCAGGCCAAGCCATGGTCCCGTGGCCTTCACCCTGTCTTACCTGGTTGTTTTTGCCTTGGTTTGGGCAGGTTTGTTACGCATGTGTGGGGACACATCAGCACATTACAAGGATGCAGCGACCCTTCCAAGAAGAGCTGTTTGGTTTCTGACAGGTGGATTCCTCCCAGCGGCGTCTTGGGAAGCGTGTTTGCTGGGACGAGCGCTAAGCAGTAGACTCCCACTTGATGAATACTGTCAATAGCCTAAATAAAGCAGGAAGTCGATTTTAATGAAAGGCTAATTTTTCATTATTCTAATAAGCACATGTTGCTCTCAATTACCGTGTAAAACAATCCTAATAATTAACTGGCAGTGGAAAGACACTTCAGCAATGTCAGTGATAAGGAGGTTCTTTTCAGTGGGAACAGGTGGACGGAAATGTAACACTGACATTATTACAAGCATCCCAAAAGATAAAAAAGCAAACAAAAACCTGGAGATAAATACAAAGAAATCTATTAAGAAATGCCATCTAGGCATCCCTCTTAGGCACACATTAGTCGCATGTATCCTGGAGATTTATCA
This sequence comes from Patagioenas fasciata, assembly GCF_037038585.1. Classification (NCBI taxonomy): domain Eukaryota; kingdom Metazoa; phylum Chordata; class Aves; order Columbiformes; family Columbidae; genus Patagioenas; species Patagioenas fasciata. The sequence continues at coordinate 158,302,994 of NC_092521.1, read as the reverse complement.
CTAAAATGGGCTGGCAATTCATGTGAAACTGATTTTAACCTGCACACTTCTCAGAATTCAAGTTCAAAGGATTCCTGTCAACATCCTGTCCACCTTGCAGAGCAAAGAAAAATTTCAAAGGTTGCACATATATCTCCGTATGCCTACTGATGTTTGTAGCTTATGATTTTTTAACTTTTTTTCTAAGATAATGACTGCTTCATTCCCTGATTACTGTGTAAAAGATTGTCAGGTAGGAATGCGAAAAGACAACAACATAAGGGACAGCTATGAAACTATCCACTTGAAAAAAAATCTGGTGAATGAAAAACTGAAAAATAAGTATCTTTGAATCTTATAGTAACCATATGAATTGTCTTACCAGTGGAGTAAACTGCATCACTTTCAAGAAATCTATAATGTACAGGATCTATGTAATTTATTTAGGTTAACATGAATATCCATGCCCTTAGACTTTAATTCCATACACATTTGCAGCAGTAATTTTCCTTATATTGGTAACAAAAATTTCAGCAAATCAGTTGGAAAAACAGCTTCAGACACCCATGCAGACTGAGAAACAAATTACAGGCAGCTCCTCTAATGAGCAGTTGAATGTTCAAAAATACAATTTACTTAACTTGCATTTTAATTTTTAACTGTGTGAAAAATGAATGCACACATTTGTTGCCTTGAAGATACAATCTATATTCTGAGAATCAAATAATCATTTACACCTAGGTGTAAAGCAATACATTAGTGATCACTTCTACAGAGACCCTAAGGAGAAAGAGCTTTGCTTCTGGCTTCTGTTTGCTTCATTTTTTATTGATCTGATTGCAAAAGTTGGTAAGAAAGAATAATAAAGCAGTTACTCATGTTACAAACATTGCTGTTTTAGTAGTGGTAGATCTCACAGTAGTATTGGAAGACCTTGCTGCTGGTCTACAGAAACCTCACCTGAAAGATCAGCAATAGTGGGATATATATGACAGCCAACACATAATGTTTCATATTCCTGGCAGAAACCATCATAACCTCCTAATCATAATGGTATTTGCAGGTTCTGAAAAGCTGTGATAAATCACGGGATCCTCACCTGACACCAGCTTGAAGGAAAAGCATCAAAGGGCAAGTAACCACTCTTATTCAAACGTAAACCAGTGTGGCTCCCAGAGCTGGTGAATGGAAAGCAATACCCGGCTGGAGTGGGATGAGGGGTGTAATACCCAACGACTCCCCGGGGACCTGTGAACTGTCTCCTTTGACAGCTGCCTCTGCGGCAGAACGCCTGATAAAATGTCATGGTTCATTCAGAATCGTCACCTTTCACACTTTCGAGTTTAGCACATTCCTGCAGCAGGGAATGACTTTGTTTCGCAAGGATGAGCACTGATGAACAGAGTCCTAAAATTCTGAGAGAGAAGAGTACCAGTCTATTTTAATACTGCTGGCATTTATGTCTCTTGATGAGATGGACTGGTTTTCTAAATGATTCCATCCATACAGAAGTAAACAGAGTATCTGAAATCTTTATCCCTCTGTTCCATTGAGAAAATGGATTAGGGATACCAGAACTTGCAGACACTCCCGATGGCTGTTGTTCAAGCTCAGAAAGCACCTCATTCCTACAAAATTCTCCAGTTCTGCTGGAGATCTCCTAGCTTTGCTTAGTCCTGTCAAGCCCTGCCAGTGCATTGGCACTACTAAAACCAATGTCCAGCCTGCCAGGTACAGGAACCACAGCCCTGGTGAAGGGTCAGATCAGTTTGCAGCAGATAAATGAGTATCTAGGATCCACCTGACTGAACTGCTGGTGTCCTGTCACTCACACTGTCACTAAAATATCATCCTCCTCCTCCACTACTCTCAAGAGACTCTATAGCCAACCTGAGCACTCTCTACCAAGTTCTGCTCAAACCCACAGATAAAATCCAACATAGCCCCGCAGGTTCAGCAGCTCTGCCGTCCTTCAGCTCTCTGCTGAGGAGCAGAAGGGCCAGGGAGAGACAGAACTCACTGGAAAGAAGTTCTGTAAGCAGTGCAGCTCAGCTCTAGGGAAGAGGTGCAGAGACACAACAAGGCACAGCAGAAGCAGGCAGGGTAGGGCAGGGCTGGCCCAGGGCGGCATACGCAGGGTGCCAGATGAGTCTCACAAATAGCAGCAGAAATGAGTATCAGTTCAGTAGAGTTTGTTATCATGGATGTCACTGAGAGTCATGACACCAGTGTGATTTCATTATGCTGCTCATCGCTAGCAGATCATTCAGATACGACTGGTTACCACTTCCTGACATCTGTCATTAAAACTCAGATTGGGAAGGTGGCACGAAGCACCCCACATGTTCCTGGCTTCTGTCCTCCAGCTCCACTCTCAGCTGAAGCAGAACCAGAAACTTCTTGTTCACATGGTGATGCATGACAGATCGGCAGACTGCACACACGGGTGATGAAAGCAGCCACACATATGTGCCCTTTGATCTATGGCCTACCATTCTCAGACACTGCTGTGACTCGATCATACTCAGAGTAACAGGATTGACTTTTGGCAGGAGTCACCTGACTCAGGACTCTCATGGTGTGCAGTACTGAATTCTATCGGCTATGATGGTGTAAGACATGATTTCTCTAAAAGTCATGAAAATCCTCTGCTGACAAAACAGAAGTGCCAGTCCAGAGTTCCAATCTTTTCTTTAGGAGCTTGCTACTTCATAAAAATTACCAAAGCACAGACAATCCAAAAGCCTCTCCTTCTACAACAGTTGCCCTAGGTGTTACTAGGTGCTTCAAAGGCTTTCTGTGTGATGCACAAGCTAGAGGTTCTAGCTTTTCTTGGTAATAATTTAGATCTACTGTGAACATGAGATGCCTCTAGCTGTATGAAATGTAGCTATTTTTTAAATAAATAGAGAGAATAAACCTGTCTTGAGATGGATGAAAGCTTATTTGTTCAGTTCTTCAAGGATACGGTAGACAGATTCCTTTTCTTATTCAGTACAGAGCAGTAATGAACAAAAACATCTCTGAATTGTGTGGGATCTTCTTTGGCTCTTGGGTAAAGCAAAAAAAGATGTTTGCACTATATTTACCTGAGAAGAGTCCTTGAGGAAGGACAGAATGAAAGGTAGGAAAGTGGAAATGACAGGTGACCAGCTGTAGACAGCTGAGAACATTTCACAAGGTAGCAACAGACAGACTTAATTTGACTATATCTCCATTAAACCTGTTGCTTTTGAGTGAGATTTGGCTTAACCATGGAGACAGAGGAGATGGAAGATGACTGCTATCTAAAATATCTCATTTTTTGTGTATGGACATCAGAGTTGAAAAAATTTTGAGTATGGTAATGATATTGCCTTAACTTGGACTGCTATATATAAGGAGAAGATCAGAATTTTTAGCATTCTTTAGCTTCTGTCTTCTGGTCAGACTGTTGAACACCACCACCAAGGTGGGTTTCCTCACAGTAGTACGTGTCTTGCACAAGCCACCAGACAGCCAGAATGGGATTCCTTGCAATAGGTGTCCTCTGTGCAGATCACTTCACCTAGGTACCCAGATCTGAGATAACTAATCACCCTTCATTTCATTGGAGAGGAATAGGCATTTTTAGACTGTGTTTCATTCAGTTTATTTCAGCTATCAACATGGTGCACTAGAAACACATAATTCTATCCCACTGATTAAAAAATCCTGGAGGTCCAGTTCAGTATGTATATCTACTTCTGATGAGGTCAACTCCATATCAGTGCCAATAACTGTAAGAGACTTTGGTAGCTTTTGACAGTACGGGTGTGTAATACATTTATTCATGACCCTTCCGAAGTAATGAATGACTATATCCTTACCAACTGTACTCTACTCTCTCCTTGCTATTACTTACTTCAATTCAACCTTGTTTTCTTACAGTATTTTGATTAGAAAAACAATAATTCTCCGGATATGTGTGGCCCAGATAGGAACTGTCACTCAGAAGAATCTAATTTTGTGCTCATTAGCTGCAAATGCAACTGAAGGTGGACTTAAAATTACTCAAAGACAAATGTCAGTTACCTTGGAGGCCTGAAAGATCAATAAAAAGAATATACAGCAGAAAAAAATAGCTTCCAAACATACATAAAGAACATTACCTGGAGAACTCTACTCATCCATTGAAAACTGTCTTCCTCTGTGGAATCTGGCCTTTGCTCAGCAACAATAACTATCCTTTCATCGTGCAGCACGCTCACTGAAAACACTGCTATTCTATAGAAGAGAAGGAGAGAGGAGTATTTAGAGCCAGGACAGAGGGAAAAACCTGTTTTCTAAGTTAATTTTCTGCAACTATGGTTTTGTTATCTATTACTCAGACAACTGGTGCATCAATTAGTATTTTATTCATGGGGAAAAAGCAACAAGAACAGTTTGGATAACCTCTGGAGGAGAAATAGGGGCCTCTGTTCTAGAATCATGTAAATAACAGGTGTAATGTTGGTGAAGTGAACATTCTTGGGATAAGAAAAGCACTAAATTCGGGTCACACCAAGGTTGTTGTGGTGTTGTATAACAACCAGCATAAGCACGTTCTTTGGTTCCATCTCAGAAGAAAGTAATTGCAACATCATTTTGTGAGAGGTCTGCCATGGGATCAAGTGTGAGCACATGTTATGGCATTAGGCCTTTTAGAAGCTTTAGAGCTCTCCTGCTCAGTTTCAGCACATTATGAAGACCACACAAGGAACCGCTGTCATCTTCAAGAACTTCAGTGTTAGGCATACTGAAAATGTTAAACTCAGACAGAAAGGATCCTGTTGAGTCAACACCTTCAGAATTAACCAGCTGTTCAACTGGAAATTTTAATAATCACAGTTTCGGACCTTGGCATCTGAAGTCTGCCTCAACACTGCATTACGCTTCCCTCTGTTGTCTCCTGGTTCTAGCGATATGAACAGAAATGATGCACGTTAGGCACTACCTTCTGAAAGCATCTGGAGTCACCTACACCTGGTCTAAGCCATATAAGGGTTTCTACATAACATCAGAAAAGAAAGGATCAAACCTTCCCCTGTAGACAAATTTCATTGGTTCCACGGCCAGCGCTGTTGCTACGATGTCGTCAGCATTGTGTCTTCTTCCACTGACCACCATCAAACCATCCATTTTGCCAATAACAAAGACAAGTCCACCTGGTCCTATAAAGCCTAGCAGTCCGGTCCTTATAAAAGGATATTCAGTGATAGGCCCACCAGAACTGGTCATAGGAAACACCTGTAAGACAGAGAAACCGAAATCTTCAATTCTATACACAGAGAACATGCTGCAGAATATCTCAGGTGTGTGTTCTCAGATTGCTCTTCTGGAATGAAGTAAATAGGTCACTGGTGATGCTCTTTACTCTTCACTGGCCATAAAGGGAGTGTCAGGAAACTTCTAGGCTGGTGTGTATAATTTTCGTTACCTGAATTCCAGCACATTCAATCCCACTCTGTTTACCATCCACATTTTCCCTAACCACGGCTCTGTAAGTCATTTATCACCTTAAAAAAATAAAAATCAACATAAACGCTATTGAACGAAAAAAGAAATGCTGTGCGGAGTGCAGCTGACCTGAGGTGCTAGGCACAGGTTACCTGAGATTAAATCATAAACATTGCAGTACCTCATGCTCATTTGCAGAACAGTACAGACAAATAAGTGGGCTAGAAGTGAAGTTATTTTAAGGTACTGTACATTAATGACTCTTGCAGCTGAGCACATTTTTATCTAAGGTCAATTAACTCCTCACACGACCAGTGATAATGCCTTCTGTAGCATGTCTAAAAGTGAAAACACAGGCTTATACAGAGCCTTCACGTGACTTCCACTGGCATGTGAGCCACTTCAAGCTGCATTGTGAGACAATCACATTTCCCTGCCACCGCTTCGTTAAACTACAATAGTCTAAAGGCAAGTTATTTAAGACAATGGCAAGTGGAAGACCATGGCTGTACAGTGTCCTTTAAAGCTCATCTAAAAAGAAAGGTCAAATTCTGCTGTCAGATGCCCATGGGTGACTCTTACTGAACAGATTTAATGCTCTTATATCCTCAGCCATAATTCATTTCAGGAACACAAAACTCTTCGACTCTCTAATACGTGCAACATTAATTACACAGTAAACCAGAAAAGAGATCCACTTGGAGAGGGCTCCTAAGAACCTGCTTAACTTTAAAAATAAATGCTCCTGCTCACCCAATGGCAATTTATTTGCTTACCATTGGAAATAAGTCTAAATTAATCTAAATGTGCTGTTAAACTGCAGAACCAGCTATGAATTAAGAATGATTTTACAATTACAACAAGTACTACAAAATAAATGTAAGTACCTTTCTACCCTGCAATACGTCAAATCTTGGATTATCATTCACGCTGGGTATTGCCCATCGTACCTGTACCACAGTAATCAGCTATCAACAAATTTCAGATCAGAATAGCATAGTAGGATTCCTGGCTTCAATAACAGGATGGAGAATCATATCCACTAGTCTCCATTAATTATTTAATGTATAGCATTTAAAACACTCAGATCTGCATTTTGCAGGAGATATAAGTCATGTTCGGTCTATTAGAAATGGTACTACCAGAGCATTTATTAAGGGAAATGTAGATGTATTTTTCTTAACTATTTTCTCAAATATTCAAAGCGAAAAGGATCAAAACCTAATAAAAATCTCAGATAATTTTTTCAGTATTTTTCTGATTTGTTGAGCCTGTTATACTGGCTTCAGCAGAAGTTAATGACAACAAGTGAGCAGGTAGAACAGAGCTATCAAAACAGATGTCTGCACTGGGGCTGAAACCTACTGGAAAACAGATTCCACAAAGCAAAAGGCTTTCACCTGAGGCAATTCAAACAAAAACAGGTGGGGACTAATTAGGAAAAGGTATCTTTGCTATTCAGATACCTCTTGAAGAGCACATCTGTCAGGATTCTGTATAAATGAAAGCCTTTAATACTGGCTGAGGTGTGGAAATGTTGGAAACTGCTTTTTAAAGATACCCAGCAGCCTCCCTACTGTTTGCACTCACCAAATTCTGCACATAGTTAGCTTGTAGACTTGTTCAGTATTAACTTTTGAACTCTTTCTTCCTGCTTTCCTTCTGATTGTTTCAGCCCCTGGTATCTTCTTTCAAAATTAAAGTAAAAGCTCTCCAGAGCCAAAACTAAACGCACATAAAGATCTGCTATTGCACTTAATGAAATGGGTTTCAGTGCAGATTATCTGGCTAGAGTACAGGTCCCAAGCCACATGCATTGATTATTATTATTATTCTGATATTATTACTATCAATATTTTATGTCAAATCTTATCTCAAAGTAGAAAAAGTTAAAAAGGAAGTATTTTATATAGCATTTTTTGGTCAGCTTACCTCAAAAGTATTTTTGGTCATGCCCGAGAGTCCGTAATACGATGTACCCGTTGCAATAGCACACACACAAAGTTCCCCTATTTCATCTGTTTTACAGAGCTGAGGAATCCCATCTGGCTTCACTGAACACATTATAGCTGGAAGGAGAGAAAAGTACTTTAAAATATTATAAAACGAGCTACAGAATAACATAAATGCTGTGGGAAAGACATCACAGTGGAGTTGACATAAACAAATAAATTATATGTACACCAACGTCTAACATTTGTTTTCTCAAACATTAAGCTGTTCAACATTATAAATGTTATTTATATTATAAATACTATTTATTCAAAGAATGCAAAGATCTTTGTGTAAACTCAGTCTTTACACTGATAACAAAACCTAATTTGGCTTGCTCTCTAAAATTTCAGTTGTTTTGTAATATTGCTGTGAAATGTGATTGTGTTCCCAGTTTTGCATACTGAAGAGCAGATTTGCTACAGTCAGTGTAAAATGAAATACCCTAACGGAGTTCTTGATAATAATTTTACTGCCAGGGAGGCAGGCAACCAGGAAATCCACCTCTCTCAAAGTAGCAAGTAACACCATACCAAAGATGAAGATATTCTAGCCTAGTATGATGGTTTTACTACGAATTTATCAGAGCTCAGACTCTCCCCAGTCTTACAGGACTGCAGAGACGGCAGAGCCGAATGGGCAGGATTAGAAAGCACTGGTCTGAGGAAGAAGCACTATTTCATGTGTCAGCTGTGTGAATAAGAATCAGGTACGCTGCTTTAGCTGCAATCCCTGGAGCTGGAGTCCAGCATGTGTAGATTTTGCATGTGGAAAGAGGGTATGATGAACAAGGGAGACCAGAAATGAATCAGTATGACTTTTAAGTACGAGTGTAGAGAATCTTGGAATGACCTTCCTGTCAGTCTGAGGATAAACAGAAGTGTGTACTTTTATTAAAATAATCAGAATGTAGTATGAAGTGCAAGATGGTACATCTACAAGAATATCTTAAATGAAAACTATTAGACAACAATCAATCTTATCTTCCTTTATTTCAAGTGGTTCAACTGAAATTGTATAAGATGCATCAGTATGTTGTATTCCTTTGGTGCATAACAGACATTCTCTTATGAAAAACTACAGTTTTCTCCTTTTCTAGTCTCTATAACATCTCATTTAAAACCTAGCTCTCTTATGAAAAATCTTATCTTCATCTTTAGAAGATATACTTTGAATTTATCAACATGAGCTGTTCAGTCATACCTCTTCTTTCTAATAACGGGGTGACAGCATAAGATCTTTGGAAAAACGTTTTTCAAGCCTTCAGAGAGCAATTTTGTTGATCCTTAGCACAGGTTACGAAAAATTTCACTACCGAGTCTCATCTAGGTCAGGCTTATGGATATTTATAGCCTCCAGACATCAGAATCCAACGTTCTTATTTTCTGTACCAGTATCTCACAGTTAAGGAATGGATGTTCTGATGTGGTGACCAGCTGTTTAAAGCACATTGGTAACATGAGTAAAGACAGACACTGAGGGAAACGGAGAGAGGAAATCTCAGGATTTACAAACCATCAAGTTTTACAAGGTAATGCTTTTGGACTAAAATGTTTTTAAGTACAACATATTCTAATCCCAAAGATTGCAAAGTTCCTTACCTCCTGGCATCACTAAGCCAACATCCTGGACAGTCAGAACCGAAAGCTTTTCTTCAGAGTCCACTCGAATCACTCCGTAAGTGAGACCATGCATGGACAGAACTCCTCTGCCCGGAGGCTGGTTGCTGTCATCTGTTGGCCTGCAACCATGGGTTGGAACATCAGTGAACGAGCAAGCAGTCGTAAGCGAATTCTTAACAGACTGCTATTGCAAATACTCTTCTGTTTGAGAGTTCAATATTTCACCTTCTTTTTTGCCCCTATTAGACCTGACAGAATCCTGTTCTGCAGTAATTTCTGAGTAATTTTGTCTGTCAACTCTCTCATTCAGTAGCCACCCACATATATGGGGCTGCAGAGCCAAAAGTAACACCTAACATTTACCCAAAACAACTTGTATTTAATTTTCAGATAGGTTCATAAAGGTTGTTCCATTACCCAAGTAAAGGGTAAGGGTAAAGGCAGTGCAGATGATGTGGAGGGAAACTGCACTCTACATATTTGGAACTGATCTGTAAATTACTTGATCAACTGTGTTACCTACTTTAGGGTGACCTAGGAGAATGAACTCACCTGTCAGACTAAATGCCCAACTCTAGCACACTGGTATCAAAGCCAAGATTAGCGTACAAGTACGCTGTGTTTAAATCACAGATATGACTACCCACTCCCAATATTTAAGCATTTAAAATTAGTAAGCAGAAGAAATTAGGTTGTAACAGACCCACTGCAAAATACCTGTGGAAGCTGCAAAGACTTCACCATCTCTGTTCTAGTGCATATAATTGAACTCTTCCTATTCTAATTTACCTCATGAAAATTAAAACAAATTACACCTTCATGGTCAAAGTGTTGTGGATGCAGCCTCTTTGTAATGCCTGTTTGCTCAGATTCACCACCGACACGCCGTACAATTCCACGGTATCAGCACACACTGTCTGTCAGCTTGTTCCAATATAAAACCGCCTGCTGTATCAGTACAACTGTATGTATGTAGAGTGAGCCTTGAGCAAACAGATGTTGATGTATGCAAGTTACTAAGTCAAGGGAATATGTCAGGGCTTTTCATGTCAGGGAAGATTCTTACACTGTCCTGCATTTTAAAATGTGAAACTGGAAGGTAACGTGATGCTGATTTGAGTGTGGATAATGCATCCATGTAGATGGATAGCCAGACTCCAGCTATTTTCAAGATGGATAAAAAAGCCAATATTTAGTTCAAGATCTTGCATTTTTCCTAAATAGTCCATTTTAATATAACCATTTTTTATCAGCCAATGTCCTTCTATATGACATTTCTCCTCTACTGTGCTTGAAGTACTAGATGGGCCTTGGCCAAGCATACTCACGTAAGCCTTGCAGTGATCTGCACAATAAATTTCAATTAATAGGTTTTACAAAGCATATTTCTCAAGTGATGGTGTCAACAAAGAAGGATGTGGGCACGCTTGAAAATGCATTAGAGCATAACAAATGGTGCTAGTAAACAAGCAGCTGTGATAAATAACATTCCCATCATGTAAAGGGAACTTTTAGCGAGATTATTGATCAATTTCTTCTCACCCTTGCTCCCCAAAACACACATTTTACTGCTCATAAGAAAAGTCTCTTGCAGGCACACGCAGCTTCCCACAACCTTCTGGGTGCACGGGCCATCTAGATTTTCATCACAGCATCACATACCTTTTCTTGCATTACTTATCACACCCAAGACTGCTAAAAAGTGCAGGTGAGGCTTTGAGAGGCACTGGCTGTGGACAGGCTGGGGTGCTGGGAGGGAAGCTGCAGGCACAAGGCTGGCAAGGACCATGGTGGGGGACTGGCCAGTGGAGCTACACTTGCGGTGGCCTGGGCTGAGACAACAGCTTTGCCCTGCTTAGTGAGAAGCACCGTGCAATGGCAGCAGGCGTGCAGACACAATATCTGGCATCTCATTTTGTCCTGTGTACTGTGCTAGGGAAGGTTCAGATTGGACACTGGGAAACATTTCTTCACAGAAGGGGTTGTGAGGCATTGGAACAGGCTGCCCAGGGCAGTGGTGGAGTCACCATCCCTGGAGGGGTTTAAAAGGCACTTAGACGAGGTTCTTAGGGACATGGTTTAGTGACAGAGTTAGGTTATGGTTGGACTCGATGATATTAAGGGTCTCTTCCAACCAAAATGATTCTATAATTCTACGATATCACATTTTAAATTTTCTTTACACATTAAATATTTCTAACACTGGATTTGAAATTCTGTAAAACTGCTTGCTAGACAGAGATAAATCCTTTGATTAAGGTAGGAGCAACTAAACAAAGGCACAATTCCACTTACCTCATATACTAAGTAAATTTAGCTTAAACCACCAGACAAACCTACCCCTTTAGGTTCCTTAACCATCGAAGAAAGACAATGTGCCTCTACTTCAAAGCTGATTTGTTCATACTGAGTAGCTGTAGAGTATTTTGAGAATAGTTACTACTGCCATTTACAGGCATAATCTATTTCACCACTATTTTTTGCCAGTCATTTAAATGGGTAAAGACCTGTTCTTAAACTTTTGCACTCCCTTAAGCAAGTGAGTTCAGACTAATACGCAGTAAACGAAAGGGAAATATCATAAAGAATTATTTGCATGACACTTTCCTTTAAATATTAGGCTTTATGATTCAGCTCCAAGGCTAAAGTACCTTTTAGTCTGTTACTGACTGTCTTTTCCTAAACTATCAGGGTATTTCAACTGAGAACTGGTTTTGTTACTCATCCTTGCAGGAAGATCAGTAAAAATACACCATGGATTTTGAAAGTCAGAGCATTAACAGGGAGCAATCTGGATCTGTGCTCTGCAGGGAGTCATTTTAATGCATACTTCAGCTGTAACTCTTTGGAACTTGTATGATAACGACTTTACTGTCAGTGGAGATGGCTTGAATAAAGTGAAAAATACTAAAGCTTCCAAGTTCAGCTGGTATTATCCTACCATTAAACAGACTTCAAAAAAAAGAGATACGTGTTCAGTAACATTCACCGTAGTAAGAACTGCTCTATAATTATCCGGTGAGGCACTGAAGATAAAAATGCCTTTTCCTTTTTTTTTTTTTTTTGAATTATCCACTATTTCATGTGCTAATATTTTTTTTTTATGTAAGCTTTCAGTGCTAGGGAATTTGAAAGTGAACCTCTAGTGATTCAGATGGTTACTAGCATAGACTTTAAGTCTAGAAAGGGCAGGCCAGCCATTGCATATTGAGATACAGCGAGTTCTCCCACTCCATAACCTGTGACCTGGGGCAGATTTTCCAGGGTTAGTGTAGGAAATGAAAACCCTCTCCTCTTAACCCATGCTCAGCACAAGTGATGTCCCCTGCCCATCTACCTCCTCTCTGCACTGACAAGCAAGAGCTCATTCCAAGAGAGTAAGGGTCTGCACAGCCTGTGGCAGGGAAACCCATCGCAAGGGAAAATCAATGTAGTCCTTGGTACCAAGCTGAGAACAGGCTGGTGGAGCTGAATGAAGGGCTCTCTGAGATCCTGGAGTTCACAGAAAGACCACTAACTCGGACAGGACACATCCCCCCTGAAGAGCTTTCGGCTGCTTCAAGCTAATAATGAGGTGGCTGAAAGTCAACCACACTCTTGGCCTCATGCCTTTCTTCCTGTGATGTTTCATTAGAACGCTAAATGAAAACCTAATTAAATTTCACTTGGACAGTGTATTTTAAACTCTGTAGCAGGAAGTATTTTATTTAATGCTATTACAGTGCTTTACACTTTTATACTGCGTGTTTTAACATGAGAAACAATTATAAACGGTTGTAAAAAACGGAATTTAAAAACAAAGTACCTACTGTTCAAGGCACAATTTTTGGAGAATTTCGCCAAACTAGACAACAGTTATGCCATTTACTGAGTGCTATAACACTCATGACAGGTGACTGCTGCACACTGACATTCGTGTACATAAGGCTTACCACTTTTACTACAATTTATCAATTTTATTTCTAGGCATAAATCCTCCAGACTCAAAGGGAATTTCCAGATGATTACTGACAGTCTAAGAATGGCTAAAAAGCACCAGTCAGCCAAAAACAACCTGCAGAATGTCATAATTCTCTTTAAACAGACTACTTTAAAGCATGATTTTCCTTGATAGCAATTCTACTAAAATTCCCACACTTCAATTAATTTTATGCCTACGATGGCATTTTCCCACTTCTTTTTACAAAATTAGCTATTTCATTTAAAATCAGATATAATGGCAGAAATGGGAACTACACTACAAAGCACTCTAAAGTTAAACTAATACTCCACAAATTATTTTTGTCTTCTTCGGACATAAACAAAATGATTACTAAAAATGTCATTCAGAAGTTAAGTATGCAGGTTCATACTTGAATACATCTTTCATTTCTTTTCCAATGGCCACATACATTTGGTGTGACACCGTACCTTCGAATGGCCACAGTGAGAGCTTCCGGCGAACTGGCGCAGGGACAAATGACCTCCTGTCTCAGACCTTTACTTTGGAAGACATTGAGAAATGCATCACAGGAAGAAATAGACCCTGAGGTAAAGGAAAAGAAAAATCAGAGGAGAAAACCAATTGGTTTCTGAAGTGATGCTATTCAAACTGCAAAATCAGTATCAAATATATAGGCTTTTCAGAAGAAAAAATATAAAATGGATCTCTGTCTACCCAGAAAGAAGTCATAGCTGCTACAACTATATATATTTACAGAGAATAAGACTGATTTTTGAGCATTAAGTCCTCTCACTACGCTTATGTAGAAATGCCATTACTGTCAGATTCACAATATGAATTTCATTACAGTTTTCTTTTTTACGATGAGATTAATTAAAGATTTAGTTCAGAAGCTCAAAGAAAAACTACTACAAAAAAGGAAAACACCTATACCTTGGTGTCTTAAATAATACAGAGAAACAGTTGATGCTATTGTCATGAAGTGATCCAGATGTGGTTCTCTAGACTAGTGTATTACCCTAAAATTCTAAGTTACTTCTGCATCCGAGCACTATCATTCAGAAGAAATGTTCTGATCCTTTCTATAGCTTAAGGTTATTTACTTCAGTCTTTAATACTGTCATGTTAAACTAAACTGGATTTACTGCAACTTACGTTATATGGAATATCAAGTTTGCTTCAGGATTAGCTGAAGACAAATATATGTAAAGAAATCCAAAATTAATTACTGTTTCTATAAATATCATACAGTTTGCAGTAAACAAGCCCTACACTTCATAAATATTTTAGCTAAGAGGACTGAAGATTGAAACTTTAAATGCAAAACAGCAAACACTCCTTATACTCCTTATTCCCCACAGGCCTTACATGGATTTGCACCATCAGCCACTATCAGCATCCGCAGGGAGGAGAGGTTGATGTCCCTCTGATCTCGATGTGCCACCAATGCCCAGTGCATGTCTCTGGATTTTACACAGGCAACTTTCGCTGCAATTAGAATGGGAAGATTACTAATACACCATATCAAAGCTATACCGCTGTATTACCAATTTGCGCTTTTGACTTTGACTATCAAGCGTATTTCCGTGTATTCTTGGTCCTTACCTTTGTACTGACAGACTTTTTGTATCCATGACAGTGGATTCACTTTCATTAAGGAGTATGGAATACTTATAACATGCATCATGTTCATGACACTCTGAAATCAAATAAGATAAATGGGTTTTATACAGCAATCATGGTAATTATTTACAGTGTGTTATGGGCAAGGACATCTATGCAAATCAATCTATGCTTTTTTATTGTCGGTGCCGGTATTTATCTTCTCCTATCTAGCTATCTACAGTAAGATGAAACAGACTAATGCTTTAATTAAGGATTAAGGATTTAGCCTAATCAGATCATAATTTTGAGCAGTACTGAAAAAAATGAAACCGATTTTATTTCTACTTATACTCTAAACAATTCACTTGAAATAGAAAAAAATAAAAAATATTGGATGAACCATGTCTGCATGTTTGCTATGTAGGTTAACATAATCCCTAAGTTTTCTGAACTTCAGTATATATGAAGACCCTTTACCAAAAATGACAAGTAACGGCAACATATCTCTCTAAAGAAATCCATGTCTCTGAAGACCGAAAAACCACTAATGGTAGTAGGGCACAAATTATTTAAAAGGCAATAGACAGAGAAATTGGATTCACAGGTTAAGCAGAGATCGATTTATTTTAACAGAAAATAAATGAAGGAGCTTTTAGTCCTTCTCCAGGTAGACTAATTCCAGTATTTTCAACAAGGTCATGAAAAGTTGCAGGAAGTTTAGAAAAAGCAGCTGAGTGAAACCCATGACAGATCCAAACCCACACTCCCAGTCTGAGGCAACTACTTCGGTGATTTCTCAGTGTTACTATTCATCAAACAGCCTGTGAACGAGCTGCTGCATTACTTCTGTTACCATTCAGAAACATCTTGAGGACAACACATCTCCACTCACAGCAGCTCAGGTTAAATACAGTATATGTTTTGGAAAACCTAGGCTTAAGAAAGGTAAAGTGTCTCTCTGGATTAGTCATCTAAGCACTTGTAGAACTAGAAAAGATAGCTTTCTTTTCAGTCTGGCACAAGTGTAGGTACAGCAAAAGCACTTACAGGCATGTCATGGAAACACTGAAGATCATAGCAAGATTAATAGCAAAGGAAGGCATAGAAAAGCTCTATTCAATTATGGCTTTCAACTTCAGTGATAAAGATGCTTTTTTAAAATGAGAGGGCCTGTACATCCTGGGATGCCCAGACAGCGACCCCTCAAAACTTGGTATCTGTTCTTAAAATGACCAGTGAATAGCAAGTGTTTTGTCGTCACTGACTGCAGCAACACCTTTAGAAGCAATCCTTAAAAACATGTTAGTTGCCTCTCACGTCAATCGAGGAAGATATTCAAACAGCAAGTAGACAATTTCTGCAATTTCAAGTATCAGAAATGTTTTAGTGCAAGCAAAACCATCTGTTGGTGGGAGTTTTGACAGAGAAGTTAGTCAGTGGGAATATAGCTATGCCATTGGATCATATCTTTAGACAGGCAAGTATTCATTTTATTTGTTTCTGCTGTAAAGTTTGATCTCAAAATCACACATAAGTAATATCAGAGTAACACAGTAAGAACGGGGCCAGAGTACTTGACATGATGCATAAAAATACATTGGCGTCTTTACTGTGTTCATTATGGGTAAGTGCAGTAGCAGAAGATCATGGGTTTAAGTCACATATTTTTGCTTTCAAAGCAAAAAAAATGTATTAAAAGAAAGCGTAGGACATCCCAGTTTGTGACAGTAATAAGCATATTATGTTAGTTTATTTTCAAACACTCACACAAAATCAAGAAAACATACTTACTGTAAGAATCCCATGCCATAAACCAACATCCTTCTTGAAATCTAATACATTCACGATTGTTTCAGCTGTCCAACAAAAACAGAACAGAGTTTATTTTTTAGAACATGGCACCGACCCAAGGCAAACCCACTCAAAAGAAGGAAGCTTCAGTATAACACAACTGTTGATCCCAAAGCTTAACTTTCATAGTAAGTCTCCACTTCAAGATTTGTATTGGCTATGACATTATTTGTACGTCTCAAGAAGTTATTGTAAACGTGCACATATTTTCTAAAACCAATGAAAACAAAACCAGGTTTTTTAATCTAGAAGCCTTTGACCCAGATCTATGTAAAAGATAAGACAGGATCCTGATGAGAAACAAATTAGAGTTCACAGGTGATGTTAAGGATGAAGCAAGTGCAGTGTATTCCATACCTTCTGTGTATCCACACGCCTGGGTCAGAGCTTGGCAGTGCGTCAGCAGTGCGATCCTCGTCACAGTCACCCCGAGCACGCTTCCATCTTTACAGGTTTTGTACTAAAAGAAATAAGCAGGGAATGTCAACATGAAATACTTGCCCTATTGCCATTATTTAATAGCTACGTTTAAAGTGTTTCCTATGGAAGTGAATGATGGACATATCTAATGACTCTATTTTAAGAAGGTAGCAGTATTGAGGAGTTTGGGAGGCATTTTTCTGTTAAAAGACACATTTTTTCAGATAGGCTTTCTCTTTTTGACTGAAGCTTCCCAGGTTTGTTATCAGAAATCCATCTGCTGTTTGAATACAAGCATTATGAAAAATAATTCTAACAATTCTGATCATGTTAACGACTGAAGGACTGGCTAGATTTAGCAGAGAATAACCTAGTTCAGTCTGCTCCGTGTTCACGTTAGATTTTATAGGCCAACCAATAAACCTGAGCTTCTCCCTTCTGTGTCTTACAAGGAATGGGATAAGAACTGAGTGCAGAATTCTTGCTGGGAGCTGTTATAATAATCTATAGATATACAGTCTGAAATACACAAGCTCTTTGATCAGAAGAACATGAACGAGTCATGAGAAAGCAGCATAAAGAGGAGGTTGGAGATCACTTCTGATGATTGCAGTAATTTTCGCAACTTTATGCAAGCGTTTGAAAACTACCAGTGGCAATTAAATTAAACATTTATCTTCCTCCATGATGAAGACAATCAGCAAGATTGAAAATAGGGGGATCTCTGCTTCTCTAGTCTCACATCTGAGTGCATGAAGATAGGAAATACCTTTGCTCCATTCACTTGAACTTATTGCCTTTCAATAATCATTTAAATTCAATACTAATGTCACTGAATTCAAGGTATTCGAGTCTATGCAGAAGTGGGAAAAAATAACGGCAAATAATAAATGAGAAAAATTAAACTTAACAGCATTGCTAGTATTCCCTTCCTGATACTGGTCTTTTTGGGGGAGTGCGACTCACAAAGCAGTAAGTGACAGGCAAGAATATGAACAAGAAATTCCTTCTCTTTCAAAGGGTCTGAAGGTTGTGATATGAGAACCGAAGCTTCACTGTGAAACTTGCCGTCTATCCATCCCAAAGCTAGTGAACAAGCCCACATTGTGAATGGCCAAGGCAAGTTTAACATAATATTGTGGCAGCCACATAGATGACATAAAAACAGTAACAACAGAAACCCCAAAATGCAATTTAACATTTCATTAACTTTTCTGAAATCAATATCCACTATAATTTATTAGAAAATATACTTATTAACAGGCTAAACCAGGATGTTCTTTGCTTCTGTGACTAGTGAATGAATAACGATGTTTACCTAATCCAGAAGTGTCACATACAATCATTTGAGGAGAAAATGCATCTTCACTAACTCACCTCTATGTAAGCTGTGTCATTGTTTGCATCCTTGATGTGTGGGAACCAGTCACGAGGCGGCTTGGAGAGGTGTTTGGACTCCGTGACAAACCACAGCAGCTTTGGCCAGCCTGAGGTACACAGAAAAGTCAGCTTTTGTCGAGTTTCTGCCGGCTAAGACAAGATAAAACTCCTCTCTGCCACAGTTCTCTTCCCAAATTCCTCTGTCACCATTTACTAAACATTGCTTCTTTTAAATGTCAGCACAGCATGGGAAACAAGATTTTCCAGAACTGCTTTTTAAACACAGCTCTCCTGGCCTTCTCAGGCAATCCCTGAAGAAACGGCTGGGCAGTTTAAGCTGTTATTGACCCAAATGGTTTATGGCCGCTCTCCTGTCAGAGGTTACTGTCCCCACCACTAAGCTACAGCACTGAATTGTACAAATGCTTCTCATCTACTCCAGTCCTAAGCCTGTTGGTTTGATCTCGCCTGTGGGCGCAGAGGATCTCAGCAGCACTGGTGCTGCTGGGCAGCCCTGAGGAGCAGGCAGTGACACACAGTGGGGCAAGCGCATCCGCGGCTGCTCCTCTGAAAAGTGCTTCATCACCGGCCTCATCCTCACTAAACAAGAGCAATGACTGTAATTGCAGTAAATGACCCGTGTTATCCACGGCAAGCAAGGGTCGGCTTACCTTTAAACTGTGGTATCTCTCCTGTGGGGCTTTTGGGCAGTCCTTTATGGCATGCGTCACTAGTCAAGGCCACAGTCACTCCACAGCTTCCAAGCAAAAAGCCTATTTGTTGACTTCCTGCATCCTAAGAGATGACAAAATAAAAGCAATAGACAGAACTGATTAGAAGTGCTTGCAGGCTGAAAACATTATTGTCCTTTGGCATGTTATCTTGAAAGGAAAACAGTCTCTTTCCTTTACGCATCTTGGCTGATTAGCAAAACTCATTTGCACATTGACAAAGGAATTCCACAACCTAGACATCCTCTTGTCTACTATAACAGAAACCATGGAGAGAACTGACGCCATCCAATGGCACCTGCCCTCACATCTCTTCAGAAACCATGATGGGTGTCTGGGAGGAGCGGCTGATATGCCAGAGGGTTGTGCCATTCAGAGGGACCCCTGAAGAAATGGCCTGACAGGAACCCCACAAAGTTCCACAAAGGCAAATGCAAAGTCCTGCATCAAGAACAAGCCCCTGCACCAGCATGAGCTGGGGGCTGACTGGCTGGAAACCAGCTTTGTAGTAAAGGACCTGAGGGTCCTGGTGGATGCCAAGATGAACGTGATCCGGCAACGTGCCCTTGCAGAAAGACAAATGGTATCCTGGGCTGTGCTAGGCAAAATATTGCCTGCAAGTTGAGGGAGGGGATCCTTCCCCTCCACTCAGTGTTGGTGAGGCACATCCCAAGTGCTGGGTCCAGCGCTGGGCTTCCAAGTACAAAACATGGAGCTACTGGACAGAGTCCAGCGAAGAGCCACTATGCTAATTAAGGACTGGAGTACCTCTCCTATGAGGAAAGACTGAGAGAGCTGGGACTGCTCAGGCTCGAGATGAGAAGGCTCAAAAAGCGTCCTGGTGTTGGCTGGGATAGAGTTAATTTTCTTCCTAGTAGCTGGTATAGTGCTGCAGTTTAGTATGAGAAGATTGTTGATAATACACTGATGTTTTGGTTGTTGCTAAGCAATATTTAGAACTAGTCAAGGACTTCATAGGGAGGCGGGTGGTGGTGCACAAGAAGCTGGGAGGGACACAGCCAGGGCAGTTGACCCAAACTGGCCAAACAGATACTCCACTGCATGTGACATCAAGCTCAGTATATAAACCTGGGGAGCTGGCCAGGGGGCAGCAACCACTGCTCAGGAACTGGCTGGGTATTGGTTGACAGGTGGTGAGCAACTGTATTATGCATCACTTGTTTTATATATTGTTATTATTATTGTTGTTATTATTAATAATTATTATTTTCCCTTCCTGTCCTATTAAACTGTCTTTATCTTAACCCCTGAGGTTTACCTTTTTCTCGATTCTTGCCCCCAACCGACTGCGGTGGGGGAAATGAGCAGATTGCTGTTGTATGGTCTTTAGCTGCTGAAGCACAATGGGAGGAAAGTCATCAATGTGTACAAACATCTGAAAGGAAGGTGTGAAGACCGAGCCAGGCTCTTTCCAGTGGTGCCCAGTGAAAGGACCTGAGGCAATGGGCCCAAACCAATGCAGAGGAGGTTCCCTCTGAACATCAGGAAACACTTCTTTACTGTGAGGGTGACTGGCACAGGTTGCCCAGGGAGGTTGTGGAATCTCCGTTCTTGAAGTTATTAAAAAGCCACCTGAACACAGTCCTGGGCAACCTGCTCTAGGTGACCCTGCTTGAGCAGGGGAGCTGGACCAGACAACCTTCAGAGGTCTCTGTCAGTCTCAACCATTCTGTGATTATGTGCTGATTCTAGGAAATAATACGGGTTATAGATGCTCCCAATTCGAGAAAGCTTTCAACCCTTAAGATGTTACGATGGGCATACAGTGGTGACAGTATCACTATTTATGCTGATCTAATCTGACTGTCAATAACCATTTCATTGAGTAGTTACAGACACATCTCAGGAGCACTACAGACAGTCAAGTGCCCATTAGAGAAAGTACATTACATTTTACTTTCATCAAGGGGATATAGGCAGCGAGGCTAAAAAGTCATGTAATGATTTTCAAGTCTAGGCCATAGCTGTTCTTTACGAGATGCTGTGCTTCTACAGCATTATATCTGCTTTATGTATAGTGTCTTGTCATGATTCTTTCATGAACTTTACATCTATCTACTAAGCTCTTCAACAGAGCAAAGCCCTAGATGTAAATGCATACAGAAGTATTAACCCTTTCTTCTCAGAATGATTCTGCAGAAAACAGCCTACGGAGTCTTAAAAGATCAAATTAAAATATCTTTCAAATCAACCATAAAGCCCACTTAACCATAGAAGCAACCAGAATTACAGAACATTTGCCTTAACCTATTGATTTATTCAAAGCAAAACTGGATGATGGAAAGAAAGCCCCAAAGCCTGACTAATTTTTAATGCAATTATTATGTAGTCAAATAAAGCCATCTAAAATGATGAAGCAATGAAATCAGAGAAAAGACAAATGACTTGTTTTCCATACCACCTCAACACATGTATATGGCACCAAATATCAGAACTTTTGATAGCTGAGCAAACAATGTAGGACAACAAACTGATCTGTCAAAACTATGCTCTGTAACTCCTTCCATCCAGAAATATTGCGTTTGCCTTTACTTCCTACAACCAGAATGCATTTAAAACCAGGAAACATTGACAAGGTACCTTTTCAGGAAGGTTTTTTAAAATTAAGCTTGTGCATCCTCTTTTTCCAGTAAAAAAACAGACAAGGAGAGTAATCTTTGGGCAACAGAGAATAATACTGGTATATCCATGAACAACATTTTGGGGAGTATGCTGTCAACCCCACTGCACTTGCGCCTGGAGGGCTTCCAGGAGAAAAGGGCTTTGTCAAGCGTTACTGTCCTCACTGACTCTTGTGTTGACTGGTCCATATCTGTGTTGTCAAACCCTGGGACAAATGCTTAGTGAGATCAGATCCTGGTTCCACATTAGGATGAGACCTGGCAGCTCCACTCTTGAATTCTGCTCAGTGGAAGGAAATGTGGTCCCTGATCAGCGCAGGAGAGACGGGTCTCCTTGGAGCTCCCTCAGAAGGAACGTCAGGAAGATGAGGGCTGGAGTGCTCCATGGAGAACATCACTCCTTGAGCAAGATACAGCCTCTCAGACCTGCTACTCTACCATGTATAAAGGGAGGTCACTGGTTTATTGAAGTACCACATCCATACTAACATTACCCAAGATTTCCCAGTAAATTCAAACTAAAAAATGGTTACCAACGTATGTACATGAATGACTTTCCAAATAGCACTTAAAAATGGAAACAAATTTCATAATTCAATGTAGCAACAGCATCCCTCTCATTTTTAAATTAAAAATAAAATGTTGTTGTAACTGTATGCCCTATAAAAGACTTATAGCATACTGTCTCACCACTGTACCAAGAAAATGCTGATTCTCAAGCAATACAATTCCATTTAATGCGGGACTTATAAGCAGAAACTAACCTAATAAATTTCATTAAGAAATCTAACATACATAAAGCAGTAGAAAGTGTGGACCTTAGAGCATCGGCATATCATGGCTCTGCAGGATGCACCGGTTAAGAAATGATCTGTCAAGCTCTTCTCATAGCAAAACAAAACAACAAGAAAAGGAAACTCCTATTAACAGTTTAAGATTTTAGATAACACAGGCAAGAATGACTATGGTTCCACTTAGTGCCTTATCAACTGGTTTAGAACATGTCCACATACATATTATTCATTTGTTTGTAGTAGTTCACACACCAACAGAGAGAATCATGTACAGATTACTCAATACAACCTACTCACCTGCCACAGTTTCTAGTAATAGTCTGTTTTACATTAGGACAACCTCACCTCAAATAGCACTAAAATCTTCACCCCATTCTTTTCTGTACAGTCAATTCTTTCATTTGAAAGAACATTGCTAAAGAATTACGTGACACAACACTACCACAGGAGATGGGAAGAATTGCACCGTGTGTGGACAACACCCGGTGTGTTTTACAGACTTTGAAATCCTATGCCATGCCCTTGGTGTCCACATTAAATCCTGCCCTGCAAGACAAAATCAAGATGCTGAAGTTGAGCTACTGTGATAGACGCTGTTCTCAATGGCCTTAGACGCTCTAGTTCAGGATCTCATGGTACAAACACAACCAAGCTTTCTGGCAGACTGCTTGTCTGTGTCTTTCATTTGCACTTCCAGTCCCAGTCTCACACCTAACTGGTTGTCACCAACCCTCACCTGCTTCTGGTGGCTTCATCCTGACATAGAAGCAAGAAGTACTGCAGGGAAAAGACATCCCTTGCCCCTAGCAGGTGTCCCTGTGATACCTGCTGCCCCACAGACACACTTGTTTCTAACTACTCCAGCGGTGTTGAGTTACTGGACTGACAGGCAGGAGGTGGAAGGTCTGAAACCATCTCAAGCTGAGAGCCTTATACATCCCACAGACACACCACAACCTTACCTGCACACCCAAGCACGCAAATATGATCATCTTTGCTGTTCCTAACACCTCAGCATGATGAGCCCAGAGCAGTCAGGACCTTGGGTAAAATGTGTAGGTTTGAAAAATGAAGTTTGAGTTGAAAATGTGTGAAGAATTCAAAGCTTCCATGTGGGCCAGGAAAAAGTCTACCGACCTTAAAAGCATCGATTATTTTAGATTTCAGAGACAAGCTATTGGCATCTCTTTTGAGTAATGTAAAATATATGTCTGCACTGCTGGAAACTGCTTTGTAAGTAGAAAAAAAAAAAGAAACCAAATCATCTGCTGCTGAAATAAAAAAATCCTCCTTCCTTATAAATAAAACCACTCTCCTGCCCGTAAAGAAAATATACTTTCACGACACACCGTATTGTCAGCAGTGTTATTTGCTATTTTGGTAATTTATGCCAATCTGCTACTTTGGCAACCCCCTCACTTGCCACAAACACTTAAATTTTGCTGAATTTTGTGAGGGTAGAAAAAAACCTCAGGGAGCCAGTGGAGACCAGGTGAAACAGCTCAACCAACACAGGCCCAGCTGCACAGGCAGAGAGAGACTTGCCAGCGATGCTCATTGTCAAATCCTCCACAATTCACAGTTTCAAATGACATGTAATGCAGGTGGAAGGCAAAAGATAGAGCTGAGGTTTGAGACCAACTGCTGACTTTGGAACTACCATTTTACATTTCTTGAAGGTGCAGCACTTGCTGAGGTACGAAAAATGAGGTCTGCATAGCTTTAGACTATGTCTGCACACACCTAGAGAGATCAATGTTTCAGATGAAGCGAGCCGGAAATCCTCTCTGCTGTAGGTAGCCGCTCATGGTTCTCTAAAGACTTTTATTAAAGGTTCCCTAAAGGTTTTCACCAGTACCTGGAGGCAAATTGTCTTCTTTCTGCTGCAGAGAGTGATAATTCATTGTCGGGATAAAAAAATCCCACATGTGGTTGCATTTCAGCATGCTGTTAATGTCATTTCTATAACGCTTTGTGAGAGTATCTGTGTGAAGGAAAACAATTATGATCCTTTCTCTGTGAGTGAGAGTGCATGTCCTTATCTAATAAGGAAGGAAGGAAGAGACAGCCTGTGCAAAAGTTGGGCTGATAAAGGTTACTCCTGTCCACTTGCAAATCCCAGACTGCTTTCAAAATGAGAATTATGTGGTGAAGCATTGCAGACTGAACTTATCTTGTTTTCTGTTACGATGATTATTTGAGCTCCATTTGCTCTTCTCCAAACAAAAATTTGCTGGTAAGGAACAAATAGAGCAACCATCAGCGTAAAGGTCAAGCATCACCAGTGCTGAACCAAAAGTGAAAAGACATCAGGGAAATCCTCTATTTTTAAAACACAAATATCAAAGACCTTAATAAACATTAAACACGAAGCAGATGCAATCCTCATGCCAGTTTTAAGATGAAGGAATCAGCTGTCTCCTCAGACAGAGCTTTGGTATCTGGTTGCAATTTGCACATGAAATCTGCAACTGTGAGTAGTCTTAATGTCTAAAAGTCTCAATGAAAGCAAGACACTGGTTATTTTTGGCAGGGGCCGCTGCATGAAATGTGATATGCTCTCTAGGAAACTACCATTTCCTAAACTCCAAAACATAAAAAGAAAACATGGACTTTAAAGGGCCTGGGATTCACTGTGCCCAACCGTGCAAAGGCCTCTGCTCAGTGCCCAAGGCATGGGGAGGGAAGGGGGGCACAGGGCTCCAGCAGTTTGCACCAGGGCTCACGTGGGGCTGTGGGCACTTGTGTTCTCTGGAGGGATGGGAAAACTGTGTCAGTGAAAAGAAAATATCTAACATTGTATGCGTATTTTAAACCCAGTGGAGAAAGAGATGCATTGTCAAAAGATGTTTAGAAGTGTGTAGAGCCCCAGTGTTTCTGGCACACTACAGCCCAGCGGTGACTAAAGCTGAGGGGAAACGAAACTCATTTTATCTCAGGCACTGAAACACCAGGAAAGGCGTGAAGGTGTATTTCCTTTGGAATACAACTCTGCCTTCAAACTAGGACAATTTCACTGTCTTTAAAGAAATACATCTCTCCGGCTACTGGTAAAGCTTTAACAACCTAGCTTCTCAGGATTTAATAAAAAGAGCTTGTGGAAAACAGTTCTTACCCCGTATGAAGCATCCTTTAAAACAGAACAAAACAAAACCAAACCCAAGTGTCCTGGAGTGAGTAACTCCAGATTTCCTTTGACAATGCACACGCACATTCTTCCAGCCCCACTGTCAGAGCCAGCGTCTGGCAGAGCACAGAAATGCTGCTGGAAGCACACACAGCATCAAATCTAACCCACTAGGCAATAGCGTTTTGACTGAGAAATAGATTTGCACACGCTTTCATGTCTTACTCCGCTACAAGTATTCTCTGACTATGATAAGGAGGCCATAAAGATCTATGGTGCTGCTCCGTTCACATGTTCACAGCATGTGATTGAGCATAACTATGAATGCGCTTGGAAGACAAAAAGATCTTGTTTTAAGATTAAAACTGATTAGCTCCCCTGACTGTATCAGAGCAGAATAATCATAATTTTGATGGTGCCCATCAAATGGAAAAAAACATGAACCTAAAAAATCTAAAGAAAAAGAAATCAAAAATATATTTTAAATCTTTTCATAAGGGAAATGATAAATCGCTATTTGAACTAGAACTTGACATGTCGAAAATCCCATATCATCTACTTTGATGGTGTGTTCTATGATATATAATTTGCAATTCACATCATATCACACATACAATTAAACAATTTGTAATACTCCAGCTTCAGACAAGATTAACAAAAGCAGCAGCTCTAAAGGAAGAGATGTTGTATAGAACATACTGTTTGCTTGTGTTTGGGGAACAAAATATTGGGAAAGAGGGACACTATTCTCAAAGAATGAAGCCTATAATGCAAGGGATGAGGACTAGTGATAAAAATATTGGGGAATGTTCATGATACAGGCATTTCAGTGGTATTAATGCAAGGAAAGAAGACATAAAACATTGTGTTTGTTGTATTGCTACAATGATTGTGGAACCGCAGACTTCTAGAATAAAGAGTTAGTTTTGATATCCTTAAAAAAGAGCCTGGGGTTTCAGCTTTTAATTTCAGATCTGATTTCCACAGTCCAAAGACCCATAACCACGCTGACCAAATTTCCAGGTCTTTTCTGAGCACCAGGAAGCATCCTGGGACTAAACCTAAACTGGAGAATGGTGCGTGGTTGCTGGGTATTCAGGCAATCCATCCTAAATGCTGGGTCAGACAGGTCTCCTGAAGTCCCTGGGGGAAGTACAACTAATTCTGGGCATCCTGTCAACACAAAGGTGGAATACAGAAGGAAAGGGCAAAGAGAGATGGAACCCAAACTAATAATCATAGCATCATTGTGGTTGGAAGAGATTCTTAAGATCATTGAGTCCAACCATAACTTAAGTCTAGCACTAAAACATGTCCCTAAGAACCTGGTCTCTGCATCTTTTAAACACCTCCAGGGATGGTGAATCTACCACTGTCCTGGACAGCCTGTTCCAGTGCCTGACAACCCTTTCCATGAAGAAATGTTTCCTAATATCCAATCTGAACCTTCCCTGGCGCAACTTGAGGCCATTTCCTCTTGTCCTATCAATGACCCAGAAAAACCCAGAAAAAAAGTCACGCTATGAAGAAAAGGGAATGCACACAAAATCTATGGGCTGGTAAAGCAAAAGTTTCTGCTTCCATATGGATACAGATGTCTGTAGGGTAATATGTAAGCCAAAAGGCTATCTGGCTGCAAACATCACTGCTGAATTGTAGACTGCCAGGCTGAAAAACTGGTGCAGAACTCTGAAAAACTCTTCTACATGACAATGCCAAATATTAAAGCTACTAATACAAATTTTTAATATTAAAAAGCATGATTATAATATAACTCCCTGAAATCGCTCATCCCATATCAGCTTGTTCTTCTGTAAGTCTCTATTAGCCGGTAGTATAATTGTTGGTTTATTTGTTGGTTCACATCTCCATCTTCCAAAAAGCAAACCAAACCGTGTCCGTTGCCAGAAGGTACTGAAGCACGTAGAAAAGTGAACAAATAACGGGAGAGCGTAAAAGAACTGCCTAGGTCACTGTGTGATGACACGAATGACATCTTCCCACGCATGCCAGAAGCGATCCGCTGCCATTTGAGCAGCGGGACTGAGAACACAATTTTCATCTCATTGTTTCCACTTCAGTTCCTATTCCATATAAACAAATGCAAAAATATTTGCAATAGTATATGCTGTGAGATTGCATAGTTTTATTTATAGATCATAGATCATGTTGCGTTTTTAATTGCACCCCTGACGTATCTGTTATTGTTTTATTAATTTGATATTTAAGCATTATGGAATGATCTTGGCAACAGTTAAACCATCTAAGTCTCTACATATTCCTTTATATAAATATCTTATATGCATGTCTAAGTGTATATTTATATATCCATATATACACACACATCAAAAAAACAAACATCCAAGAGCTTCAGACAACTTAGGTAATTTATTAATTTGACACAGAGTATTTACTTGGACAGTCGGATTTCATAGTTTACTGGATGGATGTGGTATCAGATGTTCCAAAATAAATTCAATTTACACCTGTCTATGTACTTCAAAATGTCATTAAACTGCAGAAAATAAGTAACAGGGAAAGGCACATCTGATTTTTTATCCCTCAAAGCCATGTTGCTTTATTTTTTGTAGAATGAAAGCAGACTTGTCCATGTGAGCACTCTGTATGATCTTAAAATGTACACAGTCTGCTCACCTTTATTTTTTTAAGTCTGTTTTATATTGAAATAATGCGCCACGTTATGCAACTGCCTCAAACTATCTTAAGGTACTGCATTCCCATGGGGAAGCAGGCTGAAAGCCCAATGCAAACGCGCTGTATTTCTACTAAAATCATTATCCTCATTCTAGTCATGTCCACCTCTTGGTGCTCTCAAATACAACATTTTGCAAATAGAATACCATAATCCTATTCCCCAAAGCAGGTAGACTAATTGAGGTCCCATCCTCTCTCCTGTCATGGCCTTTCTAGCTTACCTCCAGCTTTAGCCAGTTGCTGGGACACCTCCTGTCTCCTCTTTCCCTCAGTTCTCCATGTCCTTCCTTCTGCTCAGCCACTCTCACAGAATCATAGAATATCCTGAGTTGGAAGGGATCCACAAGGATAATGGAGTCCAACTCCTGTCCCTGCACAGGACAACCCCACAGTTCACACCGTGTGTCTGAGTGTGTTGTCCAGTCTCTTCTCGAACACTGTCAGGCCTGGGGCCGTGACACCTCCCTGGGGAGCCTGTTCCAGTGTCCAGCACCCTCTGGGTGAAGAACCTTTTCCTCATGTCCAACCTAATCCTCCCCTGGCACATCTTCCTGCCACTCCCTCGGGTTCTGTCGTTGGTCACTGAAGAGAAGAGCTCAGTGCCTGCTCCTCCTCCTCCCTTTGTGAGGAAGCTGCAGCCACCATGAGGTCTGCCCTCAGTCTCCTCCAGGCTGAACAAACCAAGTTGACTTCAGCTGCTCCTCGTATGGCTTCCCCTCCAAACCCTTCACCAACTTTGTAGCCCTCTTCTGGACACTCTCCAGTAGCTTTATATCTCATGTTTGCTCAGCTGGATCACGGTCTTCTGTGGTCTGACCTGCTCACTTTCCTCCATCTCTCCTCTACCTCCTCACCAGTTCAGTGAACCGTCCCTTCCTCCAGCCACCTCCTTTCTCTCCCTGCCCGCTTCTGGTTTCCCCATGGCAAGGGCCCACCACAGAAGTTGGCCAGGGCGTGTGTGCACGTAACGGAGAATTGATGAGATCAACTCAGCTTCTCGGAGATGAGGAAGGTTCAAACATGCTCAGTTAGGAAAGAACCTCCAGATATTTTTAGCTGTTAAGCTAAAAAGGGAATGCACACAATATCTATGGGCTGGTAAAGCAAAAGCCTCTGCTTCTGTATGGATACAGGCTGCCCAGGGGGGTTGTGGAGTCTCCTCTGCAGACATTCAAACCCACCTGGACACCTTCCTGTGTAACCTCATCTGGGTGTTCCTGCTCCGGCGGGGGGATTGGACTGGATGAGCTTTTGAGGTCCCTTCCAATCCCTGACATTCTGTGATTCTGTGAGATGTGCAAACCACAAAGCCTTTTTGAGGGCTCAAAACTTGCTTTCATGGCTTTTCATTTGAAAGGCAGGGTACTTGTCCATGAAACAAAGATCTGAGCTTCTGCTCCAGAGTGCTGTGACACCAGAGCTTTCAAAAGAAAAACCCTTGAAAACTGAAAAACTGAAAATGTGAGCAAAGCAGCACATTTCCCTGGCCCTTTCCTGGAAGCACCTCATGGCTTCAGTCACCATTTTCCAAAAGAATTTCATTTAAAAGAGAAAGCTTGTAAGGATTAAAGAACACACTTGTGTGGACAAAATCCAGACCAAATAATTAAAGTAAGGTGTTATTAATGCTAGCTAATAAAAAAGGGATTATATAAGGGGATCTTTGGGAGAACTTTAACAACAGACAATGCAGCCAGACATGGCAAAATTAAGGGGATATGACAAAAAGAACTTATAATGAATGAACAAATTTTGCTGTAGTTACAGCCTTCAAGGCATACATCCTCAGCAAAAACACAAGTTCAGCAGCATCAGCGTGAGCTTCCCAGCTGTGGCTCAGCTCCCCACTGAATGTCCCCTCGGGACATTCTTCCCGGCTGGAACTGCTGTAGCTGTCAGTTGACACTTCCCTGGGATACAGGGTTGAACCTCTGAACCAACACTGGACGTGAAAGGCTTTTGATTAGCAATGCTCAGTTTTCTCCATAAATGTATGTTCTGCAGCAAGAATTCCCAAACTTATTTTGTTCAAGTGATACCCTTGGCACAGACGACTGTGGTGACAGAAGCTTCGGGATACATGTGCACATATAAGACACAGGAGAAGGCATTTCCATAGCTGCTTTGAAGTAGCATACAGAGCACCAGTGGCATTATAACACAGCTTGGGTTGCAGGGACAGGTGGAAAATGGGCAGTTGTTGCCAATGATTCTTTGTCAGTGGCCAACACCAGAATGCTTTGAGAGGCTACAAAGATAATCTATCTAGCATTGGCAGAGCTGCTGTCTTGGAAAATTTTCCTCTCCTTTTCCAGATGGATCTGCATTTGCTGAAACTACAAGCACATCTTCAGATTTTCCATCACAGAAAAGAAGGATCTATATATAACTCATCACACAGCACTATCTTTGTATCTTCAAATTCAGTGCTAGTTAACCACAAAAATGTACTCAAAAGCTATGTTCAGTTGTGATTTGTTCTGACATAAGTTTTAAAATACAGCATAGAGAAGAAATTTGGTTCCCTACCTTTCTTGTAAGTGGCACTTCAATGGGGACAGGGACAACTTCCGCAAGCAGGCAGCCGTAAAACGCTACCATGAAAGCAGCAGGATCATTGTTAGGAAAAACGAGTGTTACCTGAAACAAAGAGACGTATGTCAAAAATGTTTCAAATAATGATAATTGGAGTTTGTATGATTCCTTTTGGAGAGAGGTGATTACCAGAACATTTCTATGATAACTATTCAAATACCTAATGAAAGATGAATGAAGAACCAGAAGGAATTTATTCTGACAGATATTCCTTTTGTGAACGTTTTCACTTACGATGGAGTTAAATATTTTCAGGCTGCTTTGTTTCCCACGTTGACAATACCCTTCATCCGGTTCTAAATTTACTGATTGCTTTACAGACGTTGAATAACAACGTAGATGGAATTAGTAGAATTTTACATTCGAATTTAATAATCTGCTTGAAGTTACTGAAAACGAAGTGGATCTGTGACCAGTTCAGACCACCCAAACTTACCATGTCGTTACGTCAATCATTATGTTTTGTCTCCCTATGTTTTCCCTCATATCATAATTTCCTTTTAGGTTTGGACTATTGTCCAAATGTATAAGATTCTGTGCTCTTAGAGAACACAAATAGCTGATATATAGAGAAGCAAACACCACATCCAGAGCTGGCTGTATATCATGCCAGCCTAGGCCTGGGTTTGCTAAACTTCACAGCTTTGGGCCTAGGGAACTATTTAAAGAAGATATTGTAGCCATATCCCTGCACTCTCCCTTGCTGTCCCAATGTGCTGAACTGTGCAGCCCATTTCTGTGGGCACTGCAGACAGTGGCTCAGATGTTCCAGGGACAAAGGGGACGTGAGTGTCCAGGGTCTCGCTGAGGATGCAGCACCTCAGAGTCCAGGACTCCCCTCGCAGGGCAGGGAGGACCACGGCTCCCACGTACTGCTGAGCAACCCCGGTGGTCACATCCCCTCTACATGTTGTTTGGTCTGGTCAGATGCACATTCTCAGCTCATACCCTAAACAGCCGTAAAGCAGCTGGGAACTGTCTTGCACAGTCAAACGAAGTGGCACGCAAAAGGCATGGTAAGTGACTTGGATACTTCCTTTGGGCTTGCACATAGGATCAGCACCTTACAATCTGCTGAAACTACTTAATAATGCTTGAGTTCTGACTGCTTTGACATGCACAGGAGCTCTGTGTTTCAATCTCTTGAAGTAAAATCATCATGTTTTCAATACACACTCCAAGGTTTAGTTACTGGAGATTAAAAGTGTTTCCAGGGTTTTCATACGGTTTCAGAGATAGTCACCTCCCACAGACTGACTTGATTTCTTCAGACTTGAAGAAATCTAACCAACCTTGTCCAAGTGGGTCCAAAATATCTCCGTTTTTAAGCTGAAGCCTGTAACTTCAGAATCGTCTAGAGAAACTTCAGAGAAAACGCATTGCTACTTTATCTGTATGCTTGAATGTGGAAAACAACTAACTGCTCGAGACGGCTGTGCAGAGCTTACTCTATTTATTCTGCATGCACATACTATAAACAGCCTTGGGGGAACCGCAGAGGAAGGGATTTTGCTAGGTGCACCGAGGGGATGGTACAGTTTGCTGAGCCCAGCAAACATCTGAAACATGTTAAAATATCCCAAAAGATACTTCGAGGATTGTTGGGTTTTGTGTTGGTGTCTGTTTACACAAATGCAGAGAAGCTTTGGCTGGGAATCTCTGCAAAGGAGCTGACATAGGTGAAAAAATCTCACGGAAGTCCACTGGGAATGAGGCATTAACTTCCCCTCCAAAAACCATTAATCACTACAGACCTGCACCAAATAAATAAACAATGTGTGTAAAAGCAAAAGGGATAAGGCTGAAGGAAAACAAAGCATACAGTGTGTATTGCCAGATGAGAAACTGGTTATCTAGTAGATATTTCAGAGGGCAAGCTTAATTTCCAGGCAGCTGTTCGGGGTGACACAAGGTTAAATTGCTGAAGTTACTATAGAAGGCAAATGCAGTTCGTCACGTACTATAATAACACCAGAAACAGGGCATCAAATGCAGGCACATTTGCCTATTTTTTGTCTCAGACAAAGAACCTAAGGAGTGATGTAAAGGTTGTCATGAAAAATAGAGATTGTATTGATAGAAGATGCTTTTAAAGGGAAGAAGGCCTTTCTGAATCTTATATAATATTAACATAAGGAAACGATTACACTCTCATTTATAAAAGACCAGAAATATATGTCTGTATTCCATTTAGCATTTAAAAACTACCTTTAACTGTTGTCACATGAAATACATTACTTAGAATAAAAAAAAAAATCTTCAAAGAGGTCAGAAAGCTTTTACGTTATTACAACAGGGGGATAACAGCCAGAATAACAGCCCAGAACATCAGAAATACAGTAACATCTCATCTTCAACATGAAGTTGCTTCAAATGATTATGTTTCTGTTACACAAGGACGCCAGGTAAGACGATTTTACAACACAAAGCACATGCTTCCAGCACTCAGCTATAAACATTTGTTTCACTGTAATCTAGGCGGACTTATTCTAGAAGAGCTGCAATTTGTTGCCTGTGTGTCCTGCACTCGCTACACTGCCAGCTTTCAGCCTGAATTATCCACAAATCCTTCCTTAATGTTCGGAGATGCCAGTGGCTGCTGCAGTAAATGCGTATGAAGACGGGCAGTTAGCACACAATAGATGGGGAGAGATGCCACTGCCCATATGTGAACTTTATTCCTTTTGGAGCTTTCTGGGTGGATTGTTTTGATGTGTGCACTTGAATAACTTGTTTCTTCTGCTGTTGCTTAGAGACACAATTCTATATCAAGACATTCTTCAGATCCTACTCCTGGCTGAAAGCCATTGTAGGAAGCAATATAGACTAAGGATCTAGATCCTTTAGTTAAATTCTTTATGATTTATTTCAGAAAGAAGCACAGGAAAGACTATCAGGTTTCATTTTTTAATTTTATTTTCTTCTTTTTTTCTTTTGGGAAGCATTATTGCATGCTCTCATTTTTGAAGCCCTAAGAAATGTGTAATGCAAACAGACACGTTTCTCACGTGTTGCACAAGGGAACCAAGCGAAGCAACAGTTTGAAAATTGCTTTTAGATCCCGGGGCGGGGAGGAAGACTTAATTGCAATCTCACAACTCTAAACACCAAGGCAGGACTAAAATTGGCATTTCTGACAGATTTGTTCTGGAACTGCCATTCCATGGCTTAAAGCCAACCTGGAATGTGACCTGCGGAAATTTCTATACACGCTCTGGCAGAGTAAAGGGGTAGCAGGCTGGGTCAGACTCCACAGAGGAAGCGGTTGGTTTGTAAGTACATCAGCAGCAAAACAATAGGATGTTCTTGTCTTCCCTTAACAACTGCAGGTGTTCCCTCTGTAACCCTTGCTCTCCATGGACTTCAGCCACTCACAAAGGTTCAGCTGCGTCAGTCAGGAACCAGGAACACAAGTATTCTCCATGTTACCAGTCAGTGTAATTTATTTATTTAACTGGCTGCCAAAATATGCTTACTTTGCTCATCTCTGTCGTCCACAATACTTCTCTTGTGTTTACCATCTCAACAACTACAAAGTCATCAGGAAGTAAGTTTTCTTACCCATCTGACACTTCCAGGCTCCATAAGCAAGCTTTTGCTAAAC
This sequence comes from Patagioenas fasciata, assembly GCF_037038585.1. NCBI lineage: Eukaryota > Metazoa > Chordata > Aves > Columbiformes > Columbidae > Patagioenas > Patagioenas fasciata. The sequence continues at coordinate 158,268,537 of NC_092521.1, read as the reverse complement.
AGACTGCTGTTCTATGTCCAAAAATTGCTTTTCATGGGAATGATTGTTGGTTGATGTTGCCACAACTTCCAAGTTACCATTGAGCAGTACCAGCTCAGGTTATTTACTATGTGATTGAAAATATCTGTCTGAATGATCAGTCTTTTCTGAGTAAAAGGCAGATTTCACCCCCATAACATTTCACTTCATTAATTTCCCTCTGACAACTCATTCTCTCTTTGTCAATGTGGGACCTGAACTATTAATAATTAAAAATCATTGAGATACTCACTCTGTCTCCAGGTCGTACCATTGGTTCTTGTTTTGTGCCTAATTTATGTAGGATATTGTAAGCAACCTTCATACTTCTGGTCCAAAGTTTTCCTATTAATGCAAAATTTGTGAAATTAATTTTAAAATTCTTACGTGTTTCAAGATTATCAAAGGGAAAGAACACCTAAGCAGTGAAAAAAATAGTAAGAGCATTATTACTTTTCCAGCTAAATATGACAACACTACCAGAACTAGCAGAAATATTTACTCATCAGAAGCTTTTTTTGAACTTCTTATTTTCAAGACAGCAGCATTTTTAAGAAGCAAACAAGAAGTAAGGCTAGCTTTCTTCATGGCAGAAGTAGTTTTCTGACTTTGCGGCTGGAACATCATCCAGTCCAGCCAGATCTGTGTAAGAGCGTCAGCTGTGGAAGCTGGACAAGCCGCGCCTCGGCCCAGGTTGACCCCTGAGGGATCACTCAGGTTTCTGTTGGCTCTTCCCCCACCCCAAGCCAACCAGGGAAAAAACAAAAGAGTCCCAAGGAGCTGAGACACGAAACCAAAACCAACACACAGAAAACACCCCACAGCCAAAGAGGCACACTGAAGCAGCAGGGACCCTCTGATTTTTTGCACGTCTGTATGCTTTTAATTCTGGACCTTCTTCCATTAAACTTGGCTTTTTCTTCACACCCCTCCCATACTCTCCCTTCCCTCAGTTTCATTTCACTCGCCCCAGGTTCTCTTCCTTTTAACCCCCTCTATTCTCCCTCACCCCATCTCTCCATCTCTGCCCTTAGCTAATCCTTACCCAGACCTTACTCCAACATGCCTTAAAGAAGAAAGTCTCTCATCAAGACCTCGCTGGACACATTACAAGTCTTTCCTTAATCCTTCGAGTGATCGGCATCCTCCAAGCAGGCAAGCCCTTTCAGATCGCCTGTTTAGAGACCTTGTTACTTCCATTTGAACAAGACCGAGTGTAACAGTCCCAGCTCTTGGCTGGCCCCTAGGTACTGTCTTTAAGCAGTATTCAGTCTGACAGTAACAAATCTTTAATTCATGCCCACCAATAATGTAAACGATAATAGGTTCTGACAATGGATTACCTGTGGGGCTCAGCAGTTCAGGCTCCCAAACAGACAGTATTGCTATTTATAACTAAGCCAAGCAGTTGCTATAGTAAGTTCCTCCACATCCTGGTTATAAAATGCAATACTATTAAATTCTTTTTAAGTGCAAACCTGATGTAAATATAACGTACAATGAGAAGGCCAGATTTCTTTTTTTCCTCTTAAGGAAAATCGGAAGGGTCACTGCTGCTTGTTACCGACAAAGTACTAAATGCAATTATTCTTACAAAAACCAGTAATATATCAACAAACTGTGTTTTGCAGGTTTCTTTAAAATTACTCCAATACTTGCATGCTGAGCCGTTTCGATGCTCAGAAATAAATATGACTCAATTCTCTTCCACTAGAAACTCAGTATGGATAGAGCATTACAGCAGAAGTATCCACATTTAATGGAAAGTCTTTAAAAGTATCCCTGATACTATAGTCAACACTTAAACTTGACAAGCGAGTAGCATAGAAACAAAGCTTTTTCTTAAAGGTTTCCAAGATTAAAGTTTCAATGGCAACAAACTCAAAAGAGCAATTAGCAATGATACAGAAAATTGGAGAATGGAAATCAAAAGCCTAGCAGAAGTTCTGAATTGCAAGAAAGAACCATCTTTACACAGAACACTTTCAAGCCTGAAATGAACATTTAAGGGGCTGCTGTGAAAAGTTCTCTCTGAGCTATAGAGATTAAATCTATTGTGAGTCTTAAATTTGCATTTGTGATGTATTCACACTAATTTTTCATCTATCAAATGTGCCATCTTACAATATTTTCTTCAAAATCTAAGGGCTATTCATATTAAAGTATTTAGATGTCTTCTTTCAGAAGTACCTGGGTGTGCAGTACAACCTTCTCCACATAACTGAACTGAGTAAATGCAGGAACTGTTTTCTCAAAGACTAAGAAAATTGAAAGGAGTACTTTCTAGTAAATGTTTAAATAACTGAGTTTTTAAATACATTTTCCCATGATGCTCTTTTATTGCCAGGGCAGGGTGTGCGGGCAGAGCCCACAGGGATCCGCGCAGGCAAAAAAGTGCACCCAGATCTGGAACCAGGGTGTGTTCAATGGGAAGTGCATCGTTTTTCTTCCAGGATATACAGCTCCATTGCACAAAATAAATAGGAAAAAGGGATTCAAAGGGAGCGGTAAACTAGAAGCTGAGGCCAGGAATATGTGAATCATCAGGGCCAGACCTGTGGCTGCTGGATGGGGCACGAGTTTCTGACCAGAGTTGGGCTGAACCATGTGTTTATTTTGCCACCTTGACTGTTTGGCCATGACAACGTCACTGAGCAACACCAGGGACTCCAGGACCGCAGGATAAAAGCCCTCAGTAACCGAGGATGTTATAAAGAAGGAAATCTTTGAAGTATTTCCTTCCTCGGTTCTGCCTAGGTTGCAATTTAGTGTAATTCTTCCTTTGCAAACTTGAGAGATTAGATGTCGCTGGGAAAAAGCTGATTGCAAAAACCTCTCCCACAAATCCCGATGCTGTGACCTTGCCGTGACCTCCATGGGGTGCCACATCTGCGCGGGGGGAGAGGGCGGCCAGATGTGCTCCATCCGAGCTTCGCTCTCAGGCAGGGCTCAGCGCTGCTGGGCTGGTCCTTGGGTGGATAAACCATCTTTGTTACATGGGCTACAGCCAAAATCCAGCTCTTCGGGGCCGTGGAGGATGGGCCCGTTGTCCTCAGCCAGAGTGCAGTGAAGCACCAGTCCTCAGATAAACACATTGCCATTGATCTTCTGATAAGTTGGCTTGAAGACAGGAGGAGGCTCAAGCAGCAGTTTCACTGCACAGTGAGTGGCCTGGCCTGTGTTCCAGCTCGGTGCCAGAGCCCCTTTCTCCAGCCGCACTGCCCAGCAGAGCTGCCTGGCCAGGCTGCAGCACACGCTGCCAGGAGCAGAAGCCTCCAGCATGGCGGCATCTTCCCCACTGCTTCCCCAGATGAAGACCAGACCCGTGAGCCCTTCTCTTCTTCACCCGCCCATCCTTCCTTCCCAACAACACTCTCACCTGCCTCACCAGGAACAGGATTTGTCCCTGCCAGGCTCCGGTCTGCTCACCAGCCATACATGAGCAGCTATTTTCTTGCATTTAAAACCAAAGAATTCATAAGTCATCTACAGAGGTTCAGCAGTGTTTCAGGCATGAGGGTGCCCTCCAGACGGGGCCTGGGCTCTGCAGACCCTGTGTTGTGTCTGTCACTCACACACACAGTGGGTAAGGCTGGATGGTTAAGTATCTGAATTACCCCTCAATTTTCAGGTCAGGGAACTATTTCCCAAACAAAGCAGACTGGTAAGTGTCCAGAGAAGCATTTCCCAAATTGAATTTGGAAAATGAAAACCCAACAACATCCAGTTAACACACACCTTGCTACTACTGCGAATTATGACCCTGTTCCTACCTCCCGTCAAGCTGCTGATTGTGGCGCTGCTTTCCAAGATCACGTGGAACTCCGTAAGATGGGAAGAAATTAAGCTTTTCTCCACATCTGTCATTGCCTAACTTATAATTGCTTATGCGTTTACTGAAATGAATCTTCTTCTAAAGATGATCGTATCTTCCTTAGCCACTTCTGTCACTTGACCTGAGAGCTGCTGCCAGACTTGTGCACCCCAGGAATGGGTATGTGAGGGAAGCCAAGTCACCTTTAATGCTCTCCTCACACCTGCACACTAACTGGAGTGACCCCACTGCCCAGCAAGTACCAGCAAATACCACGATGCCTCTGACACCGACCCACAGCCAGCAGACACCGTGTACACAGATATCCTTGGTACCACAGGCTGGAAAAAAGCATCTTGCTTTGTGGCAGTTGTGACAAACACCGTTAACACCCATGTGGGGTCCGTACCTTTTCTTTTGGTGCTGGAATTTCTGTTTACTTGAATAGTAGCAAATCCACACCAGCAACCACATATTTTACATTTCACTTGTATTCAGTCTTGTTCTTTTTTTTAAAGTCTATTGAGAGAGCGGTATCTTTACCAACTAAAATTTAGCAAGCTGGAGTGAGTTAACAGGCAGTTCCATCTCGTTAAGCAACACATTATGAGGGTAAAGGAAACCACCAGGTCTTAAAAACCACACAAAAGCAAATCAGTTATCAAAAATTAGATGCTTTCCACATGACACTGAAGTAAATCCCGTTCCTCTTCCTTTGCACATCTGTAAAAGGACTATATGTTTGTGTTGAATGTAAAGACGGTTGTAAGAGAAAAGCTGTATCAGGGAGAAAACTCAGAAGGAAAACAAACCACAATTGATTTCCTTATCATCTTCAGGACACTTTTCAGAACCACACAGCACTAACTCAAAAAAGCCAAACCAGCAGTAGCTTACCAATCTCCATGCACAGCAGTTGCCAGACTGCCAAAGTTTAACTGCAAATAATTTTGTCAAATATTCATTTTCTCAATATCACAGAATGACTTCTTTTTATTAAATAGAAACAAGAATATTTATTAAATCTGGTGTAAATGGTAAACTTCCTAGCGCTACACAGGTAAAGGGGCACTTCGGCTTTGCAAAATAATAGGTGCAGTTCTGCTGCTCTATTAACCCTTTCTTCATAAACTCTTCAGATTCATCCTGAGCATCCAATTAAATTTTTGTCTTTTGGGAGAAAAAAATCTAAGGAAAAAGAACAAAAATGTTCTGTTGCAGAGAATAAAAGACTCTAGACATATTCTGAATAGAGGTGATCTTGCTATTACAGTGCTTGACACTCCAGTCTTAACCATAGACTGTAACACAGATTTGAGTTTTTAAAGTAATTTTCTGTCTTTTTATTAGACAAATAAAGGTTTAAAGTATTAAACAACTGTAAGACTGATATCTGTCTCAGGGCCTGAGCCATGACTATCCATAGCTCTGCAAGCATGGAGGTATTTCAGAGATACGGACAGCGGTTATACAGCTATTTGGTTAGAAGAGTCTCGGTTCCCTCTCTCTCTTCCTGGACAGTGTGAAGTCCCTGGCCCAGGAGATTCCCACAGCAAGAGGACGCAGGGGTCGGGTCGCACGCCAGGGGTTGGCTGTTTTGGGGCTGTTGCAAAGTTTCAGCCATCTCAGGGTAGCTCCAGTACAAGCTACATCGCCTCTGCCAAGGCAGCCTGACTATGGCCTCAAAATGCTTACAGTTATGCAGAGTGGTTTTTTTAATGGGCAATTCAGTTGAAAAACAAGCCATTTTTCAGGCATTTCCTTCTCCACAGAATTCAAATGGATAAAGAAAAAAACCACTTCTCTACCCAGAGAGCCTTTTCTGCTCTTTTTTGCTACCCTTGCTGTCTCCAACAGGCCTCTGATGGGGAAAACAATACATCGGAGCTACTGAAAATGGTATTAAAAAAAATCTGATTACAGAAAGTGTTACATAAAGGAAATGAGATTCTTTGAATCAGTAGTTAACTGGTACTCGTTTTGTTGTTTTTAATAATGGTTACAAGAAGAAAGCCCAAAACTTGCTCATTCCCAAATTACTTTCAGCTTTTTACTTTTTCCCCAGCCTTTCTGATTCTTCCCGCAATAATCACTTCAAGTAAGAAACATAACTGTGATAGCGTAAGTACTGTATAGGATTTATTTGTCCTTTATTCATGTTTCTCCTCTAAGAAATCACTGCCAGCTTCATTATTCATACCAACAATACCAAAACCAGATGCCTGACTACTCTGATTAACTTCATCTGAGCTAGAAATTGTCTTTCTTTTCCTCAAAGCACATATTAAGTTTCTAGTCAGAGTTCAGACTTAGATAAAACCCGATAAAGACATCTTTCCTTCCCATATCTCAGACATTTCATTTCGTGCATATTCAGAGATTTGATTTATAAAGGGATAGTGAATAACTTAACTAAGATGTTCTCCACTTAATCAAGTTCCCAGAGGAACAAAATATTTGAGAAATAAGTAACATTCATAGTGTTTCATTCACTAGTAAGAGTTTAAGAATTTTGAATACATTAAATAGAGATTACAACTGAGGCACTAAGAAGGACTTCAAGAACTGCTTCAAAAACTTGGTTGAAAAAAAGATCAGGTCTTCAAGTGCAGTTATTCATTTCTTCTATCTACAGTAATCTGAGAAACATGAAGGAAAACAGTCCTTACACGCTATGAAGACAAAAAGCTCGAAAAACATGCTGAAAAAGACATAGGACATACAAGGCATTACAAATCAGATGAATTCCTGCAGAGGAACGGCAAGGCAGAGATGATTTTAAGCAAGAGCTGAAAGAATAACTTCTTTAAACTGGGTCCCCTTATGGCACAACAGTGCATCATGATTTACAGCACTGGCCACTTAAATCACACTAACTGTGTCATATCCCCATCAGCCGCCATTAGGTAGGGAATTCATCGCCGTAAATCACACAACGTGGTTTTACCACACCAACCTGCTGCTGTCTGCCACAGCACATCACAGCGTGGCCATCGCTCTGACCGCTCTCAGGTGTCTCTGGTCAGGACAGCAGAAGAGCTGCGGGAAGGCTTTGGAACAGGAGAATTTTGCAGACTCTCGGAAAGCTCCTTCTCAGCACACAAGGCCACCAAGGGGAAGGATGAAAGCATCCCTGATAGATGCAACAGGCCAGCACCACATTTTTCAGGGCCAGAAAGAACCTGTTGCAAGAATCAAGACTAAGGTGACAGATGGGATGAGGTTCTGCTACGTAGATGTAGCAAAAGGTCTGCATTTCAAAAAATTTGCTCCCTAAATAATCTGCAACACCTTGACAGAGAGCAGCTGTACAAAACTAAAGAAATGTTCGAGTCATGTAGAGCAGGCAGATGTGCCAGGGGAGATTGAGGTTGGACATGAGGGAAAGGTTCTTCACCCAGAGGGTGCTGGACCCTGGAACAGGCTCCCCAGGGAGGTGTCACGGCCCCAAGCCTGACAGTGTTCAAGAAGAGACTGGACAACACCCCCAGACACACGGTGTGAACTGTGGGGTTGTCCTGTGCAGGAACAGGAGTTGGACTCAATGATCCTTGTGGATCCCTTCCAACTCAGGATATTCTATGATTCTGTGATAATCCAAGTTACAGCCCAAGTGATGGGCAGGATGGCAATACAGAATCAAAGAATCCCTCAAGATCATTGAGTCCAACCATTAACCTAACACTGGTACTAAACCATGTCCCTGAGAACCTCATCTATACATCTTTTAAATAAAGTCTACAATGATTCCCAAAGGAAGGGATAAATATGCTTGGTGTGAAGGGAATAAGTACTCCTGCTCAGACAAGCTATGGTCTAGCTGAGAGCTACAGAGAAACTCCTTGAATGCAGTTCGGAAACAAGTCTGCAATAAGCAGGCAAATGTGCAATTCATCCATGCAGTGACAAGAAACAGGAGAAGATGCTGTGTATAAAAAAGTAGGGATCAAAAGACATCACAAAGATGATTAAGGGAGTGGAGCACCTCCCTTATAAAGAAAGGCTGAGGGAGCTGGGGCTCTTTAGTTTGGAGGAGACTGAGGGGTGACCTTATTAATGTTTATAAATATATAAAGGGTGAGTGCCACGAGGATGGAGTCAGGCTCTTCTCAGTGGCAAACAATGACAGGACAAGGGGCAATGGGATCAAGCTGGAACACAAGAGGTTCCACTTAAATTTGAGAAAGAACTTCTTCTCAGTGAGGGTAACAGAGCACTGGAACAGGCTGCCCAGGGAGGTTGTGGAGTCTCCTTCCCTGGAGACATTCAAAGCCCGCCTGGACACATTCCTGTGCGACCTCACCTAGGCGTTCCTGCTCCAGCACGGGGATTGGACTAGATGATCTTTTGAGGTCCCTTCCAATCCCAAACATACTGTGATACTGTGATATAGAAGCCTCCTCTTAACCAGAAAGTTGGAGAATGAGTGAGGAGGATTTCCATGAAGACACAAGAGAGTGTGACAAGAGACAGAAACAGTAAATAGAGGTAAAACATACGAGAAGAGGTGCATAGTGATCATGTTGGTATGACGCCAAAGACTGAACTGCTAGAAACTTGGAACTATTCTTAAAACCTCTGAATATTTGTCAAAATAGTGAACATATGAAAAATCCTGGTAATGGCATTTCCTTAAATTGGGGAACCTGAAAATAAACTGTGAGGTACAAACTCAGAGGCTACTGAAAGTCCTCAATCATGATATTTTAAAGTTTGAGTCATCTGATCATGGCAGGCACACAAGGAAATGAAGTGTCACATTAATGCCATGTGATAGGACTGTGGGTTAAGATCGTCTTTCAGCAGTTTATTACCACCAGGGCCAGTGGAACTACTCACAGGGATAAAAAGCCATGAATAAGTGTGTCTTTGCTGAGTTCAAGGCTTAATGTCTAATGATATTCAGCTTTAATAATGCCATGTCCACAATTGCTAGAAAATATTACAGACACGAAAGGTGGAATAGCTACAGCAAAATCAATCATAAAGTCACCATTAAAATGGCAGGTGGTTGTAATGTCAATGATATTTTAAAAGCAGTCGCCATTTAAGAAAACTGCTGCGGCACAGTGAATGGACATTTCCCATGAAGAAGAATGTCAGCTTGAAATCTAGCTAGCAGAGAAGAATTCACTAAATCTCTTATGAAATGTTTTGGCTTGTAATTTCTTTTATCTATAAAAAGAAGGAAAAAAAAAAAGAATCGATTTTTTCTGACCTCGGGAAACTACTGAAAGGCAACAGCAAAACCCATATCCTAGAGTGCTGCCAAATAAAAGTAATGAAAACATGAATTGTAGCCCCATTTTTCTCAGGATTTGGACAATGTAGAAGAAGGGTTTGGAAAGACTTAGCTTAGGACAGAGAAGCAAGCTGGTGGCTCTGTGGGTGAGCTCCTCAGGCTGATTTGCTCAGCCTGCGGCCCCTCAGGAGAAGCAGGACATATGCTCAGACTCTCTGGACAGAATCCCATGTTCAGAAAAATGGTCTGATTCTCACTAATATCTCAATTTCCTCTCCTGTCCAATTTATTTAGGGCATTCAGCGGATCACATGAATTGCTATTCTGCAAACATGTAATTGCGAACTTTAAAATTCTTCTCCAGTCCCAAGTAAATGTCCTTAAGAAAGAAAAACATGGATCAGTGGTGAATCATACGCTTGCTCCCTAATTTAAGGAACTTCTAAACTCTAAGGCACCTGAAGGGAAAATGTTTCATGCATGACCTTCAGTTACAAAGGTTCTGTTATGCTTTAAAAGCCTTTAACTATATTTGCAATGTCGAACTTGCAGCAGACATCTTTTCGGCCAGGGACCATCACTCAGTCTGACTCCTGAGAGGAAAGGAACGTTCAGCACTGAACAGAAGACAGACCTCTACAGCACAGCATGTAAAAATATTCTCTGCACAGAACTCCTGGGCCCTGATATGGTAGATACATATATATATATCTATATATATATATAGATATCTCTCTCTCTCTCTCTATATATATATATAAAAATAATAAAATCATTTTTTATATCCATATCCATAGCATACAGAAATGCTTTCAAAATTTAACAGTTATTCATAATAATTCCTTTGAACATCTCCCAAATGTCCTCTGAACATCTCAGAATTAAAAGCTGTATGGGAGTGATTTGTCAGAAATATCCTTATGTTTATTTTTGATTTGGCTTTTCTTGGTTGCAATAAATTTTCAGACAGTACACATTGAACTATATCAATATACCAAAGACCAGACTGAAATATATCCTGGCAAACCTGTTTCAAAGGGGTCCATTTGCTAGCTGTAGAACTACCTATCAGGAGAAATAATTCAAATTACAATTCCTACAATGTCAGTAGAACACAGGAAAAAAATCCTATTTTAACTTCTTCGGCAAGCTGGTGAATTTTGTGTACCAGGTCCTGCTTTTGCAGAACAAAGCCTGAGCAATATGCAAGGGCAATGGATTTAGATGTTAATCTTCGGGAAAATCTGCTCTAGGATGCATTTCTATTTAAAAGGTGGTTTTAATTTAATCCATGATTCCATGGGTCTATCTACTCAGCTCTTTTCCTCTTTGTGAAATAAATCACACTGTAACATCTCCGCCATCCTTACTCGGACACCAACAGCTTCAGAATTGTCTTGCCATACTCAGAAATGGAACAGATGCATCACCAGAGGGCTTTTTTCACTGTATATGTATGCATTTACTATACACATAGACACTACACAATATAGAAAAGCACAAGGAGTTTGAAGAGTGCTTACCGTAAGTGAGAATATACAGTGGTTTCCCATTGGTATCCATAGTGGTTAGGCAAGGAGCTTTTGGTGAGATGGTTCCCCATCGCTGCAAAGCTGCTTCCAGGGAAGGCGGCCAATTTGTAACCACACCTAATTGCTCCCCACGCATAGCCAACATCTGAGCTCCTTCTGGCTTTGGTTGGTTTGGATCTGGCTGTTGAACTTATGATTATGAAAAGATATACAGTTACCATGTAAATTCTATACCCTGTGTACACCTGTGTAACCAAGAGAACAACTTACTTTTGCAAAACATCCTGAAAACAAGAACATGTTAGAAGGTATCAAGAAGCAAGAGAGAAATGTAACACAGTAATTAACTTTTAGCTTCAAGAAGAGATGAAGCAACCGAAATATCTCAAGAATGAACATACTTAGCCTTACACTTGCTCTACAAGCAGGGAAAGAAACTGCTGAGACAGCATGCATATATCTCTCTTCGAAATAATCAACCTTTCTTTATTCCTAAAGAGAGATGGAGAATACTTTTTCCTGGTAAAAATGCAGTAATGAGGTGAACTGCGGAACTGCTGAAGAAATTAATAAGTCACCAGTAACAGACTGATTTAAGTTCTGTTACAGTGCTTTCTGACAAACTACAATGAAGACTATTTAAATCAGCACATCCTGGCAAATCTTAATTCTCAAAGCACTGGCCTCCTTTAAAAGAAAAATATCATTTATTGACTTTATCTTTGATTTCATCTTACATTTAGCTCATTTTTTCAATGCTTCTTTGTTATACAAAGGATGTGTAGAACATTTAACACGTTCCCTCACTGACAGTTTTTCTCTTATCAGTGTTCAAAAGCAATGGGTGTCACCCAGAGCTGAATGTCCTCGAAGCAAAGCTTCCCTCCACACTCTTCTGTGGTTTCTTTGCAAGCAGAACCAGGAGCTGAGCAAACAACACGGACTTTTGACTCTACACAAGCTCTCCACAGGCAGATTCCACTGAATACCAGTGCTTTTTGGCACTTGTCAGTACAAGGATGGCTTAGCTTTCTAGAAAGTCAATGCGTGAGACAAACATTTTACAGTTTTAATAAGAGATCCCCAAACCTTTTGAAAAACAGTCATTTTACCTTCTAACAATTCCTCAAAGTCATCTACAAAGAACTCTCGTAATGGTGGTCGTTTGGGTCGTTTTAGTGTATTGACCAGCTGCTGAATCTTTGCTGACACTCTGCTGCTCACTGGCACTCCTGCAGGACAGGGATCAATGGAGACATCAGTCGATGGCTATGCTGAACGTTACGCAGGGTAAGAAAAAGGCGAGGACTGCAAGGCCACCACAACTACAGTTTCATGCCATGCCGTGACCCAAGTATCCAACATTAACATCATTTCAGCGAAAAGGAACACAGATGTCTGGTTTAAATAAAAAACCAATACAATGTCAGAGCGAGCTTGCAAAATTAGTGGGGAAACAGCACAGAGACAGAGGGAAAGAAACACAGTGAAAAAACCCTCCCTACAGCAAATGTCAGTAACCTTAGAGAACCCTTCCAGGTGGCAATGGCAATGGTCAGTGAGAAGACAGGCACTGGCTGTCCCCACGGCCACTGGTCACACCAACACGGTCTGACTAGAGCACAGCTCAGCAAGGAGTGTGAGTCAGAGGCTCTGCCCCATCATTTATTCACCCCGTAGTGGACCTGTCCAATACCCATCCTAAACGTGGTTCGCATCTTTATTACTTCAGCATGACCCTGTTATCCCCTGAATGTCCTGACTGTCAACCCCACCAGCCAGTGATCCCCAAAGGGAGCACGCTTGCCCATACAGTGCTTTCAAACAAAAAATACAATTCTGAGCAGGAGCACGGGGCAAGCGGCACTTTTCAAGTATAATCCCATGAACCACCTCCCCTTTCCTTCTCCCTAGTCGAGTGCAAAGCCTCTGCAGCATTCATGTCGTCTGTTCCTGAACAGCTTTCTGTCACTGCATTGCAGAAATTTCAATTTCCTACCCTTCCATAAGGTTGGCTCCAAAACTTTCACCAAGTGTTTTTTGGGGCTGAAGCTGCTTAGTTTAGATGCGACACACTTGGGCAACAATTCCATACCCTGCTGAAATACTGTTTAATAAGTTTAAGAGGAGCAGTAAACAGGAAAGGGTTTACAAATAACTGCTTTTCAAAAAAACCCTCAGAAAATAAAACTTCAAACATGTCACTTTTCAAGACATAGCCATCCTGGCATGTCACATTCTTTGTCATTTAAGACCAGACCAGCTGTAACAAGGCAGCACGATAAAAGCAGATCTAAAGAGATTCACTACTTTCTTCTGCCAAGCAATTTCTACAGGGAGGCAGCTCTGCTGATTAAGAAGTTTTTCTCTACGTCAGCTTCATTTCTATCAGGTTATTTTAAGACCGTAAAGATGCTGCAACTTTGTATATGTTTATAAGTGAAAGGTGCCCAGAAGAAACAAAGAGCAGATGCACACAGTAACCACTAAAAGGTTCCGACACTCAAAACTGGTTTTGCTTTGTGACGTACCATCCCCAGTCTCCATAAGTTCAGCGTTTCCATACTTGGGTGCCACCCGTGCCGTTGATCCTTGTGGTCTTTCTACTTGTATTGAGTGCTCTGAGGTGTAAGTGGTAACATCTGGAGGGGCAGAATGATTTTCTGTGAAAAATAAGTTAAAAGGTTTAACCGTGTACCTCTAGTGGTGAAGGGCAGAAAAGCAAAGGGGGAAGGAAAAGATACCACTTGATTTTTATCTTCCCAACATCTGATCATGCGTTAAAAGTTAATGAACAAAATGAATGTATACAACTAGCATGTACAGCATGATTTTAATAAAGTTTCTCCTGATTAAAACAGGAGCTCCATATTTGCAATCATATAAGCAATAGGCTAAAAAAATTATACAATTAGTTTGCAGGTTCTCCACTGACATTTAATTTTATACTAAGGTAAAGCTCGTGGACAGCTTCAAAAAGAAAAGACCCAGACAAATACACTTTGGATAGATTATTGCATCATTTTTTTCTAAATGAAAAGAATACAGCATGTTGTCAATCACTTGCAAGTGTCAATGCATATCCCTTTTAGAACCTCTGTATTTTGAATACGCCCATTTTAGTTAAGAAAGGAATTGGTTCATATATTAGGAAAAAAACCTCAGTCAGAGCAGGGTTGGAATCCGGGGAAAAGAAAGAAAATGTAAAGAAACATGGACTTTGCATTCTGAATGGACACTTGCTTGTCTACTATTTTTAGACAGAGCTATTTCAACTCCTCTGCATAACAAAGACTTGCTTTCCAGAAGGCAAACACAATTTGGTCTGACTCACGCCAGCACCGCTGAACAATTCCACAGAGTGAATCTTTCTCTGCCATAGCCTCATCACTCAGCATGCTGCCACAGTTTGTTTTCCCATCTTTTCATGCCTGAGTCTGTATTACCTATGCATTTATACTATTTTTATGGGTTGTTTATATTTTTTCCAGGTTTTTATCAGCATTAGAGTAGATGGAGATAAATACCATGATACAACTTCTCTCTCGATTGACAGAAATGATCCCCAGCAGCCTCTGAGATACAAAAGAAGGCAGGTCTTCGTTCTGCTGCTGCTGGAGAGGAATGAACTCCATTTTACAACAGGGTAAGAGTCTTTAAAAATGCAAAAATTCTGGAAAAACTTGATCTCGTTCCAATACTATTTTCAATATGTCCTTTTTATTAAATCTGTCCTATAAGCATTATGGTGCCATAACTTCACTACAATACCAACTTCTACAGTAAATTTACCTCAAATGTAATTATAAAGCATTTTCATGTGTCTTGAACTACAGATCACTGTAATTCTGTGCATTCAATCCCAAATCCATGCACCACCAACACAGATAACTAATTCTTAAGGCTACACATACAGTTATGGGATTCTATATTAGATGTTTATTTCGCATACTTCTCACATGAAGGTAGCATTTGACAGCCAATAATCATGCAAAATTAGGACACGACATTAATGTCTGTGCTTGTTATTTAAAGTTATATTCATGAACATCATAAGGAGTCAACCTTATCAAGCAAACACGGCATCTGGTTCAGGAAAACAGAAGATGGTTTTTATCAAGCAGCTCAAAACCATCTCGCATCCCACACACATCCAGTTGAGCCTTTTCACTCTGATCACATCCATTCCTACAATTTTTCTGGAACAAACACCTTATATTGTTCTATAAGTGACCAACTAGAAATATAATAGCTTTGCTGGTAACTGGTTGAACATTATCAGCTATTTTAGGCCCAGTACAATTTTTGCCCTTTCTTGTTAAGTGACAAGGACTTTTTATAGAACATGATTGAATTACCCAACAACGAAGTCAATTAAAAATTGCTGATGTTTATCTTTTATCTTTTACTTACAGTGCATTTTTGCTATGCAAATAGGAGAGGAGATCATGACTAAGAAAATAATTGTACTTAGTCAGCTATTAGTAACATTAGAAAGTATTTTTAAAGTTAGCTATAACTGATTACATCTTTCCAGTGAAGTATTTAATCTTTCAGACTTTTCATGGCAACCTGAATTGGAGTTAAAGCATCTCCTTTCAGGTTTTAACATGGAGATGCTCTCCCTTCAGATCTATACACTTGAAACCAAATACTTCTTTGTAACACAGGATGCCAAGTCGGGTAAGATAACCTGAGAAAGAAGCTTCTTACTCTTTTGTATTGTAACAGGGTTTCCTTTTGAAAAAGCAGTACTGGCACTTGAAATTACCTAAAAAGAAACTCTCTTCCCAAGGTGGTCACCACTTGGGCCATTCCAACCCCAAAAAGTGGGGTTTTAGCAGCCTGGCTGCCCATCTGCTATTTACATTTCTATTAAGAAGAACCCTTATCCAGCAGAAGAGGAACATTAAGGTTTGTCTTGCCGTGTTCCTTTACAGTATCTGCTCAACAGATGTCTTATCATGGCAATATCTACAGCTGTAGGTTTCAGTCATTAGATTTACAAATCCTCAGTCAGTTCCCTCCTCAGAGCCAGGCTTGGAGAAATGAAAGCCATACAGGCAAACATTTGGTCTGAATGACTTCTAAAGAAAAAGATACTTGTTATGTGAAATGTACCCTTTTGTGTATAGAACAGTCAGTCCAGGCTTAGACTATGGACACGATCTGCTCAGTCTTCTGTCAGGTAGCTTGAAGCACTGTTTGAGGTTTAGTGAAGAATAATGATCCTGACACATCTGTAGACTAAAAAGTACAAACTGACAGCTGCATGACTTCAAAGCGTTTCCTCCATCAAACATACATATTTGCGTCACCTCCTCTTCCCATCTCTTTCGATATTCTCGCATTAGAAGATCACAGATAGAACAGCTGTTTCCAGTTAAAGCTCTCTTCATTTCTGCCACTGCAGTGACATAATTTACACCATTTTGTGAAAATCCGAAAGAACCAACAATGCGGAGCACGTTCACGCAGGGATGGAGTATGTGTCCTGACAGAGCCCCATGTCTGAGGAGAAGCAAAGAGGTGGAGGAATACTTTCCAGCGAAGTCTGGAAGCACAGGTAAGTACCATGTATTTGAAAAGCCTCTGGGAACTCAAAAGGCATCCCTGGAATATTATACTTGATGAAAATGTAGCTTTTTCTCCCAAAGAAGCTGTCTCTTCTGGTTGTCAGGGAAGGGAAATTCAGAGTCAGAGCTGTGGCTTTTGCCATCAGCTGGGTCTCTCCCTTATTGATATCCAGGTGACAGAGAGTATTTTAAACTACTCTCCTGTGTTATAAATTAGTATTTCCTCTCAGAACAAATAAGAATTTTAAGGTTGTCATAGAACTATCAGTCATGCCTTATGGCACATATTTACTTTATTAAAAGCCTAGGCAGCCTTTAATGTGGATAGAGGCCTTTGATTTTCAAGTAGAAACATTTGAAGCATATGAAGCAAAGATTAAATGCACCTAGAGGATCAAAATCTTGTAGTGAGATGTTTAACTCTTTATATAAATTTACAATCATAAGTAAGTGCTGTGGGATTTTCATTACTTGAACTTTCTGAGCTTTGGGATGTGCTTTCTCTCCTTGATTTTTACGTTTGTACAGATCCAAAAAATATAATACAGACAAATGAAAGCTTAACGCCTTAGATATATATATATACACAGTAATGATGCAAAGATGGGTCAGAACATTAGGTATTTTTTACAGATTTCACTGGTTTGACCTCTAAGTTCAAGAATTACCCAACACGACTGTGATTCCGACGCCAAACTAGACATTCTCACTGTAGCTTAGTACAGACACCTCAGCATCGTAAAGCTGAGAATAAATACTTAAAGGACATCTATCCTAAAGCAGAACTTTGGCCATAATAGAGGAGCTGCAGCAGCCAAATTAAATGAACAGTGTAATATTAAAAGCATATAATAGCTTATGCAAATTATCTAAATGATCCACAAAGATGAATTCTGATTATATTATAGCCAAAGCTTTTTATCAAACCCTTCTCAAGACTGCATTACAGTATTGAAAAAGGAAAAATCTCCCATTGATTCTGTGCTGCACCCTGGAGGTCAAATCCTACTGTGTATCAGAATGGAGGGCCTCTTTTTTGTTATCATTAAAGGTCTTTCCTGTTGCCCCTTAAATCTGTATTTATCAAAATCGGCATCTTCAGAGTACGGCACGAAATCCTTACATATTTACAGATGATTTCTCTCCTGTAGGCTGATCTGTCTCTGGAGAACAACTCCCTGGACCAAAGAAATGTCAAGCTATGGGAATATATGTTCTTTGTGATCAAGAACAAGTTGTTTCCAGAAGCTGAAGAGCTTCAGAAAACAGGATTAGTCTTCTCTCTCTCCTCCTCTCTTACCAAAGAGGATTATTCATCTATGATCACTGGCACACTGCCTCTGAAAGAGCAAGGCTATCTGTGGGAAGACTTTCAATCTCTTACCTCTCAGAATACACTGAAACTCAAAATCCACCTCTTTGGATTGAAAAGAAACAAAAGAGCTATTTAGTTTCAAGTTTTTACAGAAAGCAGCTCACCCATGAAGAAATAAATTTTACAGTTATCATCTGTGCAGCTTCTCTTACATTTCCAGCGATCTTAGCAACAATGACTGATGGTAACCTAAGATCACAGCCTCAATCTGTTGGCAGATATTACTCATGTTTTGTATCCAAATAACCTTTACGTTACTATATCACAACTACAGTTCCACTAGAGATGCAATTTAAGGTATCTTATTGTCAGAATGAATAAAAAACTGTACACACTGAGGTAAGCTTAACTGCTTCCTTCAAAGACGAGATCCTTCCAGTCAAGAACAAGGCAAAATAAACCAAGTTAAAGCAGCAGTATTTTTCCTCTTCTGCAGAATACTGCCATGTTAATTTAGCTCTATAAATGCTGTATTATTTACCGCAAATTCAGTGATTATAGAAGAAGACTTTCTGTGCCAGATTTAAAATTACTGAAATGTCACATTATAAAGAAGCTATATTTAAAGACACATTAAGACTTGGTGTGTGAGTAATACAACCTTTTACAGTTTGGATAAATTTAATTCTCTATGCTATAATTTCCTCTAGCATTTCAAGATGAAGTCACAGAATATATAAAATGGAATGACTAATATGTTCAGAGTGTATGTGTTTCTAAAACAAGGTTCTAAGCTATTCATTTAGCATGAATTTTAAGAATACAATAGAAATTCTTCCCCTGATTGCAATTCAGCAATTCCAGACCATGGTGAGAGGATTACTTATCTGAAAATACAGGTGTTCTATCAAGCTATACTCAGAGAAGAAAAAAAAAAGGATACAGACTACTGTTCCAGCACATAAAATCAGGAACATTTAAGATGTTTTCATGTATCTCATTACACACACTTGACAAAGAATGATCAGTTGGGGAACAGTCACACGAACCTGCATTTCATACGAGTAGTAGAACAGTAGCAAGGTTGCTTTATCTGTTCCAATATAGATTCCAACAGATTTTTATGGAGGCACTCAAAATACAGCCCCAGCAAGAATGCACCCACAGCAGATGCCTCATATGATAAACAGCAACTACTGGAGAATGAAGGGAAAACAACCCTGCTTTTCACGTGTCTAATCAAGGAGCTGCCTCATTTTAATGAAGACTAACGTCAATGGCACAATATTCAGAAATAATGAATGTCTGTGAAGCTTAGCCCTAATGGAAAGAAAGCTTCGACTTCCTAGGATCTTTCCAAAGGATATAAAAACAAGTTACCACTAATAATAACACCTTCCTTCTCCAAAGGTATGTAATGGTCTTTCCCAAGGACTATAATAGCTAGATATCCCAGCCCAAGTATTCTAGATTCAGTTAAGTGCAGAACAAAATACCTTTAAGAGGACCTACTGTTAACAGAATTCTCAAAAATCAAACTATGTATTTAAAGTGGTGCGGCACTAGGGGAAACTTGTATGCAAGCAATCTGTAATACTGTGCTGATTTTCCTTACTGATGGACCCTACAGAGACCTTTTTTAGCGCTAAGTAATGGAAACCATGCAACTGCACATTTTAAGATATCTGGGAGCCAACAGCTAGACCCTGTTGCCACAATGCAAGTTTACCCCCCCATCTAAATTGTCAGTTGTTTTTTTTTCTTCTCGTGAAATAAGAGCATAAGACTGTCTCTCAATATAACATATGAAAATAGAAAAAAAGGAAAGAAGAAAAGGCACAGGAAAGACTTTTTTAAGACTTCATATAGCAGCATGAGCTGAACGTGGGAGACAAAATTCATGTTAAACTGGGCATACTCAAAATGTCTGTATACCAACCTATATGCGTTTGAGCCATAACATCAGCTAGTCTGTGTGCAGCACCGCTGCCTCCGCTTTGTGTCGAGGAGGAGGATGTGGTTGATGTCGTAGAGCCGTGGATCGCTTGACTGATCCAGTGTTCCATGTTTATGCTCCCCTGACTTGAGGTGGGAGTTCCCTGCGAGTCGCCCTGCACGGAGCCTTCATCTTCTGAACCAGAAGAAGTATCTAGTAATTAAAACCAGCTTGTTAACTTGCAGTGCTTTGGGGTTTTCTTAATAGAAGTAAGGTATGTTCATATTACAAATCTAAAGATAATTGTCATTAAGAAAAACTCACGAAGGTAGGCAAACATAAAAAGAAATATCTGTAATACTGAAAGCCATAGAATGAAGAAAAATGCCAACAGTGCACTGAGAGCGCTTTCCTGCTCTAATGCCATGCCTTGTGTATTACTGTACAAAAATAAGGATAATAAAAGAGTCTTCCTTTATAATGTGGCTTGAGAATCTGAAGATCTCCAACCATTTATTAACAGTCCAGAATACTGAAAATATTTTCCTAAGCTCAGTCCACAAAGTCTGTGAAAAATTTTTGCAGCTGTATAAAGCCCACCCATCTCAGTGAGAAACCGAGTCCCAGATGGATTCAGCAAGTATGAGAATTCATGGGATGTGGGGTATTTTCACCGTCTAGTAGGTAAAAGAGCAGATAAATTTGCAAAGGGATAGCACAACTGATTGTAAAGACAAAGACCCATTACAGTGTTAGGGAATAAACTAGAAACTTGAACTTTTGAGTCACAGAAAATATGACAACATGGCCATAGTTAGGGCCTCATAAGACCAAAAGGACCAATGCTAGTTGAGGTACCACCAAGTGCAATGCCGCAGTGGCCTTTCCAGCCACTGAGTTCACCTTCTCTTCGAACATACCTTGACGTTATGCTCAGTGGGCTTCAAATGACATTTCCATCACTATCTATGCCAATAGATTGTTAGTTCATGTCAGTACAAAGAACCGTTTTTAAAATTCTCATCAAACACAGAGAGACGCTCACCTGGAGGTGTGTAGGCATCCATTGATGTTTGCACCACCAATGAACGTCGTTTCGAGGGCATTGGGACTGCCATTTTCCTTTCTTTATGTTTCGCAAGGGCTGCCTGAACTGCTTCCGTGTGGACATCTGGAAGGAGAGAGAGATTTCAAGCCGGCATTCGGACAGGAGCTGTTTGTTTGTTTGTGCATCCCCGGCGCAGGTTTGTTTGTACGCAGGCTGGGCTGACAACGCCTGTCAGTGATCAAAGGCCGGGAACGCAGGGGATCTCAGAGGATGTGTGAGCAGAAAAAGCAGCTACAGTGAAAAGCACCGTACCAACAAACAAGCCCTTTGAGCTGTACAAAATCCCCAGAACAGCGTTGCAGTATTTGAAGAGTAGGAACTCCGCTTCGCCAGAGCAAACCTTTGTTTAACCAAGAGCTGTTACTTCAGCAATCGTCAGTGTTTCAGTGGAAGCGTGGTGTACCCACAATGCCTGTTCTTAGAATGAATGAGGTTTCCACGCTAGACAAAAGTCACAGAGACTTAAGTGAACAGGAACATTTGCTGAAAAGGTAAGAGGTATGTGAAATGCCACAACAGAAACAGCAGCAGGTCCCCCGCTCACAAATCCTCCTCCTGCCTCCTTCACTTGGCTTTATTCACAGAAAAGTAAATATTATGTAGGGTTGACCTGAGGTGGAATGAGAAGAAAAAGCACCGTGAGCACAGGCCTGGTGCTTTGCAGGTGGGTGCCAATGGATCCAATGGATCCCTTCTCCATGAAGACATCCCCAGTGAGGAGCTTCTCTACCCTTCACGTGTATATACAGCAGTCTGCCTCCCCAGGTCTGAAAAAGGCTATTTATCCTATCTAAAAGACACCAGCAACATGTTTTGATTAATCACTTTGTTTTGTGCAAATCTTTTCATTACTACCACAACTATACATTGAAATTAGTCTAATTTCAGCTTACTACCTTGCGTATTTCTATTGGTTTTGGACAAGACACATGTGAGGAGACCATGCAAAACACACGGCAGACAACAAAAGTCACTTATGGTTAAAGAACTTGCCACAATGATCATTTAGCAGATGACTGAGAGCACATTATACGTTCCCTTTTAATCAGTCACGGTTAGCTGTAGGAACCGTAGTTGTGGGCACTATTTAGCTGTTGCCATCTGTGAAGCAGGAGCAAAGTGCAGCAGGTTTAATCCCGAGTGATCCCACTTCTGCTCCTGTTGAGTTTGTTTGAAGACGCCCCTTGCAGGCAGGTTTGGCAGCACACGGCCTGTTTTGTACCCCTGTGTCGATGTGCTGGCAGCTCTGAACAGGCAGTGTTCCCCCCGAAAAGCAACAGGCAAGAGAAGAGTATATATATATATATGTATATATGTGTGTATATATGTATATCTTTATTTAAAGAGCTGTTGATTGGATCACGCCAGGATAAGTAACTTGTTTAACAACTGGGAAGGATGACTGGAAGCATGAAATGATACACTCTGCTGATAAGCCGCAATGTCTCATTTTTAACAATAGTGTTCCCTATCTTCTGCCAGGGCTTAATCACCTCTCAGTGGAAAGACTGCAGGGAAGAGTAAGTCTAAGAAAAAGAATGTTATCAGCTGCTTCTGTGATTTGCTTCTTGCCTTTGTTTTAAATCATGAAGAGGATGAGCACGTCAGCGAAAGCAAAGCAAGAAAAGCAAAGGGCAAAGCTGGAAAAGCACACTCGGAAGACAAAAGAGCTGTGCGGCCGACGGACCAAAATGGAGGCAGATTGCAATGCTAACATCGAACCAGAAAACCACCTCTCTCCTGTCAAGTCATTATTTTAAAACAGAAGGTTTAAGGTCTTTGTTAGGATTAAAACCTGGTGAAAAGTTTATGTGAACAGTATCAGGCTAAGAAAATAAACAATGTAAGTCTTCACTTAACAGCATGTCCCCAAGAGAAATTCCTACCTGCTCGCTCCACAAGAATGCCAATAACATATACAGGACTGAACACACTCACTAGTAGTTTGTGTTTCTCATCCAATGAACAGGGAAAATTCTTGGTTTTCCTTCAAAGCATAGCAATTAGATATCAAGCAGTCAAACAGGAGTTCTTCCTTCAAAAAAACCCCAACCTCTACAGTAATTTTTGGAAGACAATAAATTTTGCTGATCAAGACAGGAAGAGCTATTTGTATACTATTGTATTTAGGACTGGTTTTTACTATACTAGGAGGGAGATGAGATGTAACTTAAATTCTGTAAAAGTTTTTTAAAGGAGAATAGTTGACGGAAAATAATTATTAAAATGCTTAGTGACAGCTGGACACTGAATCATAACTTGCAAATTCTTTGACTTCTTTTTTGATGCTTTTCTGATATAAGAAGGTAAACTCATCAGCTTAATTAAAAAACACTCTGCAGGGTTTTGATTTTCAAATGAGTCCACAGGAGTTCAGGAATTGAATTGTTTTCTTAATAAAGCACATGCCTGATATGTTTACTCATAATGGGTTACTGTGGAATAAACCATACTAAAGATTACTTAAAAACAAACAAACAAACATACACAACAAAACAAAAATCAAACCAGGAAGGAAATACAACGAGAAATATAAGAAATTCTAAATAAACAAGAGAGAAGCTGCCCAGGGACAAGGAACACATCCACCTGCTCCCAGCCTGGCCTGCAAGGTCAGCTATTCAGAAGGCATCACTCAGAGCATGGGGGCTACTAAAGAATAGGACACGTGTCTAGAAAAGGCTGAGGACAGACAGTCCAGAGATGGTTCAGGGACTATCAGCAACAGCTTCCAGGCATTGAGGAGGAGAGGAAATCAAAGCAGCAGAAACAGTCAAGCTTGGATGAAAAATCTTTTCACAATGTTCTTTCCCAGAAATAAAACTCTTGGCTGAACCAAGTGTCTCTAAGCATCTAAAGAAAAGCTAAGGATTAGGTAAAGAATGAATAACAGCCCATATGGTTTGTATGGTCTGCTTTCTGAACGAAAGCCTATTGATGGGTTCTGAAGATGCCCTTCAATGTATTTTGACAGTCTTGTATAGAGTGGGACTTGTAAAGCTAATGAACACCATTCAAGCCATTCACACCTAGAGACTAAGTCCCAAAGTACTGAGAAATCAGAGAGGTGAGGAAAAGCCAGACTGATACTTAAGAATGACACTTGAGAACAACTCATGGGTTACATCTATCCTGTAATCACAGAACAACAGAAATAGTAAGCAGGTACGTTCCCACCAAATATCAGCTTCAGGTATCACAGAAGGGACTCATAGAATGGTTTCGGCTGGAAACAACCTTAAAGATCACCTAGTTCCAAGCCCCTTCCATGGGCAGGGACACCTTCCACTAGATCAGGTTGCTCAAAGCCCTGTCCAACCTGATCTTGAACACTTCCAGGGATGGGGCATCCACAGTTTCTCTGGGCAGCCTTTTCCAGTGCCTCACCATCTTCACACTAAAGAATTTCTTTCAGTTTAAAGCCATTACCCCTTGTCCTATCACTACTTGCCCTTGGAAAAAGTCCCTCTTCAACTTTCCTTTAGGTCCCCTTTAGGTACTAGAAGGCTTCTGCAAGGTCTCCTCAGAGCCTTCTCTCCTCCAGGCTGAACAACCCCAACTCTCTCAGACCGTCTTCATGGGAAAGGTGCTCCAGCCCTCCGATCATCTTTGTGTCCTCTTCTGGACTCGCTCCAACAGGTCCATGTGCTTCCTGTGTTGGGGGCCCCAGAACTGGATGCAGTTCTCCAGGTGGGGTCTCATCAGAGCAGAGGAGCAGAATCACCACCCCCAACCTGCTGATCTTGTATGTTTCTTTTGATGCAGCCCAGGACACGGTTGGCTTTGTGGGCTGCAAGTGCACGTTGACAGCTCATGGTGAACGTCTCATCAACCAACACTTCCAAGTCCTTCTCCTCAGGGCTGCTCTCAACACATTCTCTGCCCAGCCTGTATTTGTGCTTTCCATAGAAATGCTTTGCTTTTCTCCAGGTTTTAGCTTTGCTTTTCTGATCTACAAGCCAACTTTGCTGGTGTATCACAAGGAATGTTAACCAAAATACAACTAATAATCTCTTTTTGTAGTTTTATGAAGCATGGTTTTAAATCTAAACAGAAATGTACACCCCTCACCAAAGAGTGACCTTGGTGATTCGCTTCTCATCAATTTGCCTTTATCTTGGTGCCCATCATATTGTTTGTGACCCATTCCCTTTCATTGCTTGCCCCCAGTCTGTCCCTAGCAGCTTCTGAAAAAATGCATGGAGACTGGCAATAGGAAATTATACAACAGTAATTGGAAGCTCCTTGTTCACTAAAGGAAGGAAACCACATTTGTGATACGCACTGGGATGAAGTACAGTGAGCATAAGAAGACTGGTCCAAGTTCCCTTGGGATGAGAAACTGCTTATCCCCCCTGAATCCCATCAGCACAACGCTGTTTGTATTCTCCACATATCACAGACAGCATCAGCAGAGAACATCACATTAGAATTTCAAACCGTCTCTGGCAGGGTGATGCCCCTTGTATTGCAGGTCTGACAAAAGGGTCTGAACTGTCTTCTCAATCTACCCTGGTACAGTCAAGCTAACTGAATTCATCATATTGTGACTGAGCATTGCTTTAAAACACAAATTTCGTCCTAAATTTTCCTGAAAAAATAGTTAATGTATGCAGCTTTCATTAATTAAAAGGAAAAATTAAAACGTCAACAAACTCCCCACTTCTCTTTCCTCCTAGTGTGGCATGCTACAATTTCTCATCTATTACAAAGTTCAGACAGAGTTTCAAACACAAGTATACCTTGGTGTAGTTGCACTCAAGTCTTCTGAAAAAGTCCCAAGTCTAAGTGGAAAGAAAATGCTGTCAGGCAAAATGTTCTTTCATGTAGAAGTCTGTGACATTCTAACTACACTGTTACAGCTGATAAAACGTCTCCAGGTCCTGACCCTCCAAAAGGCTCCTATAGATAACAAAATCTTTATACTCTTCCTATCTGGATTTTCCACAAGAAAGTCTCATCAGAAAATCTAGAGCATAGAGTAAAATATCACCACTTCGACGTACAGTAGTAGGAACCGACACACAGTTCCTATCCGCTATTGTCATCCACTGTTTCAGGTTGGCCAACCATTTGTTGAATGCAATTTGTGAGTTTGTACTCAAGGAATCAATAAATGGGAAAGAGGAAAGAAAGACGGTTGGGAAAGCTGAACTTGTGGTGTCAGTATTCAGCCCGACACGTATTTCTTACAGGCTGCCTGACAACACTTAGCAAACCCCAGACAAATCAACTCTGTCCCCAGCCTTCACTCTGTTGTATTCAGTGTTTTTTATTTGTTTATTCTCTTCCTTTATTTTCTATGACAGGATAGAGAGAGCAAGCATACTTCTGGGAGCAAAGTCAGGAAGTGAAACACAAAGGAAGTGGAACTGAAAACACAAGAGAAAGTTTCCCTTTGAAGAGCTAATGATCTATTAAACAAGAGATGAGGCCTCAAAATGGTGGGCAGAGAAATTAAAACTGGCACAGAGAATGAGGGTCCATAAGCTCAGACTCCCAAGAGCCCATGGTTTTGCTCACTGCGCTCCACAATCAGAAATTCTCATCTATTGCAAACAGAGGGAAATTCCTCATTCCCACCGTCAGGACGGATTGTGCAGCTTTCCCGGGAGGTGCTCTGCTTAGCACAGGCGCTCTTGTCATCTGGTTTACCTTGTAACTTGGCACAACGTTGTGCTCCTTTTTTAACTGAAAAAGGAAATAAAACCCCCCTGCTAGCACACATCACTACACAGCTCCAGCTCGATATGGACCCTGTTTTCTCCATCGTTGTTTCCAGTTTTATCCCTCCGTGCAATCTAATGGCTGCATGTTCAACATATCACTGCGTCTGACCGTCCACGCACAAGGCAGCAAGCCCATCTCTGCTTCTGTGGAGCCAAGCGTCACAGCAAACCAGCGGGAGACCAGAGAGGCGGTGGTCGGCACGGCTGTGCCCCAGGGACGAGCCTGCGCTCAGAGGCTGTTCATTTAAACACATCCAACACGGGAGACAGCAACCTGTCCTCAACTAGGAGGACAAGGAATTTGAGAAGGACAAAGAATTACTGGAGGGAGTCCAGCAGAGAGCTGCAAAGATGGTGAGGGGTCTGGAGCATCTTACAATGAGAGACTGAGAGAGCTGTGTCTGTTCAGCCTGGAGAAGAGAAGCTGAGAAGGGATCTTATCAATGCTGACAAATATCTCAACGGTGGGTGTCAAGAGGATGGACCAGACTCTTTTCAGTTGTGCCCAGCGATAGGATGAGGGGCAACACGTGCACACTGAAACACAGGAGGTTCCATCTGAATATGAGGAGAAACTTCTTTACTTGGAGGTGCCAGAGCCCTGGAACAGGCTGCCCAGAGAGGCTGTGGAGTCTCCTTCTCTGGAGACATTCAAACCCGCCTGGACACCTTCCTGTGTGATCTCCTCTGGTGAACCTGCTTTAGCAGGTAGGTTGGACTGGATGATCTCCAGAGGTCCCTTCAGCCCCAACCAGCCTGTGACTCTGACTGGATGAAAGCAGATGTTCAGGAGATAACCATGTTAACTGCTGACAGGTGGATAGTGTCCAAAGGTTAAATAATAATGCCGAAAACCACAGCAGTAAATCCTGTTAATTACAGATTGCTTATACTCTTTACCCCATTTTCACCGTGTTCTTTAAGCATTTATTACCTACATTTTTGATAGCCCAGAATGTAGAATCATAGAATGTCCTGAGTTGGAAGGGACCCACAAGGACCATGGAGTCCACGCAATTTTTTCTGGGGGGAGATGTGACAATTGTTTTTTCAGTCAGTAGTTGGGTTGGCACACAGAAAGAGAGCCTGGCCAGGAGTTTTAGTCTGGTTTGTATTGGCTCTGGGATAGGAAAAGTCTCTTCTGAAATTTTACCAAAGTCTTTTCTGTAGAGCATACTTTCTCTCCTCCTTGCACAAATGTATGTGTATTTATAGTAAGTGGCGAGTTTCCCCTGTGACAAGCTGTCCTCTCCCAGCTACTGACTTTGGGAAGGCAGTACATATGATCCTTCTGCGCTCAGATGAGCTCCACAAGCAAATAAGCTTTCCTTTCCTGAAGGCAGAAAGCAATTGTTATGTGATGAACAAGGTCAGCCTTTTCCTGGTCCACATATGGAGCCTCACTGCAGCATCTCATGTTTCCCTACAGCTGCTAGAAGAACACTCCCATGCAGTGTGCATCCTTGCTTGGCATGGAGCGTGATCCTGAATCGCCCGTCCCTTAAACCGCATCAACAGGGACACCCCATTGCTGACTTGAGCCAGACACAGTCCTTGGAAGCTCTGAACTGTAACTGAGACATCTGAAATACGCTGCTTATTCCTAGTCCTCCCACAGATTTTTGCAGCTTTTAGCAGGAGATTGAGTTTGCTCCTTCTTGTTCAGCTCCTTTTTAAAAAACAAAAATCTATTCAACAAACTACAGTCTCATTCTTCCTCAGTGTGGAGGGGTTGTTAAAATTTGGTTTAACGTGCCTCAGCAGCTTCCTTTATTCAGTATTAGTTGCATTTGCTCCACGGGCACGTCAAACACTCAACATACTGTAAGCAAAGTGATACCACCTCACGGATCAGGGATCTGTTAGTTCTGGAAGGATCACGAAACAGGGCACCTCTCCCACAGCAAATATCTGCTACATTTAAAATTTCCACGTTATAAAACTGCTCCTCACGCCCCCTGCATAAAGTGCCTCAGCACACAAGAGAAAAACAGAATCTTCTTTTGCACTTAAATCAGGTCTTGCAGTTGTTTGTCAAGTAGTTCTCTTGTATCTAATTTATCACGCAGCCCTATTTTTTTTTTTTAAGAAAATAAATTAGACTTGCTGTAGAAAGGAGTTGTGCATTGTTATAATAAAGATAGCACAAGTCTGTTTCTACCTGTGTTTCAGATAAAATACATTACTTCTATTGTCTTTGAGTTTTCTCTTTCCCAGTGATTATAAAGCCTTGAGACCAAATCACCAGCTGTTTAAGAAACTCAAAAATGGAAAAACAAGCTGTTGCCTAATTTTTGCTGTACAGATGCAGAACTGTCCAGTAGAGTCCCCCCCATCCTCCACAGTCTGGTTTGCCGGTTCTGCAGTAACGGTACCTCCATTCCTGCCCCCAGGGGACTTACCCTGGAAGAATCAAACCGCTGGGAGACATACTTGGATGGGATCTGAATTCATCCATCTCACCTGTTTGTTCCTTTTGCCTCATATAATTCCTCTCCCCTAAGCAATTATTGTCTTTTATGATTTAGCCTTTGGAAATAATCTTTCTTCCTTTGCTTTAGTAGCCAATTCCTGGTAAGACGATGATACGAGTGGGAGTAGGATGGACCCAAGGACTCTGAGAAAGTTCAGCATCCTTGATTGTTATGCGAAAGTTCACAAACACAACTACTCACTCATAGAATGGCAGATTATGAAGATCAAGAAGGCTGATGCTCCACACTAATGAGTTGAGAATGCCAAAAGATTTTTAATAAGAGGTTATTTATGTAAAATAATACATATTTATGTCTTACTTATATTGCAGTAAAGGATCAGCCCTGCAGTCAAACATTTAACAAGTAAGTAAAACCACAAACAAGCCTGTGTCAGGGAAGCCAGTATCTGAGGTGGCACCAAGGAAAAGAGCTGGAAGAACAGGCAGGCGCTGCAGGAGGCAGCAGGAGCAAGGCCGATTATTGCTGCACCAACACACAGCGCGACACAAGAATCCCAACAGCTTCCGAGTTACTGCAGGGAGGCAACGGATGCTATGTGAAAACAGTGTTATCAAACCAGAGCTATCAAAGGTGAATTTGGGCTGAAAATTCTAGATAAGGCTAAGGATAGCAATAGTATACAAAGTAATTACACAGAGGAAAGGTTGGCAATTGCTGCCTTACAGGAAACTAGTAGCTGAAAGCATGGAAGTCTCTTATGAGCTTAATCAGACTTTTGTTGTAGCTGCCATGGAAACAAAGGATATACTGAGAATTCATTTCCTAATATATGGCCTGTAAATACTCTGAGTAGAGATAATTTGGTAGCTACATCTATTGGAAATGCAATCAGGACGTACTAAATAGGGCGAGACAAGGTAAATGTGGTATCATCAGAACAGATTACAGTTAGGCTTTGTCTTTTGATTGTCCTGGGCCAACAGCATTGACTTGTTTTGAGGCAGATACAGGGCAAGTGGTTTCATAAAAATCGCTGTGTTCATCCAACACAGATCAGTCCTCAGAAAATCATCACTCCTCTGGGAATGTGAAAGTCAGTGAGTCCATATATAATAATGGATCTCTGCTGTGGGTGATGCTATAATGAAGCAGTCTCAGAATACTTTCACAATCTCTCTGGGTATTAAGATAGGAAAGCAAATAGCCCAAACAGTGTGACACCTAATTTCTCTCCAGCTGCAAGCAGGTGTGCTATTAATTCTGAAATATGGCTTTCACAACAAACACAGGGAATACTCAATTGAATGCAAGAACATCTGCTCTAAGAGGACTCTCATTTATACAAGGGCTGTGGAGGTTACTAACAAATAAACTTATATTTAAAAAAACAATTTAAGTGTGTAAGTTTCAGTCCTTGGGATGTTTAAACTGTATATACCGGGCCTCTGGTTTTACTGGGAACTGGGGATACATGGACAAGGAGGGGAAAGTTCTGCTGACTTTTCATGAATTCAGAGCCAAACTTTGTTGACCTGCACAATTTTTGGCACTGCAAACCCCTGCACCCCATGAACATGCCACTGACAAAGGCCTGGCTCTTCTGCGATGCTGCAGCCAACGAACTGCTGGCGCTCCGCAAAGGGCTGGGCTGCCCAGTTCCACCTCCTGCTGCACACCTGAAGAAGCCCGAAGCTTTGTAGGTTCTCAGGTGGTCAGAAAGCTTAACTCTAAGGAAGAAAAGCACGACTGTCATCTCCCACTTTGGATGGCAGTGGTGATAATCCATAATTCTGGGTGGAAGGAATCACAGAATCACAGAATCGACTGGGTTGGAAAAGACTTCAGAGATCATCCAGTCCAACCCTTGGTCCAACTCCAGTTCATTTACCAGATCATGGCACTCAGTGCCATGTCCAATCTCAGTTTAAAAACCTCCAGGGACGGTGAGTCCAGCACCTCCCTGGGCAGCCATTCCAGTGCCTGACCACTCTCTCTGCAAAGAATTTATTTCTAATATCCAGCCTAAATTTCCCCTGGCAGAGTTTAAGCCCATGCCCCCTTGTCCTACTGCTGACTGCCTGGGAGAAGAGACCAATCCCCACCTGGCTATAACTTCCCTTCAGGTAGTTCTAGAGAGTGCTGAGCTCACCTCTAAGCCTCCTCTTCTCCAGACTAAACAACCCCAGCTCCCTCAGCCTCTCCCCATAGGTCCTGTGTTCAAGTCCCTTCACCAGTCTTGTTGTTCTTCTCTGGACCTGCTCTAGCACTTCAATCTCTTTCCTGAACCGAGGGGCCCAGAACTGAACACAATACTCCAGGTGTGGCCTCCCCAGTGCAGAGTACAGGGGAAGGATCACTTCCCTTGTTCTGCTGACCACGTTATTTTTGATACAGGACAGGATCCCATTGGCCTTCTTGGCCACCTGGGAACACTGCTGGTTCATGTTGAGCTCCCTGTCCATTAGTACCCCCAGGTCCCTTTCTGCCTGACTGCTCTCCAGCCACTCTGCTCTCCAGGAAGGCAAAAGCCGAACAGGCAGGTGGGAGAGCTGCACAGGCAGGTTGCGGAACACAGCGGTTATGTGATGGAAACCGAGGACACCAAACCAGAGGACTGAACTCTTCATGACTCCACTGCTAGTTTTGCTGAAAGGCATAGTTGTTGCTCTACTTTGGATTCTTCAGCTATTATAATAAAGTTGATTTTAAAATGTTTTCCTCTAAACTCTGGGATTTAAAACTATATTAACTCCACTCATAAGTGAAACAAAAAAACAACATGCAGGTCTCCCACTAATAATTTCCATCCCTCCATTTATTTATTGTCTCATTTGTAATGCAATCTGGAAGTCAGCTTCACAGAGTGACTTCATCTCAGGGCCCCTTATTATGCGATCTGAAGTAAATCAACTTTTTCTTGTTTCTCTCTGGAGATCCTTGAGTAATTTTCCTCAAGAGTTCTGCTATTATCCCTACAAATCTTCCTGCTGGGTCAAAAGCAAGGATGTGGTCATATAAATTATATCATTGCACAAGTTCTTCAACCTCTTCTTTTGCCCTAATTGAGTTGTAGCTTGAAATGAAGTTTGTAAGTAAACTAAATCAAACAGGACATTAAATAATCTCTGAATAAGTGTGCCTACAGCCAGGTTAATTAATACAGATTAACTCTTAAGTAACCCTTGCTCACCTGAAGGGTTAAGAAATTATTTATTTTA
The DNA here is from genome assembly GCF_037038585.1 of Patagioenas fasciata. Taxonomy (NCBI): domain Eukaryota; kingdom Metazoa; phylum Chordata; class Aves; order Columbiformes; family Columbidae; genus Patagioenas; species Patagioenas fasciata. The sequence continues at coordinate 158,236,611 of NC_092521.1, read as the reverse complement.
TTATGAGCCACCTTCATATTTACAAGCAGTCCCATCTTGATACATAGCACATTTGTCATATTTTTCTTTTTTAATATTCTTTGGAGAAATGCTAAATGATAGGGATTCAATAAAAACAATGTCTCAAACTTTTCTATTCCATCCTTTCCTCTACCACGCACTACAACTCTTACATTCTCCTAGTATAATTCTTTTTCATCAGTTCTGGCAAGATTTCCGAATGAGATCTTGAACGTCCTTTTAAAAATGTAAGCCACCCATATATTTTAAAATCACCATGAGGTAAGCTGCAAACACACAAAATGTCAGCAACCTTTGTTACGGTTCATGCACACACTCACCTCACGGTAAATGAGAACAAATGGGTGGTAAGGCACGAACCCAAGCTCCTAGAGCAGAGCAGCTCAGCTCCCCAGGGCCTGGTGCCAACCTCTCCCCTAGGATCTGGGTCTACAGCTAATGCTCTCTCACCCTTATTTCAAATGCCCCCCAGACCTAGCCTGTGGTTATTTGAATTTCAATGATTTCATGCTCAGCATAAGCTGTTCAGTCTTTTCCCTGTTGAACCACAGTGTGGGAAAGGTGGCTCAGGAATTTGAGCTGGGAGAGTTGTAGTTAGCATGCATTTGTTTTGGCAGTATCACCAAAAATCTCCTATATTAAGATGTCTTTTAAAAGAACTGCTGCGTGCGCTCGGAAAACGAGCTGTTCTCTGCAGCGGTGGGATCTCTGGGGCGAGGGCTGGCAGCCCTCCAAACACGGTGTACCACACTGAATCTTTGCCATCTTCAGAAGTTAAACACATCGGAAAGTATCAGCAAGAGTGAGCGGGAGAAGGAAGGTACTCGCTGTCGAGAGTCCAGGTACCACAATCCCCTTACCTGCAGGACTCGTCCTCCATGCTACCAGCTGAGAGAAGCTGATTCCACTACGGTATTTCTCAAAACACTCCATTTCTCAGCTCCCAGCCCAATGCACGGCTGTGACTTTTAATACCTGTCCACATAGTTCATGTAGCTCATTTGCTGGTCTTTGCTCTAGGACACTGTGAACCCTTAGATATAGAGGCAGTGCAATTTCACTTACGCTGCTACTTCCCACACCACTTCTGACATCTGGAAAACTCAGGTTTTTAGAGCTCACTGGTCACATTTTTCTTAAGCATTATACTTGCTCCAGGCATTGCAGAACACCGCTCCCCTTCAAGGCCTCTTAGAGACCTCACAAGAAACAAGGGCTTAATAAACATGGCCCAACCCATCTGTCATATCCTCATCTCATCAGGGGAGAATTTGACAGCAGAAATCATAGATCCAAGAGCCGCTACCTCATTCCTAACACATGCATGTGCATTTGAACATATTACTCTGCATTCTCCATGATATAATGTTGATTTTTTTAGTTTTTGATTTTTATTGGCACATACTTTTCATGTATTTACATCATTTCCCCCCTTTTTTGTTTTTACTGACAGGTGTGGGAACAGTGAAAGCCAGGGCCTGGCACATGAGGAGGTGCTCTGGTTTTCAGCATCGTGATGGAAAACTGAAGCTTTTTGGTTTGGCATAATCTGAAGGCCACAGAAATGACCCTTCAGAAAAAAAAGAAGTTGGAAAGGACCTGACATTTGAATTTTCCATGTGTTGAACACTCAGCTGAGGGAGGATAACACACTTGTTCCCTGGAGAGGAGTTAAAACAGGCGCTGTAGGTCTCTGAAGGAGAGTTGCTCTCTGAACCCCACAGGCCACAACTGGCCCAGAAACGCAGATCTGGAGGAGGTTTATCGTGATCAAGGGAACCATTTCTGATCAGGAGGATCTGCCCAGTTTTCCCAGGGGGTGTTTTGTTCGGAACTGCCTGGGCAGCTGCTGCTGTACCGCCCAGCAGCCTTTCTGTGGCAGCAGAGCCCAGCATTGCTCCGGCCACCGCAACAGCCCCGGCTGGGGCCAACCATGGCCGGGCCTCCGGGGAGAGGATATGGTCACTGCTCCCAGCACCGGAGCAGGAAAACTGTTCTGACAAAGCAAGGCAGCCTGTGTAATGGTATTTTCAATAATGGTGGCAGAAGCTTCAGGTCCTTCTATGAGGTGTTTCGATGTGAGCGGGAGCAGAACGTAGCCAGTGCTAACCAGGGAGCAAACGAATGCCTAGTGACTGTGTGGAAGGCAATGTAAGGCTAACGTCCTCCGAAAAATCTCAGTATTTGACTGAGTTCGTTCATGTAGACAGCATCATAAGACTGCAGAAGCTTAGCCATTCAGGTTACCTGCTTGCTCACTTGCAATTCCCATCTCCTCATCCCAACACATCATACCAAATCCATGGATTTTCAGTTTCCAAAAGTACCTGTTTTCTAAACTGCACTAAGAAAACAAAGCCGTATGTCCAGCTGCAGCTATGACCATTATTACCTTTGTACTCAAGTCTTGCCCCTGATGTTGCAGTCACGTCACTTGAGCCAGACCGAGCCGGGTGCTGCCACCTCCTCTGCATGCAGAGAAAGACCTGGAGTGCAAGCCAGTCTGCCTTCAACTGGGTTTTCTTGTCTGAAACACCACTGGCCATAAAAGCCTCTTTGCAAAAGTCACTGATCCAGCCTACAACACTATTTGGCTTCAGCGTCATCTTGAGCCCCAAGATAATGTTATAGAACAGGCACTGAGTAAGGAATGGCAGCTGCTAAGAGAGGAACATTGCCGCGATCCGCATTTGGCAAACACCTCCAAATGCTGTTTCTAAGTGAGTAAATACTAGAAGATTTTTTTATGTTCAGTAGTAAACAAATCAAAATGCTTTTGAATTAATATCAGCTAAACTAGCTGCCACATTTGTATGGAGTAAATAATATACTCAGGCCTGCAATGATTCAGTTACCACACTTATAGCACTATCTATTTCTTTAGACATTGGAAAAATGATCAAAGAACCTGATGTTTCGGAACATAATGATTTCAGGATCCCTTCCTGAATAAAAAGAAATATGTAGGAAATTTTAAACCTTTCTGGTTTTAGAGAATTAGACTAAATTCTCAATGTAGGCTGTATTCTAAAATCAAATTATCTTAAAACACAAAATGTACCAGGAACACTTACAAAAAAATAGCTTCCATAGACTCAGAGTTAATTTCATTTGAATATAAAAAACACAGAAATCAAGTTTTCAAAATTCCATTGCTGAAAAATTCTGTTACAACATTAATGAAATAATAATAATAAAAAAGACTGAAGTGAGAAAACAGGTAGGGATTTCAAATGTCACAGTCTGACATTTTCCATAATAAAAGAGCCTAAGCTGAAGGTGATATTAGTGGCAGCTATGATTTTGAGTCTCCAAAGACAGTTCTTTAAACAATCTTTGCTGACATCTAAATTTATGTAAAAAGCAAAGGCATGGAAGGAGAGTTGGATGACTTTCAGGATGTTAGACTTCCAATTAGGAAAACCTCACCAAGAAGGGACAGAAAAGGACTTTGATCAGAGTTGGGAGTAGAGCTGTGCAGATGTTAATTGAAATAAATTGTGCAAAGTAACTGAGGAAGGGAAACGTTTTCCTAGAAGTGAATTAATTATTGGTTAAAGACCGCACATTTGTTTTGTTTTGGGCCTTTTCCAAGATGCGCCCAGTATGATAACAAGCACTGAAACTGGGTAACAGCTCGGATCTAATGACACAGTATGATCAGAGCAGAGATGCTGAAGTATTAAGAACAGCAAATCAACATCCGAAACAAAGGCTTCTACCTGAAGCAACCGTGTTTATGAGGACAAGAAAACCAGAAAGAAATCCGACTTGGAAGTTGGTAACCTGCCATAAGGAGGAGTACAAGTCATAAGACCAAGAAAGTCACAGGCTGCTGATCTCACAGGGGCAATGTATAGAAGGGGAGAACGCAAGTCAGGATAGGAACATTGCACCGTATCTTAGCAGGCTCCTCTGAAAGCAAATTTGAAGAAGATGATCTGATAATTCTCAAAATGGAAATGGACGTTTACATTTACCTTCATACAGTCTACTTTTGAGCGAGTGAAGATGCGGTAGCTGCTCAAACCAAATTGCTGGAGAGCTCGGTGACTTCCTGAGGAGCCGTGCTAGACAGTGATCAAGGTAGGAATTCAAAGCCCTGCCACAAGTCCTCGGAATACTGTCAAGCTTTCCAGTTTTAACACCAAGGACATTTTGAGAGCAGCAAGAGAGATCTCAGTTTATAGTATAGTCCTGACCCTCCTAAGATGAGACTCCTGCACTAATAACAAGCAACCCTTTGCACTAAATTCCTTACTGCTCTCAGCAACACAGTCTGTGTCTTTATTATTTATATATATCATTACAACACTTCACCCCATCCCTAAGGCAGGAGCTTATGTACCATTTCACTCAACTTCTAAGGCAGCGATTGAAAATCAAGAGGTAGCAATGCCAACTTGGAGCACTCCCGAGGTATCAGGAGGGGCACACAGGGAAGACGTGCACGATGTCTCCTTTTCTCCATCCCCAGACTCAAGGAATTAGTTTAAAAATGGCAAGCACAGCTCAAGCAGATGACTTTCAATGCACAATCAAATACACACATTTTTAACAGAATTGCTCTGGAGAGTAGTTGGAGATTTGAGGACCATGGGCTGCACACCCACAAACTACACAATTTCAGGAACAGTATTTCTACTTTTAAAAAAAACACTGGATAGAAATCAGACACTTTTTAGTGTAATATGGGAGAAGCTTCTAGGAGCTTACGTATCACGGAATTATTATGCACATCCCACAATCATTATTCAATGAAAACCTGGCAGCATGTACAGTGTGAACCTAAGGATTCTGAGCCAAGGGGGGAGTTTTTCAAATGTATCAGAATGGTCTGGACATACCATGAACTTTCTCTGCCAACATTTATCATTTCATTTCCCTTTAAATGGGACTGGCAAGCTCTTTGACTAATGGAATGAACCAGAGATATGTCACACAAGGTTTAATAAGGAGTTCTCTAAAATTTTCCAGTTGTGTCAGCACAATGAGTCTGACAGCACCCAGCAAGATTCATCTCTCAAACACAACCGAGGACTTCCACAGTCGGCTCCTCGGTGCTCCCTGCAAACACCAGTCCCTGTCTCCTGACTCTCAGCTCACGAGGGTCTCTCTGCACATGGGCTGATGGGTTCTGCTGTCTGTGGGTCCCGGGTGCTCCAGCTGCATGAGAGGCAGCAGCAGACAAACCAGCCTGTGGCCCCGGCTGTCATCTCAGAAACGTGTTGATACTGGTCCTGTAGCACTTCACACAACAGCTGAGCACTCCCACCCTTCATCCAGTTAAGGGGTAGTACACATAGTTTACGTCTTCAAAGGGAAGGAAGAGTAAGGAAGTTTCAGAGGTCACTTTTCCTTTAGTTAAAACCAATCACTTCCTTCACTTTGTGTCATATCTGGAGCAGTGCTGTGAACATACTTGGATCCCAGTCATTTGGAAATGAGATTTTACCCTTTTGTTCAGCTCTGAAATTGATTTTATCTTCCCTTAATCAGTGCTTCTATTTAGAGTATAATGGTGTTCCCAACTTTCTATACTTCTAGTTAAATAGTTTTCCTACAGTATTCACTGAACTAGAGTCAGTACAATAAAATTCAACTCAAAAACTTATCCAAGTCAAGGCAAACAACATCTGCTGCTCCTCCCTCAGCCTCCAAGGCAGTCATCTCATTGTAGAAGGCTATTAGGTTGGTCAAGCGTGGAGTAACCAACCTAATAAGAAGACTTCATAAATCTCTGCTGACTCCTCCCAATCACCTCCTTGTCCTTCATATATTTAAAGACAGATTCTAGGATTATTTGTTCCACCACCTTCTCAGAGATGAGGTGAGTCTAATTGGCCTGTAGTTTCCCAGATCCCACTTCTTGCCATTCTTGAAGACAGGAATGAATATTGCCTTCTTCCAGTCCTCGGGAGCCTCCCCTGACTGCCACAACCTCTCAAAGAATTGAGAGTGGCCGCACAATCATGTTGGCCAATGATGCATCCCATCATGTCCCAAAGACTTGCACACATTCAGTTTGTTCAAATGTTCCCTGCCCTGATCCTCCTTCACAGAGGGTAGGTTTTAATTGCTCAAGACTTTCCCACTGGTCTCAGGGGCCTTGGATTTCCAAATGCCAAGTCTCATCAGTAAAGATCAAGGCAAAGAAGATACTAAGTATCCTGGCCTCTCCCCTACCCTTTGTCACCCTGTATCAGTCAGCAGCAGGTCCCCATTTTCCCCAGCCTTCCTTTCACTGCTGATGTGTCTCTAGAAGCCCTTCTTGTTGCCCTTCACATTTGTTGCCACATTCAATTCCAGATGTATTTTGGCTTTGTAACACCACCCCTGCATGCTTGGATGGTGCCTCTGTATTCATACAACAAATACTTCCCATTTTTAGCTACTATATGAGTTCACAACAAAATTCTTTTTAAAAAAGTAAAGAACAGAACCAGTCATTTCAAATTTTCATTCCACGTCTGTGATCTTCAGTTCTACTCACCCGATCTATAGCGCTCATCCCGTGACCCTGAGGACCTGCGACGGTGATATCGAGAGGAAGAGGACGGAGTAACAGGAGTTCGACGTTCTTGTGGTAACGCCTGGTCCACCCCTGCATTAATTAAAAATAAAATAATAATTACAACAGCTTATTCTGATTGAGTTCCAGAAGCTTAATAGTGAGGAGGAGTTCAGTCTACACTACAAGTAGAAAATGAACATTCAGCAGATAAACCATGTTGTGCCAATTGGTTACACAGCACTTGCCTCTGGTCAGCTTTCCTGGTGTGGTTATTTTCCCAGTTCTCTCTAAGACAATCCTTTTCCAGAAACACAGACTACATAAGAAAAGCATACAGATAGTAACCTTGGTGACGATTTGGTTTGTTTTGGTGTTTTTCCCCAAACAGGTGACCTTCCATAAAATAGTATTCAAGAAATATTTGAATGTGCTAATAAAGGTGGACAGCATTGCAATGCATCTTGAAGCTTTCCTGCAAATTGGTTACAAACAGTTCCTAAGAAAACTTAGCCCGTGAGTATCATCTAAAACCACATGCAGTTGGATGATATCAGCTGGTGACAACACAATTCTAATCCATGGAAACTATACACCCTGCAGGAAAAAAACTATATTAATATCTATAGGCAGCTACCAAGGGCCAAAAAGTAAACAATAACTGCACCAAACCAGGCTGAAAATAGTCATCTGTTCCAGCAAAACAACCAAAATAACTCAGTCTTCTATAAACCTGCAGCATCTCAGTACATTGGGCCTAAATATTGAGTATTTAAGATTTAAAACTTGTATTCATCTCTTTCTAATAGTGAAATTGCCTCCATTAAAGAAATAGGTATTTTCTTGGATGGCCCTTCAAAGACAGCAGTGGTACCACTGTGGCATTGTATATAAACATTTACAGAAACTAATGTTCCTTGACAACTCCCAGAGAAGATCGAAATGAAGTACTTAAGCAGGAAAATTTAAGCAAACAATAGGAAAAGAAAGCAAACCTGCACCTGTACCAGTGGGATAAGACGTTACCCTGCTCTCTTCCAGGGCACAACCCGAGCCCCATGAGAGATGCGCTCAGCTCAGCGTGAATAAAGCACAGAGCCCCAGCACTGCAATGCACAGGGGCCAAACACCAGAAGTACCCAAAGAAATAAAATGAAGCATTTCCTACTATTTTTTGCCTTTAAAAAGTAGTTACACACTATGTGTAAACGTAAGGACAGAAGCAAAACTGGCCTCTTGCACCTACGGCTGACAGTGGGAAAGATCTGTTAAAATTACTTAATTAAACGATAATTATTAACCGTTATTAAAGTATTCGATTGGATAACTATTAAATTGAAATTGGATTTAACAAAACAATGCTTGGAAACATGTTCATATTTTTCAATTGAAACACAATGTAAAAACTTCCCACTACTATTTCTGAACTATTCAATGCCTGCTAATTGGAGAGAGATAAGAGTTTATGCTTGTGGAAATAAAAAGCTCTATGCAGAACACAGACCAACCGAAAATATTGACTTCAGTCTCAGTTTATGTTTAAATGGATTCTTTAAAATGCATATTTTAAAAAAAGTTGGCACTGTACACTTATTCCTTTGTGGAAACCGACTGAACGCAAAATACAGTTTCTCTCTTAAATCTCTGGAATATCAGCTATGTCAAGTTTGCTTTGATTTTGTGGAGAAGTGGCTGGTTGGCTAAAAAACATACTTGAAGTAAAGTCTCACAGGCGCATATAAGACAGAGTGAATCCATACATTTTCTTCTACTCAGATTGTGATTAATAATTCACATTCTTAAATCAAATAAAATGTCTTCATTTAACTGCTCTGTCTCCACAGTATAGTACTGTGAAATTTCACTTACCCTCAAGCCTTTATATTTTTTAAGGCAGGTCAACCTAACTTCTGAATCGCTGAAATAATCAGAAGAAATATTTTCTCCTCATTTGTATATTTAGAGTTTTTCCTTCTTTATTGGGTCACCCTGAGAATGAGCAATATAAAGTTAACACTAAATTCATTCTGATTGGAAATGTTCAAAAAATGATATTTCAGTCTGTACAGGATGCTAACCACCCAAATTCATCTCCGTCCCCATTCACATTGCTTTCTGGAAATCACACAGACCTAAAAAATCCTAAAAAACCTCACACCCCAAACCAGTGCACCTAAAATTGCTACTGCGTGACAGAGGTTTTGTGAAGAAAGAAATGCCACAACTTCCCATGGCAAATGACTTGTGTAGGGCAATTGTGTGTGGAAAAGAGCAAACAAACCCAGAGGTGGTGCTAATGAAGTACAACATCAGGATTGTGCAGGAAAAAGGGGATGAAATGCATCCTTCCAACAACAAAACCACATGCCATAGGCTTCAGAAACACTGAGGGGAAATTAAATAGTGAGGAAAAATATCAGTTTCAGAGGCATGTAGCTGTAGGAAAACCTTTCAGGTAGACCTGAAAGCCACTGGACAAAACACACTCGAGTTGGTCTTAACATATACAGACATCTTTCATCTAATTGTAAAACGGAGACGCTTTAACTAGTTTACCTCCCTCCTATCTTCTACACATGTGCTTGTTCTCCTAAGTCAGTCTGGGCTGACACGAGGGGTAATATGAGGTTTCTCCATACACTAAGGAAGGAGACAGCCCCAACACCCTGCACTAGTCATCGTTTAAGGCTGTAGCAACCTAAAGGAGAATATAAAAATATATTCTCCTTTTATGAGGTCTGGGGATGGCTTTACTTCTCACTTGCCCATGAATAAAAAGACACTGAATAAACTTCTACTAAAGTACAGAGCAGGACTGGTGAACTTGGCTCACCAATAGCACTGATATCCGTGAGTTAGTTAATTCTGCACTAAAACACAGAGGAGAAGCTCTCCAGCAGCCACCTGTAGGAAGATCTCTCTTTGTACTAAGTTCCTTTAATGAGAGCAAACACAAAGCATCGCTGCACTTTGGAGAGGCAGTAAGAAAGGTGACGGTTCCTTGCTGGAGGGGCTGGAGCAGGAATTCGCCAGCACTGCTGGACTTGCACCTTGGCTCCCGAGCACCCGCTCCCTGCGCAGCCCCAATGGTGCCGTGAGACAAAGGACACAATAGCGAAAACCCACACGCTGCCGTTCCTGAGCAATGGGTGGGAGTAAAAGCCACACAGAATAATGAGCACTATGAAATCAGTGAAGTGCTGCCATTAATAGCGAAGCGCTGTTAACAGCAGAATTGTTCACCTCCATGAAGGCTCTAGCAATACAGCGCAGTAACAAGCATCTTTTTTTCTTCTTTCCCCACTTCTACATCTGAACATAACTAAAAAAAAAAAATTGATAGCTTTCACAGCCAGCACACGGGGTTCGTGAGTTAAGTGCTAATGCTTGTTCAAGTGCAGCTTGGTCCAGATGAATCTGTGAATCAGTGGCACAATGAGCTTTGGGAATTCATATTCGATCAATTCCTAAACTGAAGGAGGCAACAGAGCAATGAATGGCTTTCACAGAAGAAAGGACAGTGTCATGCCGGTGCCCTGCATGCAGACACAATCACAGGCACTGTCAAACTGGCATCAACCCTAATAACGCCATAATCCACCCCAGTCTTGCAGCTAAAGCAGGACTTTAAGAGGCAAGCATAATTAGCACTAATGGTTGACTCGTTACAAGTCATGAAGAATTTCAGCACACACTCCTGGAACACAGTTCTTTCACTTAAAAGGCTGAGAAATCAGTGCTTTACGCTCATCACATTGCACATCAGCATTACCAGGTACACTGGAGCAAACAGCCACGTTCTTAACACAAGCACTAGTTCCTTTTTTCTCATGTTGCTAATGAGGGATTCAGCTTGCACATTAGGACACCTATATTTAGGTGTTACAAGAAGGTGCTTAAGCTAAGCTCCCCTATAAAAAAAAGAGACCCAGGCCAGGAATCAGGAGTCTAAACAGAGGCGCCCAACATCTTTTCAGATGTTGTAGATTATGATACCTGGCTTGACCAGAAGGGTGCATGTCCCCTCTAAGTCCTGTTTCACATGTGCTCACTCTGCACAGATGTCTCTGATACCGTAGGAAATCCTGAACAGTGTGAGACATCTTCCTCAGGGAACTCAGTGAGCCCAGGGGAGCCTGGAGAGCTATGCAGGTGGTCGGTGAAGGTATCTGCTTCAGAATAAGCTGAAAAGCCCTCTGGGTTTCATCAACTGAATTAACTGTGTCCCTTCACATAAGAATGGGAGCTTAAATACCAGGTTCATATCCAGACAACTTAATGCAGATATATCAATCTACAAATCCTAATCTGCAAGCTGGATCCCGCCTTTACTGTATTTAGCTAAAAGTGCAAGAGCTCAGTAAGGCTACTTATGCAATACCACTGCAAGCTGGATAGTTCTATTTTTAAGTGCATGGAAGGCATGAAACTGTCAGCTGGAAGCAGGCTTCACCTCCTTCTTTACTTTTCCCTTTTGCCTTCACCTCCTCATTCCTCCCTTACTTATTACTTCTTTTTTGTAGCTAAATTGCAGTGCCATGTGCTGATAATGCAGCAATAGCTGCATTGCCCTCTCCAACAGAGGACAATTGTTTCCTTAATGACAGCTGCCAACTTGCTTTGATGCATCTCTTATTTCTCTGTCTGTGTCAAATTTTGGAATCTAAAAATATTTAAAAGCTGAAATGCCTAATTGACAAGAAACAGAAGGCATTCTTAGACACAGGCTACATTTTTTGTTCTAAAACTAACTTACAGCATGTGAGCCCAGGAGAGAGAGTTGCAGGATAAACTCAGCCGCTCCAGGGCTAGTGGGAAGGCAAAGAGTGTTTGCAGTGCAGTTTGAAGAAACAGTATTTACCTTCTGTTCAAAGCATTTCCTGAGCTTCTACGCAATGGCTGGTGGCTCAGCTTTAAAGTGTATTTTGTAAACAGGTTAAATGTCACACCATCCCCATGGAACTTGTTACTTAGCGTGGCATTTCACTCTTCCCATCGAATGCACATCTAAGCAATGAATTCACCGGATAAGCCAAAGGAGACTTAAAATCCAATACTCCCAACAAAAGACATACTGGAAAGTGGAGGCACTTTCTGCTAGATAAATCTGGAGACAACGAAATATCTGATTAAATATGTTTAATTAACAACCTTTCCTTCACAGGTGAGCTTTCACACTTACTCCTGCACTTGGCTCTAATTTCAAACAATGCATACACTTCAAACTGATATTCTTTCCTTGTTACAAGCATTTCCTTGCAAGCACTAGGCCTTCAGGTCCAGCTTTGCAAGGCTAATGTGGGCTCCTTCTTTCTCCCCATTATCTCAGCGATAGTGGAGATCACATTACAGCTGCAATTCACATCCAATCTCTGATTTCCATTTTTCTCTAGGTTTTCCTACAGCGTCAGTGTAACACTGCAAGATTATTTTGTGAGGGTATGTAGTAAAAGTCTATCTGTCCACATAGCAAACACATTCACCAATGCACTGGTCAACTTACACTGCCAGCAGCTTAACACCCTTCTTGTGGCTTTCAACAAAAGAAATGTGGGGCAGACCCGTCCATTTGGACAGTGTTGGGAATTCCAGCAGTTCCTCCCTTTGACAGTGACACCCGGTTCTTCAGGTGCCTCCTCTGGTTCCACCTCCTCCGCTCCAGCACAGAGAAGCTTGCTTGCAAGGCCCTCACTGTTATCTCTCCTTTCTATACCGCCTTGCTCTCCTCTGACTGAGGCATCTTTTCTCACCCATTTGTCAGACTTCCAGAAAAACATCTTCATGCTTCCTCCTATGCTCTTATGTTTCACAGATGCTCTCCACAAACACCAACAGATATTTCATTGAAATTCTTCAAATCCTTTGAAAAACATCCCGACTCTGATGTGTACTAAAGATATCCTCCCTCAAAAACTCATCATGCTGAATGTCGACACCACTACCTGCATAACTAACTCATTTCTTCCCTTACACCCATTTTTTGTCTCACTGTTAGGGTGTGAAGTCTTGGAAAGGAGATATCTTTTGCTCTGTGGTTGAACAAGGTTTGATATTATGAGGTCTTGCTGCAGGATAGGAAGCTGAGGTGCCACCATAAACCAAAAAGTGTGTGAAACAATAAATCAGCCCTCACTCAGCATGGCAAAAACCGAGCAGTAACCATCAAGCTTCAAGTGATGGCATGAAGGGGTAGTACTCAGATGCTTTCAAAACCTCTCCTTTTAAGCAAACTAAGCTCTGCAAGGCATCCACCAATTCAAATCAAAACTCTTTTTAAAAACAAGGCTCACTAAGCGTTCATCTATGCGCCACAGTTTCTCATCTGTGAAACATTTGTCACGCTGTTTTCAGAAATGTGTCCATGAGTTGTGCAATGCAGATGTCTTTCAGCGAGAGCCATGTTCTCAACCTATATATATGCTTTGAAATGCTCCATCATGGTTATCCCTTGATAAGATCCTTAAGAATTAGGAAGGCAGATGTGAGTGGAGCATCTCCCTTATGAGGAAAGGCTGAGGGAGTTGGGGCTCTTTAGTTTGGAGGAGACTGAGGGGTGACCTCATTAATGTTTACAGATATATAAAGGATGAGTGTCAGGAGGATGGAGCCAGGCTCTTCTCAGTGACAACCAATGACGGGACAAAGGGTAATGGGTACAAACTGGTACACAAAAGGTTCCACTTAAATTTGGGAAGAAATTTCTTCTCAGTGAGGGTGACAGAGCCTGGACCAGGCTGCCCAGGGGGGTTGTGGAGTCTCCTTCTCTGCAGACATTCAAACCCGCCTGGACACCTTCCTGTGTAACCTCAGCTGGGTGTTCCTGCTCCAGTAGGGGGATTGGACTGGATGAGCTTTCGAGGTCCCTTCCAATCCCTGACATTCTGTGATTCTGTGATAGGAATACTCATTATTATTAATAAAGTGAATACATGAGGATTTTTTTAAATTCCAGAATCGAGCTTTGTTTAAATATTTCCTTGCAATCTTTCCAATCCAAATAATGTTGCAATCCACATAATGTCTGTGGAAGAGAAAATGACATTGTAATCGCCAAGCTTACGTTGAGTACCCAAAGGGCTAGCAGCAGGAATGGCTGAAAGGAAATGTATGCATGCATACGCACAGAAAAGTATGCAAATGTATGCACACATATAAATAAGTGTCACATTAATAACAGAGCCTATGGAAATCGGTTCCTGTAATTCTACAGAAGATTGTTTCTTCATAAGGTAAAGGGGTGTTGAGCGTGTTATCTCCTCTGGCCGCGCAGCCCGGAGCCGCGCGCTGGTGCTGCCGGGCTCCCGCAGCGGGAGATGCTGCGATCTGTCTCCAGGCCGGCGAAAGGAGCAGCAGGGGCCTTTTAAACACCACATCTCACAGGTTTATTAGCCATAATAAATAAAGCACTGGTGACTGGTCTACATGGTTACGCTACAATTAGAGCTACACTGGTGGTACCCATGATGGGAAATTACAGAAAGTAACCTAGTGTAGACACAGCACTTGATTAAGAGAGAATGAACCACCCATGTCTAAGCTGTTAGAAGCAAAGCTTAATTGATAACAACATCATCTCTGTTCTGCGAATGAATAATCAAATTTCCTGGCAAAAGGCTGGAAGCAAATTGGGAAAAAACAGGTTATGGGGGATGCAGGTAATTCAGTTATTTTCCTTCTAGGAAGGGTTTCTCTTAATAGTGTGCACACAGCTGTCCACATGTTATCTTACCAAGAACTGACTGATCTAATCAAGATAATCTTCAGAAACGTATTCTGAAAGAAACGCCTGTTTAAGTGGTTATTCTTTCAGCTCTTGGCTGTCAGGGCTCCTCCACAGAGGCAGCAAGAGGAAGGTCACAGCACCAGAGAGATTGGAATATACGTGCAGATAAGAAAGACCCGGATTCACTGTTATTTTCAGATGTCTGACATACGGGCACGCTAAGAAAAGAAAAACTATTCTGCGCACAGAACATCTCCAGCTACAAACTGACATCCTGAGAAAGCGTTTTGAGGAAACGAAGCTGTAGTTTTGTCTCCCTAAGTTAAAGCAGGTGGGGATTTAATGGGAAAGAAAAAGGGGGCTCCCCCTATCCCTTCTCCCATTAACATTGCCAAACGCAGCATATCCGTTCCGGATTTCTGGATGTTCGACAGCCTGGCTGGAACTGTACAAATGTCCTTTGCATATGTGCAGTCTGTGCAGCATCTGGATGTGTCAGGCCCACTGCGCCTGCACTGCGGAGTCAACTTGCAGACGTGCAGCGGATCCAGCATGTCCCCCATGTGTCGGACTGAATGCACATTTGCTGTACAGCATATGTGACAATATACTCTCTGGGACTGCCCTGTCAAAAATAGGGAGGTTAAGGGTGAACTCCCACATCACCTGGTACACCATCAACCACGTGGCCGCCCAGCTTCCCCTTTCAGATTAGGATTATCCTGAAAAGTACCAGCTCTGCTTTTTAAAATGACAGCATCCCAATGAGCACAACGAAAATACCTCTGGTATATGTCAAGAGAGATATATATATATATGTATGTGTGTGTTTTTATATGTATAATATAAACTTCAACTGCCTACATTTTGCACTTGTGTGGTTTTATTAAATTAGTTAAACGTGAAACTGCAATTTAAATTTAATCATTCCTACTTTGCAAAAGTCTCGGGCAAAGGAAGTTAATGATGTCAGACTGAGGGAACCTGACTTAGAGCAGCCCTACATAAGATGAGAAATACCAACATCACGGTAAGAATCCTATACAGATCTCCTTATAGTCTTGTAGCAAATTGGTTTGAAAATGACTGGGGAAGGGTGTTTCAAAGGAATAATCTTTTTACAGGTATGTCTCATCCTGACAGAGCTGCAAATCCTCTCTTCCCTCTAGCCATCTCCTACATTGTGTCTGGACCACTTTGTGGGAGTGTGGACAAGCACACAGGTAAGCGTGGGATGTCTTCTATGTGCCCTCATCTGCCAATGAAAACCTGGTGTCCTGGGGGCCTGTGAATCCTCCACAGCCTTGCTACAAACCCCAGGAGCAGGAGCAGGAGCAGGAGCAGGAGCAGGAGCAGGAGCAGGAGCAGGAGCAGGAGCAGGAGCAGGAGCAGGCTGCCTGCCACAAGCCACTGGTCACCCCAGCAGGCAGGACGGGTACCTGCTGAAGGGCTCGGCTATTGGGGTCACTCCTTGCCTGTCCACGCTGCAGCCACGTAGCCCCACAGAACGTTCTTCCTCTGGTCTGCTCTACCAGCCTTACGCCTGTTCCTGAAAGCCAACTTGCTCCTGGATGGTTTGGATGTGAGCGGAGCTCAGGCAGAGATCTCTACTTGGAAATAGCACAGAACTAGGGGTGCTTAGATTTTCACAGCTTCCTCTGGATTCTAGTGAGTTTGGACCTGTCCAGAGCTCTGTAAAAAGGTAGTGCCAAAAAGGGAATGAGAAACACACACCTTCCTTGGTTTTGCCAGCTTATTGTATGAATCTTCCTCCAAAGTATCCACAGCGTGGAAGCTAGAGAGATGTTAACATGCTCAAAGGTTACTAAGAAGGACTATTTCTTCTCCTGTCCCATCTCTTCACTCTTGGGCAGATAAAAGTCGGTAACAACCTTCCAGTTGTTGTCCTTTGGTTGTCCTGCCTTGTCACTGGCAGCTCCTAGTCTATCGTCTTGATGTAGGTGTCTACCAGAGGCTTCCAGATGAGGCACAGTTACAGACAGATATGGACTGGAAAAGATACATTCATTGTGCTCACCAAAACGAAAATAAAAGAGAGGCCGGTTTCCTGCCGTGCTGGCTGCTCTCTCTCTAGCGGCCGCTTCCCGGATGTCACAGACACCAATGTTGGCAGTGCGGAGCATTCTTCTGGCAGCTCCTTCACTGTGTTGCAGTCTACACCGTACCGCGGCAGCTCCATTCGCTGCTGTAACAAGTTGAAAAAAACTAATTAATTCACGTTTAGTTTTTTTACATCTGTTACAGCAACGAATGGAGCTGCTGCCCCCATGCAGTAGAGCACACACGCACACGCACGCACAGACAGCACAGGACACTCACGGAGCCAACGCGGGTCAATGTTCCACTCTGCCAACATGGGCATTAGTAATGTCAGCAAAGGTGCAGTGGCAGGGAACTGCCTCTGGATTTCCTGTAGTTCACTGAATGCGGTCACAGAACGCAAATCCTTCCCCAATGCCTCCAGTCCAGTGAAAGAGCCATGTCCGCTTCCACACTGTTTTAGAATACCTCTAACACATCTATTCCACTTTAATAGCAAGACACAGGACCACCAAAGCTTGTGAATTCTTGCAGTTTCCCATCAAAACAGATTACAACAAAGAAACAAATGACTAATTGGTCACGTATGTGATTGCTCAGATATTAACAGAGGCTTACAAAAGGCAGCATCTGTTTTGCTATTTTATTTCTTGGAAAGGATTATTCTCCTCCTTCCTAATGAGCAGGGACCTCAGGCCATTCAGATGAGTAAAGTCTTAGAAGGAGAATATAAAATTGAACTCTTTCAGACTTTGTCCAAAAGGTAACACAACAAAACAAACAAAAAAGTACAAAGACAGCAAAGACCCAAGCACAAATAATTATCAGTTTCTGGAGGAAAATAATACAGTTGAAGCAGTGTCTTCCACTATAATAAAATAATTCATTTAGCCATCAGCTGAACGACTGAGCTCGATCTACGTAGAAGAAAAGAGAGGACAAGATGTCAGTACTTCTCCTCTTCAGCCCACTGTACTCTTCCTTCACTCATCCACATCCCACACTCCCAGTGCAGCATTTTCTGGGAAGCTGTAGAGCAGAAAATGTTCACTCCGTTTTGTCCCATCTTTAAAACAGCCCTAAATCAGCTACAATCCCAGTCATGATCTCTTCAAATCATTGAATGGACCCCACTAGAGGACCGGCTTACAGAGATCTCTCTGCTTCTCCTTACACTGGAAAACTTTAGTATCACAACAGAGACCTTGAAAGATAAACCTCCCAGGGTTCTCCACCTTCTCTCTTTCACCACTCCATTCATGAAAAATCCCCAGTGGTTTCAGCCACTGAGACAGTTTGACCAGAAGACAAATAGTGGTACGAAGCCCACGGCTGTGTTGAGGATTACTATGAGGGAACAGTCTCTCCGTAACTCAGCAAACCTAAGCAGGTCTCATGAGAACATACCGTGAAGGCGACGGTACGTCTGACAGTCTGGTCAGACCAATAAATACCCAGAAATTTAATAACTGCACCTCTGGTATTGTAATTCCGCTGATTTGATTTGTTTCATTCTCTAATGGCTCCCAATGCTTAGGAAATGTCACAGACACCTTGCAATCAGGCTGCATTGCTTCCAAAAACAGAGGTGTCTGTAACACTGATCTCTTTTGCGGAGTTCCCAACAGCGGAGCAGACCAAGTGAAATCCAAAGGCACAAAGATGCCATTCTGCTACAGAGAGCTGGCTAATATATATACACCTGAAGAAGAGAGCACAAGGCGGTGCCTCCAAACATCAGCAGTACAGATAGAAAACCATCAACTCCATCAGAAAGGCAGGATTTGGTAAAAGAAGTAGGAAACTCGTTCCCAGGTGTGCAAGAAAAACTGGGCTCAGAGGACAGCCAAGCTCAAGTGGAGCCTTCATAAGGTGAGTGAGATGGCACGAGTGTGTGGGGCACACAAAATGGAGACCTACACCAATACCTACAACTACATGATCCAGTGCCTTGGAAGACTGAAAGATCTCTTAAAGGTTCTTGTATATCATTTCAATGAAGTAATACATTACCAAATTTAATCTGATGATATTTTTACACCTTTTAGGCAAGTACATGCAACATATCCCTCAACTTTGAGACCAGGTATCTATAAAGGACTGATTGCCCAAGCTGAAATCTAGGGATGCTGCTGGGCTCTCTAGTGTCTTCAAAAGTGAGATTTGGGCAAAAAATCCAGAAATTAAGGAAGGTACAAAGCTCCAAGGTTCTCTTCCAATCTTGTGTATACCTCTGTTAAGAACGTTTCACTTGGCTGAGGTCACAATGAATTAGGACATCACGTTTTCCACTGTATTGTTGCATTACTTCTAACAAACAATGCTTCTCTAATAAGCCTAGGCTGATTTTATTTTCCAGACATGACTGCCAAGCCCACAGTAACATATGTAAAAAATGTACACACACATCAAAGCAGACATATATATAAATATATACATAAAATGGATGGAATAAGCTTTTTCCGCACAACAATTGCTTTGTTTCTGCCACATAGGTTTCTTCAGAGATGCAGATTTTTGTTGTGGCAACTATTAGTATACTTGACATCTCCATATATCGCAAGCACAGATACACGTACCGGGAGGCTGTGGCAGGTAGGCCCCAATTAATTTTGATCTCTTCTTTTCATATCCCTTCTGTGTGATGTCACCTGCCAAGAAAGGAAAAGGAAAATCAGTAAGACATGGATAAAGACAGCGTCTAGCTGCTAAATGGCAGCACCATCAGTTTAGCCACCACTGCACTGTTCATCTGTCTTGACAAGTATAATGAAGAAATGAAAAGCACAGTATGATCATTCCGCCCAGAAAAAACTCATTTACGCCAGAACCATTCTGACAAGTAAATACGCAGCCTTGATGTGTTCCAGCACCGGAGTCCAGTGGCACAGAGTTTCAAAACCATTTTCAGATGCTGTCATGCAAGCTTTCAAAAGCTACAATGACCTTCATTAGGTTAATAAACAATGGATTCTATAGAGTGCGTGGGCCTGTAGTGGCTGGCAAAACACATCGCTGATTAGCATTTTCTATCATTAATGGGATTTTTCTAATCAAGCATGTAAGGCACAAAAGACTTGAAATTGCTGCTATATCATTTCTGCAATATAAATGTTTTAGCTGATTTCTAAGCAGTACTGAGAGGAACAAAACCAAACCAAAACAAATCCACCACAGATCCACTAGAAATCAGTAGCATAAAGACTCTTTGTCTGACTTAGCACTTAAATCTCAAAAAAAACATTTCGTAGACAAATGTTTGAACTTCTTAAATTCAATTAATATGATCCTTCACGGTACCTGTAGTTTCCTGAAGTAACTTTTTTTAAATGTAAGGATAAAAAATTTATTTTCCATAAAAGCTTCCTAAAAGAAAGTCATGGATAATTAGATATGTAGAACAAAACACATACTTTTAGTCTTATTAGAGTTCAGGAGATGTTTGGCAGTGAAGTTGTGATACAGTCCAGGCTCTGGAGCTCTAGATCTACCTTCAATGGTTAAAATAGTTGTTCAAATATAATTCAAATATCCAGATTCTTCTTTCCAAATGTGCAAGCACAGATGCACACACACACACGTACACAATAAATTCAATACAAACTGATTTGGATGCTAAAAAAGAGTGATAATTTTTGCAATTATAAGATTTTTGAAATAACACCATATTCACAGAATCACAGAATGACAGAATGTCAGGGGTTGGAAGGGACCTCAAAAGCTCACCCAGCCCAATCCCCCCGCTGGAGCAGGAACACCCAGATGAGGTTACACAGGAAGGTGTCCAGGCGGGTTTGAATGTCTGCAGAGAAGGAGACTCCACAACCTCCCTGGGCAGCCTGGGCCAGGCTCTGGTACCCTCACTGTGAAGAAGTTTCTTCTCAAATTTAAGTGGAACCTCCTGTGTTCCAGTTTGTACCCACTGCCCCTTGTCCTATCATTGGTTGTCACTGAGAAGAGCCTGGCTCCATCCTCATGACACTCACCCTTTACATATTTATAAACATTAATAAGGTCACCCCTCAGTCTCCTCTTCTCCAAGCTAAAGAGCCCCAGCTCCCTCAGCCTTTCCTCATACAGGAGATGCTCCATTCCCTTCATCATCTTTGTTGCCCTGCACTGGACTCTCTCCAGCAGTTCCCCTGGAATTGAGGGGCCAGAACTGGACACAATATTCCAGGTGTGGTCTCACCAGCGCAGAGTAGAGGGGCAGGAGAACCTCTCTGGACCTACTGACCAACCCCCTTCTAATCCACCCCAGGATGCCAGTGGCCTTCCTATATGCATATCTGCTATTGTGACACTTACCATGCAGCTCAAGTTCAGTTGCAACAACTGGACTTGTATGTTTGTAAAAGGCTGAGGACTCAGGAGGGCACAAACCACAAAAAGCAGCAGAGATTTGGCAGTGATGTTCAGGTAGACACAGCAACGCACGTCTGTTCAAGTTCTGCCATCCTTCTGTTCAACCTTCAGCTACGGAGACCATTTGCCAAGAAATGCATATGCATTTCAGCCCAGCCCCGCTAGTCAATGGATGCTAAACTAGCACTGATGTATAGAAAGAGCTCCCTGTGGTTTGGTCTGAAATCAATAAGTACATGAAAACACCTTCAAACATTCCTTGATGAAAGACCTTTTCTTGGGGATGGTTCCAATAAGCAATAAGGAGGTAAAATTCTCCAAGCCTCAGTGTCCCGAGCCAACCTCTGGCCCCCGGTTAAAAACCAGTGCTTAAAATAACGTCTGTCCTCTCCACTACCGTATCCCCAACTGCTCAACAAAAGGAGTCAGCTAAATATCACAGTATCACAGTATGTTTGGGATTGGAAGGGACCTCAAAAGATCATCTAGTCCAATCCCTGTGGTTTCAAGTGAGGATAGTGAGAGTGAAGCACTTCAAATGATAACCGTCCCATATTTATACAGGGAAGAAGTGGCAGACTTGGCAAGAGGACCCAAGCGTTTCAAGTTCAGACCTACTGACTCTTCAGGCATATTTCTTCCCATTTTGAGTCCTTCTGGCACGTGTTCAAACTACCCAAACAAGCTCCCTCTCCACGTCAATCATCAGCTTCTCACGAAACCAGACAGTAACTATAGATACCACTTCAGTAAAATGTTTTAATGAAAAAATGTGTTCATTTCTATTTGAAAATTAAAAAATAAGATTTAAGTTTTCTTTTAAAGTTTTGCTAAACAAATTACCATTTATTTCCTGTGTTCATCAAAACTGAATTGTTATGCATTCCAGACACATCTTAAATTGATTAAAAATTTGGTGTTCTTATTTTACTATTGCTCTTAAAGGAGAGCAGAGATATCCTGTGGTATGTGCAAGTCGGCAATGCCATTTTAAATATGAACTATTACCGACAGGTGCCTAACTATTTATTGGTTACTGTTCCACGCACACGGTGGTACACGTACATGCAAATCTATATCTCAAGCTATACATTCTAGACATCGCTCGTGCAACCTGCACCCAGTCCTGCTATTTCAGTTTCTTCCACTGGTTTCTAAACCTATATTGTCCTTAGTGGAAAGAAATGCAGAGAACAAGCAATTTCTTTGACACCAAAGTGGGAAAGATAAATACCAAGTGTTATCTTTTGTCAATAACGTTTTCACTGAAATCAGTATCCAGACGCAATCATTTGAAGTTCATCACATAGAGGAATTATTCTGAGAAGAAACAATGGTGACTCCATTCTAAGGTGGGAGGAAGTCAACAGTACCATGTAGTCTGGGGAAGTACTATGCTTTATTTATTAGGATTAATGGTATTTGTATTAATATGTATTTTCTCAGGTAGAAAGACTTCAGAATATACCTTCACAATATATGCAAAAGTATTGCATTACAAAGCTATGTTGAACTCACTGTATAAGCTCCCAACATATACTAAACACAGCCCACCAGAAGTTACGTGAGCTTAAACTCCATTCTTGTCATAAATTACCATTTCACTCATTTAAGACCTTTGTTCTATGCCCTTTATTCCTTTGCAAATTAATGGACTAATTTTACAAGTATCATATAAGCAACCAACTCCTTATCAGTCAGGTTCACCTAACTCATGCTCTTCCACAGCACAATACGGAATTCAGGTTCAGTTTTTGGAGAATATCAACAGGATTACATGAACTATACTACCTCGCCATGAGAATACAGGATTTATGCTACCTCTCTGTTCTTAATTGACCCTTCTTCTCTTGAGAAGCCAGCAGGACTTTGCTGCATGCATTCAAAGTCCACGTCCAAAAACAGAAGGGAAAAGGGTCTCAAACCCCAGTGTCTTTCCAGTAGACAGTTCATGTTGGTTTTTCTACTCACTACATTAACAAACTCTTCAAAGCCTCTGCAAATTCAGACCTCCTTGCTGCATCACTCTGCTCCGTCTGCCATGTCCTTCCTTGGCCCTCACCCTGGTCCTGGTCCCACTCCCGACTGCCCTGCCCTGATCCGCTACTTCTCAGCTGCATCCCACGGCTGTCCCCAGGCCCTTCTCCTCCTCCTCCCCTTCCTCCCAGGCTGCTTTCACTTCACTGCACTCCAGGTTTTCAGCCTCCTATTTGTTTTGTTTTTTTAATTCTGGACATGTTGCTCTTTTCCTCCTCACCTCCCCTGGTGATCTGACAGGTTTCCACCCTGGGAGGGCCACAGATGGATGCCCTGGAGGGTATTGGGTCCAAAGGTGACCAGAGAAGAAGAGCAAAGCACAAGCCTGAGAGAGCCGAGCTCAACAACAGTAACTGACAGGGAAAAGGCAGCAAATTCTACCCCGAATTTTTTCCTCATCCATATTTAAAATTGACCATCAAGGATTTCTGAACAACAGGCATACGGACACTGATCTTTTTCTTCCAGGGTTTTTTTGGGCACAAGAAGAAAAATTAAATTTTTGCAAGGAAAGGGACAGCACAAAGGAAAAACCATCCGACCTTCCAAGGAAAAGGGTTGTCTGTCTGAGGACAGGACCAGGGCCCTGGCACTCTGTATTCCTGTTCCCATCTCTGTCCTTGTGATTTGTGCCCATGGTTCTGCATCTTCCAGAGCTGCAGATGCCAACACTCTCCTGCACTGCCGCTCACAGACAGCAAGGATTTTGGAGCTGGGTTTAGCAAAGAGGCGCTGTAATGTAAGTTCATTTGACTACGCTCACAACTGCTACTGTTTGCATTACACCCTCAGTTTTCTCTGAAAATTCACTGCATTTTTCTTTGTCCTTTAATGGTCTTGGATTTCTGCCTCCTTAGAAAGACGATTGAGCAGGAACCAGGGCACACACGCTCATCACAAGGGAAACACAGAGCCCCTGGGGACACTCCACGTTCTACAAGACATTTTGAGGAGTAATAAATGCCTGTAAATGTTGAAGTCATTCCTGTTATCCTACCCCCTTTCCTGGTCCCTCTGTGAGGCAGCTCCATCCATTTGTATGGCATGTACTAGGCTGATCTTGAAAATTTTAAGAAGGTGTATTTTAGGAAATTGGCAAAATATCAACTTTTTAGTGTTTTGTTGAGGGGAAGGTTATTAAATGTGAAAATACTCACACATGAAATGTATTTGTACATTATCACCCTGCTTTAAGCATCTACACTTTAAAAGCTATGAGCGGTTAGAAATGCTGCTACCACAGACAAGGTGCTGTGCTACTTTAATGAGAGTAAAACACTTAAAGTCAATACAGTTTAAAAGTTTCAATTGAAATATATAATAGCTGCCATATTATCACTTCCTGAACACAAATGTGTTCAGTCCTGATTGACTGCTACCACGATACACAAAGTAAATGTAGTCAAACAGAAGATAATTGGATTAGATCAGGGTGGGGAAAAATTAAACCAAACACTGTACAAGACAAATTTCACCAAACCTTTCCTTTTTTTCTGGATGGTGCCAAGACTTCTTGCAGATCCCAGTCTTCTCAGACATAGCACAGGGGAAATGCTAATGATAAAACCAGGGACTACAATCACCTTGTTTAGTGGGGTTAAAACTGAATTTCATGTTCAGTGATCTTGCAGCCTGACTGATGCTGCGGGTTTGCACTGCGCATTCAAGTTTCGAAATGAAATTTCAGACTGGGACTTTGAATTAGTTTAAGGCACTTATGGAAAAAATCCACCATGGGAAATAATGCAATCAATAACTCCTCTCAAACACAGACTCACGGAGAGCTCGCCGGTGAGTGCCTTTCCTTTGCCCATGATTTTCTGCCCTCTAAAGATTCAATCTTCTGTACGACTTGTTTATTGCTGATGACTCAAATTCAGTGTCAGCATCTTGGCAAGAGGGATTTGAATGAAACAAAGCTCCTCATAAAGAGAACTGTGACTCATTTACTTCTCCCACTCATGATGCAGACAGTCTCCCTGTCTGGTCTTCCAAAAATACGCCAAGAGACAAAAGCATTTCATTTTTGATGGTGCAAGTACTGAGATATCAAAACTGCACAAATATATCTCATGTAGCACGTACATGAACACAAAAATATATATCAGGAGCTGTTTTCTTTTCCAATGTATTTTTAAAAAGATGTTTAACCCCATCAGCAGCTTCGGAAACTACTCAGAACTATGACAAAGAAACAAGTGGGAAACTGTGGCACTGGGCAGAAAAATCAATGGGATCCCACACTTTGACTGCAAACAGTAACATAAATTACAGTACTGCTCAAGTGCCTTTAAGGGGAATACGTTGCAGCTTAAAGGCTTCAATGATAATTTTACCTACGTATAGCTGAATTCTATTTTTTCCCCAGGGATACATTTTGTTCCTGTATGTTGCAAGCAAAGCAGAAAATGGCTGAATTTCAATGACAAATAAGGAAGAGTGCTCTGTGTGTACTTTACAGCTTATAATGTTTTCTAAAGTGGCTTCTAATTCAAGAAAAAAATATTTAAACAGATGATGCTATTAACAGATTGGATGGACTATATTAGCACTACTAAAATAACAGACACAAGGTCTTTTGAATTTTAAAAGTATTCCTCTTCAAAATAACTGCTTTATTGCCATTCTTTCGATAGACAAATTAAATACCTGTTGTAAAATCTGCTAAATTCTTAATTTTAATGCAAATCCTAGATTTCATTTAAAAAGTGAAGAGTAAGTAATTTCAGATGGCAGGCGCTTTTGAGTACCTCCACCTCGAATCCCAGAAGACCCCTTATTGAGTGTCCCCACTTACTTGCTGGGCCCAAAGTCTTCAGCACGTTTTCCCGATACCCAAAATACTCCCGGGCTTCACAAGGAAGAAGAAATCAAGAACTGTCCTCGGAAGAGCCCCGATACACCTAACTGAAGCCAACCAAACCAATCCCGCGGATGTTCCGACACGGACGTTGCGCGCAGGGCCGAGCCGGGTCCCCGCGGCGGCGGCTGCCGGGGGAGCAGTCGGGGACGCCCCGCCTGGGGCGCCGGGACCGCACGGCCCTCGGGCATCCCCCGGGACGCGGCATTTCTGCCGCACGACTTTTATGGCCTGGATTACTGTAAAGTAAACAGAGGCCGGCGGAACGGTGAAGGTTTCCATTCCCAGTGTTGAGAGTTTATTGCATTATTTAAAGCTTTAACGAACACTTTATATAATGAAAGCGATCCTTGCCATTTTTGGAATTTTATGGCTGTTAGGACCCTTCATAATATTGTTTTCTTTCCTTTATTGCTTTATAAGGCTTATAGGGCACCCTTGAAGTGTATATCCTTTTTGCAGCTGCTGGAAGCTCATCTTTCATTTCTGCACTCGCTTTGCTGTGCCTATGAGGCATTTGCCTGTTCTAGTTATTCTCCCTGTCTCTAACACAAACCGTGCAGAGTCAGATCTTGCTCACGATAAAAATAAAATACAATTCTGAAAAGCATGCCTGAGGAAACATTCCTGATAAATGCTATTTACTAGACAGGCCTTATATTTCAAGTTAGAAACGTTCCCTAAAGAAAGATAATTACAGCAGTAATTCCACTTATCATTATTTAGAATTTATAGTTCAGAGCAAATCAGACATTTCCATAAATGCTGTGCTGTGCTGGGTGCTGCAAATTTGTGTCACGATTTTTTCCCAGCCCCAAAAATGTCTTGGGGAAATAATAATAATAAAAAAAATCACACAAAAAAACCACATGACAAGAGGAGGAGGGATCTTGAAGGAGAAACATATAATGGATGTATGAAACAAAATTGAGAATGCATTATTCAAACCAGTCTGGATGCATATTTGCTCCTCTGGGCAGAAAGATGTATCCAGGCTTTCCAACAGGAAAAGCCTGCAATAGCTAAGTCAAATGATAAAATTGATCAACAGGGAAATCTCTTATTTTGCCATTTCTCTAGGAACCAGCCTATCAAAACAACCCTCCTGCTTGTGACCTTGTACTTTTATTTATTTTTTCATTACTTTGGTCCTTACTAAGTTCAACCAAAAAGTCCAAATGGGTTCATCTTCTTGGAAGAGAACACAAATCTTCTAAAAAGCAACAGATTTCTAAATCCGCCATCAACAATTTTGCTTCCAGTATTTTGATGCACCACAGTATAACTGCAGAGCTCCTCGCGAATTTCAATTCAGAACACAAATCTGGAATTCTTATTTTTGTATGACGGGAAAAAAAAAATAATGGCTTTTACCTGGTGTATTGCAACTTTGTCCCTTTTGACTTGGGTTTACCATAAAGATTTTGTGTTTGAGATTAGTTATGCTAGTCAATAACAGAAATGTTTCAGCACTACCAAAATAACTTTATTTTACCCTAATGTGGGTTAAAGACATTATACTGATTTTAAAAAAAAAAGGTATTTAGAGCAGTTGTACTATAGTATTAGAATGCCAAAATGTCAAAATCTCTTCCCACAGTTTTTGTAAAAATAGAACCACTTCTGGGCAAAAAAAACCCTTCATGCAAATGCAAATTTCCACATACTTTGACAGCTGGATGCAAATGCAGAAAAGCCCAGATTTCTTAACTACCATGGGGAAACCGAGGCAGGAATACTCCTTTTCAAACAATTAGAAGACCACTAATGGTTGTGGAAGAATATTGAGGAGTTGTAAGTAGTTGTGAACAGGGACCTGAATTACCATAATGACTATGCTGAGTGACCACAGTGTCTTTAAAAATGCATCACTTGGGACATCATCGAACTCAAGAGTCTGGTCTTCCATTTTAGTGTGCCATGTTTTGTTACATGACATACGGTTTTGAAGAACTAAAAAAAATGTAATCATTTATGGAGGGAATACAAGTGTCTTCCATGACAATATTAAAATTTTTCTCTTGAAATGATGTTACTTTTATTAAGTCCAATTAAAAAGTAACTTCCTACTA